>NC_140591.1:56176638-56786638 GCF_964204655.1 Triturus cristatus | reverse complement strand
TGGAAGCAAGTTTGAAAGAAAGACAGAAAGTAAATAATATGTTGAATTAATTGTATTGTCGATTATCTTCATAAAAGGTTTTGATCATTATAAACAAAGTCAATATGAGTTGACTCAAAATAGTCTTTGTGGCATGCAAAGCAGAAGTTCAAAATGTGCCGAAACCCGGGATAGAACCAGGGACCTTTAGATCTTCAGTCTAACGCTCTCCCAACTGAGCTATTTCGGCCTGCCAGCAGTTATAGTATTCAGCCTCTTTTTTTGAACAATCCCAGAACAGAGATGCAGAACCTGGATTTTCAATCTGAGGTTAGAGCTGTGTTTTAATGTGTCCTGCATTGTTCAGCAGCTAACTGGTGAAATGGGTGAGTAGCGTTTTTGGGATAAATGTTAGGTCGTTTTTCTTCTAAAACTCTGAGTGGACCAGCACTGTATTACACAGACGTATGTCGCCTGAGTAGGTAAGCTATGTCATCTCAATACTGACAACTTTGTTCAAGGAGAAGTGAAAGCTGATGCAGACAAGAGTTTACTTTGAAAATAGTATAAAATGGGATAAATTCGTCATCAAAGCTGATGGCAAGAGAGGTGGAAGCAAGTTTAGAAGGAGGACAGAAAGACAACTTTTTGTTGAAGTTATCATGTTGTTGATCAGTTGATAAAATATTTTGAGAAATAAAGAAAAAAAAACTAGAGCTGATTTCAAGAAATATTTTGCAAGAATGTAGGATCCCCTCGCACTGTGCTGAAAGTCAGGATTGAATCAGGTACCTTAAGCTCTTCAGTCTAACGATCTCCCAACTGAGATATTTCAGCCAACAAGTCCCTGAGGCCTCCTGATGTATTATTAATAATTGTAGACGATACATACAGAACCTGGTCATTCTATTTTCGTTTATAGTTATGTGTTAAAGTGTCCAGTATCATTCAGCAGGTAACTTGGTCTGATGAGTGAATATCCTTTTTAGGGGACAAGGTAGATAGAATTTTTTTTTCTAAACTCTGAATTGACTTATACTCTGAAACACAGACCTATATGGCCAGGGTGTGCAAGCTATGTCATCTGACTACTGACAGTTTTGTATAAGGGGAATTGGAGGCTGATGCAGGCAAAGTTTTACTTTAAAATAAAGCAAGAAGTTGCAAATAAATGAGGCATAGTTGAATACAAGAGAGGTGGAAGCAAGTTTGAAAGGAAGACAGAAAGTAAATAATATGTTGAATTGATTGTGTTGTTGATCAGATTGATAAAAGGTTTTGATAAAGAAGAGCCTTGATTTATCTCCAAACAGCTTTTGTGACATGAAAAGCAGAAGTTGAAATTGTGCCAAAACCCGGGATTGAACCAGGGACCTTTAGATCTTCAGTCTAACGCTCTCCCAACTGAGCTATTTCGGCCTGCTGGTAGTGTGGGTCTTCATCCTTTCTTTTTAAACTTCCCAAGAAAATAGATGCTCAACCTCATGCTAGAGCTATGTTTTAAGATGTCCTGTATCATTCATCAGTTAACGGGTGCAATAGGTAAATAGCATTTTTCGGATCCAGGTTAGGTAGCTTTTGGTTTTTTACTCTGAATGGACTAGCACCATATTACACAGAGGTATTTGGCCTGAGTAGGTAAGCTATGTCATCTGAATACTGAAATCTGTGTCCAAGGAGAAGTGTAAGCTGATGCAGACAAGAGTTTACTTTACAAAAAAGCATGAAATAGGAAACATTTGTAGTCGAAGCTGAATGCAAGAGAGGTGGAAGCAAATTTAGAAGGAGGACAGAAAGACAATTCTATGTTGAATTGATCATGTTGTCGATCAGTTGATCAAATATTTTGATAAATAAAGAAAGAAAAACTTGAGCTGATACCAAGAAATATTTTGTGAGAAGCAAGAAACCTCTCAGACTTTTCCGAAACCCAGCATTGAACAAGGGACTTTTAGATTTTCAATCTAACACTCTCCCAACTGAGCTATTTCATCCAGCTGGCCATTTTGGCTTTCTGTTGTATTTTTGATAATTGTTAAAGATAAATGCAGACCCTGGTCATTCTATCTGCATGTGCAGTTATGTGTTAAATTGTCCAATATTATTCAGCAGCTAAATTGGTCTGATGGGTGAATTTCCTTTTTAGGAGCCAAGTTAGTTAGAAGATGTTTGTAAACTATGAATGGACTTATACTCAGACACACAGACCTATATGGCGAGGGTAGGCAAACTAGGTCATCTGACTACTAACAGTTTTGTATGAGGGGAACTCGAGGCTGATGCAGGCAAAGCTTTACTTTCAATTAAAGGAAGAATTGGCAAATAAAGCAGGTAAAGTTGAATACAAGAGAGGTGGAAGCAAGTTTGACAGAAAGACAGAATGTAAAAAATATGTTGAAATGGTTGTCTTATCGATCAGCTTGATAAAAGGTTTTGATCATTATAAACAACGTCAATATGAGTTGACTCCAAATAGCATTTGTGGCATGCAAAGCAGAAGTTCAAAATGAGCCTAAACCCGGGATTGAACCAGGGACCTTTAGATCTTCAGTCTACTGCTCTCCCAACTGAGTTATTTCATCCAGCTGGCAATTTCGGCTTTCTGTTGTATTTTTTATAATTGTTAAAGATAAATGCAGAACCTGGTCACTCTATCTGCATGGGCAGTTATGTGTTAAATTGTCCAGTATTATTCAGTAGCTAAATTGGTCTGATGGGTGAATTTCCTTTTTAGGAGCCAAGTTAGTTAGATGATGTTTGTAAACTATGAATGGACTTATACTCAGAAACACGAACCTATATGGCGAGGGTCGGCAAGCTAGGTCATCTGACTACTAACAGTTTTGTATAAGGGGAACTGGAGGCTGATGCAGGCAAAGCTTTACTTTCAATTAAAGGAAGAATTGGGAAATAAAGGAGGCAAAGTTGAATACAAGAGAGGTGGAAGCAAGTTTGAAAGAAAGACAGAAAGTAAATAATATGTTGAATTAATTGTATTGTCGATTATCTTGATAAAAGGTTTTGATCATTATAAACAAAGTCAATATGAGTTGACTCAAAATAGTCTTTGTGGCATGCAAAGCAGAAGTTCAAAATGTGCCGAAACCCGGGATCGAACCAGGGACCTTTAGATCTTCAGTCTAACGCTCTCCCAACTGAGCTATTTCGGCCTGCCAGCAGTTATGGTATTCAGCCTCTTTTTTTGAACAATCCCAGAACAGAGATGCAGAACCTGGATTTTCAATCTGAGGTTAGAGCTGTGTTTTAATGTGTCCTGCATTGTTCAGCAGCTAACTGGTGAAATGGGTGAGTAGCGTTTTTGGGATAAATGTTAGGTCGTTTTTCTTTTAAAACTCTGAGTGGACCAGCACTGTATTACACAGACGTATGTCGCCTGAGTAGGTAAGCTATGTCATCTCAATACTGACAACTTTGTTCAAGGAGAAGTGAAAGCTGATGCGGACAAGAGTTTACTTTGAAAAAAGTATAAAATGGGATAAATTCGTCATCAAAGCTGATGGCAAGAGAGGTGGAAGCAAGTTTAGAAGGAGGACAGAAAGACAACTTTTTGTTGAAGTTATCATGTTGTTGATCAGTTGATAAAATATTTTGAGAAATAAAGAAAAAAAAACTAGAGCTGATTTCAAGAAATATTTTGCAAGAATGTAGGATCCCCTCGCACTGTGCTGAAAGTCAGGATTGAATCAGGTACCTTAAGCTCTTCAGTCTAACGATCTCCCAACTGAGATATTTCAGCCAACAAGTCCCTGAGGCCTCCTGATGTATTATTAATAATTGTAGACGATACATACAGAACCTGGTCATTCTATTTTCGTTTATAGTTATGTGTTAAAGTGTCCAGTATCATTCAGCAGGTAACTTGGTCTGATGAGTGAATATCCTTTTTAGGGGACAAGGTAGATAGAATTTTTTTTTCTAAACTCTGAATTGACTTATACTCTGAAACACAGACCTATATGGCCAGGGTGTGCAAGCTATGTCATCTGGCTACTGATAGTTTGGTATAAGGGGAATTGGAGGCTGATGCAGGCAAAGCTTTACTTTAAAATAAAGCAAGAAGTTGCAAATAAATGAGGCATAGTTGAATACAAGAGAGGTGGAAGCAAGTTTGAAAGGAAGACAGAAAGTAAATAATATGTTGAATTGATTGTGTTGTTGATCAGATTGATAAAAGGTTTTGATAAAGAAGAGCGTTGATTTAACTCCAAACAGCTTTTGTGACATGAAAAGCAGAAGTTGAAATTGTGCCGAAACCCGGGATTGAACCAGGGACCTTTGGATCTTCAGTCTAACGCTCTCCCAACTGAGCTATTTCAGCCTGCTGGTAGTTTGGGTCTTCATCCTTTCTTTTAAACTGCCCAAGAAAATAGATGCTCAACCTCATGCTAGAGCTATGTTTTAAGATGTCCTGTATCATTCATCAGTTAACGGGTGCAATAGGTAAATAGCATTTTTCGGATCCAGGTTAGGTAGCTTTTGTTTTTTACTCTGAATGGACTAGCACCATATTACACAGAGGTATTTGGCCTGAGTAGGTAAGCTATGTCATCTGAATACTGAAATCTGTGTTCAAGGAGAAGTGGAAGCTGATGCAGACAAGAGTTTACTTTACAAAAAAGCATGAAATAGGAAACATTTGTAGTCGAAGCTGAATGCAAAAGAGGTGGAAGCAAATTTAGAAGGAGGACAGAAAGACAATTCTATGTTGAATTGATCATGTTGTCGATCAGTTGATCAAATATTTTGATAAATAAAGAAAGAAAAACTTGAGCTGATACCAAGAAATATTTTGTGAGAAGCAAGAAACCTCTCAGACTTTTCCGAAACCCAGCATTGAACAAGGGACTTTTAGATTTTCAATCTAACACTCTCCCAACTGAGCTATTTCATCCAGCTGGCCATTTTGGCTTTCTGTTGTATTTTTGATAATTGTTAAAGATAAATGCAGACCCTGGTCATTCTATCTGCATGTGCAGTTATGTGTTAAATTGTCCAATATTATTCAGCAGCTAAATTGGTCTGATAGGTGAATTTCCTTTTTAGGAGGCAAGTTAGTTAGAAGATGTTTGTAAACTATGAATGGACTTATACTCAGACACACAGACCTATATGGCGAGGGTAGGCAAACTAGGTCATCTGACTACTAACAGTTTTGTATAAGGGGAACTCGAGGCTGATGCAGGCAAAGCTTTACTTTCAATTAAAAGAAGAATTGGCAAATAAAGCAGGTAAAGTTGAATACAAGAGAGGTGGAAGCAAGTTTGACAGAAAGACAGAATGTAAAAAATATGTTGAAATGGTTGTCTTATCGATCAGCTTGATAAAAGGTTTTGATCATTATAAACAACGTCAATATGAGTTGACTCCAAATAGCATTTGTGGCATGCAAAGCAGAAGTTCAAAATGAGCCTAAACCCGGGATTGAACCAGGGACCTTTAGATCTTCAGTCTACTGCTCTCCCAACTGAGCTATTTCATCCAGCTGGCAATTTCGGCTTTCTGTTGTATTTTTTATAATTGTTAAAGATAAATGCAGAACCTGGTCACTCTATCTGCATGTGCAGTTATGTGTTAAATTGTCCAGTATTATTCAGTAGCTAAATTGGTCTGATGGGTGAATTTCCTTTTTAGGAGCCAAGTTAGTTAGATGATGTTTGTAAACTATGAATGGACTTATACTCAGAAACACAGACCTATATGGCGAGGGTCGGCAAGCTAGGTCATCTGACTACTAACAGTTTTGTATAAGGGGAACTGGAGGCTGATGCAGGCAAAGCATTACTTTCAATTAAAGGAAGAATTGGGAAATAAAGGAGGCAAAGTTGAATACAAGAGAGGTGGAAGCAAGTTTGAAAGAAAGACAGAAAGTAAATAATATGTTGAATTAATTGTATTGTCGATTATCTTGATAAAAGGTTTTGATCATTATAAACAAAGTCAATATGAGTTGACTCAAAATAGTCTTTGTGGCATGCAAAGCAGAAGTTCAAAATGTGCCGAAAGCCGGGATCGAACCAGGGACCTTTAGATCTTCAGTCTAATGCTCTCCCAACTGAGCTATTTCGGCCTGCCAGCAGCTATACTATTTAGCCTCTTTTTTTGAACAATCCCAGAACAGAGATGCAGAACCTGGATTTTCAATCTGAGGTTAGAGCTGTGTTTTAATGTGTCCTGCATTGTTCAGCAGCTAACTGGTGAAATGGGTGAGTAGCGTTTTTGGGATAAATGTTAGGTCGTTTTTCTTTTAAAACTCTGAGTGGACCAGCACTGTATTACACAGACGTATGTCGCCTGAGTAGGTAAGCTATGTCATCTCAATACTGACAACTTTGTTCAAGGAGAAGTGAAAGCTGATGCAGACAAGAGTTTACTTTGAAAAAAGCATAAAATGGGATAAATTCGTCATCAAAGCTGATGGCAAGAGAGGTGGAAGCAAGTTTAGAAGGAGGACAGAAAGACAACTTTTTGTTGAAGTTATCATGTTGTTGATCAGTTGATAAAATATTTTGAGAAATAAAGAAAAAAAACTAGAGCTGATTTCAAGAAATATTTTGCAAGAATGTAGGATCCCCTCGCACTGTGCTGAAAGTCAGGATTGAATCAGGTACCTTAAGCTCTTCAGTCTAACGATCTCCCAACTGAGATATTTCAGCCAACAAGTCCCTGTGGCCTCCTGATGTATTATTAATAATTGTAGACGATACATACAGAACCTGGTTATTCTATTTTCGTTTATAGTTATGTGTTAAAGTGTCCAGTATCATTCAGCAGGTAACTTGGTCTGATGAGTGAATATCCTTTTTAGGGGACAAGGTAGGTAGAATTTTTTTTCTAAACTCTGAATTGACTTATACTCTGAAACACAGACCTATATGGCCAGGGTGTACAAGCTATGTCATCTGACTACTGACAGTTTTGTATAAGGGGAATTGGAGGCTGATGCAGGCAAAGCTTTACTTTAAAATAAAGCAAGAAGTTGCAAATAAATGAGGCATAGTTGAATATAAGAGAGGTGGAAGCAAGTTTGAAAGGAAGACAGAAAGTAAATAAAATGTTGAATTGATTGTGTTGTTGATCAGATTGATGAAAGGTTTTGATAAAGAAGAGCATTGATTTAACTCCAAACAGCTTTTGTGACATGAAAAGCAGAAGTTGAAATTGTGCCAAAACCCAGGATTGAACCAGGGACCTTTAGAACTTCAGTCTAACGCTCTCCCAACTGAGCTATTTCGGCCTGCTGGTAGTTTGGGTCTTCATCCTTTCTTTTAAACTTCCCAAGAAAATAGATGCTCAACCTCATGCTAGAGCTATGTTTTAAGATGTCCTGTATCATTCATCAGTTAACGGGTGCAATAGGTAAATAGCATTTTTCGGATCCAGGTTAGGTAGCTTTTTTTTTTACTCTGAATGGACTAGCACCATATTACACAGAGGTATTTGGCCTGAGTAGGTAAGCTATGTCATCTGAATACTGAAATCTGTGTTCAAGGAGAAGTGGAAGCTGATGCAGACAAGAGTTTACTTTACAAAAAAGCATGAAATAGGAAACATTTGTAGTCGAAGCTGAATGCAAGAGAGGTGGAAGCAAATTTAGAAGGAGGACAGAAAGACAATTCTATGTTGAATTGATCATGTTGTCGATCAGTTGATCAAATATTTTGATAAATAAAGAAAGAAAAACTTGAGCTGATACCAAGAAATATTTTGTGAGAAGCAAGAAACCTCTCAGACTTTTCCGAAACCCAGCATTGAACAAGGGACTTTTAGATTTTCAATCTAACACTCTACCAACTGAGCTATTTCATCCAGCTGGCCATTTTGGCTTTCTGTTGTATTTTTGATAATTGTTAAAGATAAATGCAGACCCTGGTCATTCTATCTGCATGTGCAGTTATGTGTTATATTGTCCAATATTATTCAGCAGCTAAATTGGTCTGATGGGTGAATTTCCTTTTTAGGAGCCAAGTTAGTTAGAAGATGTTTGTAAACTATGAATGGACTTATACTCAGACACACAGACCTATATGGCGAGGGTAGGCAAACTAGGTCATCTGACTACTAACAGTTTTGTATAAGGGGAACTCGAGGCTGATGCAGGCAAAGCTTTACTTTCAATTAAAGGAAGAATTGGCAAATAAAGCAGGTAAAGTTGAATACAAGAGAGGTGGAAGCAAGTTTGACAGAAAGACAGAATGTAAAAAATATGTTGAAATGGTTGTCTTATCGAATAGCTTGATAAAAGGTTTTGATCATTATAAACAACGTCAATATGAGTTGACTCCAAATAGCATTTGTGGCATGCAAAGCAGAAGTTCAAAATGTGCCTAAACCCGGAATTGAACCAGGGACCTTTAGATCTTCAGTCTACTGCTCTCCCAACTGAGCTATTTCATCCAGCTGGCAATTTCGGCTTTCTGTTGTATTTTTTATAATTGTTAAAGATAAATGCAGAACCTGGTCACTCTATCTGCATGTGCAGTTATGTGTTAAATTGTCCAGTATTATTCAGTAGCTAAATTGGTCTGATGGGTGAATTTCCTTTTTAGGAGCCAAGTTAGTTAGATGATGTTTGTAAACTATGAATAGACTTATACTCAGAAACACAGACCTATATGGCGAGGGTCGGCAAGCTAGGTCATCTGACTACTAACAGTTTTGTATAAGGGGAACTGGAGGCTGATGCAGGCAAAGCTTTACTTTCAATTAAAGGAAGAATTGGGAAATAAAGGAGGCAAAGTTGAATACAAGAGAGGTGGAAGCAAGTTTGAAAGAAAGACAGAAAGTAAATAATATGTTGAATTAATTGTATTGTCGATTATCTTGATAAAAGGTTTTGATCATTATAAACAAAGTCAATATGAGTTGACTCAAAATAGTCTTTGTGGCATGCAAAGCAGAAGTTCAAAATGTGCCGAAACCCAGGATCGAACCAGGGACCTTTAGATCTTCAGTCTAACGCTCTCCCAACTGAGCTATTTCGGCCTGCCAGCAGCTATAGCATTCAGCCTCTTTTTTTGAACAATCCCAGAACAGAGATGCAGAACCTGGATTTTCAATCTGAGGTGGGAGCTGTGTTTTAATGTGTCCTGCATTGTTCAGCAGCTAACTGGTGAAATGGGTGAGTAGCGTTTTTGGGATAAATGTTAGGTCGTTTTTCTTTTAAAACTCTGAGTGGACCAGCACTGTATTACACAGACGTATGTCTCCTGAGTAGGTAAGCTATGTCATCTCAATACTGACAACTTTGTTTAAGGAGAAGTGAAAGCTGATGCAGACAAGAGTTTACTTTGAAAAAAGTATAAAAAAGGATAAATTCGTCATCAAAGCTGATGGCAAGAGAGGTGGAAGCAAGTTTAGAAGGAGGACATTAAGACAACTTTTTGTTGAAGTTATCATGTTGTTGATCAGTTGATAAAATATTTTGACAAATAAAGAAAAAAAAACTAGAGCTGATTTCAAGAAATATTTTGCAAGAATGTAGGATCCCCTCGCACTGTGCCGAAACCCGGGATTAAACCAGGGACCTTAATCTCTTCAGTCTAATGATCGCCCAACTGAGATATTTCAGACAACAAGTCCCTGTGGCCTCCTGATGTATTATTAATAATTGTAGATGATACATACAGAACCTGGTCATTCTATATTCGGTTATAGTTATGTGTTAAAGTGTCCAGTATCATTCAGCAGGTAACTTGGTCCGATGAGTTAATATCCTTTTTAGGGGACAAGGTAGGTAGATTTTTTTTTTCTAAACTCTGAATTGACTTATACTCTGAAACACAGACCTATATGGCCAGGGTGTACAAGCTATGTCATCTGACTACTGACAGTTTTGTATAAGGGGAATTGGAGGCTGATGCAGGCAAAGCTTTACTTTAAAATAAAGCAAGAAGTTGCAAATAAATGAGGCATAGTTGAATACAAGAGAGGTGGAAGCAAGTTTGAAAGGAAGACAGAAAGTAAATAATATGTTGAATTGATTGTGTTGTTGATCAGATTGATAAAAGGTTTTGATAAAGAAGAGCGTTGATTTAACTCCAAACAGCTTTTGTGACATGAAAAGCAGAAGTTGAAATTGTGCCGAAACCCGGGATTGAACCAGGGACCTTTAGATCTTCAGTCTAACGCTCTCCCAAATGAGCTATTTCGGCCTGCTGTTAGTTTGGGTCTTCATACTTTCTTTTAAACTTCCCAAGAAAATAGATGCTCAACCTCATGCTAGAGCTATGTTTTAAGATGTCCTGTATCATTCATCAGTTAACGGGTGCAATAGGTAAATAGCATTTTTCGGATCCAGGTTAGGTAGCTTTTTTTTTTACTCTGAATGGACTAGCACCATATTACACAGAGGTATTTGGCCTGAGTAGGTAAGCTATGTCATCTGAATACTGAAATCTGTGTTCAAGGAGAAGTGGAAGCTGATGCAGGCAAGAGTTTACTTTACAAAAAAGCATGAAATAGGAAACATTTGAAGTCGAAGCTGAATGCAAGAGAGGTGGAAGCAAATTTAGAAGGAGGACAGAAAGACAATTCTATGTTGAATTGATCATGTTGTCGATCAGTTGATCAAATATTTTGATAACTAAAGAAAGAAAAACTTGAGCTGATACCAAGAAATATTTTGTGAGAAGCAAGAAACCTCTCAGACTTTTCCGAAACCCAGCATTGAACAAGGGACTTTTAGATTTTCAATCTAACACTCTCCCAACTGAGCTATTTCATCCAGCTGGCCATTTTGGCTTTCTGTTGTATTTTTGATAATTGTTAAAGATAAATGCAGACCCTGGTCATTCTATCTGCATGTGCAGTTATGTGTTAAATTGTCCAATATTATTCAGCAGCTAAATTGGTCTGATGGGTGAATTTCCTTTTTAGGAGCCAAGTTAGTTAGAAGATGTTTGTAAACTATGAATGGACTTATACTCAGACACACAGACCTATATGGCGAGGGTAGGCAAACTAGGTCATCTGACTACTAACAGTTTTGTATAAGGGGAACTCGAGGCTGATGCAGGCAAAGCTTTACTTTCAATTAAAGGAAGAATTGGCAAATAAAGCAGGTAAAGTTGAATACAAGAGAGGTGGAAGCAAGTTTGACAGAAAGACAGAATGTAAAAAATATGTTGAAATGGTTGTCTTATCGATCAGCTTGATAAAAGGTTTTGATCATTATAAACAACGTCAATATGAGTTGACTCCAAATAGCATTTGTGGCATGCAAAGCAGAAGTTCAAAATGTGCCTAAACCCGGGATTGAACCAGGGACCTTTAGATCTTCAGTCTACTGCTCTCCCAACTGAGCTATTTCATCCAGCTGGCAATTTTGGCTTTCTGTTGTATTTTTTATAATTGTTAAAGATAAATGCAGAACCTGGTCACTCTATCTGCATGTGCAGTTATGTGTTAAATTGTCCAGTATTATTCAGTAGCTAAATTGGTCTGATGGGTAAATTTCCTTTTTAGGAGCCAAGTTAGTTAGATGATGTTTGTAAACTATGAATGGACTTATACTCAGAAACACAGACCTATATGGCGAGGGTCGGCAAGCTAGGTCATCTGACTACTAACAGTTTTGTATAAGGGGAACTGGAGGCTGATGCAGGCAAAGCTTTACTTTCAATTAAAGGAAGAATTGGGAAATAAATGAGGCAAAGTTGAATACAAGAGAGGTGGAAGCAAGTTTGAAAGAAAGACAGAAAGTAAATAATATGTTGAATTAATTGTATTGTCGATTATCTTGATAAAAGGTTTGATCATTATAAACAAAGTCAATATGAGTTGAATCAAAATAGTCTTTGTGGCATGCAAAGCAGAAGTTCAAAATGTGCCGAAACCCGGGATCGAACCAGGGACCTTTAGATCTTCAGTCTAACGCTCTCCCAACTGAGCTATTTCGGCCTGCCAGCAGCTATAGTATTCAGCCTCTTTTTTTGAACAATCCCAGAACAGAGATGCAGAACCTGGATTTTCAATCTGAGGTTAGAGAAGTGTTTTAATGTGTCCTGCATTGTTCAGCAGCTAACTGGTGAAATGGGTGAGTAGCGTTTTTGGGATAAATGTTAGGTCGTTTTTCTTTTAAAACTCTGAGTGGACCAGCACTGTATTACACAGACGTATGTCGCCTGAGTAGGTAAGCTATGTCATCTCAATACTGACAACTTTGTTCAAGGAGAAGTGAAAGCTGATGCAGACAAGAGTTTACTTTGAAAAAAGTATAAAATGGGATAAATTCGTCATCAAAGCTGATGGCAAGAGAGGTGGAAGCAAGTTTAGAAGGAGGACAGAAAGACAACTTTTTGTTGAAGTCATCATGTTGTTGATCAGTTGATAAAATATTTTGAGAAATAAAGAAAAAAAAACTAGAGCTGATTTCAAGAAATATTTTGCAAGAATGTAGGATCCCCTCGCACTGTGCTGAAAGTCAGGATTGAATCAGGTACCTTAAGCTCTTCAGTCTAACGATCTCCCAACTGAGATATTTCAGCCAACAAGTCCCTGTGGCCTCCTGATGTATTATTAATAATTGTAGACGATACATACAGAACCTGGTCATTCTATTTTCGTTTATAGTTATGTGTTAAAGTGTCCAGTATCATTCAGCAGGTAACTTGGTCTGATGAGTGAATATCCTTTTTAGGGGACAAGGTAGGTAGAATTTTTTTTCTAAACTCTGAATTGACTTATACTCTGAAACACAGACCTATATGGCCAGGGTGTACAAGCTATGTCATCTGACCACTGACAGTTTTGTATAAGGGGAATTGGAGGCTGATGCAGGCAAAGCTTTACTTTAAAATAAAGCAAGAAGTTGCAAATAAATGAGGCATAGTTGAATACAAGAGAGGTGGAAGCAAGTTTGAAAGGAGGACAGAAAGTAAATAATATGTTGAATTGATTGTGTTGTTGATCAGATTGATGAAAGGTTTTGATAAAGAAGAGCATTGATTTAACTCCAAACAGCTTTTGTGACATGAAAAGCAGAAGTTGAAATTGGACCAAAACCCAGGATTGAACCAGGGACCTTTAGATCTTCAGTCTAACGCTCTCCCAAGTGAGCTATTTCGGCCTGCTGGTAGTCTGGGTCTTCATCCTTTCTTTTAAACTTCCCAAGAAAATAGATGCTCAACCTCATGCTAGAGCTATGTTTTAAGATGTCCTGTATCATTCATCAGTTAACGGGTGCAATAGGTAAATAGCATTTTTCAGATCCAGGTTAGGTAGCTTTTTTTTTTACTCTGAATGGACTAGCACCATATTACACAGAGGTATTTGGCCTGAGTAGGTAAGCTATGCCATCTGAATACTGAAATCTGTGTTCAAGGAGAAGTGGAAGCTGATGCAGACAAGAGTTTACTTTGAAAAAAGTATAAAATGGGATAAATTCGTCATCAAAGCTGATGGCAAGAGAGGTGGAAGCAAGTTTAGAAGGAGGACAGAAAGACAACTTTTTGTTGAAGTCATCATGTTGTTGATCAGTTGATAAAATATTTTGAGAAATAAAGAAAAAAAAACTAGAGCTGATTTCAAGAAATATTTTGCAAGAATGTAGGATCCCCTCGCACTGTTCTGAAAGTCAGGATTGAATCAGGTACCTTAAGCTCTTCAGTCTAACGATCTCCCAACTGAAATATTTCAGCCAACAAGTCCCTGTGGCCTCCTGATGTATTAATATTAATTGTAGACGATACATACAGAACCTGGTCATTCTATATTCGGTTATAGTTATGTGTTAAAGTGTCCAGTATCATTCAGCAGGTAACTTGGTCTGATGAGTGAATATCCTTTTTAGGGGACAAGGTAGGTAGAATTTTTTTTTCTAAACTCTGAATTGACTTATACTCTGAAACACAGACCTATATGGCCAGGGTGTACAAGCTATGTCATCTGACTACTGACAGTTTTGTATAAGGGGAATTGGGGGCTGATGCAGGCAAAGCTTTACTTTAAAATAAAGCAAGAAGTTGCAAATAAATGAGGCATAGTTGAATACAAGAGAGGTGGAAGCAAGTTTGAAAGGAAGACAGAAAGTAAATAATATGTTGAATTGATTGTGTTGTTGATCAGATTGATAAAAGGTTTTGATAAAGAAGAGCGTTGATTTAACTCCAAACAGCTTTTGTGACATGAAAAGCAGAAGTTGAAATTGTGCCGAAACCTGGGATTGAAACAGGGACCTTTAGATCTTCAGTCTAACGCTCTCCCAACTGAGCTATTTCGGCCTGCTGGTAGTTTGGGTCTTCATCCTTTCTTTTAAACTTCCCAAGAAAATAGATGCTCAACCTCATGCTAGAGCTATGTTTTACGATGTCCTGTATCATTCATCAGTTAACGGGTGCAATAGGTAAATAGCATTTTTCGGATCCAGGTTAGGTAGCTTTTTTTTTTACTCTGAATGGACTAGCACCATATTACACAGAGGTATTTGGCCTGAGTAGGTAAGCTATGTCATCTGAATACTGAAATCTGTGTTCAAGGAGAAGTGGAAGCTGATGCAGACAAGAGTTTACTTTACAAAAAAGCATGAAATAGGAAACATTTGTAGTCGAAGCTGAATGCAAGAGAGGTGGAAGCAAATTTAGAAGGAGGACAGAAAGACAATTCTATGTTGAATTGATCATGTTGTCGATCAGTTGATCAAATATTTTGATAAATAAAGAAAGAAAAACTTGAGCTGATACCAAGAAATATTTTGTGAGAAGTAAGAAACCTCTCAGACTTTTCCGAAACCCAGCATTGAACAAGGGACTTTTAGATTTTCAATCTAACACTCTCCCAACTGAGCTATTTCATCCAGCTGGCCATTTTGGCTTTCTGTTGTATTTTTGATAATTGTTAAAGATAAATGCAGACCCTGGTCATTCTATCTGCATGTGCAGTTATGTGTTAAATTGTCCAATATTATTCAGCAGCTAAATTGGTCTGATGGGTGAATTTCCTTTTTAGGAGCCAAGTTAGTTAGAAGATGTTTGTAAACTATGAATGGACTTATACTCAGACACACAGACCTATATGGCGAGGGTAGGCAAACTAGGTCATCTGACTACTAACAGTTTTGTATAAGGGGAACTCGAGGCTGATGCAGGCAAAGCTTTACTTTCAATTAAAGGAAGAATTGGCAAATAAAGCAGGTAAAGTTGAATACAAGAGAGGTGGAAGCAAGTTTGACAGAAAGACAGAATGTAAAAAATATGTTGAAATGGTTGTCTTATCGATCAGCTTGATAAAAGGTTTTGATCATTATAAACAACGTCAATATGAGTTGACTCCAAATAGCATTTGTGGCATGCAAAGCAGAAGTTCAAAATGTGCCTAAACCCGGGATTGAACCAGGGACCTTTAGATCTTCAGTCTACTGCTCTCCCAACTAAGCTATTTCATCCAGCTGGCAATTTTGGCTTTCTGTTGTATTTTTTATAATTGTTAAAGATAAATGCAGAACCTGGTCACTCTATCTGCATGTGCAGTTATGTGTTAAATTTTCCAGTATTATTCAGTAGCTAAATTGGTCTGATGGGTGAATTTCCTTTTTAGGAGCCAAGTTAGTTAGATGATGTTTGTAAACTATGAATGGACTTATGCTCAGAAACACAGACCTATATGGCGAGGGTCGGCAAGCTAGGTCATCTGACTACTAACAGTTTTGTATAAGGGGAACTGGAGGCTGATGCAGGCAAAGCTTTACTTTCAATTAAAGGAAGAATTGGGAAATAAAGGAGGCAAAGTTGAATACAAGAGAGGTGGAAGCAAGTTTGAAAGAAAGACAGAAAGTAAATAATATGTTGAATTAATTGTATTGTCGATTATCTTGATAAAAGGTTTTGATCATTATAAACAAAGTCAATATGAGTTGACTCAAAATAGTCTTTGTGGCATGCAAAGCAGAAGTTCAAAATGTGCCGAAACCCAGGATCGAACCAGGGACCTTTAGATCTTCAGTCTAACGCTCTCCCAACTGAGCTATTTCGGCCTGCCAGCAGCTATAGTATTCAGCCTCTTTTTTTGAACAATCCCAGAACAGAGATGCAGAACCTGGATTTTCAATCTGAGGTTAGAGCTGTGTTTTAATGTGTCCTGCATTGTTCAGCAGCTAACTGGTGAAATGGGTGAGTAGCGTTTTTGGGATAAATGTTAGGTCGTTTTTCTTTTAAAACTCTGAGTGGACCAGCACTGTATTACACAGACGTATGTCGCCTGAGTAGGTAAGCTGGGTCATCTCAATACTGACAACTTTGTTTAAGGAGAAGTGAAAGTTGATGCAGACAAGAGTTTACTTTGAAAAAAGTATAAAAAAGGATAAATTCGTCATCAAAGCTGATAGCAAGAGAGGTGGAAGCAAGTTTAGAAGGAGGACAGAAAGACAACTTTTTGTTGAAGTTATCATGTTGTTGATCAGTTGATAAAATATTTTGACAAATAAAGAAAAAAAAAACTAGAGCTGATTTCAAGAAATATTTTGCAAGAATGTAGGAGCCCCTCGCACTGTGCCGAAACCCAGGATTGAACCAGGGACCTTAATCTCTTCAGTGTAAGATCTCCCAACTGAGATATTTCAGCCAACAAGTCCCTGTGGCCTCCTGATGTATTATTAATAATTGTAGACGATACATACAGAACCTGGTCATTCTATTTTCGTTTATAGTTATGTGTTAAAGTGTCCAGTATCATTCAGCAGGTAACTTGGTCTGATGAGTGAATATCCTTTTTAGGGGACAAGGTAGGTAGAATTTTTTTTTCTAAACTCTGAATTGACTTATACTCTGAAACACAGACCTATATGGCCAGGGTGTACAAGCTATGTCATCTGACTACTGACAGTTTTGTATAAGGGGAATTGGAGGCTGATGCAGGCAAAGCTTTACTTTAAAATAAAGCAAGAAGTTGCAAATAAATGAGGCATAGTTGAATACAAGAGAGGTGGAAGCAAGTTTGAAAGGAAGACAGAAAGTAAATAATATGTTGAATTGATTGTGTTGTTGATCAGATTGATAAAAGGTTTTGATAAAGAAGAGCGTTGATTTAACTCCAAACAGCTTTTGTGACACGAAAAGCAGAAGTTGAAATTGTGCCGAAACCTGGGATTGAACCAGGGACCTTTAGATCTTCAGTATAACGATCTCCCAACTGAGCTATTTCGGCCTGCTGGTAGTTTGGGTCTTCATCCTTTCTTTTAAACTTCCCAAGAAAATAGATGCTCAACCTCATGCTAGAGCTATGTTTTAAGATGTCCTGTATCATTCATCAGTTAACGGGTGCAATAGGTAAATAGCATTTTTCGGATCCAGGTTAGGTAGCTTTTTTTTTTACTCTGAATGGACTAGCACCATATTACACAGAGGTATTTGGCCTGAGTAGGTAAGCTATGTCATCTGAATACTGAAATCTGTGTTCAAGGAGAAGTGGAAGCTGATGCAGACAAGAGTTTACTTTACAAAAAAGCATGAAATAGGAAACATTTGTAGTCGAAGCTGAATGCAATAGAGGTGGAAGCAAATTTAGAAGGAGGACAGAAAGACAATTCTATGTTGAATTGATCATGTTGTCGATCAGTTGATCAAATATTTTGATAAATAAAGAAAGAAAAACTTGAGCTGATACCAAGAAATATTTTGTGAGAAGCAAGAAACCTCTCAGACTTTTCCGAAACCCAGCATTGAACAAGGGACTTTTAGATTTTCAATCTAACACTCTCCCAACTGAGCTATTTCATCCAGCTGGCCATTTTGGCTTTCTGTTGTATTTTTGATAATTGTTAAAGATAAATGCAGACCCTGGTCATTCTATCTGCATGTGCAGTTATGTGTTAAATTGTCCAATATTATTCAGCAGCTAAATTGGTCTGATGGGTGAATTTCCTTTTTAGGAGCCAAGTTAGTTAGAAGATGTTTGTAAACTATGAATGGACTTATACTCAGACACACAGACCTATATGGCGAGGGTAGGCAAACTAGGTCATCTGACTACTAACAGTTTTGTATAAGGGGAACTGGAGGCTTTTGCAGGCAAAGCTTTACTTTCAATTAAAGGAAGAATTGGGAAATAAAGGAGGCAAAGTTGAATACAAGAGAGGTGGAAGCAAGTTTGAAAGAAAGACAGAAAGTAAATAATATGTTGAATTAATTGTATTGTCAATTATCTTGATAAAAGGTTTTGATCATTATAAACAAAGTCAATATGAGTTGACTCAAAATAGTCTTTGTGGCATGCAAAGCAGAAGTTCAAAATGTGCCGAAACCCGGGATCGAACCAGGGACCTTTAGATCTTCAGTCTAACGCTCTCCCAACTGAGCTATTTCGGCCTGCCAGCAGTTATGGTATTCAGCCTCTTTTTTTGAACAATCCCAGAACAGAGATGCAGAACCTGGATTTTCAATCTGAGGTTAGAGCTGTGTTTTAATGTGTCCTGCATTGTTCAGCAGCTAACTGGTGAAATGGGTGAGTAGCGTTTTTGGGATAAATGTTAGGTCGTTTTTCTTTTAAAACTCTGAGTGGACCAGCACTGTATTACACAGACGTATGTCGCCTGAGTAGGTAAGCTATGTCATCTCAATACTGACAACTTTGTTCAAGGAGAAGTGAAAGCTGATGCGGACAAGAGTTTACTTTGAAAAAAGTATAAAATGGGATAAATTCGTCATCAAAGCTGATGGCAAGAGAGGTGGAAGCAAGTTTAGAAGGAGGACAGAAAGACAACTTTTTGTTGAAGTTATCATGTTGTTGATCAGTTGATAAAATATTTTGAGAAATAAAGAAAAAAAAACTAGAGCTGATTTCAAGAAATATTTTGCAAGAATGTAGGATCCCCTCGCACTGTGCTGAAAGTCAGGATTGAATCAGGTACCTTAAGCTCTTCAGTCTAACGATCTCCCAACTGAGATATTTCAGCCAACAAGTCCCTGAGGCCTCCTGATGTATTATTAATAATTGTAGACGATACATACAGAACCTGGTCATTCTATTTTCGTTTATAGTTATGTGTTAAAGTGTCCAGTATCATTCAGCAGGTAACTTGGTCTGATGAGTGAATATCCTTTTTAGGGGACAAGGTAGATAGAATTTTTTTTTCTAAACTCTGAATTGACTTATACTCTGAAACACAGACCTATATGGCCAGGGTGTGCAAGCTATGTCATCTGGCTACTGATAGTTTGGTATAAGGGGAATTGGAGGCTGATGCAGGCAAAGCTTTACTTTAAAATAAAGCAAGAAGTTGCAAATAAATGAGGCATAGTTGAATACAAGAGAGGTGGAAGCAAGTTTGAAAGGAAGACAGAAAGTAAATAATATGTTGAATTGATTGTGTTGTTGATCAGATTGATAAAAGGTTTTGATAAAGAAGAGCGTTGATTTAACTCCAAACAGCTTTTGTGACATGAAAAGCAGAAGTTGAAATTGTGCCGAAACCCGGGATTGAACCAGGGACCTTTGGATCTTCAGTCTAACGCTCTCCCAACTGAGCTATTTCAGCCTGCTGGTAGTTTGGGTCTTCATCCTTTCTTTTAAACTGCCCAAGAAAATAGATGCTCAACCTCATGCTAGAGCTATGTTTTAAGATGTCCTGTATCATTCATCAGTTAACGGGTGCAATAGGTAAATAGCATTTTTCGGATCCAGGTTAGGTAGCTTTTGTTTTTTACTCTGAATGGACTAGCACCATATTACACAGAGGTATTTGGCCTGAGTAGGTAAGCTATGTCATCTGAATACTGAAATCTGTGTTCAAGGAGAAGTGGAAGCTGATGCAGACAAGAGTTTACTTTACAAAAAAGCATGAAATAGGAAACATTTGTAGTCGAAGCTGAATGCAAAAGAGGTGGAAGCAAATTTAGAAGGAGGACAGAAAGACAATTCTATGTTGAATTGATCATGTTGTCGATCAGTTGATCAAATATTTTGATAAATAAAGAAAGAAAAACTTGAGCTGATACCAAGAAATATTTTGTGAGAAGCAAGAAACCTCTCAGACTTTTCCGAAACCCAGCATTGAACAAGGGACTTTTAGATTTTCAATCTAACACTCTCCCAACTGAGCTATTTCATCCAGCTGGCCATTTTGGCTTTCTGTTGTATTTTTGATAATTGTTAAAGATAAATGCAGACCCTGGTCATTCTATCTGCATGTGCAGTTATGTGTTAAATTGTCCAATATTATTCAGCAGCTAAATTGGTCTGATAGGTGAATTTCCTTTTTAGGAGGCAAGTTAGTTAGAAGATGTTTGTAAACTATGAATGGACTTATACTCAGACACACAGACCTATATGGCGAGGGTAGGCAAACTAGGTCATCTGACTACTAACAGTTTTGTATAAGGGGAACTCGAGGCTGATGCAGGCAAAGCTTTACTTTCAATTAAAAGAAGAATTGGCAAATAAAGCAGGTAAAGTTGAATACAAGAGAGGTGGAAGCAAGTTTGACAGAAAGACAGAATGTAAAAAATATGTTGAAATGGTTGTCTTATCGATCAGCTTGATAAAAGGTTTTGATCATTATAAACAACGTCAATATGAGTTGACTCCAAATAGCATTTGTGGCATGCAAAGCAGAAGTTCAAAATGAGCCTAAACCCGGGATTGAACCAGGGACCTTTAGATCTTCAGTCTACTGCTCTCCCAACTGAGCTATTTCATCCAGCTGGCAATTTCGGCTTTCTGTTGTATTTTTTATAATTGTTAAAGATAAATGCAGAACCTGGTCACTCTATCTGCATGTGCAGTTATGTGTTAAATTGTCCAGTATTATTCAGTAGCTAAATTGGTCTGATGGGTGAATTTCCTTTTTAGGAGCCAAGTTAGTTAGATGATGTTTGTAAACTATGAATGGACTTATACTCAGAAACACAGACCTATATGGCGAGGGTCGGCAAGCTAGGTCATCTGACTACTAACAGTTTTGTATAAGGGGAACTGGAGGCTGATGCAGGCAAAGCTTTACTTTCAATTAAAGGAAGAATTGGGAAATAAAGGAGGCAAAGTTGAATACAAGAGAGGTGGAAGCAAGTTTGAAAGAAAGACAGAAAGTAAATAATATGTTGAATTAATTGTATTGTCGATTATCTTGATAAAAGGTTTTGATCATTATAAACAAAGTCAATATGAGTTGACTCAAAATAGTCTTTGTGGCATGCAAAGCAGAAGTTCAAAATGTGCCGAAAGCCGGGATCGAACCAGGGACCTTTAGATCTTCAGTCTAATGCTCTCCCAACTGAGCTATTTCGGCCTGCCAGCAGCTATACTATTTAGCCTCTTTTTTTGAACAATCCCAGAACAGAGATGCAGAACCTGGATTTTCAATCTGAGGTTAGAGCTGTGTTTTAATGTGTCCTGCATTGTTCAGCAGCTAACTGGTGAAATGGGTGAGTAGCGTTTTTGGGATAAATGTTAGGTCGTTTTTCTTTTAAAACTCTGAGTGGACCAGCACTGTATTACACAGACGTATGTCGCCTGAGTAGGTAAGCTATGTCATCTCAATACTGACAACTTTGTTCAAGGAGAAGTGAAAGCTGATGCAGACAAGAGTTTACTTTGAAAAAAGCATAAAATGGGATAAATTCGTCATCAAAGCTGATGGCAAGAGAGGTGGAAGCAAGTTTAGAAGGAGGACAGAAAGGCAACTTTTTGTTGAAGTTATCATGTTGTTGATCAGTTGATAAAATATTTTGAGAAATAAAGAAAAAAAAAATAGAGCTGATTTCAAGAAATATTTTGCAAGAATGTAGGATCCCCTCGCACTGTGCTGAAAGTCAGGATTGAATCAGGTACCTTAAGCTCTTCAGTCTAACGATCTCCCAACTGAGATATTTCAGCCAACAAGTCCCTGTGGCCTCCTGATGTATTATTAATAATTGTAGACGATACATACAGAACCTGGTTATTCTATTTTCGTTTATAGTTATGTGTTAAAGTGTCCAGTATCATTCAGCAGGTAACTTGGTCTGATGAGTGAATATCCTTTTTAAGGGACAAGGTAGGTAGAATTTTTTTTCTAAACTCTGAATTGACTTATACTCTGAAACACAGACCTATATGGCCAGGGTGTACAAGCTATGTCATCTGACTACTGACAGTTTTGTATAAGGGGAATTGGAGGCTGATGCAGGCAAAGCTTTACTTAAAAATAAAGCAAGAAGTTGCAAATAAATGAGGCATAGTTGAATATAAGAGAGGTGGAAGCAAGTTTGAAAGGAAGACAGAAAGTAAATAAAATGTTGAATTGATTGTGTTGTTGATCAGATTGATGAAAGGTTTTGATAAAGAAGAGCATTGATTTAACTCCAAACAGCTTTTGTGACATGAAAAGCTGAAGTTGAAATTGTGCCAAAACCCAGGATTGAACCAGGGACCTTTAGAACTTCAGTCTAACGCTCTCCCAACTGAGCTATTTCGGCCTGCTGGTAGTTTGGGTCTTCATCCTTTCTTTTAAACTTCCCAAGAAAATAGATGCTCAACCTCATGCTAGAGCTATGTTTTAAGATGTCCTGTATCATTCATCAGTTAACGGGTGCAATAGGTAAATAGCATTTTTCGGATCCAGGTTAGGTAGCTTTTTTTTTTACTCTGAATGGACTAGCACCATATTACACAGAGGTATTTGGCCTGAGTAGGTAAGCTATGTCATCTGAATACTGAAATCTGTGTTCAAGGAGAAGTGGAAGCTGATGCAGACAAGAGTTTACTTTACAAAAAAGCATGAAATAGGAAACATTTGTAGTCGAAGCTGAATGCAAGAGAGGTGGAAGCAAATTTAGAAGGAGGACAGAAAGACAATTCTATGTTGAATTGATCATGTTGTCGATCAGTTGATCAAATATTTTGATAAATAAAGAAAGAAAAACTTGAGCTGATACCAAGAAATATTTTGTGAGAAGCAAGAAACCTCTCAGACTTTTCCGAAACCCAGCATTGAACAAGGGACTTTTAGATTTTCAATCTAACACTCTACCAACTGAGCTATTTCATCCAGCTGGCCATTTTGGCTTTCTGTTGTATTTTTGATAATTGTTAAAGATAAATGCAGACCCTGGTCATTCTATCTGCATGTGCAGTTATGTGTTATATTGTCCAATATTATTCAGCAGCTAAATTGGTCTGATGGGTGAATTTCCTTTTTAGGAGCCAAGTTAGTTAGAAGATGTTTGTAAACTATGAATGGACTTATACTCAGACACACAGACCTATATGGCGAGGGTAGGCAAACTAGGTCATCTGACTACTAACAGTTTTGTATAAGGGGAACTCGAGGCTGATGCAGGCAAAGCTTTACTTTCAATTAAAGGAAGAATTGGCAAATAAAGCAGGTAAAGTTGAATACAAGAGAGGTGGAAGCAAGTTTGACAGAAAGACAGAATGTAAAAAATATGTTGAAATGGTTGTCTTATCGAATAGCTTGATAAAAGGTTTTGATCATTATAAACAACGTCAATATGAGTTGACTCCAAATAGCATTTGTGGCATGCAAAGCAGAAGTTCAAAATGTGCCTAAACCCGGAATTGAACCAGGGACCTTTAGATCTTCAGTCTACTGCTCTCCCAACTGAGCTATTTCATCCAGCTGGCAATTTCGGCTTTCTGTTGTATTTTTTATAATTGTTAAAGATAAATGCAGAACCTGGTCACTCTATCTGCATGTGCAGTTATGTGTTAAATTGTCCAGTATTATTCAGTAGCTAAATTGGTCTGATGGGTGAATTTCCTTTTTAGGAGCCAAGTTAGTTAGATGATGTTTGTAAACTATGAATAGACTTATACTCAGAAACACAGACCTATATGGCGAGGGTCGGCAAGCTAGGTCATCTGACTACTAACAGTTTTGTATAAGGGGAACTGGAGGCTGATGCAGGCAAAGCTTTACTTTCAATTAAAGGAAGAATTGGGAAATAAAGGAGGCAAAGTTGAATACAAGAGAGGTGGAAGCAAGTTTGAAAGAAAGACAGAAAGTAAATAATATGTTGAATTAATTGTATTGTCGATTATCTTGATAAAAGGTTTTGATCATTATAAACAAAGTCAATATAAGTTGACTCAAAATAGTCTTTGTGGCATGCAAAGCAGAAGTTCAAAATGTGCCGAAACCCAGGATCGAACCAGGGACCTTTAGATCTTCAGTCTAACGCTCTCCCAACTGAGCTATTTCGGCCTGCCAGCAGCTATAGCATTCAGCCTCTTTTTTTGAACAATCCCAGAACAGAGATGCAGAACCTGGATTTTCAATCTGAGGTTAGAGCTGTGTTTTAATGTGTCCTGCATTGTTCAGCAGCTAACTGGTGAAATGGGTGAGTAGCGTTTTTGGGATAAATGTTAGGTCGTTTTTCTTTTAAAACTCTGAGTGGACCAGCACTGTATTACACAGACGTATGTCTCCTGAGTAGGTAAGCTATGTCATCTCAATACTGACAACTTTGTTTAAGGAGAAGTGAAAGCTGATGCAGACAAGAGTTTACTTTGAAAAAAGTATAAAAAAGGATAAATTCGTCATCAAAGCTGATGGCAAGAGAGGTGGAAGCAAGTTTAGAAGGAGGACATTAAGACAACTTTTTGTTGAAGTTATCATGTTGTTGATCAGTTGATAAAATATTTTGACAAATAAAGAAAAAAAAACTAGAGCTGATTTCAAGAAATATTTTGCAAGAATGTAGGATCCCCTCGCACTGTGCCGAAACCCGGGATTAAACCAGGGACCTTAATCTCTTCAGTCTAATGATCGCCCAACTGAGATATTTCAGACAACAAGTCCCTGTGGCCTCCTGATGTATTATTAATAATTGTAGACGATACATACAGAACCTGGTCATTCTATTTTCGTTTATAGTTATGTGTTAAAGTGTCCAGTATCATTCAGCAGGTAACTTGGTCTGATGAGTGAATATCCTTTTTAGGGGACAAGGTAGGTAGAATTTTTTTTCTAAACTCTGAATTGACTTATACTCTGAAACACAGACCTATATGGCCAGGGTGTACAAGCTATGTCATCTGACCACTGACAGTTTTGTATAAGGGGAATTGGAGGCTGATGCAGGCAAAGCTTTACTTTAAAATAAAGCAAGAAGTTGCAAATAAATGAGGCATAGTTGAATACAAGAGAGGTGGAAGCAAGTTTGAAAGGAAGACAGAAAGTAAATAATATGTTGAATTGATTGTGTTGTTGATCAGATTGATGAAAGGTTTTGATAAAGAAGAGCATTGATTTAACTCCAAACAGCTTTAGATCTTCAGTCTAACGCTCTCCCAACTGAGCTATTTCGGCCTGCTGGTAGTTTGGGTCTTCATCCTTTCTTTTAAACTTCCCAAGAAAATAGATGCTCAACCTCATGCTAGAGCTATGTTTTACGATGTCCTGTATCATTCATCAGTTAACGGGTGCAATAGGTAAATAGCATTTTTCGGATCCAGGTTAGGTAGCTTTTTTTTTTACTCTGAATGGACTAGCACCATATTACACAGAGGTATTTGGCCTGAGTAGGTAAGCTATGTCATCTGAATACTGAAATCTGTGTTCAAGGAGAAGTGGAAGCTGATGCAGACAAGAGTTTACTTTACAAAAAAGCATGAAATAGGAAACATTTGTAGTCGAAGCTGAATGCAAGAGAGGTGGAAGCAAATTTAGAAGGAGGACAGAAAGACAATTCTATGTTGAATTGATCATGTTGTCGATCAGTTGATCAAATATTTTGATAAATAAAGAAAGAAAAACTTGAGCTGATACCAAGAAATATTTTGTGAGAAGTAAGAAACCTCTCAGACTTTTCCGAAACCCAGCATTGAACAAGGGACTTTTAGATTTTCAATCTAACACTCTCCCAACTGAGCTATTTCATCCAGCTGGCCATTTTGGCTTTCTGTTGTATTTTTGATAATTGTTAAAGATAAATGCAGACCCTGGTCATTCTATCTGCATGTGCAGTTATGTGTTAAATTGTCCAATATTATTCAGCAGCTAAATTGGTCTGATGGGTGAATTTCCTTTTTAGGAGCCAAGTTAGTTAGAAGATGTTTGTAAACTATGAATGGACTTATACTCAGACACACAGACCTATATGGCGAGGGTAGGCAAACTAGGTCATCTGACTACTAACAGTTTTGTATAAGGGGAACTCGAGGCTGATGCAGGCAAAGCTTTACTTTCAATTAAAGGAAGAATTGGCAAATAAAGCAGGTAAAGTTGAATACAAGAGAGGTGGAAGCAAGTTTGACAGAAAGACAGAATGTAAAAAATATGTTGAAATGGTTGTCTTATCGATCAGCTTGATAAAAGGTTTTGATCATTATAAACAACGTCAATATGAGTTGACTCCAAATAGCATTTGTGGCATGCAAAGCAGAAGTTCAAAATGTGCCTAAACCCGGGATTGAACCAGGGACCTTTAGATCTTCAGTCTACTGCTCTCCCAACTAAGCTATTTCATCCAGCTGGCAATTTTGGCTTTCTGTTGTATTTTTTATAATTGTTAAAGATAAATGCAGAACCTGGTCACTCTATCTGCATGTGCAGTTATGTGTTAAATTTTCCAGTATTATTCAGTAGCTAAATTGGTCTGATGGGTGAATTTCCTTTTTAGGAGCCAAGTTAGTTAGATGATGTTTGTAAACTATGAATGGACTTATACTCAGAAACACAGACCTATATGGCGAGGGTCGGCAAGCTAGGTCATCTGACTACTAACAGTTTTGTATAAGGGGAACTGGAGGCTGATGCAGGCAAAGCTTTACTTTCAATTAAAGGAAGAATTGGGAAATAAAGGAGGCAAAGTTGAATACAAGAGAGGTGGAAGCAAGTTTGAAAGAAAGACAGAAAGTAAATAATATGTTGAATTAATTGTATTGTCGATTATCTTGATAAAAGGTTTTGATCATTATAAACAAAGTCAATATGAGTTGACTCAAAATAGTCTTTGTGGCATGCAAAGCAGAAGTTCAAAATGTGCCGAAACCCAGGATCGAACCAGGGACCTTTAGATCTTCAGTCTAACGCTCTCCCAACTGAGCTATTTCGGCCTGCCAGCAGCTATAGTATTTAGCCTCTTTTTTTGAACAATCCCAGAACAGAGATGCAGAACCTGGATTTTCAATCTGAGGTTAGAGCTGTGTTTTAATGTGTCCTGCATTGTTCAGCAGCTAACTGGTGAAATGGGTGAGTAGCGTTTTTGGGATAAATGTTAGGTCGTTTTTCTTTTAAAACTCTGAGTGGACCAGCACTGTATTACACAGACGTATGTCGCCTGAGTAGGTAAGCTGGGTCATCTCAATACTGACAACTTTGTTTAAGGAGAAGTGAAAGTTGATGCAGACAAGAGTTTACTTTGAAAAAAGTATAAAAAAGGATAAATTCGTCATCAAAGCTGATAGCAAGAGAGGTGGAAGCAAGTTTAGAAGGAGGACAGAAAGACAACTTTTTGTTGAAGTTATCATGTTGTTGATCAGTTGATAAAATATTTTGACAAATAAAGAAAAAAAAACTAGAGCTGATTTCAAGAAATATTTTGCAAGAATGTAGGAGCCCCTCGCACTGTGCCGAAACCCAGGATTGAACCAGGGACCTTAATCTCTTCAGTGTAAGATCTCCCAACTGAGATATTTCAGCCAACAAGTCCCTGTGGCCTCCTGATGTATTATTAATAATTGTAGACGATACATACAGAACCTGGTCATTCTATTTTCGTTTATAGTTATGTGTTAAAGTGTCCAGTATCATTCAGCAGGTAACTTGGTCTGATGAGTGAATATCCTTTTTAGGGGACAAGGTAGGTAGAATTTTTTTTTCTAAACTCTGAATTGACTTATACTCTGAAACACAGACCTATATGGCCAGGGTGTACAAGCTATGTCATCTGACTACTGACAGTTTTGTATAAGGGGAATTGGAGGCTGATGCAGGCAAAGCTTTACTTTAAAATAAAGCAAGAAGTTGCAAATAAATGAGGCATAGTTGAATACAAGAGAGGTGGAAGCAAGTTTGAAAGGAAGACAGAAAGTAAATAATATGTTGAATTGATTGTGTTGTTGATCAGATTGATAAAAGGTTTTGATAAAGAAGAGCGTTGATTTAACTCCAAACAGCTTTTGTGACACGAAAAGCAGAAGTTGAAATTGTGCCGAAACCTGGGATTGAACCAGGGACCTTTAGATCTTCAGTATAACGATCTCCCAACTGAGCTATTTCGGCCTGCTGGTAGTTTGGGTCTTCATCCTTTCTTTTAAACTTCCCAAGAAAATAGATGCTCAACCTCATGCTAGAGCTATGTTTTAAGATGTCCTGTATCATTCATCAGTTAACGGGTGCAATAGGTAAATAGCATTTTTCGGATCCAGGTTAGGTAGCTTTTTTTTTTACTCTGAATGGACTAGCACCATATTACACAGAGGTATTTGGCCTGAGTAGGTAAGCTATGTCATCTGAATACTGAAATCTGTGTTCAAGGAGAAGTGGAAGCTGATGCAGACAAGAGTTTACTTTACAAAAAAGCATGAAATAGGAAACATTTGTAGTCGAAGCTGAATGCAATAGAGGTGGAAGCAAATTTAGAAGGAGGACAGAAAGACAATTCTATGTTGAATTGATCATGTTGTCGATCAGTTGATCAAATATTTTGATAAATAAAGAAAGAAAAACTTGAGCTGATACCAAGAAATATTTTGTGAGAAGCAAGAAACCTCTCAGACTTTTCCGAAACCCAGCATTGAACAAGGGACTTTTAGATTTTCAATCTAACACTCTCCCAACTGAGCTATTTCATCCAGCTGGCCATTTTGGCTTTCTGTTGTATTTTTGATAATTGTTAAAGATAAATGCAGACCCTGGTCATTCTATCTGCATGTGCAGTTATGTGTTAAATTGTCCAATATTATTCAGCAGCTAAATTGGTCTGATGGGTGAATTTCCTTTTTAGGAGCCAAGTTAGTTAGAAGATGTTTGTAAACTATGAATGGACTTATACTCAGACACACAGACCTATATGGCGAGGGTAGGCAAACTAGGTCATCTGACTACTAACAGTTTTGTATAAGGGGAACTCGAGGCTGATGCAGGCAAAGCTTTACTTTCAATTAAAGGAAGAATTGGCAAATAAAGCAGGTAAAGTTGAATACAAGAGAGGTGGAAGCAAGTTTGACAGAAAGACAGAATGTAAAAAATATGTTGAAATGGTTGTCTTATCGAATAGCTTGATAAAAGGTTTTGATCATTATAAACAACGTCAATATGAGTTGACTCCAAATAGCATTTGTGGCATGCAAAGCAGAAGTTCAAAATGTGCCTAAACCCGGGATTGAACCAGGGACCTTTAGATCTTCAGTCTACTGCTCTCCCAACTGAGCTATTTCATCCAGCTGGCAATATCGGCTTTCTGTTGTATTTTTTATAATTGTTAAAGATAAATGCAGAACCTGGTCACTCTATCTGCATGTGCAGTTATGTGTTAAATTGTCCAGTATTATTCAGTAGCTAAATTGGTCTGATGGGTGAATTTCCTTTTTAGGAGCCAAGTTAGTTAGATGATGTTTGTAAACTATGAATGTACTTATACTCAGAAACACAGACCTATATGGCGAGGGTCGGCAAGCTAGGTCATCTGACTACTAACAGTTTTGTATAAGGGGAACTGGAGGCTGATGCAGGCAAAGCTTTACTTTCAATTAAAGGAAGAATTGGCAAATAAAGCAGGTAAAGTTGAATACAAGAGAGGTGGAAGCAAGTTTGAAAGAAAGACAGAAAGTAAATAATATGTTGAATTAATTGTATTGTCGATTATCTTGATAAAAGGTTTTGATCATTATAAACAAAGTCAATATGAGTTGACTCAAAGTAGTCTTTGTGGCATGCAAAGCAGAAGTTCAAAATGTGCCGAAACCCGGTATCGAACCAGGGACCTTTAGATCTTCAGTCTAACGCTCTCCCAACTGAGCTATTTCGGCCTACCAGCAGCTATAGTATTCAGCCTCTTTTTTTGAACAATCCCAGAACAGAGATGCAGAACCTGGATTTTCAATCTGAGGTTAGAGCTGTGTTTTAATGTGTCCTGCATTGTTCAGCAGCTAACTGGTGAAATGGGTGAGTAGCGTTTTTGGGATAAATGTTAGGTCGTTTTTCTTTTAAAACTCTGAGTGGACCAGCACTGTATTACACAGACGTATGTCGCCTGAGTAGGTAAGCTATGTCATCTCAATACTGACAACTTTGTTTAAGGAGAAGTGAAAGCTGATGCAGACAAGAGTTTACTTTGAAAAAAGTATAAAAAAGGATAAATTCGTCATCAAAGCTGATGGCAAGAGAGGTGGAAGCAAGTTTAGAAGGAGGACAGAAAGACAACTTTTTGTTGAAGTTATCATGTTGTTGATCAGTTGATAAAATATTTTGACAAATAAAGAAAAAAAAACTAGAGCTGATTTCAAGAAATATTTTGCAAGAATGTTGGATCCCCTCGCACTGTGCCGAAACCCGGGATTGAACCAGGGACCTTAATCTCTTCAGTCTAACGATCTCCCAACTGAGATATTTCAGCCAACAAGTCCCTGTGGCTTCCTGATGTATTATTAATAATTGTAGACGATACATACAGAACCTGGTCATTCTATTTTCGTTTATAGTTATGTGTTAAAGTGTCCAATATCATTCAGCAGGTAACTTGGTCTGATGAGTGAATATCCTTTTTAGGGGACAAGGTAGGTAGAATTTTTTTTTCTAAACTCTGAATTGACTTATACTCTGAAACACAGACCTATATGGCCAGGGTGTACAAGCTATGTCATCTGACTACTGACAGTTTTGTATAAGGGGAATTGGAGGCTGATGCAGGCAAAGCTTTACTTTAAAATAAAGCAAGAAGTTGCAAATAAATGAGGCATAGTTGAATACAAGAGAGGTGGAAGCAAGTTTGAAAGGAAGACAGAAAGTAAATAATATGTTGAATTGATTGTGTTGTTGATCAGATTGATGAAAGGTTTTGATAAAGAAGAGCATTGATTTAACTCCAAACAGCTTTTGTGACATGAAAAGCAGAAGTTGAAAATGTGCCGAAACCCGGGATTGAACCAGGGACCTTTAGATCTTCAGTCTAACGCTCTCCCAACTGAGCTATTTCAGCCTGCTGGTAGTTTGGGTCTTCATCCTTTCTTTTAAACTTCCCAAGAAAATAGATGCTCAACCTCATGCTAGAGCTATGTTTTAAGATGTCCTGTATCATTCTTCAGTTAACGGGTGCAATAGGTAAATAGCATTTTTCGGATCCAGGTTAGGTAGCTTTTTTTTTTACTCTGAATGGACTAGCACCATATTACACAGAGGTATTTGGCCTGAGTAGGTAAGCTATGTCATCTGAATACTGAAATCTGTGTTCAAGGAGAAGTGGAAGCTGATGCAGACAAGAGTTTACTTTACAAAAAAGCATGAAATAGGAAACATTTGTAGTCGAAGCTGAATGCAAGAGAGGTGGAAGCAAATTTAGAAGGAGGACAGAAAGACAATTCTATGTTGAATTGATCATGTTGTCGATCAGTTGATCAAATATTTTGATAAATAAAGAAAGAAAAACTTGAGCTGATACCAAGAAATATTTTGTGAGAAGCAAGAAACCTCTCAGACTTTTCCGAAACCCAGCATTGAACAAGGGACTTTTAGATTTTCAATCTAACACTCTCCCAACTGAGCTATTTCATCCAGCTGGCCATTTTGGCTTTCTGTTGTATTTTTGATAATTGTTAAAGATAAATGCAGACCCTGGTCATTCTATCTGCATGTGCAGTTATGTGTTAAATTGTCCAATATTATTCAGCAGCTAAATTGGTCTGATGGGTGAATTTCCTTTTTAGGAGCAAAGTTAGTTAGAAGATGTTTGTAAACTATGAATGGACTTATACTCAGACACACAGACCTATATGGCGAGGGTACGCAAACTAGGTCATCTGACTACTAACAGTTTTGTATAAGGGGAACTCGAGGCTGATGCAGGCAAAGCTTTACTTTCAATTAAAGGAAGAATTGGCAAATAAAGCAGGTAAAGTTGAATACAAGAGAGAGGGAAGCAAGTTTGACAGAAAGACAGAATGTAAAAAATATGTTGAAATGGTTGTCTTATCGATCAGCTTGATAAAAGGTTTTGATCATTATAAACAACGTCAAAATGAGTTGACTCCAAATAGCATTTGTGGCATGCAAAGCAGAAGTTCAAAATGTGCCTAAACCCGGGATTGAACCAGGGACCTTTAGATCTTCAGTCTACTGCTCTCCCAGCTGAGCTATTTCATCCAGCTGGCAATTTTGGCTTTCTGTTGTATTTTTTATAATTGTTAAAGATAAATGCAGAACCTGGTCACTCTATCTGCATGTGCAGTTATGTGTTAAATTGTCCAGTATTATTCAGTAGCTAAATTGGTCTGATGGGTGAATTTCCTTTTTAGGAGCCAAGTTAGTTAGATGGTGTTTGTAAACTATGAATGGACTTATACTCAGAAACACAGACCTATATGGCGAGGGTCGGCAAGCTAGGTCATCTGACTACTAACAGTTTTGTATAAGGGGAACTGGAGGCTGATGCAGGCAAAGCTTTACTTTCAATTAAAGGAAGAATTGGGAAATAAAGGAGGCAAAGTTGAATACAAGAGAGGTGGAAGCAAGTTTGAAAGAAAGACAGAAAGTAAATAATATGTTGAATTAATTGTATTGTCGATTATCTTGATAAAAGGTTTTGATCATTATAAACAAAGTCAATATGAGTTGACTCAAAATAGTCTTTGTGGCATGCAAAGCAGAAGTTCAAAATGTGCCGAAACCCGGGATCGAACCAGGGACCTTTAGATCTTCAGTCTAACGCTCTCCCAACTGAGATATTTCGGCCTGCCAGCAGCTATAGTATTCAGCCTCTTTTTTTGAACAATCCCAGAACAGAGATGCAGAACCTGGATTTTCAATCTGAGGTTAGAGCTGTGTTTTAATGTGTCCTGCATTGTTCAGCAGCTAACTGGTGAAATGGGTGAGTAGCGTTTTTGGGATAAATGTTAGGTTGTTTTTCTTTTAAAACTCTGAGTGGACCAGCACTGTATTACACAGACGTATGTCGCCTGAGTAGGTAAGCTATGTCATCTCAATACTGACAACTTTGTTCAAGGAGAAGTGAAAGCTGATGCAGACAAGAGTTTACTTTGAAAAAAGCATAAAATGGGATAAATTCGTCATCAAAGCTGATGGCAAGAGAGGTGGAAGCAAGTTTAGAAGGAGGACAGAAAGACAACTTTTTGTTGAAGTTATCATGTTGTTGATCAGTTGATAAAATATTTTGAGAAATAAAGAAAAAAAAAATAGAGCTGATTTCAAGAAATATTTTGCAAGAATGTAGGATCCCCTCGCACTGTGCTGAAAGTCAGGATTGAATCAGGTACCTTAAGCTCTTCAGTCTAACGATCTCCCAACTGAGATATTTCAGCCAACAAGTCCCTGTGGCCTCCTGATGTATTATTAATAATTGTAGACGATACATACAGAACCTGGTCATTCTATTTTCGTTTATAGTTATGTGTTAAAGTGTCCAGTATCATTCAGCAGGTAACTTGGTCTGATGAGTGAATATCCTTTTTAGGGGACAAGGTAGGTAGAATTTTTTTTCTAAACTCTGAATTGACTTATACTCTGAAACACAGACCTATATGGCCAGGGTGTACAAGCTATGTCATCTGACTACTGACAGTTTTGTATAAGGGGAATTGGAGGCTGATGCAGGCAAAGCTTTACTTTAAAATAAAGCAAGAAGTTGCAAATAAATGAGGCATAGTTGAATACAAGAGAGGTGGAAGCAAGTTTGAAAGGAAGACAGAAAGTAAATAATATGTTGAATTGATTGTGTTGTTGATCAGATTGATGAAAGGTTTTGATAAAGAAGAGCATTGATTTAACTCCAAACAGCTTTTGTGACATGAAAAGCAGAAGTTGAAATTGTGCCAAAACCCAGGATTGAACCAGGGACCTTTAGAACTTCAGTCTAACGCTCTCCCAACTGAGCTATTTCGGCCTGCTGGTAGTTTGGGTCTTCATCCTTTCTTTTAAACTTCCCAAGAAAATAGATGCTCAACCTCATGCTAGAGCTATGTTTTAAGATGTCCTGTATCATTCATCAGTTAACGGGTGCAATAGGTAAATAGCATTTTTCGGATCCAGGTTAGGTAGCTTTTTTTTTTACTCTGAATGGACTAGCACCATATTACACAGAGGTATTTGGCCTGAGTAGGTAAGCTATGTCATCTGAATACTGAAATCTGTGTTCAAGGAGAAGCGGAAGCTGATGCAGACAATAGTTTACTTTACAAAAAAGCATGAAATAGGAAACATTTGTAGTCGAAGCTGAATGCAAGAGAGGTGGAAGCAAATTTAGAAGGAGGACAGAAAGACAATTCTATGTTGAATTGATCATGTTGTCGATCAGTTGATCAAATATTTTGATAAATAAAGAAAGAAAAACTTGAGCTGATACCAAGAAATATTTTGTGAGAAGCAAGAAACCTCTCAGACTTTTCCGAAACCCAGCATTGAACAAGGGACTTTTAGATTTTCAATCTAACACTCTACCAACTGAGCTATTTCATCCAGCTGGCCATTTTGGCTTTCTGTTGTATTTTTGATAATTGTTAAAGATAAATGCAGACCCTGGTCATTCTATCTGCATGTGCAGTTATGTGTTATATTGTCCAATATTATTCAGCAGCTAAATTGGTCTGATGGGTGAATTTCCTTTTTAGGAGCCAAGTTAGTTAGAAGATGTTTGTAAACTATGAATGGACTTATACTCAGACACACAGACCTATATGGCGAGGGTATGCAAACTAGGTCATCTGACTACTAACAGTTTTGTATAAGGGGAACTCGAGGCTGATGCAGGCAAAGCTTTACTTTCAATTAAAGGAAGAATTGGCAAATAAAGCAGGTAAAGTTGAATACAAGAGAGGTGGAAGCAAGTTTGACAGAAAGACAGAATGTAAAAAATATGTTGAAATTGTTGTCTTATCGAATAGCTTGATAAAAGGTTTTGATCATTATAAACAACGTCAATATGAGTTGACTCCAAATAGCATTTGTGGCATGCAAAGCAGAAGTTCAAAATGTGCCTAAACCCGGAATTGAACCAGGGACCTTTAGATCTTCAGTCTACTGCTCTCCCAACTGGGCTATTTCATCCAGCTGGCAATTTCGGCTTTCTGTTGTATTTTTTATAATTGTTAAAGATAAATGCAGAACCTGGTCACTCTATCTGCATGTGCAGTTATGTGTTAAATTGTCCAGTATTATTCAGTAGCTAAATTGGTCTGATGGGTGAATTTCCTTTTTAGGAGCCAAGTTAGTTAGATGATGTTTGTAAACTATGAATGGACTTATACTCAGAAACACAGACCTATATGGCGAGGGTCGGCAAGCTAGGTCATCTGACTACTAACAGTTTTGTATAAGGGGAACTGGAGGCTGATGCAGGCAAAGCTTTACTTTCAATTAAAGGAAGAATTGGGAAATAAAGGAGGCAAAGTTGAATACAAGAGAGGTGGAAGCAAGTTTGAAAGAAAGACAGAAAGTAAATAATATGTTGAATTAATTGTATTGTCGATTATCTTGATAAAAGGTTTTGATCATTATAAACAAAGTCAATATGAGTTGACTCAAAATAGTCTTTGTGGCATGCAAAGCAGAAGTTCAAAATGTGCCGAAACCCGGGATCGAACCAGGGACCTTTAGATCTTCAGTCTAACGCTCTCCCAACTGAGCTATTTGGGCCTGCCAGCAGCTATAGCATTCAGCCTCTTTTTTTGAACAATCCCAGAACAGAGATGCAGAACCTGGATTTTCAATCTGAGGTTAGAGCTGTGTTTTAATGTGTCCTGCATTGTTCAGCAGCTAACTGGTGAAATGGGTGAGTAGCGTTTTTGGGATAAATGTTAGGTCGTTTTTCTTTTAAAACTCTGAGTGGACCAGCACTGTATTACACAGACGTATGTCTCCTGAGTAGGTAAGCTATGTCATCTCAATACTGACAACTTTGTTTAAGGAGAAGTGAAAGCTGATGCAGACAAGAGTTTACTTTGAAAAAAGTATAAAAAAGGATAAATTCGTCATCAAAGCCGATGGCAAGAGAGGTGGAAGCAAGTTTAGAAGGAGGACATTAAGACAACTTTTTGTTGAAGTTATCATGTTGTTGATCAGTTGATAAAATATTTTGACAAATAAAGAAAAAAAAACTAGAGCTGATTTCAAGAAATATTTTGCAAGAATGTAGGATCCCCTCGCACTGTGCCGAAACCCGGGATTGAACCAGGGACCTTAATCTCTTCAGTCTAATGATCGCCCAACTGAGATATTTCAGACAACAAGTCCCTGTGGCCTCCTGATGTATTATTAATAATTGTAGACGATACATACAGAACCTGGTCATTCTATATTCGGTTATAGTTATGTGTTAAAGTGTCCAGTATCATTCAGCAGGTAACTTGGTCTGATGAGTGAATATCCTTTTTAGGGGACAAGGTAGGTAGATTTTTTTTTTCTAAACTCTGAATTGACTTATACTCTGAAACACAGACCTATATGGCCAGGGTGTACAAGCTATGTCATCTGACTACTGACAGTTTTGTATAAGGGGAATTGGAGGCTGATGCAGGCAAAGCTTTACTTTAAAATAAAGCAAGAAGTTGCAAATAAATGAGGCATAGTTGAATACAAGAGAGGTGGAAGCAAGTTTGAAAGGAAGACAGAAAGTAAATAATATGTTGAATTGATTGTGTTGTTGATCAGATTGATAAAAGGTTTTGATAAAGAAGAGCGTTGATTTAACTCCAAACAGCTTTTGTGACATGAAAAGCAGAAGTTGAAATTGTGCCGAAACCCGGGATTGAACCAGGGACCTTTAGATCTTCAGTCTAACGCTCTCCCAACTGAGCTATTTCGGCCTGCTGGTAGTTTGGGTCTTCATACTTTCTTTTAAACTTCCCAAGAAAATAGATGCTCAACCTCATGCTAGAGCTATGTTTTAAGATGTCCTGTATCATTCATCAGTTAACGGGTGCAATAGGTAAATAGCATTTTTCGGATCCAGGTTAGGTAGCTTTTTTTTTTACTCTGAATGGACTAGCACCATATTACACAGAGGTATTTGGCCTGAGTAGGTAAGCTATGTCATCTGAATACTGAAATCTGTGTTCAAGGAGAAGTGGAAGCTGATGCAGGCAAGAGTTTACTTTACAAAAAAGCATGAAATAGGAAACATTTGAAGTCGAAGCTGAATGCAAGAGAGGTGGAAGCAAATTTAGAAGGAGGACAGAAAGACAATTCTATGTTGAATTGATCATGTTGTCGATCAGTTGATCAAATATTTTGATAACTAAAGAAAGAAAAACTTGAGCTGATACCAAGAAATATTTTGTGAGAAGCAAGAAACCTCTCAGACTTTTCCGAAACCCAGCATTGAACAAGGGACTTTTAGATTTTCAATCTAACACTCTCCCAACTGAGCTATTTCATCCAGCTGGCCATTTTGGCTTTCTGTTGTATTTTTGATAATTGTTAAAGATAAATGCAGACCCTGGTCATTCTATCTGCATGTGCAGTTATGTGTTAAATTGTCCAATATTATTCAGCAGCTAAATTGGTCTGATGGGTGAATTTCCTTTTTAGGAGCCAAGTTAGTTAGAAGATGTTTGTAAACTATGAATGGACTTATACTCAGACACACAGACCTATATGGCGAGGGTAGGCAAACTAGGTCATCTGACTACTAACAGTTTTGTATAAGGGGAACTCGAGGCTGATGCAGGCAAAGCTTTACTTTCAATTAAAGGAAGAATTGGCAAATAAAGCAGGTAAAGTTGAATACAAGAGAGGTGGAAGCAAGTTTGACAGAAAGACAGAATGTAAAAAATATGTTGAAATGGTTGTCTTATCGATCAGCTTGATAAAAGGTTTTGATCATTATAAACAACGTCAATATGAGTTGACTCCAAATAGCATTTGTGGCATGCAAAGCAGAAGTTCAAAATGTGCCTAAACCCGGGATTGAACCAGGGACCTTTAGATCTTCAGTCTACTGCTCTCCCAACTGAGCTATTTCATCCAGCTGGCAATTTTGGCTTTCTGTTGTATTTTTTATAATTGTTAAAGATAAATGCAGAACCTGGTCACTCTATCTGCATGTGCAGTTATGTGTTAAATTGTCCAGTATTATTCAGTAGCTAAATTGGTCTGATGGGTGAATTTCCTTTTTAGGAGCCAAGTTAGTTAGATGATGTTTGTAAACTATGAATGGACTTATACTCAGAAACACAGACCTATATGGCGAGGGTCGGCAAGCTAGGTCATCTGACTACTAACAGTTTTGTATAAGGGGAACTGGAGGCTGATGCAGGCAAAGCTTTACTTTCAATTAAAGGAAGAATTGGGAAATAAATGAGGCAAAGTTGAATACAAGAGAGGTGGAAGCAAGTTTGAAAGAAAGACAGAAAGTAAATAATATGTTGAATTAATTGTATTGTCGATTATCTTGATAAAAGGTTTGATCATTATAAACAAAGTCAATATGAGTTGAATCAAAATAGTCTTTGTGGCATGCAAAGCAGAAGTTCAAAATGTGCCGAAACCCGGGATTGAACCAGGGACCTTTAGATATTCAGTCTAACGCTCTCCCAACTGAGCTATTTCGGCCTGCCAGCAGCTATAGTATTCAGCCTCTTTTTTTGAACAATCCCAGAACAGAGATGCAGAACCTGGATTTTCAATCTGAGGTTAGAGCTGTGTTTTAATGTGTCCTGCATTGTTCAGCAGCTAACTGGTGAAATGGGTGAGTAGCGTTTTTGGGATAAATGTTCGGTCGTTTTTCTTTTAAAACTCTGAGTGGACCAGCACTGTATTACACAGACGTATGTCGCCTGAGTAGGTAAGCTATCTCATCTCAATACTGACAACTTTGTTTAAGGAGAAGTGAAAGCTGATGCAGACAAGAGTTTACTTTGAAAAAAGTATAAAAAAGGATAAATTCGTCATCAAAGCTGATGGCAAGAGAGGTGGAAGCAAGTTTAGAAGGAGGACAGAAAGACAACTTTTTGTTGAAGTTATCATGTTGTTGATCAGTTGATAAAATATTTTGACAAATAAAGAAAAAAAAAACTAGAGCTGATTTCAAGAAATATTTTGCAAGAATGTAGGATCCCCTCGCACTGTGCAGAAACCCGGGATTGAACCAGGGACCTTAATCTTTTCAGTCTAACGATCTCCCAACTGAGATATTTCAGCCAACAAGTCCCTGTGGCTTCCTGATGTATTATTAATAATTGTAGACGATACATACAGAACCTGGTCATTCTATTTTCGTTTATAGTTATGTGTTAAAGTGTCCAGTATCATTCAGCAGGTAACTTGGTCTGTTGAGTGAATATCCTTTTTAGGGGACAAGGTAGGTAGAATTTTTTTTTCTAAACTCTGAATTGACTTATACTCTGAAACACAGACCTATATGGCCAGGGTGTACAAGCTATGTCATCTGACTACTGACAGTTTTGTATAAGGGGAATTGGAGGCTGATGCAGGCAAAGCTTTACTTTAAAATAAAGCAAGAAGTTGCAAATAAATGAGGCATAGTTGAATACAAGAGAGGTGGAAGCAAGTTTGAAAGGAAGACAGAAAGTAAATAATATGTTGAATTGATTGTGTTGTTGATCAGATTGATGAAAGGTTTTGATAAAGAAGAGAGTTGATTTAACTCCAAACAGCTTTTGTGACATGAAAAGCAGAAGTCGAAATTGTGCCGAAACCCGGGATTGAACCAGGGACCTTTAGATCTTCAGTCTAACGCTCTCCCAACTGAGCTATTTCAGCCTGCTGGTAGTTTGGGTCTTCATCCTTTCTTTTTAACTTCCCAAGAAAATAGATGCTCAACCTCATGCTAGAGCTATGTTTTAAGATGTCCTGTATCATTCATCAGTTAACGGGTGCAACAGGTAAATAGCATTTTTCGGATCCAGGTTAGGTAGCTTTTTTTTTTACTCTGAATGGACTAGCACCATATTACACAGAGGTATTTGGCCTGAGTAGGTAAGCTATGTCATCTGAATACTGAAATCTGTGTTCAAGGAGAAGTGGAAGCTGATGCAGACAAGAGTTTACTTTACAAAAAAGCATGAAATAGGAAACATTTGTAGTCGAAGCTGAATGCAAGAGAGGTGGAAGCAAATTTAGAAGGAGGACAGAAAGACAATTCTATGTTGAATTGATCATGTTGTCGATCAGTTGATCAAATATTTTGATAAATAAAGAAAGAAAAACTTGAGCTGATACTAAGAAATATTTTGTGAGAAGCAAGAAACCTCTCAGACTTTTCCGAAACCCAGCATTGAACAAGGGACTTTTAGATTTTCAATCTAACACTCTCCCAACTGAGCTATTTCATCCAGCTGGCCATTTTGGCTTTCTGTTGTATTTTTGATAATTGTTAAAGATAAATGCAGACCCTGGTCATTCTATCTGCATGTGCAGTTATGTGTTAAATTGTCCAATATTATTCAGCAGCTAAATTGGTCTGATGGGTGAATTTCCTTTTTAGGTGCCAAGTTAGTTAGAAGATGTTTGTAAACTATGAATGGACTTATACTCAGACACACAGACCTATATGGCGAGGGTACGCAAACTAGGTCATCTGACTACTAACAGTTTTGTATAAGGGGAACTCGAGGCTGATGCAGGCAAAGCTTTATTTTCAATTAAATGAAGAATTGGCAAATAAAGCAGGTAAAGTTGAATACAAGATGGGTGGAAGCAAGTTTGACAGAAAGACAGAATGTAAAAAATATGTTGAAATGGTTGTCTTATCGATCAGCTTGATAAAAGGTTTTGATAATTATAAACAACGTCAATATGAGTTGACTCCAAATAGCATTTGTTTCATGCAAAGCAAAAGTTCAAAATGTGCCTAAACCCGGGATTGAACCAGGGACCTTTAGATATTCAGTCTACTGCTCTCCCAGCTGAGCTATTTCATCCAGCTGGCAATTTTGGCTTTCTGTTGTATTTTTTATAATTGTTAAAGATAAATGCAGAACCTGGTCACTCTATCTGCATGTGCAGTTAAGTGTTAATTTGTACAGTATTATTCAGTAGCTAAATTGGTCTGATGGGTGAATTTCCTTTTAAGGAGCCAAGTTAGTTAGATGATGTTTGTAAACTATGAATGGACTTATACTCAGAAACACAGACCTATATGGCGAGGGTCGGCAAGCTAGGTCATCTGACTACTAACAGTTTTGTATAAGGGGAACTGGAGGCTGATGCAGGCAAAGCTTTACTTTCAATTAAAGGAAGAATTGGGAAATAAAGGAGGCAAAGTTGAATACAAGAGAGGTGGAAGCAAGTTTGAAAGAAAGACAGAAAGTAAATAATATGTTGAATTAATTGTATTGTCGATTATCTTGATAAAAGGTTTTGATCATTATAAACAAAGTCAATTTGAGTTGACTCAAAATAGTCTTTGTGGCATGCAAAGCAGAAGTTCAAAATGTGCCGAAACCCGGGATCGAACCAGGGACCTTTAGATCTTCAGTCTAACGCTCTCCCAACTGAGATATTTCGGCCTGCCAGCAGCTATAGTATTCAGCCTCTTTTTTTGAACAATCCCAGAACAGAGATGCAGAACCTGGATTTTCAATCTGAGGTTAGAGCTGTGTTTTAATGTGTCCTGCATTGTTCAGCAGCTAACTGGTGAAATGGGTGAGTAGCGTTTTTGGGATAAATGTTAGGTCGTTTTTCTTTTAAAACTCTGAGTGGACCAGCACTGTATTACACAGACGTATGTCGCCTGAGTAGGTAAGCTATGTCATCTCAATACTGACAACTTTGTTCAAGGAGAAGTGAAAGCTGATGCAGACAAGAGTTTACTTTGAAAAAAGTATAAAATGGGATAAATTCATCATCAAAGCTGATGGCAAGAGAGGTGGAAGCAAGTTTAGAAGGAGGACAGAAAGACAACTTTTTGTTGAAGTTATCATGTTGTTGATCAGTTGATAAAATATTTTGAGAAATAAAGAAAAAAAAACTAGAGCTGATTTCAAGAAATATTTTGCAAGAATGTAGGATCCCCTCGCACTGTGCTGAAAGTCAGGATTGAATCAGGTACCTTAAGCTCTTCAGTCTAACGATCTCCCAACTGAGATATTTCAGCCAACAAGTCCCTGTGGCCTCCTGATGTATTATTAATAATTGTAGACGATACATACAGAACCTGGTCATTCTATTTTCGTTTATAGTTATGTGTTAAAGTGTCCAGTATCATTCAGCAGGTAACTTGGTCTGATGAGTGAATATCCTTTTTAGGGGACAAGGTAGGTAGAATTTTGTTTCTAAACTCTGAATTGACTTATACTCTGAACTACAGACCTATATGGCCAGGGTGTACAAGCTATGTCATCTGACTACTGACAGTTTTGTATAAGGGGAATTGGAGGCTGATGCAGGCAAAGCTTTACTTTAAAATAAAGCAAGAAGTTGCAAATAAATGAGGCATAGTTGAATACAAGAGAGGTGGAAGCAAGTTTGAAAGGAAGACAGAAAGTAAATAATATGTTGAATTGATTGTGTTGTTGATCAGATTGATGAAAGGTTTTGATAAAGAAGAGCATTGATTTAACTCCAAACAGCTTTTGTGACATGAAAAGCAGAAGTTGAAATTGTGCCAAAACCCAGGATTGAACCAGGGACCTTTAGAACTTCAGTCTAACGCTCTCCCAACTGAGCTATTTCGGCCTGCTGGTAGTTTGGGTCTTCATCCTTTCTTTTAAACTTCCCAAGAAAATAGATGCTCAACCTCATGCTAGAGCTATGTTTTAAGATGTCCTGTATCATTCATCAGTTAACGGGTGCAATAGGTAAACAGCATTTTTCGGATCCAGGTTAGGTAGCTTTTTTTTTTACTCTGAATGGACTAGCACCATATTACACAGAGGTATTTGGCCTGAGTAGGTAAGCTATGTCATCTGAATACTGTAATCTGTGTTCAAGGAGAAGTGGAAGCTGATGCAGACAAGAGTTTACTTTACAAAAAAGCATGAAATAGGAAACATTTGTAGTCGAAGCTGAATGCAAGAGAGGTGGAAGCAAATTTAGAAGGAGGACAGAAAGACAATTCTATGTTGAATTGATCATGTTGTCGATCAGTTGATCAAATATTTTGATAAATAAAGAAAGAAAAACTTGAGCTGATACCAAGAAATATTTTGTGAGAAGCAAGAAACCTCTCAGACTTTTCCGAAACCCAGCATTGAACAAGGGACTTTTAGATTTTCAATCTAACACTCTACCAACTGAGCTATTTCATCCAGCTGGCTATTTTGGCTTTCTGTTGTATTTTTGATAATTGTTAAAGATAATTGCAGACCCTGGTCATTCTATCTGCATGTGCAGTTATGTGTTAAATTGTCCAATATTATTCAGCAGCTAAATTGGTCTGATGGGTGAATTTCCTTTTTAGGAGCCAAGTTAGTTAGAAGATGTTTGTAAACTATGAATGGACTTATACTCAGACACACAGACCTATATGGCGAGGGTAGGCAAACTAGGTCATCTGACTTCTAACAGTTTTGTATAAGGGGAACTCGAGGCTGATGCAGGCAAAGCTTTACTTTCAATTAAAGGAAGAATTGGCAAATAAAGCAGGTAAAGTTGAATACAAGAGAGGTGGAAGCAAGTTTGACAGAAAGACAGAATGTAAAAAATATGTTGAAATGGTTGTCTTATCGAATAGCTTGATAAAAGGTTTTGATCATTATAAACAACGTCAATATGAGTTGACTCCAAATAGCATTTGTGGCATGCAAAGCAGAAGTTCAAAATGTGCCTAAACTCGGAATTGAAGCAGGGACCTTTAGATCTTCAGTCTACTGCTCTCCCAACTGAGCTATTTCATCCAGCTGGCAATTTCGGCTTTCTGTTGTATTTTTTATAATTGTTAAAGATAAATGCAGAACCTGGTCACTCTATCTGCATGTGCAGTTATGTGTTAAATTGTCCAGTATTATTCAGTAGCTAAATTGGTCTGATGGGTGAATTTCCTTTTTAGGAGCCAAGTTAGTTAGATGATGTTTGTAAACTATGAATGGACTTATACTCAGAAACACAGACCTATATGGCGAGGGTCGGCAAGCTAGGTCATCTGACTACTAACAGTTTTGTATAAGGGGAACTGGAGGCTGATGCAGGCAAAGCTTTACTTTCAATTAAAGGAAGAATTGGGAAATAAAGGAGGCAAAGTTGAATACAAGAGAGGTGGAAGCAAGTTTGAAAGAAAGACAGAAAGTAAATAATATGTTGAATTAATTGTATTGTCGATTATCTTGATAAAAGGTTTTGATCATTATAAACAAAGTCAATATGAGTTGACTCAAAATAGTCTTTGAGGCATGCAAAGCAGAAGTTCAAAATGTGCCGAAACCCAGGATCGAACCAGGGACCTTTAGATCTTCAGTTTAACGCTCTCCCAACTGAGCTATTTCGGCCTGCCAGCAGCTATAGTATTCAGCCTCTTTTTTTGAACAATCCCAGAACAGAGATGCAGAACCTGGATTTTCAATCTGAGGTTAGAGCTGTGTTTTAATGTGTCCTGCATTGTTCAGCAGCTAACTGGTGAAATGGGTGAGTAGCGTTTTTGGGATAAATGTTAGGTCGTTTTTCTTTTAAAACTCTGAGTGGACCAGCACTGTATTACACAGACGTATGTCGCCTGAGTAGGTAAGCTATCTCATCTCAATACTGACAACTTTGTTTAAGGAGAAGTGAAAGCTGATGCAGACAAGAGTTTACTTTGAAAAAAGTATAAAAAAGGATAAATTCGTCATCAAAGCTGATGGCAAGAGAGGTGGAAGCAAGTTTAGAAGGAGGACAGAAAGACAACTTTTTGTTGAAGTTATCATGTTGTTGATCAGTTGATAAAATATTTTGACAAATAAAGAAAAAAAAAACTAGAGCTGATTTCAAGAAATATTTTGCAAGAATGTAGGATCCCCTCGCACTGTGCAGAAACCCGGGATTGAACCAGGGACCTTAATCTTTTCAGTCTAACGATCTCCCAACTGAGATATTTCAGCCAACAAGTCCCTGTGGCTTCCTGATGTATTATTAATAATTATAGACGATACATACAGAACCTGGTCATTCTATTTTCGTTTATAGTTATGTGTTAAAGTGTCCAGTATCATTCAGCAGGTAAATTGGTCTGATGAGTGAATATCCTTTTTAGGGGACAAGGTAGGTAGAATTTTTTTTTCTAAACTCTGAATTGACTTATACTCTGAAACACAGACCTATATGGCCAGGGTGTACAAGCTATGTCATCTGACTACTGACAGTTTTGTATAAGGGGAATTGGAGGCTGATGCAGGCAAAGCTTTACTTTAAAATAAAGCAAGAAGTTGCAAATAAATGAGGCATAGTTGAATACAAGAGAGGTGGAAGCAAGTTTGAAAGGAAGACAGAAAGTAAATAATATGTTGAATTGATTGTGTTGTTGATCAGATTGATGAAAGGTTTTGATAAAGAAGAGAGTTGATTTAACTCCAAACAGCTTTTGTGACATGAAAAGCAGAAGTTGAAATTGTGCCGAAACCCGGGATTGAACCAGGGACCTTTAGATCTTCAGTCTAACGCTCTCCCAACTGAGCTATTTCAGCCTGCTGGTAGTTTGGGTCTTCATCCTTTCTTTTAAACTTCCCAAGAAAATAGATGCTCAACCTCATGCTAGAGCTATGTTTTAAGATGTCCTGTATCATTCATCAGTTAACGGGTGCAACAGGTAAATAGCATTTTTCGGATCCAGGTTAGGTAGCTTTTTTTTTTACTCTGAATGGACTAGCACCATATTACACAGAGGTATTTGGCCTGAGTAGGTAAGCTATGTCATCTGAATACTGAAATCTGTGTTCAAGGAGAAGTGGAAGCTGATGCAGACAAGAGTTTACTTTACAAAAAAGCATGAAATAGGAAACATTTGTAGTCGAAGCTGAATGCAAGAGAGGTGGAAGCAAATTTAGAAGGAGGACAGAAAGACAATTCTATGTTGAATTGATCATGTTGTCGATCAGTTGATCAAATATTTTGATAAATAAAGAAAGAAAAACTTGAGCTGATACTAAGAAATATTTTGTGAGAAGCAAGAAACCTCTCAGACTTTTCCGAAACCCAGCATTGAACAAGGGACTTTTAGATTTTCAATCTAACACTCTCCCAACTGAGCTATTTCATCCAGCTGGCCATTTTGGCTTTCTGTTGTATTTTTGATAATTGTTAAAGATAAATGCAGACCCTGGTCATTCTATCTGCATGTGCAGTTATGTGTTAAATTGTCCAATATTATTCAGCAGCTAAATTGGTCTGATGGGTGAATTTCCTTTTTAGGTGCCAAGTTAGTTAGAAGATGTTTGTAAACTATGAATGGACTTATACTCAGACACACAGACCTATATGGCGAGGGTACGCAAACTAGGTCATCTGACTACTAACAGTTTTGTATAAGGGGAACTCGAGGCTGATGCAGGCAAAGCTTTATTTTCAATTAAAGGAAGAATTGGCAAATAAAGCAGGTAAAGTTGAATACAAGATGGGTGGAAGCAAGTTTGACAGAAAGACAGAATGTAAAAAATATGTTGAAATGGTTGTCTTATCGATCAGCTTGATAAAAGGTTTTGATCATTATAAACAACGTCAATATGAGTTGACTCCAAATAGCATTTGTTTCATGCAAAGCAGAAGTTCAAAATGTGCCTAAACCCGGGACCTTTAGATATTCAGTCTACTGCTCTCCCAGCTGAGCTATTTCATCCAGCTGGCAATTTTGGCTTTCTGTTGTATTTTTTATAATTGTTAAAGATAAATGCAGAACCTGGTCACTCTATCTGCATGTGCAGTTATGTGTTAATTTGTCCAGTATTATTCAGTAGCTAAATTGGTCTGATGGGTGAATTTCCTTTTTAGGAGCCAAGTTAGTTAGATGATGTTTGTAAACTATGAATGGACTTATACTCAGAAACACAGACCTATATGGCGAGGGTCGGCAAGCTAGGTCATCTGACTACTAACAGTTTTGTATAAGGGGAACTGGAGGCTGATGCAGGCAAAGCTTTACTTTCAATTAAAGGAAGAATTGGGAAATAAAGGAGGCAAAGTTGAATACAAGAGAGGTGGAAGCAAGTTTGAAAGAAAGACAGAAAGTAAATAATATGTTGAATTAATTGTATTGTCGATTATCTTGATAAAAGGTTTTGATCATTATAAACAAAGTCAATTTGAGTTGACTCAAAATAGTCTTTGTGGCATGCAAAGCAGAAGTTCAAAATGTGCCGAAACCCGGGATCGAACCAGGGACCTTTAGATCTTCAGTCTAACGCTCTCCCAACTGAGATATTTCGGCCTGCCAGCAGCTATAGTATTCAGCCTCTTTTTTTGAACAATCCCAGAACAGAGATGCAGAACCTGGATTTTCAATCTGAGGTTAGAGCTGTGTTTTAATGTGTCCTGCATTGTTCAGCAGCTAACTGGTGAAATGGGTGAGTAGCGTTTTTGGGATAAATGTTAGGTCGTTTTTCTTTTAAAACTCTGAGTGGACCAGCACTGTATTACACAGACGTATGTCGCCTGAGTAGGTAAGCTATGTCATCTCAATACTGACAACTTTGTTCAAGGAGAAGTGAAAGCTGATGCAGACAAGAGTTTACTTTGAAAAAAGTATAAAATGGGATAAATTCATCATCAAAGCTGATGGCAAGAGAGGTGGAAGCAAGTTTAGAAGGAGGACAGAAAGACAACTTTTTGTTGAAGTTATCATGTTGTTGATCAGTTGATAAAATATTTTGAGAAATAAAGAAAAAAAAACTAGAGCTGATTTCAAGAAATATTTTGCAAGAATGTAGGATCCCCTCGCACTGTGCTGAAAGTCAGGATTGAATCAGGTACCTTAAGCTCTTCAGTCTAACGATCTCCCAACTGAGATATTTCAGCCAACAAGTCCCTGTGGCCTCCTGATGTATTATTAATAATTGTAGACGATACATACAGAACCTGGTCATTCTATTTTCGTTTATAGTTATGTGTTAAAGTGTCCAGTATCATTCAGCAGGTAACTTGGTCTGATGAGTGAATATCCTTTTTAGGGGACAAGGTAGGTAGAATTTTGTTTCTAAACTCTGAATTGACTTATACTCTGAACTACAGACCTATATGGCCAGGGTGTACAAGCTATGTCATCTGACTACTGACAGTTTTGTATAAGGGGAATTGGAGGCTGATGCAGGCAAAGCTTTACTTTAAAATAAAGCAAGAAGTTGCAAATAAATGAGGCATAGTTGAATACAAGAGAGGTGGAAGCAAGTTTGAAAGGAAGACAGAAAGTAAATAATATGTTGAATTGATTGTGTTGTTGATCAGATTGATGAAAGGTTTTGATAAAGAAGAGCATTGATTTAACTCCAAACAGCTTTTGTGACATGAAAAGCAGAAGTTGAAATTGTGCCAAAACCCAGGATTGAACCAGGGACCTTTAGAACTTCAGTCTAACGCTCTCCCAACTGAGCTATTTCGGCCTGCTGGTAGTTTGGGTCTTCATCCTTTCTTTTAAACTTCCCAAGAAAATAGATGCTCAACCTCATGCTAGAGCTATGTTTTAAGATGTCCTGTATCATTCATCAGTTAACGGGTGCAATAGGTAAATAGCATTTTTCGGATCCAGGTTAGGTAGCTTTTTTTTTTACTCTGAATGGACTAGCACCATATTACACAGAGGTATTTGGCCTGAGTAGGTAAGCTATGTCATCTGAATACTGTAATCTGTGTTCAAGGAGAAGTGGAAGCTGATGCAGACAAGAGTTTACTTTACAAAAAAGCATGAAATAGGAAACATTTGTAGTCGAAGCTGAATGCAAGAGAGGTGGAAGCAAATTTAGAAGGAGGACAGAAAGACAATTCTATGTTGAATTGATCATGTTGTCGATCAGTTGATCAAATATTTTGATAAATAAAGAAAGAAAAACTTGAGCTGATACCAAGAAATATTTTGTGAGAAGCAAGAAACCTCTCAGACTTTTCCGAAACCCAGCATTGAACAAGGGACTTTTAGATTTTCAATCTAACACTCTACCAACTGAGCTATTTCATCCAGCTGGCTTTTTTGGCTTTCTGTTGTATTTTTTATAATTGTTAAAGATAAATGCAGAACCTGGTCACTCTATCTGCATGTGCAGTTATGTGTTAAATTGTCCAGTATTATTCAGTAGCTAAATTGGTCTGATGGGTGAATTTCCTTTTTAGGAGCCAAGTTAGTTAGATGATGTTTGTAAACTATGAATGGACTTATACTCAGAAACACAGACCTATATGGCGAGGGTCGGCAAGCTAGGTCATCTGACTACTAACAGTTTTGTATAAGGGGAACTGGAGGCTGATGCAGGCAAAGCTTTACTTTCAATTAAAGGAAGAATTGGGAAATAAAGGAGGCAAAGTTGAATACAAGAGAGGTGGAAGCAAGTTTGAAAGAAAGACAGAAAGTAAATAATATGTTGAATTAATTGTATTGTCGATTATCTTGATAAAAGGTTTTGATCATTATAAACAAAGTCAATATGAGTTGACTCAAAATAGTCTTTGAGGCATGCAAAGCAGAAGTTCAAAATGTGCCGAAACCCGGGATCGAACCAGGGACCTTTAGATCTTCAGTCTAACGCTCTCCCAACTGAGCTATTTCGGCCTGCCAGCAGCTATAGTATTCAGCCTCTTTTTTTGAACAATCCCAGAATAGAGATGCAGAACCTGGATTTTCAATCTGAGGTTAGAGCTGTGTTTTAATGTGTCCCGCATTGTTCAGCAGCTAACTGGTGAAATGGGTGAGTAGCGTTTTTGGGATAAATGTTAGGTCGTTTTTCTTTTAAAACTCTGAGTGGACCAGCACTGTATTACACAGACGTATCTCGCCTGAGTAGGTAAGCTATGTCATCTCAATACTGACAACTTTGTTTAAGGAGAAGTGAAAGCTGATGCAGACAAGCGTTTACTTTGAAAAAAGTATAAAAAAGGATAAATTCGTCATCAAAGCTGATGGCAAGAGAGGTGGAAGCAAGTTTAGAAGGAGGAAAGAAAGACAACTTTTTGTTGAAGTTATCATGTTGTTGATCAGTTGATAAAATATTTTGACAAATAAAGAAAAAAAACTAGAGCTGATCTCAAGAAAATTTTTGCAAGAATGTAGGATCCCCTCGCACTGTGCTGAAACCCGGGATTGAACCAGGGACCTTAATCTCTTCAGTCTAACGATCTCCCAACTGAGATATTTCAGCCAACAAGTCCCTGTGGCCTCCTGATGTATTATCAATAATTGTAGACGATACATACAGAACCTGGTCATTCTATTTTCGTTTATAGTTATGTGTTAAAGTGTCCAGTATCATTCAGCAGGTAACTTGGTCTGATGAGTGAATATCCTTTTTAGGGGACAAGGTAGGTAGAATTTTTTTTTCTAAACTCTGAATTGACTTATACTCTGAAACACAGACCTATATGGCCAGGGTGTACAAGCTATGTCATCTGACTACTGACAGTTTTGTATAAGGGGAATTGGGGGCTGATGCAGGCAAAGCTTTACTTTAAAATAAAGCAAGAAGTTGCAAATAAATGAGGCATAGTTGAATACAAGAGAGGTGGAAGCAAGTTTGAAAGGAAGACAGAAAGTAAATAATATGTTGAATTGATTGTGTTGTTGATCAGATTGATAAAAGGTTTTGATAAAGAAGAGCGTTGATTTAACTCCAAACAGCTTTTGTGACATGAAAAGCAGAAGTTGTGCCGAAACCCGGGATTGAACCAGGGACCTTTAGATCTTCAGTCTAACGCTCTCCCAACTGAGCTATTTCAGCCTGCTGGTAGTTTGGGTCTTCATTCTTTCTTTTAAACTTCCCAAGAAAATAGATGCTCAACCTCATGCTAGAGCTATGTTTTAAGATGTCCTGTATCATTCATCAGTTAACGGGTGCAATAGGTAAATAGCATTTTTCGGATCCAGGTTAGGTAGCTTTTTTTTTTACTCTGAATGGACTAGCACCATATTACACAGAGGTATTTGGCCTGAGTAGGTAAGCTATGTCATCTGAATACTGAAATCTGTGTTCAAGGAGAAGTGGAAGCTGATGCAGACAAGAGTTTACTTTACAAAAAAGCATGAAATAGGAAACATTTGTAGTCGAAGCTGAATGCAAGAGAGGTGGAAGCAAATTTAGAAGGAGGACAGAAAGACAATTCTATGTTGAATTGATCATGTTGTCGATCAGTTGATCAAATATTTTGATAAATAAAGAAAGAAAAACTTGAGCTGATACCAAGAAATATTTTGTGAGAAGCAAGAAACCTCTCAGACTTTTCCGAAACCCAGCATTGAACAAGGGACTTTTAGATTTTCAATCTAACACTCTCCCAACTGAGCTATTTCATCCAGCTGGCCATTTTGGCTTTCTGTTGTATTTTTGATAATTGTTAAAGATAAATGCAGACCCTGGTCATTCTATCTGCATGTGCAGTTATGTGTTAAATTGTCCAATATTATTCAGCAGCTAAATTGGTCTGATGGGTGAATTTCCTTTTTAGGAGCCAAGTTAGTTAGAAGATGTTTGTAAACTATGAATGGACTTATACTCAGACACACAGACCTATATGGCGAGGGTAGGCAAACTAGGTCATCTGACTACTAACAGTTTTGTATAAGGGGAACTCGAGGCTGATGCAGGCAAAGCTTTACTTTCAATTAAAGGAAGAATTGGCAAATAAAGCAGGTAAAGTTGAATACAAGAGAGGTGGAAGCAAGTTTGACAGAAAGACAGAATGTAAAAAATATGTTGAAATGGTTGTCTTATCGATCAGCTTGATAAAAGGTTTTGATCATTATAAACAACGTCAATATGAGTTGACTCCAAATAGCATTTGTGGCATGCAAAGCAGAAGTTCAAAATGTGCCTAAACCCGGGATTGAATCAGGGACCTTTAGATCTTCAGTCTACTGCTCTCCCAACTGAGCTATTTCATCCAGCTGGCAATTTTGGCGTTCTGTTGTATTTTTTATAATTGTTAAAGATAAATGCAGAACCTGGTCACTCTATCTGCATGTGCAGTTATGTGTTAAATTGTCCAGTATTATTCAGTAGCTAAATTGGTCTGATGGGTGAATTTCCTTTTTAGGAGCCAAGTTAGTTAGATGATGTTTGTAAACTATGAATGGACTTATACTCAGAAACACAGACCTATATGGCGAGGGTCGGCAAGCTAGGTCATCTGACTACTAACAGTTTTGTATAAGGGGAACTGGAGGCTGATGCAGGCAAAGCTTTACTTTCAATTAAAGGAAGAATTGGGGAATAAAGGAGGCAAAGTTGAATACAAGAGAGGTGGAAGCAAGTTTGAAAGAAAGACAGAAAGTAAATAATATGTTGAATTAATTGTATTGTCGATTATCTTGATAAAAGGTTTTGATCATTATAAACAAAGTCAATATGAGTTGAATCAAAATAGTCTTTGTGGCATGCAAAGCAGAAGTTCAAAATGTGCCGAAACCCAGGATCGAACCAGGGACCTTTAGATCTTCAGTCTAACGCTCTACCAACTGAGCTATTTCAACCTGCCAGCAGCTATAGTATTCAGCCTCTTTTTTTGAACAATCCCAGAACAGAGATGCAGAACCTGGATTTTCAATCTGAGGTTAGAGCTGTGTTTTAATGTGTCCTGCATTGTTCAGCAGCTAACTGGTGAAATGGGTGAGTAGCGTTTTTGGGATAAATGTTAGGTCGTTTTTCTTTTAAAACTCTGAGTGGACCAGCACTGTATTACACAGACGTATGTCGCCTGAGTAGGTAAGCTATGTCATCTCAATACTGACAACTTTGTTCAAGGAGAAGTGAAAGCTGATGCAGACAAGAGTTTACTTTGAAAAAAGTATAAAATGGGATAAATTCGTCATCAAAGCTGATGGCAAGAGAGGTGGAAGCAAGTTTAGAAGGAGGACAGAAAGACAACTTTTTGTTGAAGTTATCATGTTGTTGATCAGTTGATAAAATATTTTGAGAAATAAAGAAAAAAAAACTAGAGCTGATTTCAAGAAATATTTTGCAAGAATGTAGGATCCCCTCGCACTGTGCTGAAAGTCAGGATTGAATCAGGTACCTTAAGCTCTTCAGTCTAACGATCTCCCAACTGAGATATTTCAGCCAACAAGTCCCTGTGGCCTCCTGATGTATTATTAATAATTGTAGACGATACATACAGAACCTGGTCATTCTATTTTCGTTTATAGTTATGTGTTAAAGTGTCCAGTATCATTCAGCAGGTAACTTGGTCTGATGAGTGAATATCCTTTTTAGGGGACAAGGTAGGTAGAATTTTTTTTTCTAAAATCTGAATTGACTTATACTCTGAAACACAGACCTATATGGCCAGGGTGTACAAGCTATGTCATCTGACTACTGACAGTTTTGTATAAGGGGAATTGGAGGCTGATGCAGGCAAAGCTTTACTTTAAAATAAAGCAAGAAGTTGCAAATAAATGAGGCATAGTTAAATACAAGAGAGGTGGAAGCAAGTTTGAAAGGAAGACAGAAAGTAAATAATATGTTGAATTGATTGTGTTGTTGATCAGATTGATGAAAGGTTTTGATAAAGAAGAGCGTTGATTTAACTCCAAACAGCTTTTGTGACATGAAACACAGAAGTTGAAATTGTGCCGAAACCCGGGATTGAACCAGGGACCTTTAGATCTTCAGTCTAACGCTCTCCCAACTGAGCTATTTCGGCCTGCTGGTAGTTTGGGTCTTCATCCTTTCTTTTAAACTTCCCAAGAAAATAGATGCTCAACCTCATGCTAGAGCTATGTTTTAAGATGTCCTGTATCATTCATCAGTTAACGGGTGCAATAGGTAAATAGCATTTTTCAGATCCAGTTTAGGTAGCTTTTTTTTTTACTCTGAATGGACTAGCACCATATTACACAGAGGTATTTGGCCTGAGTAGGTAAGCTATGTCATCTGAATACTGAAATCTGTGTTCAAGGAGAAGTGGAAGCTGATGCAGACAAGAGTTTACTTTACAAAAAAGCATGAAATAGGAAACATTTGTAGTCGAAGCTGAATGCAAGAGAGGTGGAAGCAAATTTAGAAGGAGGACAGAAAGACAATTCTATGTTGAATTGATCATGTTGTCGATCAGTTGATCAAATATTTTGATAAATAAAGAAAGAAAAACTTGAGCTGATACCAAGAAATATTTTGTGAGAAGCAAGAAACCTCTCAGACTTTTCCGAAACCCAGCATTGAACAAGGGACTTTTAGATTTTCAATCTAACACTCTCCCAACTGAGCTATTTCATCCAGCTGGCCATTTTGGCTTTCTGTTGTATTTTTGATAATTGTTAAAGATAAATGCAGACCCTGGTCATTCTATCTGCATGTGCAGTTATGTGTTAAATTGTCCAATATTATTCAGCAGCTAAATTGGTCTGATGGGTGAATTTCCTTTTTAGGAGCCAAGTTAGTTAGAAGATGTTTGTAAACTATGAATGGACTTATACTCAGACACACAGACCTATATGGCGAGGGTAGGCAAACTAGGTCATCTGACTACTAACAGTTTTGTATAAGGGAACTCGAGGCTGATGCAGGCAAAGCTTTACTTTCAATTAAAGGAAGAATTGGCAAATAAAGCAGGTAAAGTTGAATACAAGAGAGGTGGAAGCAAGTTTGACAGAAAGACAGAATGTAAAAAATATGTTGAAATGGTTGTCTTATCGATCAGCTTGATAAAAGGTTTTGATCATTATAAACAACGTCAATATGAGTTGACTCCAAATAGCATTTGTGGCATGCAAAGCAGAAGTTCAAAATGTGCCTAAACCCGGGATTGAACCAGGGACCTTTAGATCTTCAGTCTACTGCTCTCCCAACTGAGCTATTTCATCCAGCTGGCAATTTTAGCGTTCTGTTGTATTTTTTATAATTGTTAAAGATAAATGCAGAACCTGGTCACTCTATCTGCATGTGCAGTTATGTGTTAAATTGTCCAGTATTATTCAGTAGCTAAATTGGTCTGATGGGTGAATTTCCTTTTTAGGAGCCAAGTTAGTTAGATGATGTTTGTAAACTATGAATGGACTTATACTCAGAAACACAGACCTATATGGCGAGGGTCGGCAAGCTAGGTCATCTGACTACTAACAGTTTTGTATAAGGGGAACTGGAGGCTGATGCAGGCAAAGCTTTACTTTCAATTAAAGGAAGAATTGGGGAATAAAGGAGGCAAAGTTGAATACAAGAGAGGTGGAAGCAAGTTTGAAAGAAAGACAGAAAGTAAATAATATGTTGAATTAATTGTATCGTCGATTATCTTGATAAAAGGTTTTGATCATTATAAACAAAGTCAATATGAGTTGAATCAAAATAGTCTTTGTGGCATGCAAAGCAGAAGTTCAAAATGTGCCGAAACCCGGGATCGAACCAGGGACCTTTAGATCTTCAGTCTAACGCTCTACCAACTGAGCTATTTCAACCTGCCAGCAGCTATAGTATTCAGCCTCTTTTTTTGAACAATCCCAGAACAGAGATGCAGAACCTGGATTTTCAATCTGAGGTTAGAGCTGTGTTTTAATGTGTCCTGCATTGTTCAGCAGCTAACTGGTGAAATGGGTGAGTAGCGTTTTTGGGATAAATGTTAGGTCGTTTTTCTTTTAAAACTCTGAGTGGACCAGCACTGTATTACACAGACGTATGTCGCCTGAGTAGGTAAGCTATGTCATCTCAATACTGACAACTTTGTTCAAGGAGAAGTGAAAGCTGATGCAGACAAGAGTTTACTTTGAAAAAAGTATAAAATGGGATAAATTCGTCATCAAAGCTGATGGCAAGAGAGGTGGAAGCAAGTTTAGAAGGAGGACAGAAAGACAACTTTTTGTTGAAGTTATCATGTTGTTGATCAGTTGATAAAATATTTTGAGAAATAAAGAAAAAAAAACTAGAGCTGATTTCAAGAAATATTTTGCAAGAATGTAGGATCCCCTCGCACTGTGCTGAAAGTCAGGATTGAATCAGGTACCTTAAGCTCTTCAGTCTAACGATCTCCCAACTGAGATATTTCAGCCAACAAGTCCCTGTGGCCTCCTGATGTATTATTAATAATTGTAGACGATACATACAGAACCTGGTCATTCTATTTTCGTTTATAGTTATGTGTTAAAGTGTCCAGTATCATTCAGCAGGTAACTTGGTCTGATGAGTGAATATCCTTTTTAGGGGACAAGGTAGGTAGAATTTTTTTTTTAAACTCTGAATTGACTTATACTCTGAAACACAGACCTATATGGCCAGGGTGTACAAGCTATGTCATCTGACTACTGACAGTTTTGTATAAGGGGAATTGGAGGCTGATGCAGGCAAAGCTTTACTTTAAAATAAAGCAAGAAGTTGCAAATAAATGAGGCATAGTTGAATACAAGAGAGGTGGAAGCAAGTTTGAAAGGAAGACAGAAAGTAAATAATATGTTGAATTGATTGTGTTGTTGATCAGATTGATAAAAGGTTTTGATAAAGAAGAGCGTTGATTTAACTCCAAACAGCTTTTGTGACATGAAAAGCAGAAGTTGTGCCAAAACCCGGAATTGAACCAGGGACCTTTAGATCTTCAGTCTAACGCTCTCCCAACTGAGCTATTTCAGCCTGCTGGTAGTTCGGGTCTTCATTCTTTCTTTTAAACTTCACAAGAAAATAGATGCTCAACCTCATGCTAGAGCTATGTTTTAAGATGTCCTGTATCATTCATCAGTTAACGGGTGCAATAGGTAAATAGCATTTTTCGGATCCAGGTTAGGTAGCTTTTTTTTTTACTCTGAATGGACTAGCACCATATTACACAGAGGTATTTGGCCTGAGTAGGTAAGCTATGTCATCTGAATACTGAAATCTGTGTTCAAGGAGAAGTGGAAGCTAATGCAGACAAGAGTTTACTTTACAAAAAAGCATGAAATAGGAAACATTTGTAGTCGAAGCTGAATGCAAGAGAGGTGGAAGCAAATTTAGAAGGATGACAGAAAGACAATTCTATGTTGAATTGATCATGTTGTCGATCAGTTGATCAAATATTTTGATAAATAAAGAAAGAAAAACTTGAGCTGATACCAAGAAATATTTTGTGAGAAGCAAGAAACCTCTCAGACTTTTCCGAAACCCAGCATTGAACAAGGGACTTTTAGATTTTCAATCTAACACTCTCCCAACTGAGCTATTTCATCCAGCTGGCCATTTTGGCTTTCTGTTGTATTTTTGATAATTGTTAAAGATAAATGCAGACCCTGGTCATTCTATCTGCATGTGCAGTTATGTGTTAAATTGTCCAATATTATTCAGCAGCTAAATTGGTCTGATGGGTGAATTTCCTTTTTAGGAGCCAAGTTAGTTAGAAGATGTTTGTAAACTATGAATGGACTTATACTCAGACACACAGACCTATATGGCGAGGGTAGGCAAACTAGGTCATCTGACTACTAACAGTTTTGTATAAGGGGAACTGGAGGCTGATGCAGGCAAAGCTTTACTTTCAATTAAAGGAAGAATTGGGAAATAAAGGAGGCAAAGTTGAATACAAGAGAGGTGGAAGCAAGTTTGAAAGAAAGACAGAAAGTAAATAATATGTTGAATTAATTGTATTGTCGATTATCTTGATAAAAGGTTTTGATCATTATAAACAAAGTCAATATGAGTTGACTCAAAATAGTCTTTGTGGCATGCAAAGCAGAAGTTCAAAATGTGCCGAAACCCGGGATCGAACCAGGGACCTTTAGATCTTCAGTCTAACGCTCTCCCAACTGAGCTATTTCGGCCTGCCAGCAACTATAGTATTCAGCCTCTTTTTTTGAACAATCCCAGAACAGAGATGCAGAACCTGGATTTTCAATCTGAGGTTAGAGCTGTGTTTTAATGTGTCCTGCATTGTTCAGCAGCTAACTGGTGAAATGGGTGAGTAGCGTTTTTGGGATAAATGTTAGGTCGTTTTTCTTTTAAAACTCTGAGTGGACCAGCACTGTATTACACAGACGTATGTCGCCTGAGTAGGTAAGCTATGTCATCTCAATACTGACAACTTTGTTTAAGGAGAAGTGAAAGCTGATGCAGACAAGAGTTTACTTTGAAAAAAGTATAAAAAAGGATAAATTTGTCATCAAAGCTGATGGCAAGAGAGGTGGAAGCAAGTTTAGAAGGAGGACAGAAAGACAACTTTTTGTTGAAGTTATCATGTTGTTGATCAGTTGATAAAATATTTTGACAAATAAAGAAAAAAAAACTAGAGCTGATTTCAAGAAATATTTTGCAAGAATGTAGGATCCCCTCGCACTGTGCCGAAACCCAGGATTGAACCAGGGACCTTAATTTCTTCAGTCTAACGATCTCCCAACTGAGATATTTCAGACAACAAGTCCCTGTGGCCTCCTGATGTATTATTAATAATTGTAGACGATACATACAGAACCTGGTCATTCTATTTTCGTTTATAGTTATGTGTTAAAGTGTCCAGTATCATTCAGCAGGTAACTTGGTCTGATGAGTGAATATCCTTTTTAGGGGACAAGGTAGGTAGAATTTTTTTTCTAAACTCTGAATTGACTTATACTCTGAAACACAGACCTATGTGGCCAGGGTGTACAAGCTATGTCATCTGACTACTGACAGTTTTGTATAAGGGGAATTGGAGGCTGATGCAGGCAAAGCTTTACTTTAAAATAAAGCAAGAAGTTGCAAATAAATGAGGCATAGTTGAATACAAGAGAGGTGGAAGCAAGTTTGAAAGGAAGACAGAAAGTAAATAATATGTTGAATTGATTGTGTTGTTGATCAGATTGATGAAAGGTTTTGATAAAGAAGAGCGTTGATTTAACTCCAAACAGCTTTTGTGACATGAAAAGCAGAAGTTGAAATTGTGCCGAAACCCGGGATTGAACCAGGGACCTTTAGATCTTCAGTCTAACGCTCTCCCAACTGAGCTATTTCAGCCTGCTGGTAGTTTGGGTGTTCATCCTTTCTTTTAAACTTCCCAAGAAAATAGATGCTCAACCTCATGCTAGAGCTATGTTTTAAGATGTCCTGTATCATTCATCAGTTAACGGGTGCAATAGGTAAATAGCATTTTTCGGATCCAGGTTAGGTAGCTTTTTTTTTTACTCTGAATGGACTAGCACCATATTACACAGAGGTATTTGGCCTGAGTAGGTAAGCTATGTCATCTGAATACTGAAATCTGTGTTCAAGGAGAAGTGGAAGCTGATGCAGACAAGAGTTTACTTTACAAAAAAGCATGAAATAGGAAACATTTGTAGTCGAAGCTGAATGCAAGAGAGGTGGAAGCAAATTTAGAAGGAAGACAGAAAGACAATTCTATGTTGAATTGATCATGTTGTCGATCAGTTGATCAAATATTTTGATAAATAAAGAAAGAAAAACTTGAGCTGATACCAAGAAATATTTTGTGAGAAGCAAGAAACCTCTCAGACTTTTCCAAAACCCAGCATTGAACAAGGGACTTTTAGATTTTCAATCTAACACTCTCCCAACTGAGTTATTTCATCCAGCTGGCCATTTTGGCTTTCTGTTGTATTTTTGATAATTGTTAAAGATAAATGCAGACCCTGGTCATTCTATCTGCATGTGCAGTTATGTGTTAAATTGTCCAATATTATTCAGCAGCTAAATTGGTCTGATGGGTGAATTTCCTTTTTAGGAGCCAAGTTAGTTAGAAGATGTTTGTAAACTATGAATGGACTTATACTCAGACACACAGACCTATATGGCGAGGGTAGGCAAACTAGGTCATCTGACTACTAACAGTTTTATATAAGGGGAACTCGAGGCTGATGCAGGCAAAGCTTTACTTTCAATTAAAGGAAGAATTGGCAAATAAAGCAGGTAAAGTTGAATACAAGAGAGGTGGAAGCAAGTTTGACAGAAAGACAGAATGTAAAAAATATGTTGAAATGGTTGTCTTATCGATCAGCTTGATAAAAGGTTTTGATCATTATAAACAACGTCAATATGAGTTGACTCCAAATAGCATTTGTGGCATGCAAAGCAGAAGTTCAAAATGTGCCTAAACCCGGGATTGAACCAGGGACCTTTAGATCTTCAGTCTACTGCTCTCCCAACTGAGCTATTTCATCCAGCTGGCAATTTCAGCTTTCTGTTGTATTTTTTATAATTGTTAAAGATAAATGCAGAACCTGGTCACTCTATCTGCATGTGCAGTTATGTGTTAAATTGTCCAGTATTATTCAGTAGCTAAATTGGTCTGATGGGTGAATTTCCTTTTTAGGAGCCAAGTTAGTTAGATGATGTTTGTAAACTATGAATGGACTTATACTCAGAAACACAGACCTATATGGCGAGGGTCGGCAAGCTAGGTCATCTGACTACTAACAGTTTTGTGTAAGGGGAACTGGAGGCTGATGCAGGCAAAGCTTTACTTTCAATTAAAGGAAGAATTGGGAAATTAAGGAGGCAAAGTTGAATACAAGAGAGGTGGAAGCAAGTTTGAAAGAAAGACAGAAAGTAAATAATATGTTGAATTAATTGTATTGTCGATTATCTTGATAAAAGGTTTTGATCATTATAAACAAAGTCAATATGAGTTGACTCAAAATAGTCTTTGTGGCATGCAAAGCAGAAGTTCAAAATGTGCCGAAACCCGGGATCGAACCAGGGACCTTTAGATCTTCAGTCTAACGCTCTCCCAACTGAGCTATTTCGGCCTGCCAGCAGCTATAGTATTCAGCCTCTTTTTTTGAACAATCCCAGAAAAGAGAAGCAGAACCTGGATTTTCAATCTGAGGTTAGAGCTGTGTTTTCATCTGTCCTGCATTGTTCAGCAGCTAACTGGTGAAATGGGTGAGTAGCGTTTTTGGGATAAATGTTAGGTCGTTTTTCTTTTAAAACTCTGAGTTGACCAGCACTGTGTTACACAGACGTATGTCGCCTGAGTAGGTAAGCTATGTTATCTCAATACTGACAACTTTGTTTAAGGAGAAGTGAAAGCTGATGCAGACAAGACTTTACTTTGAAAAAAGTATAAAAAAGGATAAATTCGTCATCAAAGCTGATGGCAAGAGAGGTGGAAGCAAGTTTAGAAGGAGGACAGAAAGACAACTTTTTGTTGAAGTTATCATGTTGTTGATCAGTTGATAAAATATTTTGACAAATAAAGAAAAAAAAACTAGAGCTGATTTCAAGAAATATTTTGCAAGAATGTAGGATCCCCTCGCACTGTGCCGAAACCCGGGATTGAACCAGGGACCTTAATCTCTTCAGTCTAACGATCTCCCAACTGAGATATTTCAGACAACAAGTCCCTGTGGCCTCCTGATGTATTATTAATAATTGTAGACGATACATACAGAACCTGGTCATTCTATATTCGGTTATAGTTATGTGTTAAAGTGTCCAGTATCATTCAGCAGGTAACTTGGTCTGATGAGTGAATATCCTTTTTAGGGGACAAGGTAGGTAGAATTTTTTTTTCTAAACTCTGAATTGACTTATACTCTGAAACACAGACCTATATGGCCAGGGTGTACAAGCTATGTCATCTGACTACTGACAGTTTTGTATAAGGGGAATTGGAGGCTGATGCAGGCAAAGCTTTACTTTAAAATAAAGCAAGAAGTTGCAAATAAATGAGGCATAGTTGAATACAAGAGAGGTGGAAGCAAGTTTGAAAGGAAGACAGAAAGTAAATAATATGTTGAATTGATTGTGTTGTTTATCAGATTGATGAAAGGTTTTGATAAAGAAGAGCGTTGATTTAACTCCAAACAGCTTTTGTGACATGAAAAGCAGAAGTTGAAATTGTGCCGAAACCCAGGATTGAACCAGGGACCTTAAGATCTTCAGTCTAACGCTCTCCCAACTGAGCTATTTCGGCCTGCTGGTACTTTGGGTCTTCATCCTTTCTTTTAAACTTCCCAAGGAAATAGATGCTCAACCTCATGCTAGAGCTATGTTTTAAGATGTCCTGTATCATTCATCAGTTAACGGGTGCAATAGGTAAATAGCATTTTTCGGATCAGGTTAGGTAGCTTTTGTTTTTTACTCTGAATGGACTAGCACCATATTACACAGAGGTATTTGGCCTGAGTAGGTATGCTATGTCATCTGAATACTGAAATCTGTGTTCAAGGAGAAGTGGAAGCTGATGCAGACAAGAGATTACTTTACAAAAAAGCATGAAATAGGAAACATTTGTAGTCGAAGCTGAATGCAAGAGAGGTGGAAGCAAATTTAGAAGGAGGACAGAAAGACAATTCTATGTTGAATTGATCATGTTGTCGATCAGTTGATCAAATATTTTGATAAATAAAGAAAGAAAAACTTGAGCTGATACCAAGAAATATTTTGTGAGAAGCAAGAAACCTCTCAGACTTTTCCGAAACCCAGCATTGAACAAGGGACTTTTAGATTTTCAATCTAACACTCTCCCAACTGAGCTATTTCATCCAGCTGGCCATTTTGGCTTTCTGTTGTATTTTTGATAATTGTTAAAGATAAATGCAGACCCTGGTCATTCTATCTGCATGTGCAGTTATGTGTTAAATTGTCCAATATTATTCAGCAGCTAAATTGGTCTGATGGGTGAATTTCCTTTTTAGGAGCCAAGTTAGTTAGAAGATGTTTGTAAACTATGAATGGACTTATACTCAGACACACAGACCTATATGGCGAGGGTAGGCAAACTAGGTCATCTGACTACTAACAGTTTTATATAAGGGGAACTCGAGGCTGATGCAGGCAAAGCTTTACTTTCAATTAAAGGAAGAATTGGCAAATAAAGCAGGTAAAGTTGAATACAAGAGAGGTGGAAGCAAGTTTGACAGAAAGACAGAATGTAAAAAATATGTTGAAATGGTTGTCTTATCGATCAGCTTGATAAAAGGTTTTGATCATTATAAACAACGTCAATATGAGTTGACTCCAAATAGCATTTGTGGCATGCAAAGCAGAAGTTCAAAATGTGCCTAAACCTGGGATTGAACCAGGGACCTTTAGATCTTCAGTCTACTGCTCTCCCAACTGAGCTATTTCATCCAGCTGGCAATTTCGGCTTTCTGTTGTATTTTTTATAATTGTTAAAGATAAATGCAGAACCTGGTCACTCTATCTGCATGTGCAGTTATGTGTTAAATTGTCCAGTATTATTCAGTAGCTAAATTGGTCTGATGGGTGAATTTCCTTTTTAGGAGCCAAGTTAGTTAGATGATGTTTGTAAACTATGAATGGACTTATACTCAGAAACACAGACCTATATGGCGAGGGTCGGCAAGCTAGGTCATCTGACTACTAACAGTTTTGTATAAGGGGAACTGGAGGCTGATGCAGGCAAAGCTTTACTGTCAATTAAAGGAAGAATTGGGAAATAAAGGAGGCAAAGGTGAATACAAGAGAGGTGGAAGCAAGTTTGAAAGAAAGACAGAAAGTAAATAATATGTTGAATTAATTGTATTGTCGATTATCTTGATAAAAGGTTTTGATCATTATAAACAAAGTCAATATGAGTTGACTCAAAATAGTCTTTGTGGCATGCAAAGCAGAAGTTCAAAATGTGCCGAAACCCGGGATCGAACCAGGTACCTTAAGATCTTCAGTCTAACGCTCTCCCAACTGAGCTATTTCGGCCTGCCAGCAGCTATAGTATTCAGCCTCTTTTTTTGAACAATCCCAGAACAGAGATGCAGAACCTGGATTTTCAATCTGAGGTTAGAGCTGTGTTTTAATGTGTCCTGCATTGTTCAGCAGCTAACTGGTGAAATGGGTGAGTAGCGTTTTTGGGATAAATGTTAGGTCGTTTTTCTTTAAAAACTCTGAGTGGACCAGCACTGTATTACACAGACGTATGTCGCCTGAGTAGGTAAGCTATGTCATCTCAATACTGACAACTTTGTTTAAGGAGAAGTGAAAGCTGATGCAGACAAGAGTTTACTTTGAAAAAAGTATAAAAAAGGATAAATTCGTCATCAAAGCTGATGGCAAGAGAGGTGGAAGCAAGTTTAGAAGGAGGACAGAAAGACAACTTTTTGTTGAAGTTATCATGTTGTTGATCAGTTGATAAAATATTTTGACAAATAAAGAAAAAAAAACTAGAGCTGATTTCAAGAAATATTTTGCAAGAATGTAGGATCCCCTCGCACTGTGCCGAAACCCGGGATTGAACCAGGGACCTTAATTTCTTCAGTCTAACGATCTCCCAACTGAGATATTTCAGACAACAAGTCCCTGTGGCCTCCTGATGTATTATTAATAATTGTAGACGATACATACAGAACCTGGTCATTCTATTTTCGTTTATAGTTATGTGTTAAAGTGTCCAGTATCATTCAGCAGGTAACTTGGTCTGATGAGTGAATATCCTTTTTAGGGGACAAGGTAGGTAGAATTTTTTTTCTAAACTCTGAATTGACTTATACTCTGAAACACAGACCTATGTGTATTTTTGATAATTGTTAAAGATAAATGCAGACCCTGGTCATTCTATCTGCATGTGCAGTTATGTGTTAAATTGTCCAATATTATTCAGCAGCTAAATTGGTCTGATGGGTGAATTTCCTTTTTAGGAGCCAAGTTAGTTAGAAGATGTTTGTAAACTATGAATGGACTTATACTCAGACACACAGACCTATATGGCGAGGGTAGGCAAACTAGGTCATCTGACTACTAACAGTTTTGTATAAGGGGAACTCGAGGCTGATACAGGCAAAGCTTTACTTTCAATTAAAGGAAGAATTGGCAAATGAAGCAGGTAAAGTTGAATACAAGAGAGGTGGAAGCAAGTTTGACAGAAAGACAGAATGTAAAAAATATGTTGAAATGGTTGTCTTAGCGAATAGCTTGATAAAAGGTTTTGATCATTATAAACAACGTCAATATGAGTTGACTCCAAATAGCATTTGTGGCATGCAAAGCAGAAGTTCAAAACGTGCCTAAACCCGGGATTGAACCAGGGACCTTTAGATCTTCAGTCTACTGCTCTCCCAACTGAGCTATTTCATCCAGCTGGCAATTTCGGTTTTCTGTTGTATTTTTTATAATTGTTAAAGATAAATGCAGAACCTGGTCACTCTATCTGCATGTGCAGTTATGTGTTAAATTGTCCAGTATTATTCAGTAGCTAAATTGGTCTGATGGGTGAATTTCCTTTTTAGGAGCCAAGTTAGTTAGATGATGTTTGTAAACTATGAATGGACTTATACTCAGAAACACAGACCTATATGGCGAGGGTCAGCAAGCTAGGTCATCTGACTACTAACAGTTTTGTATAAGGGGAATTGGAGGCTGATGCAGGCAAAGCTTTACTTTAAAATAAAGCAAGAAGTTGCAAATAAATGAGGCATAGTTGAATACAAGAGAGGTGGAAGCAAGTTTGAAAGGAAGACAGAAAGTAAATAATATGTTGAATTGATTGTGTTGTTTATCAGATTGATGAAAGGTTTTGATAAAGAAGAGCGTTGATTTAACTCCAAACAGCTTTTGTGACATGAAAAGCAGAAGTTGAAATTGTGTCGAAACCCAGGATTGAACCAGGGACCTTTAGATCTTCAGTCTAACGCTCTCCCAACTGAGCTATTTCAGCCTGCTGGTAGTTTGGGTCTTCATCCTTTCTTTTAAACTTCCCAAGAAAATAGATGCTCAACCTCATGCTAGAGCTATGTTTTAAGATGTCCTGTATCATTCATCAGTTAACGGGTGCAATAGGTAAATAGCATTTTTCGGATCAGGTTAGGTAGCTTTTGTTTTTTACTCTGAATGGACTAGCACCATATTACACAGAGGTATTTGGCCTGATTAGGTATGCTATGTCATCTGAATACTGAAATCTGTGTTCAAGGAGAAGTGGAAGCTGATGCAGACAAGAGTTTACTTGACAAAAAAGCATGAAATAGGAAACATTTGTAGTCGAAGCTGAATGCAAGAGAGGTGGAAGCAAATTTAGAAGGAGGACAGAAAGACAATTCTATGTTGAATTGATCATGTTGTCGATCAGTTGATCAAATATTTTGATAAATAAAGAAAGAAAAACTTGAGCTGATACCAAGAAATATTTTGTGAGAAGCAAGAAACCTCTCAGACTTTTCCGAAACCCAGCATTGAACAAGGGACTTTTAGATTTTCAATCTAACACTCTCCCAACTGAGCTATTTCATCCAGCTGGCCATTTTGGCTTTCTGTTGTATTTTTGATAATTGTTAAAGATAAATGCAGACCCTGGTCATTCTATCTGAATGTGCAGTTATGTGTTAAATTGTCCAATATTATTCAGCAGCTAAATTGGTCTGATGGGTGAATTTCCTTTTTAGGAGCCAAGTTAGTTAGAAGATGTTTGTAAACTATGAATGGACTTATACTCAGACACACAGACCTATATGGCGAGGGTAGGCAAACTAGGTCATCTGACTACTAACAGTTTTATATAAGGGGAACTCGAGGCTGATGCAGGCAAAGCTTTACTTTCAATTAAAGGAAGAATTGGCAAATAAAGCAGGTAAAGTTGAATACAAGAGAGGTGGAAGCAAGTTTGACAGAAAGACAGAATGTAAAAAATATGTTGAAATGGTTGTCTTATCGATCAGCTTGATAAAAGGTTTTGATCATTATAAACAACGTCAATATGAGTTGACTCCAAATAGCATTTGTGGCATGCAAAGCAGAAGTTCAAAATGTGCCTAAACACGGGATTGAACCAGGGACCTTTAGATCTTCAGTCTACTGCTCTCCCAACTGAGCTATTTCATCCAGCTGGCAATTTCAGCTTTCTGTTGTATTTTTTATAATTGTTAAAGATAAATGCAGAACCTGGTCACTCTATCTGCATGTGCAGTTATGTGTTAAATTGTCCAGTATTATTCAGTAGCTAAATTAGTCTGATGGGTAAATTTCCTTTTTAGGAGCCAAGTTAGTTAGATGATGTTTGTAAACTATGAATGGACTTATACTCAGAAACACAGACCTATATGGCGAGGGTCGGCAAGCTAGGTCATCTGACTACTAACAGTTTTGTATAAGGGGAACTGGAGGCTGATGCAGGCAAAGCTTTACTTTCAATTAAAGGAAGAATTGGGAAATAAAGGAGGCAAAGTTGAATACAAGAGAGGTGGAAGCAAGTTTGAAAGAAAGACAGAAAGTAAATAATATGTTGAATTATTGTATTGTCGATTATCTTGATAAAAGGTTTTGATCATTATAAACAAAGTCAATATGAGTTGACTCAAAATAGTCTTTGTGGCATGCAAAGCAGAAGTTCAAAATGTGCCGAAACCCGGGATCGAACCAGGGACCTTTAGATCTTCAGTCTAACGTTCTCCCAACTGAGCTATTTCGGCCTGCCAGCAGCTATAGTATTCAGCCTCTTTTTTTGAACAATCCCAGAACAGAGATGCAGAACCTGGATTTTCAATCTGAGGTTAGAGCTGTGTTTTAATGTGTCCTGCATTGTTCAGCAGCTAACTGGTGAAATGGGTGAGTAGCGTTTTTGGGATAAATGTTAGGTCGTTTTTCTTTTAAAACTCTGAGTGGACCAGCACTGTATTACACAGACGTATGTCGCCTGAGTAGGTAAGCTATGTCATCTCAATACTGACAACTTTGTTTAAGGAGAAGTGAAAGCTGATGCAGACAAGAGTTTACTTTGAAAAAAGTATAAAAAAGGATAAATTCGTCATCAAAGCTGATGGCAAGAGAGGTGGAAGCAAGTTTATAAGGAGGACAGAAAGACAACTTTTTGTTGAAGTTATCATGTTGTTGATCAGTTGATAAAATATTTTGACAAATAAAAAAAAAAAAACTAGAGCTGATTTCAAGAAATATTTTGCAAGAATGTAGGATCCCCTCGCACTGTGCCGAAACCCGGGATTGAACCAGGGACCTTAATCTCTTCAGTCTAACGATCTCCCAACTGAGATATTTCAGCCAACAAGTCCCTGTGGCCTCCTGATGTATTATTAATAATTGTAGACGATACATACAGAACCTGGTCATTCTATTTTCGTTTATAGTTATGTGTTAAAGTGTCCAGTATCATTCAGCAGGTAACTTGGTCTGATGAGTGAATATCCTTTTTAGGGGACAAGGTAGGTAGAATTTTTTTTCTAAACTCTGAATTGACTTATACTCTGAAACACAGACCTATGTGGCCAGGGTGTACAAGCTATGTCATCTGACTACTGACAGTTTTGTATAAGGGGAATTGGAGGCTGATGCAGGCAAAGCTTTACTTTAAAATAAAGCAAGAAGTTGCAAATAAATGAGGCATAGTTGAATACAAGAGAGGTGGAAGCAAGTTTGAAAGGAAGACAGAAAGTAAATAATATGTTGAATTGATTGTGTTGTTGATCAGATTGATGAAAGGTTTTGATAAAGAAGAGCGTTGATTTAACTCCAAACAGCTTTTGTGACATGAAAAGCAGAAGTTGAAATTGTGCCGAAACCCGGGATTGAACCAGGGACCTTTAGATCTTCAGTCTAACGCTCTCCCAACTGAGCTATTTCAGCCTGCTGGTAGTTTGGGTCTTCATCCTTTCTTTTAAACTTCCCAAGAAAATAGATGCTCAACCTCATGCTAGAGCTATGTTTTAAGATGTCCTATATCATTCATCAGTTAACGGGTGCAATAGGTAAATAGCATTTTTCGGATCCAGGTTAGGTAGCTTTTGTTTTTTACTCTGAATGGACTAGCACCATATTACACAGAGGTATTTGGCCTGAGTAGGTAAGCTATGTCATCTGAATACTGAAATCTGTGTTCAAGGAGAAGTGGAAGCTGATGCAGACAAGAGTTTACTTGACAAAAAAGCATGAAATAGGAAACATTTGTAGTCGAAGCTGAATGCAAGAGAGGTGGAAGCAAATTTAGAAGGAGGACAGAAAGACAATTCTATGTTGAATTGATCATGTTGTCGATCAGTTGATCAAATATTTTGATAAATAAAGAAAGAAAAACTTGAGCTGATACCAAGAAATATTTTGTGAGAAGCAAGAAACCTCTCAGACTTTTCCAAAACCCAGCATTGAACAAGGGACTTTTAGATTTTCAATCTAACACTCTCCCAACTGAGCTATTTCATCCAGCTGGCCATTTTGGCTTTCTGTTGTATTTTTGATAATTGTTAAAGATAAATGCAGACCCTGGTCATTCTATCTGCATGTGCAGTTATGTGTTAAATTGTCCAATATTATTCAGCAGCTAAATTGGTCTGATGGGTGAATTTCCTTTTTAGGAGCCAAGTTAGTTAGAAGATGTTTGTAAACTATGAATGGACTTATACTCAGACACACAGACCTATATGGCGAGGGTAGGCAAACTAGGTCATCTGACTACTAACAGTTTTGTATAAGGGGAACTCGAGGCTGATACAGGCAAAGCTTTACTTTAAATTAAAGGAAGAATTGGCAAATAAAGCAGGTAAAGTTGAATACAAGAGAGGTGGAAGCAAGTTTGACAGAAAGACAGAATGTAAAAAATATGTTGAAATGGTTGTCTTAGCGAATAGCTTGATAAAAGGTTTTGATCATTATAAACAACGTCAATATGAGTTGACTCCAAATAGCATTTGTGGCATGCAAAGCAGAAGTTCAAAATGTGCCTAAACCCGGGATTGAACCAGGGACCTTTAGATCTTCAGTCTACTGCTCTCCCAACTGAGCTATTTCATCCAGCTGGCAATTTCGGCTTTCTGTTGTATTTTTTATAATTGTTAAAGATAAATGCAGAACCTGGTCACTCTATCTGCATGTGCAGTTATGTGTTAAATTGTCCAGTATTATTCAGTAGCTAAATTGGTCTGATGGGTGAATTTCCTTTTTAGGAGCCAAGTTAGTTAGATGATGTTTGTAAACTATGAATGGACTTATACTCAGAAACACAGACCTATATGGCGAGGGTCGGCAAGCTAGGTCATCTGACTACTAACAGTTTTGTGTAAGGGGAACTGGAGGCTGATGCAGGCAAAGCTTTACTTTCAATTAAAGGAAGAATTGGGAAATAAAGGAGGCAAAGTTGAATACAAGAGAGGTGGAAGCAAGTTTGAAAGGAAGACAGAAAGTAAATAATATGTTGAATTGATTGTGTTGTTGATCAGATTGATAAAAGGTTTTGATAAAGAAGAGCGTTGATTTAACTCCAAACAGCTTTTGTGACATGAAAAGCAGAAGTTGAAATTGTGCCGAAACCCGGGATTGAAATAGGGACCTTTAGATCTTCAGTCTAACGCTCTCCCAACTGAGCTATTTCGGCCTGCTGGTAGTTTGGGTCTTCATCCTTTCTTTTAAACTTCCCAAGAAAATAGATGCTCAACCTCATGCTAGAGCTATGTTTTAAGATGTCCTGTATCATTCATCAGTTAACGGGTGCAATAGGTAAATAGCATTTTTCGGATCCAGGTTAGGTAGCTTTTTTTTTTACTCTGAATGGACTAGCACCATATTACACAGAGGTATTTGGCCTGAGTAGGTAAGCTATGTCATCTGAATACTGAAATCTGTGTTCAAGGAGAAGTGGAAGCTGATGCAGACAAGAGTTTACTTTACAAAAAAGCATGAAATAGGAAACATTTGTAGTCGAAGCTGAATGCAAGAGAGGTGGAAGCAAATTTAGAAGGAGGACAGAAAGACAATTCTATGTTGAATTGATCATGTTGTCGATCAGTTGATCAAATATTTTGATAAATAAAGAAAGAAAAACTTGAGCTGATACCAAGAAATATTTTGTGAGAAGCAAGAAACCTCTCAGACTTTTCCGAAACCCAGCATTGAACAAGGGACTTGGTCTGATGGGTGAATTTCCTTTTTAGGAGCCAAGTTAGTTAGAAGATGTTTGTAAACTATCAATGGACTTATACTCAATCACACAGACCTATATGGCGAGGGTAGGCAAACTAGGTCATCTGACTACTAACAATTTTGTATAAGGGAAACTCGAGGCTGATGCAGGCAAAGCTTTACTTTCAATTAAAGGAAGAATTGGCAAATAAAGCAGGTAAAGTTGAATACAAGAGAGGTGGAAGCAAGTTTGACAGAAAGACAGAATGTAAAAAATATGTTGAAATGGTTGTTTTAGCGAATAGCTTGATAAAAGGTTTTGATCATTATAAACAACGTCAATATGAGTTGACTCCAAATAGCATTTGTGGCATGCAAAGCAGAAGTTCAAAATGTGCCTAAACCCGGGATTGAACCAGGGACCTTTAGATCTTCAGTCTACTGCTCTCCCAACTGAGCTATTTCATCCAGCTGGCAATTTCGGCTTTCTGTTGTATTTTTTATAATTGTTAAAGATAAATGCAGAACCTGGTCACTCTATCTGCATGTGCAGTTATGTGTTAAATTGTCCAGTATTATTCAGTAGCTAAATTGGTCTGATGGGTGAATTTCCTTTTTAGGAGCCAAGTTAGTTAGATGATGTTTGTAAACTATGAATGGACTTATACTCAGAAACACAGACCTATATGGCGAGGGTCGGCAAGCTAGGTCATCTGACTACTAACAGTTTTGTATAAGGGGAACTGGAGGCTGATGCAGGCAAAGCTTTACTGTCAATTAAAGGAAGAATTGGGAAATAAAGGAGGCAAAGTTGAATACAAGAGAGGTGGAAGCAAGTTTGAAAGAAAGACAGAAAGTAAATAATATGTTGAATTAATTGTATTGTCGATTATCTTGATAAAAGGTTTTGATCATTATAAACAAAGTCAATATGAGTTGACTCAAAATAACCTTTGTGGCATGCAAAGCAGAAGTTCAAAATGTGCCGAAACCCGGGATCGAACCAGGGACCTTTAGATCTTCAGTCTAACGCTGTCCCAACTGAGCTATTTCGGCCTGCCAGCAGTTATAGCATTCAGCCTCTTTTTTTGAACAATCCCAGAACAGAGATGCAGAACCTGGATTTTCAATCTGAGGTTAGAGCTGTGTTTTAATGTGTCCTGCATTGTTCAGCAGCTAACTGGTGAAATGGGTGAGTAGCGTTTTTGGGATAAATGTTAGGTCGTTTTTCTTTTAAAACTCTGAGTGGACCGGCACTGTATTACACAGACGTATGTCGCCTGAGTAGGTAAGCTATGTCATCTCAATACTGACAACTTTGTTTAAGGAGAAGTGAAAGCTGATGCAGACAAGAGTTTACTTTGAAAAAAGTATAAAAAAGGATAAATTCGTCATCAAAGCTGATGGCAAGAGAGGTGGAAGCAAGTTTAGAAGGAGGACAGAAAGACAACTTTTTGTTGAAATTATCATGTTGTTGATCAGTTGATAAAATATTTTGACAAATAAAGAAAAAAAAACTAGAGCTGATTTCAAGAAATATTTTGCAAGAATGTAGGATCCCCTCGCACTGTGCCGAAACCCGGGATTGAACCAGGGACCTTAATCTCTTCAGTCTAACGATCTCCCAACTGAGATATTTCAGCCAACAAGTCCCTGTGGCCTCCTGATGTATTATTAATAATTGTAGACGATACATACAGAACCTGGTCATTCTATTTTCGTTTATAGTTATGTGTTAAAGTGTCCAGTATCATTCAGCAGGTAACTTTGTCTGATGAGTGAATATCCTTTTTAGGGGACAAGGTAGGTAGAATTTTTTTTTCTAAACTCTGAATTGACTTATACTCTAAAACACAGACCTATATGGCCAGGGTGTACAAGCTATGTCATCTGACTACTGACAGTTTTGTATAAGGGGAATTGGAGGCTGATGCAGGCAAAGCTTTACTTTAAAATAAAGCAAGAAGTTGCAAATAAATGAGGCATAGTTGAATACAAGAGAGGTGGAAGCAAGTTTGAAAGGAAGACAGAAAGTAAATAATATGTTGAATTGATTGTGTTGTTGATCAGATTGATAAAAGGTTTTGATAAAGAAGAGCGTTGATTTAACTCCAAACAGCTTTTGTGACATGAAATGCAGAAGTTGAAATTGTGCCGAAACCCGGGACTGAACCAGGGACCTTTAGATCTTCAGTCTAACGCTCTCCCAACTGAGCTATTTCTGCCTGCTGGTAGTTTGGGTCTTCATCCTTTCTTTTAAACTTCCCAAGAAAATAGATGCTCAACCTCATGCTAGAGCTATGTTTTAAGATGTCCTGTATCATTCATCAGTTAACGGGTGCAATAGGTAAATAGCATTTTTCGGATCCAGGTTAGGTAGCTTTTTTTTTTACTCTGAATGGACTAGCACCATATTACACAGAGGTATTTGGCCTGAGTAGGTAAGCTATGTCATCTGAATACTGAAATCTGTGTTCAAGGAGAAGTGGAAGCTGATGCAGACAAGAGTTTACTTGACAAAAAAGCATGAAATAGGAAACATTTGTAGTCGAAGCTGAATGCAAGAGAGGTGGAAGCAAATTTAGAAGAAGGACAGAAAGACAATTCTATGTTGAATTGATCATGTTGTCGATCAGTTGATCAAATATTTTGATAAATAAAGAAAGAAAAACTTGAGCTGATACCAAGAAATATTTTGTGAGAAGCAAGAAACCTCTCAGACTTTTCCGAAACCCAGCATTGAACAAGGGACTTTTAGATTTTCAATCTAACACTCTCCCAACTGAGCTATTTCATCCAGCTGGCCATTTTGGCTTTCTGTTGTATTTTTGATAATTGTTAAAGATAAATGCAGACCCTGGTCATTCTATCTGCATGTGCAGTTATGTGTTAAATTGTCCAATATTATTCAGCAGCTAAATTGGTCTGATGGGTGAATTTCCTTTTTAGGAGCCAAGTTAGTTAGAAGATGTTTGTAAACTATGAATGGACTTATACTCAGACACACAGACCTATATGGCGAGGGTAGGCAAACTAGGTCATCTGACTACTAACAGTTTTGTATAAGGGGAACTCGAGGCTGATGCAGGCAAAGCTTTACTTTCAATTAAAGGAAGAATTGGGAAATAAAGCAGGTAAAGTTGAATACAAGAGAGGTGGAAGCAAGTTTGACAGAAAGACAGAATGTAAAAAATATGTTGAAATGGTTGTCTTATCGAATAGCTTGATAAAAGGTTTTGATCATTATAAACAACGTCAATATGAGTTGACTCCAAATAGCATTTGTGGCATGCAAAGCAGAAGTTCAAAATGTGCCTAAACCCAGGATTGAACCAGGGACCTTTAGATCTTCAGTCTACTGCTCTCCCAACTGAGCTATTTCATCCAGCTGGCAATTTTGGCTTTCTGTTGTATTTTTTATAATTGTTAAAGATAAATGCAGAACCTGGTCACTCTATCTGCATGTGCAGTTATGTGTTAAATTGTCCAGTATTATTCAGTAGCTAAATTGGTCTGATGGGTGAATTTCCTTTTTAGGAGCCAAGTTAGTTAGATGATGTTTGTAAACTATGAATGGACTTATACTCAGAAACACAGACCTATATGGCGAGGGTCGGCAAGCTAGGTCATCTGACTACTAACAGTTTTGTATAAGGGGAACTGGAGGCTGATGCAGGCAAAGCTGTACTTTCAATTAAAGGAAGAATTGGGAAATAAAGGAGGCAAAGTTGAATACAAGAGAGGTGGAAGCAAGTTTGAAAGAAAGACAGAAAGTAAATAATATGTTGAATTAATTGTATTGTCGATTATCTTGATAAAAGGTTTTGATCATTATAAACAAAGTCAATATGAGTTGACTCAAAATAGTCTTTGTGGCATGCAAAGCAGAAGTTCAAAATGTGCCGAAACCCGGGATCGAACCAGGGACCTTTAGATCTTCAGTCTAACACTCTCCCAACTGAGCTATTTCGGCCTGCAAGCAGCTATAGTATTCAGCCTCTTTTTTTGAACAATCCCAGAACAGAGATGCAGAACCTGGATTTTCAATCTGAGGTTAGAGCTGTGTTTTAATGTGTCCTACATTGTTCAGCAGCTAACTGGTGAAATGGGTGAGTAGCGTTTTTGGGATAAATGTTAGGTCGTTTTTCTTTTAAAACTCTGAGTGGACCAGCATTGTATTACACAGACGTATGTCGCCTGAGTAGGTAAGCTATGTCATCTCAATACTGACAACTTTGTTTAAGGAGAAGTGAAAGCTGATGCAGACAAGAGTTTACTTTGAAAAAAGTATAAAAAAGGATAAATTCGTCATCAAAGCTGATGGCAAGAGAGGTGGAAGCAAGTTTAGAAGGAGGACAGAAAGACAACTTTTTGTTGAAGTTATCATGTTGTTGATCAGTTGATAAAATATTTTGACAAATAAAGAAAAAAAAACTAGAGCTGATTTCAAGAAATATTTAGCAAGAATGTAGGATCCCCTCGCACTGTGCCGAAACCCGGGATTGAACCAGGGACCTTAATCTCTTCAGTCTAACAATCTCCCAACTGAGATATTTCAGACAACAAGTCCCTGTGGCCTCCTGATGTATTATTAATAATTGTAGACGATACATACAGAACCTGGTCATTCTATTTTCGTTTATAGTTATGTGTTAAAGTGTCCAGTATCATTCAGCAGGTAACTTGGTCTGATGAGTGAATATCCTTTTTAGGGGACAAGGTAGGTAGAATTTTTTTTCTAAACTCTGAATTGACTTATACTCTGAAACACAGACCTATATGGCCAGGGTGTACAAGCTATGTCATCTGACTACTGACAGTTTTGTATAAGGGGAATTGGAGGCTGATGCAGGCAAAGCTTTACTTTAAAATAAAGCAAGAAGTTGCAAATAAATGAGGCATAGTTGAATACAAGAGAGGTGGAAGCAAGTTTGAAAGGAAGACAGAAAGTAAATAATATGTTGAATTGATTGTGTTGTTGATCAGATTGATAAAAGGTGTTGATAAAGAAGAGCGTTGATTTAACTCCAAACAGCTTTTGTGACATGAAAAGCAGAAGTTGAAATTGTGCCGAAACCTGGGATTGAACCAGGGACCTTTAGATCTTCAGTCTAACGCTATCCCAACTGAGCTATTTCGGCCTGCTGGTAGTTTGGGTCTTCATCCTTTCTTTTAAACTTCCCAAGAAAATAGATGCTCAACCTCATGCTAGAGCTATGTTTTAAGATGTCCTGTATCATTCATCAGTTAACGGGTGCAATAGGTAAATAGCATTTTTCGGATCCAGGTTAGGTAGCTTTTTTTTTTACTCTGAATGGACTAGCACCATATTACACAGAGCTATTTGGCCTGAGTAGGTAAGCTATGTCATCTGAATACTGAAATCTGTGTTCAAGGAGAAGTGGAAGCTGATGCAGACAAGAGTTTACTTTACAAAAAAGCATGAAATAGGAAACATTTGTAGTCGAAGCTGAATGCAAGAGAGGTGGAAGCAAATTTAGAAGGAGCACAGAAAGACAATTTTATGTTGAATTGATCATGTTGTCGATCAGTTGATCAAATATTTTGATAAATAAAGAAAGAAAAACTTGAGCTGATACCAAGAAATATTTTGTGAGAAGCAAGAAACCTCTCAGACTTTTCCGAAACCCAGCATTGAACAAGGGACTTTTAGATTTTCAATCTAACACTCTCCCAACTGAGCTATTTCATCCAGCTGGCCATTTTGGCTTTCTGTTGTATTTTTGATAATTGTTAAAGATAAATGCAGACCCTGGTCATTCTATCTGCATGTGCAGTTATGTGTTAAATTGTCCAATGTTATTCAGCAGCTCTGATGGGTGAATTTCCTTTTTAGGAGCCAAGTTAGTTAGAAGATGTTTGTAAACTATGAATGGACTTATACTCAGACACACAGACCTATATGGCGAGGGTAGGCAAACTAGGTCATCTGACTACTAACAGTTTTGTATAAGGGGAACTCGAGGCTGATGCAGGCAAAGCTTTACTTTCAATTAAAGGAAGAATTGGCAAATAAAGCAGGTAAAGTTGAATACAAGAGAGGTGGAAGCAAGTTTGACAGAAAGACAGAATGTAAAAAATATGTTGAAATGGTTGTCTTATCGATCAGCTTGATAAAAGGTTTTGATCATTATAAACAACGTCAATATGAGTTGACTCCAAATAGCATTTGTGGCATGCAAAGCAGAAGTTCAAAATGTGCCTAAACCCGGGATTGAACCAGGGACCTTTAGATCTTCAGTCTACTGCTCTCCCAACTGAGCTATTTCATCCAGCTGGCAATTTCAGCTTTCTGTTGTATTTTTTATAATTGTTAAAGATAAATGCAGAACCTGGTCACTCTATCTGCATGTGCAGTTATGTGTTAAATTGTCCAGTATTATTCAGTAGCTAAATTGGTCTGATGGGTGAATTTCCTTTTTAGGAGCCAAGTTAGTTAGATGATGTTTGTAAACTATGAATGGACTTATACTCAGAAACACAGACCTATATGGCGAGGGTCGGCAAGCTAGGTCATCTGACTACTAACAGTTTTGTATAAGGGGAACTGGAGGCTGATGCAGGCAAAGCTTTACTTTCAATTAAAGGAAGAATTGGGAAATAAAGGAGGCAAAGGTGAATACAAGAGAGGTGGAAGCAAGTTTGAAAGAAAGACAGAAAGTAAATAATATGTTGAATTAATTGTATTGTCGATTATCTTGATAAAAGGTTTTGATCATTATAAACAAAGTCAATATGAGTTGACTCAAAATAGTCTTTGTGGCATGCAAAGCAGAAGTTCAAAATGTGCCAAAACCCGGGATCGAACCAGGGACTTTTAGATCTTCAGTCTAACTCTCTCCCAACTGAGCTATTTCGGACTGCCAGCAGCTATAGTATTCAGCCTCTTTTTTTGAACAATCCCAGAACAGAGATGCAGAACCTGGATTTTCAATCTGAGGTTAGAGCTGTGTTTTAATGTGTCCTGCATTGTTCAGCAGCTAACTGGTGAAATGGGTGAGTAGCGTTTTTGGGATAAATGTTAGGTCGTTTTTCTTTTAAAACTCTGAGTGGACCAGCACTGTATTACACAGACGTATGTCGCCTGAGTAGGTAAGCTATGTCATCTCAATACTGACAACTTTGTTTAAGGAGAAGTGAAAGCTGATGCAGACAAGAGTTTACTTTGAAAAAAGTATAAAAAAGGATAAATTCATCATCAAAGCTGATGGCAAGAGAGGTGGAAGCAAGTTTAGAAGGAGGACAGAAAGACAACTTTTTGTTGAAGTTATCATGTTGTTGATCAGTTGATAAAATATTTTGACAATTAAAGAAAAAAAAACTAGAGCTGATTTCAAGAAATATTTTGCAAGAATGTAGGATCCCCTCGCACTGTGCCGAAACCCAGGATTGAACCAGGGACCTTAATCTCTTCAGTCTAACGATCTCCCAACTGAGATATTTCAGACAACAAGTCCCTGTGACCTCCTGATGTATTATTAATAATTGTAGACGATACATACAGAACCTGGTCATTCTATTTTCGTTTACAGTTATGTGTTAAAGTGTCCAGTATCATTCAGCAGGTAACTTGGTCTGATGAGTGAATATCCTTTTTAGGGGACAAGGTAGGTAGAATTTTTTTTCTAAACTCTGAATTGACTTATACTCTGAAACACAGACCTATATGGCCAGGGTGTACAAGCTATGTCATCTGACTACTGACAGTTTTGTATAAGGGGAATTGGAGGCTGATGCAGGCAAAGCTTTACTTTAAAATAAAGCAAGAAGTTGCAAATAAATGAGGCATAGTTGAATACAAGAGAGGTGGAAGCAAGTTTGAAAGGAAGACAGAAAGTAAATAATATGTTGAATTGATTGTGTTGTTGATCAGATTGATGAAAGGTGTTGATAAAGAAGAGCGTTGATTTAACTCCAAACAGCTTTTGTGACATGAAAAGCAGAAGTTGAAATTGTGCCAAAACCCGGGATTGAACCAGGGACCTTTAGATCTTCAGTCTAACGCTCTCCCAACTGAGCTATTTCGGCCTGCTGGTAGTTTGGGTCTTCATCCTTTCTTTTAAACTTCCCAAGAAAATAGATGCTCAACCTCATGCTAGAGCTATGTTTTAAGATGTCCTGTATCATTCATCAGTTAACGGGTGCAATAGGTAAATAGCATTTTTCGGATCCAGGTTAGGTAGCTTTTTTTTTTACTCTGAATGGACTAGCACCATATTACACAGAGCTATTTGGCCTGAGTAGGTAAGCTATGTCATCTGAATACTGAAATCTGTGTTCAAGGAGAAGTGGAAGCTGATGCAGACAAGAGTTTACTTTACAAAAAAGCATGAAATAGGAAACATTTGTAGTCGAAGCTGAATGCAAGAGAGGTGGAAGCAAATTTAGAAGGAGGACAGAAAGACAATTCTATGTTGAATTGATCATGTTGTCGATCAGTTGATCAAATATTTTGATAAATAAAGAAAGAAAAACTGGAGCTGATACCAAGAAATATTTTGTGAGAAGCAAGAAACCTCTCAGACTTTTCCGAAACCCAGCATTGAACAAGGGACTTTCAGATTTTCAATCTAACACTCTCCCAACTGAGCTATTTCATCCAGCTGGCCAATTTGGCTTTCTGTTGTATTTTTGATAATTGTTAAAGATAAATGCAGACCCTGGTCATTCTATCTGCATGTGCAGTTATGTGTTAAATTGTCCAATATTATTCAGCAGCTAAATTGGTCTGATGGGTGAATTTCCTTTTTAGGAGCCAAGTTAGTTAGAAGATGTTTGTAAACTATGAATGGACTTATACTCAGACACACAGACCTATATGGCGAGGGTAGGCAAACTAGGTCATCTGACTACTAACAGTTTTGTATAAGGGGAACTCGAGGCTGATACAGGCAAAGCTTTACTTTCAATTAAAGGAAGAATTGGCAAATAAAGCAGGTAAACTTGAATACAAGAGAGGTGGAAGCAAGTTTGACAGAAAGACAGAATGTAAAAAATATGTTGAAATGGTTGTCTTAGCGAATAGCTTGATAAAAGGTTTTTATCATTATAAACAACGTCAATATGAGTTGACTCCAAATAGCATTTGTGGCATGCAAAGCAGAAGTTCAAAATGTGCCTAAACCCGGGACCTTTAGAACTTCAGTCTACTGCTCTCCCAACTGAGCTATTTCATCCAGCTGGCAATTTCGGCTTTCTGTTGTATTTTTTATAATTGTTAAAGATAAATGCAGAACCTGGTCACTCTATCTGCATGTGCAGTTATGTGTTAAATTGTCCAGTATTATTCAGTAGCTAAATTGGTCTGATGGGTGAATTTCCTTTTTAGGAGCCAAGTTAGTGAGATGATGTTTGTAAACTATGAATGGACTTATACTCAGAAACACAGACCTATATGGCGAGGGTCGGCAAGCTAGGTCATCTGACTACTAACAGTTTTGTGTAAGGGGAACTGGAGGCTGATGCAGGCAAAGCTTTACTTTCAATTAAAGGAAGAATTGGGAAATAAAGGAGGCAAAGTTGAATACAAGAGAGGTGGAAGCAAGTTTGAAAGAAAGACAGAAAGTAAATAATATGTTGAATTAATTGTATTGTCGATTATCTTGATAAAAGGTTTTGATCATTATAAACAAAGTCAATATGAGTTGACTCAAAATAGTCTTTGTGGCATGCAAAGCAGAAGTTCAAAATGTGCCGAAACCCGGGATCGAACCAGGGACCTTTAGATATTCAGTCTAACGCTCTCCCAACTGAGCTATTTCGGCCTGCCAGCAGCTATAGTATTCAGCCTCTTTTTTTGAACAATCCCAGAACAGAGATGCAGAACCTGGATTTTCAATCTGAGGTTAGAGCTGTGTTTTAATGTGTCCTGCATTGTTCAGCAGCTAACTGGTGAAATGGGTGAGTAGCGTTTTTGGGATAAACGTTAGGTCGTTTTTCTTTTAAAACTCTGAGTGGACCAGCACTGTATTACACAGACGTATGTCGCCTGAGTAGGTAAGCTATGTTATCTCAATACTGACAACTTTGTTTAAGGAGAAGTGAAAGCTGATGCAGACGAGTTTACTTTGAAAAAAGTATAAAAAAGGATAAATTCGTCATCAAAGCTGATGGCAAGAGAGGTGGAATCAAGTTTAGATGGAGGACATTAAGACAACTTTTTGTTGAAGTTATCATGTTGTTGATCAGTTGATAAAATATTTTGACAAATAAAGAAAAAAAAACTAGAGCTGATTTCACGAAATATTTTGCAAGAATGTAGGATCCCCTCGCACTGTGCCGAAACCCGGGATTGAACCAGGGACCTTAATCTCTTCAATCTAACAATCTCCCAACTGAGATATTTCAGACAACAAGTCCCTGTGGCCTCCTGATGTATTATTAATAATTGTAGACGATACATACAGAACCTGGTCATTCTATATTCGGTTATAGTTATGTGTTAAAGTGTCCAGTATCATTCAGCAGGTAACTTGGTCTGATGAGTGAATATCCTTTTTAGGGGACAAGGTAGGTAGAATTTTTTTTTCTAAACTCTGAATTGACTTATACTCTGAAACACTGACCTATATGGCCAGGGTGTACAAGCTATGTCATCTGACTACTGACAGTTTTGTATAAGGGGAATTGGAGGCTGATGCAGGCAAAGCTTTACTTTAAAATAAAGCAAGAAGTTGCAAATAAATGAGGCATAGTTGAATACAAGAGAGGTGGAAGCAAGTTTGAAAGGAAGACAGAAAGTAAATAATATGTTGAATTGATTGTGTTGTTGATCAGATTGATAAAAGGTTTTGATAAAGAAGAGCGTTGATTTAACTCCAAACAGCTTTTGTGACATGAAAAGCAGAAGTTGAAATTGTGCCGAAACCCAGGATTGAACCAGGGACCTTTAGATCTTCAGTCTAACGCTCTCCCAACTGAGCTATTTCGGCCTGCTGGTAGTTTGGGTCTTCATCCTTTCTTTTAAACTTCCCAAGAAAATAGATGCTCAACCTCATGCTAGAGCTATGTTTTAAGATGTCCTGTATCATTCATCAGTTAACGGGTGCAATAGGTAAATAGCATTTTTCGGATCCAGGTTAGGTAGCTTTTTTTTTTACTCTGAATGGACTAGCACCATATTACACAGAGGTATTTGGCCTGAGTAGGTAAGCTATGTCATCTGAATACTGAAATCTGTGTTCAAGGAGAAGTGGAAGCTGATGCAGACAAGAGTTTACTTTACAAAAAAGCATGAAATAGGAAACATTTGTAGTCGAAGCTGAATGCAAGAGAGGTGGAAGCAAATTTAGAAGGAGGACAGAAAGACAATTCTATGTTGAATTGATCATGTTGTCGATCAGTTGATCAAATATTTTGATAAATAAAGAAAGAAAAACTTGAGCTGATACCAAGAAAAATTTTGTGAGAAGCAAGAAACCTCTCAGACTTTTCCGAAACCCAGCATTGAACAAGGGACTTTCAGATTTTCAATCTAACACTCTCCCAACTGAGCTATTTCATCCAGCTGGCCAATTTGGCTTTCTGTTGTATTTTTGATAATTGTTAAAGATAAATGCAGACCCTGGTCATTCTATCTGCATGTGCAGTTATGTGTTAAATTGTCCAATATTATTCAGCAGCTAAATTGGTCTGATGGGTGAATTTCCTTTTTAGGAGCCAAGTTAGTTAGAAGATGTTTGTAAACTATGAATGGACTTATACTCAGACACACAGACCTATATGGCGAGGGTAGGCAAACTAGGTCATCTGACTACTAACAGTTTTGTATAAGGGGAACTCGAGGCTGATGCAGGCAAAGCTTTACTTTCAATTAAAGGAAGAATTGGCAAATAAAGCAGGTAAAGTTGAATACAAGAGAGGTGGAAGCAGGTTTGTCAGAAAGACAGAATGTAAAAAATATGTTGAAATGGTTGTCTTATCGATCAGCTTGATAAAAGGTTTTGATCATTATAAACAACGTCAATATGAGTTGACTCCAAATAGCATTTGTGGCATGCAAAGCAGAAGTTCAAAATGTGCCTAAACCCGGGATTGAACCAGGGACCTTTAGATCTTCAGTCTACTGCTCTCCCAACTGAGCTATTTCATCCAGCTGGCAATTTCGGCTTTCTGTTGTATTTTTCATAATTGTTAAAGATAAATGCAGAACCTGGTCACTCTATCTGCATGTGCAGTTATGTGTTAAATTGTCCAGTATTATTCAGTAGCTAAATTGGTCTGATGGGTGAATTTCCTTTTTAGGAGCCAAGTTAGTTAGATGATGTTTGTAAACTATGAATGGACTTATACTCAGAAACACAGACCTATATGGCGAGGGTCGGCAAGCTAGGTCATCTGACTACTAACAGTTTTGTATAAGGGGAACTGGAGGCTGATGCAGGCAAAGCTGTACTTTCAATTAAAGGAAGAATTGGGAAATAAAGGAGGCAAAGTTGAATACAAGAGAGGTGGAAGCAAGTTTGAAAGAAAGACAGAAAGTAAATAATATGTTGAATTAATTGTATTGTCGATTATCTTGATAAAAGGTTTTGATCATTATAAACAAAGTCAATATGAGTTGACTCAAAATAGTCTTTGTGGCATGCAAAGCAGAAGTTCAAAATGTGCCGAAACCCGGGATCGAACCAGGGACTTTTAGATCTTCAGTCTAACGCTCTCCCAACTGAGCTATTTCGGCCTGCCACCAGCTATAGTATACAGCCTCTTTTTTTGAACAATCCCAGAACAGAGATGCAGAACCTGGATTTTCAATCTGAGGTTAGAGCTGTGTTTTAATGTGTCCTGCATTGTTCAGCAGCTAACTGGTGAAATGGGTGAGTAGCGTTTTTGGGATAAATGTTAGGTCGTTTTTCTTTTAAAACTCTGAGTGGACCAGCACTGTATTACACAGACGTATGTCGCCTGAGTAGGTAAGCTATGTCATCTCAATACTGACAACTTTGTTCAAGGAGAAGTGAAAGCTGATGCAGACAAGAGTTTACTTTGAAAAAAGTATAAAATGGGATAAATTCGTTATCAAAGCTGATGGCAAGAGAGGTGGAAGCAAGTTTAGAAGGAGGACAGAAAGACAACTTTTTGTTGAAGCTATCATGTTGTTGATCAGTTGATAAAATATTTTGAGAAATAAAGAAAAAAAAACTAGAGCTGATTTCAAGAAATATTTTGCAAGAATGTAGGATCCCCTCACACTGTGCTGAAAGTCAGGATTGAATCAGGTACCTTAAGCTCTTCAGTCTAACGATCTCCCAACTGAGATATTTCAGCCAACAAGTCCCTGTGGCCTCCTGATGTATTATTAATAATTGTAGACGATACATCCAGAACCTGGTCATTCTATTTTCGTTTATAGTTATGTGTTAAAGTGTCCAGTATCATTCAGCAGGTAACTTGGTCTGATGAGTGTATATCCTTTTTAGGGGACAAGGTAGGTAGAATTTTTTTTCTAAACTCTAAATTGACTTATACTCTGAAACACAGACCTATATGGCCAGGGTGTACAGGCTATGTCATCTGACTACTGACAGTTTTGTATAAGGGGAATTGGAGGCTGATGCAGGCAAAGCTTTACTTTAAAATAAAGCAAGAAGTTGCAAATAAATGAGGCATAGTTGAATACAAGAGAGGTGGAAGCAAGTTTGAAAGGAAGACAGAAAGTAAATAATATGTTGAATTGATTGTGTTGTTGATCAGATTGATGAAAGGTTTTGATAAAGAAGAGCGTTGATTTAACTCCAAACAGCTTTTGTGACATGAAAAGCAGAAGTTGTAATTGTGCCGAAACCCAGGATTGAACCAGGGACCTTTAGATCTTCAGTCTAACGCTCTCCCAACTGAGCTATTTCTGCCTGCTGGTAGTTTGGGTCTTCATCCTTTCTTTTAAACTTCCCAAGAAAAGAGATGCTCAACCTCATGCTAGAGCTATGTTTTAAGATGTCCTGTATCATTCATCAGTTAACGGGTGCAATAGGTAAATAGCATTTTTCGGATCCAGGTTAGGTAGCTTTTTTTTTTACTCTGAATGGACTAGCACCATATTACACAGAGGTATTTGGCCTGAGTAGGTAAGCTATGTCATCTGAATACTGAAATCTGTGTTCAAGGAGAAGTGGAAGCTGATGCAGACAAGAGTTTACTTTACAAAAAAGCATGAAATAGGAAACATTTGTAGTCGAAGCTGAATGCAAGAGAGGTGGAAGCAAATTTAGAAGAAGGACAGAAAGACAATTCTATGTTGAATTGATCATGTTGTCGATCAGTTGATCAAATATTTTGATAAATAAAGAAAGAAAAACTTGAGCTGATACCAAGAAATATTTTGTGAGAAGCAAGAAACCTCTCAGACTTTTCCGAAACCCAGCATTGAACAAGGGACTTTTAGATTTTCAATCTAACACTCTCCCAACTGAGCTATTTCATCCAGCTGGCCATTTTGGCTTTCTGTTGTATTTTTGATAATTGTTAAAGATAAATGCAGACCCTGGTCATTCTATCTGCATGTGCAGTTATGTGTTAAATTGTCCAATATTATTCAGCAGCTAAATTGGTCTGATGGGTGAATTTCCTTTTTAGGAGCCAAGTTAGTTAGAAGATGTTTGTAAACTATGAATGGACTTATACTCAGACACACAGACCTATATGGCGAGGGTAGGCAAACTAGGTCATCTGACTACTAACAGTTTTGTATAAGGGGAACTCGAGGCTGATGCAGGCAAAGCTTTACTTTCAATTAAAGGAAGAATTGGGAAATAAAGCAGGTAAAGTTGAATACAAGAGAGGTGGAAGCAAGTTTGACAGAAAGACAGAATGTAAAAAATATGTTGAAATGGTTGTCTTATCGAATAGCTTGATAAAAGGTTTTGATCATTATAAACAACGTCAATATGAGTTGACTCCAAATAGCATTTGTGGCATGCAAAGCAGAAGTTCAAAATGTGCCTAAACCCAGGATTGAACCAGGGACCTTTAGATCTTCAGTCTACTGCTCTCCCAACTGAGCTATTTCATCCAGCTGCCAATTTTGGCTTTCTGTTGTATTTTTTATAATTGTTAAAGATAAATGCAGAACCTGGTCACTCTATCTGCATGTGCAGTTATGTGTTAAATTGTCCAGTATTATTCAGTAGCTAAATTGGTCTGATGGGTGAATTTCCTTTTTAGGAGCCAAGTTAGTTAGATGATGTTTGTAAACTATGAATGGACTTATACTCAGAAACACAGACCTATATGGCGAGGGTCGGCAAGCTAGGTCATCTGACTACTAACAGTTTTGTATAAGGGGAACTGGAGGCTGATGCAGGCAAAGCTGTACTTTCAATTAAAGGAAGAATTGGGAAATAAAGGAGGCAAAGTTGAATACAAGAGAGGTGGAAGCAAGTTTGAAAGAAAGACAGAAAGTAAATAATATGTTGAATTAATTGTATTGTCGATTATCTTGATAAAAGGTTTTGATCATTATAAACAAAGTCAATATGAGTTGACTCAAAATAGTCTTTGTGGCATGCAAAGCAGAAGTTCAAAATGTGCCGAAACCCGGGATCGAACCAGGGACCTTTAGATCTTCAGTCTAACACTCTCCCAACTGAGCTATTTCGGCCTGCCAGCAGCTATAGTATTCAGCCTCTTTTTTTGAACAATCCCAGAACAGAGATGCAGAACCTGGATTTTCAATCTGAGGTTAGAGCTGTGTTTTAATGTGTCCTACATTGTTCAGCAGCTAACTGGTGAAATGGGTGAGTAGCGTTTTTGGGATAAATGTTAGGTCGTTTTTCTTTTAAAACTCTGAGTGGACCAGCATTGTATTACACAGACGTATGTCGCCTGAGTAGGTAAGCTATGTCATCTCAATACTGACAACTTTGTTTAAGGAGAAGTGAAAGCTGATGCAGACAAGAGTTTACTTTGAAAAAAGTATAAAAAAGGATAAATTCGTCATCAAAGCTGATGGCAAGAGAGGTGGAAGCAAGTTTAGAAGGAGGACAGAAAGACAACTTTTTGTTGAAGTTATCATGTTGTTGATCAGTTGATAAAATATTTTGACAAATAAAGAAAAAAAAACTAGAGCTGATTTCAAGAAATATTTAGCAAGAATGTAGGATCCCCTCGCACTGTGCCGAAACCCGGGATTGAACCAGGGACCTTAATCTCTTCAGTCTAACAATCTCCCAACTGAGATATTTCAGACAACAAGTCGCTGTGGCCTCCTGATGTATTATTAATAATTGTAGACGATACATACAGAACCTGGTCATTCTATTTTCGTTTATAGTTATGTGTTAAAGTGTCCAGTATCATTCAGCAGGTAACTTGGTCTGATGAGTGAATATCCTTTTTAGGGGACAAGGTAGGTAGAATTTTTTTTCTAAACTCTGAATTGACTTATACTCTGAAACACAGACCTATATGGCCAGGGTGTACAAGCTATGTCATCTGACTACTGACAGTTTTGTATAAGGGGAATTGGAGGCTGATGCAGGCAAAGCTTTACTTTAAAATAAAGCAAGAAGTTGCAAATAAATGAGGCATAGTTGAATACAAGAGAGGTGGAAGCAAGTTTGAAAGGAAGACAGAAAGTAAATAATATGTTGAATTGATTGTGTTGTTGATCAGATTGATAAAAGGTGTTGATAAAGAAGAGCGTTGATTTAACTCCAAACAGCTTTTGTGACATGAAAAGCAGAAGTTGAAATTGTGCCGAAACCTGGGATTGAACCAGGGACCTTTAGATCTTCAGTCTAACGCTATCCCAACTGAGCTATTTCGGCCTGCTGGTAGTTTGGGTCTTCATCCTTTCTTTTAAACTTCCCAAGAAAATAGATGCTCAACCTCATGCTAGAGCTATGTTTTAAGATGTCCTGTATCATTCATCAGTTAACGGGTGCAATAGGTAAATAGCATTTTTCGGATCCAGGTTAGGTAGCTTTTTTTTTTACTCTGAATGGACTAGCACCATATTACACAGAGCTATTTGGCCTGAGTAGGTAAGCTATGTCATCTGAATACTGAAATCTGTGTTCAAGGAGAAGTGGAAGCTGATGCAGACAAGAGTTTACTTTACAAAAAAGCATGAAATAGGAAACATTTGTAGTCGAAGCTGAATGCAAGAGAGGTGGAAGCAAATTTAGAAGGAGGACAGAAAGACAATTTTATGTTGAATTGATCATGTTGTCGATCAGTTGATCAAATATTTTGATAAATAAAGAAAGAAAAACTTGAGCTGATACCAAGAAATATTTTGTGAGAAGCAAGAAACCTCTCAGACTTTTCCGAAACCCAGCATTGAACAAGGGACTTTTAGATTTTCAATCTAACACTCTCCCAACTGAGCTATTTCATCCAGCTGGCCATTTTGGCTTTCTTTTGTATTTTTGATAATTGTTAAAGATAAATGCAGACCCTGGTCATTCTATCTGCATGTGCAGTTATGTGTTAAATTGTCCAATGTTATTCAGCAGCTCTGATGGGTGAATTTCCTTTTTAGGAGCCAAGTTAGTTAGAAGATGTTTGTAAACTATGAATGGACTTATACTCAGACACACAGACCTATATGGCGAGGGTAGGCAAACTAGGTCATCTGACTACTAACAGTTTTGTATAAGGGGAACTCGAGGCTGATGCAGGCAAAGCTTTACTTTCAATTAAAGGAAGAATTGGCAAATAAAGCAGGTAAAGTTGAATACAAGAGAGGTGGAAGCAAGTTTGACAGAAAGACAGAATGTAAAAAATATGTTGAAATGGTTGTCTTATCGATCAGCTTGATAAAAGGTTTTGATCATTATAAACAACGTCAATATGAGTTGACTCCAAATAGCATTTGTGGCATGCAAAGCAGAAGTTCAAAATGTGCCTAAACCCGGGATTGAACCAGGGACCTTTAGATCTTCAGTCTACTGCTCTCCCAACTGAGCTATTTCATCCAGCTGGCAATTTCAGCTTTCTGTTGTATTTTTTATAATTGTTAAAGATAAATGCAGAACCTGGTCACTCTATCTGCATGTGCAGTTATGTGTTAAATTGTCCAGTATTATTCAGTAGCTAAATTGGTCTGATGGGTGAATTTCCTTTTTAGGAGCCAAGTTAGTTAGATGATGTTTGTAAACTATGAATGGACTTATACTCAGAAACACAGACCTATATGGCGAGGGTCGGCAAGCTAGGTCATCTGACTACTAACAGTTTTGTATAAGGGGAACTGGAGGCTGATGCAGGCAAAGCTTTACTTTCAATTAAAGGAAGAATTGGGAAATAAAGGAGGCAAAGGTGAATACAAGAGAGGTGGAAGCAAGTTTGAAAGAAAGACAGAAAGTAAATAATATGTTGAATTAATTGTATTGTCGATTATCTTGATAAAAGGTTTTGATCATTATAAACAAAGTCAATATGAGTTGACTCAAAATAGTCTTTGTGGCATGCAAAGCAGAAGTTCAAAATGTGCCAAAACCCGGGATCGAACCAGGGACTTTTAGATCTTCAGTCTAACTCTCTCCCAACTGAGCTATTTCGGACTGCCAGCAGCTATAGTATTCAGCCTCTTTTTTTGAACAATCCCAGAACAGAGATGCAGAACCTGGATTTTCAATCTGAGGTTAGAGCTGTGTTTTAATGTGTCCTGCATTGTTCAGCAGCTAACTGGTGAAATGGGTGAGTAGCGTTTTTGGGATAAATGTTAGGTCGTTTTTCTTTTAAAACTCTGAGTGGACCAGCACTGTATTACACAGACGTATGTCGCCTGAGTAGGTAAGCTATGTCATCTCAATACTGACAACTTTGTTTAAGGAGAAGTGAAAGCTGATGCAGACAAGAGTTTACTTTGAAAAAAGTATAAAAAAGGATAAATTCATCATCAAAGCTGATGGCAAGAGAGGTGGAAGCAAGTTTAGAAGGAGGACAGAAAGACAACTTTTTGTTGAAGTTATCATGTTGTTGATCAGTTGATAAAATATTTTGACAATTAAAGAAAAAAAAACTAGAGCTGATTTCAAGAAATATTTTGCAAGAATGTAGGATCCCCTCGCACTGTGCCGAAACCCAGGATTGAACCAGGGACCTTAATCTCTTCAGTCTAACGATCTCCCAACTGAGATATTTCAGACAACAAGTCCCTGTGGCCTCCTGATGTATTATTAATAATTGTAGACGATACATACAGAACCTGGTCATTCTATTTTCGTTTACAGTTATGTGTTAAAGTGTCCAGTATCATTCAGCAGGTAACTTGGTCTGATGAGTGAATATCCTTTTTAGGGGACAAGGTAGGTAGAATTTTTTTTCTAAACTCTGAATTGACTTATACTCTGAAACACAGACCTATATGGCCAGGGTGTACAAGCTATGTCATCTGACTACTGACAGTTTTGTATAAGGGGAATTGGAGGCTGATGCAGGCAAAGCTTTACTTTAAAATAAAGCAAGAAGTTGCAAATAAATGAGGCATAGTTGAATACAAGAGAGGTGGAAGCAAGTTTGAAAGGAAGACAGAAAGTAAATAATATGTTGAATTGATTGTGTTGTTGATCAGATTGATGAAAGGTTTTGATAAAGAAGAGCGTTGATTTAACTCCAAACAGCTTTTGTGACATGAAAAGCAGAAGTTGAAATTGTGCCAAAACCCGGGATTGAACCAGGGACCTTTAGATCTTCAGTCTAACGCTCTCCCAACTGAGCTATTTCGGCCTGCTGGTAGTTTGGGTTTTCATCCTTTCTTTTAAACTTCCCAAGAAAATAGATGCTCAACCTCATGCTAGAGCTATGTTTTAAGATGTCCTGTATCATTCATCAGTTAACGGGTGCAATAGGTAAATAGCATTTTTCGGATCCAGGTTAGGTAGCTTTTTTTTTTACTCTGAATGGACTAGCACCATATTACACAGAGCTATTTGGCCTGAGTAGGTAAGCTATGTCATCTGAATACTGAAATCTGTGTTCAAGGAGAAGTGGAAGCTGATGCAGACAAGAGTTTACTTTACAAAAAAGCATGAAATAGGAAACATTTGTAGTCGAAGCTGAATGCAAGAGAGGTGGAAGCAAATTTAGAAGGAGGACAGAAAGACAATTCTATGTTGAATTGATCATGTTGTCGATCAGTTGATCAAATATTTTGATAAATAAAGAAAGAAAAACTGGAGCTGATACCAAGAAATATTTTGTGAGAAGCAAGAAACCTCTCAGACTTTTCCGAAACCCAGCATTGAACAAGGGACTTTCAGATTTTCAATCTAACACTCTCCCAACTGAGCTATTTCATCCAGCTGGCCAATTTGGCTTTCTGTTGTATTTTTGATAATTGTTAAAGATAAATGCAGACCCTGGTCATTCTATCTGCATGTGCAGTTATGTGTTAAATTGTCCAATATTATTCAGCAGCTAAATTGGTCTGATGGGTGAATTTCCTTTTTAGGAGCCAAGTTAGTTAGAAGATGTTTGTAAACTATGAATGGACTTATACTCAGACACACAGACCTATATGGCGAGGGTAGGCAAACTAGGTCATCTGACTACTAACAGTTTTGTATAAGGGGAACTCGAGGCTGATACAGGCAAAGCTTTACTTTCAATTAAAGGAAGAATTGGCAAATAAAGCAGGTAAACTTGAATACAAGAGAGGTGGAAGCAAGTTTGACAGAAAGACAGAATGTAAAAAATATGTTGAAATGGTTGTCTTAGCGAATAGCTTGATAAAAGGTTTTGATCATTATAAACAACGTCAATATGAGTTGACTCCAAATAGCATTTGTGGCATGCAAAGCAGAAGTTCAAAATGTGCCTAAACCCGGGACCTTTAGAACTTCAGTCTACTGCTCTCCCAACTGAGCTATTTCATCCAGCTGGCAATTTCGGCTTTCTGTTGTATTTTTTATAATTGTTAAAGATAAATGCAGAACCTGGTCACTCTATCTGCATGTGCAGTTATGTGTTAAATTGTCCAGTATTATTCAGTAGCTAAATTGGTCTGATGGGTGAATTTCCTTTTTAGGAGCCAAGTTAGTGAGATGATGTTTGTAAACTATGAATGGACTTATACTCAGAAACACAGACCTATATGGCGAGGGTCGGCAAGCTAGGTCATCTGACTACTAACAGTTTTGTGTAAGGGGAACTGGAGGCTGATGCAGGCAAAGCTTTACTTTCAATTAAAGGAAGAATTGGGAAATAAAGGAGGCAAAGTTGAATACAAGAGAGGTGGAAGCAAGTTTGAAAGAAAGACAGAAAGTAAATAATATGTTGAATTAATTGTATTGTCGATTATCTTGATAAAAGGTTTTGATCATTATAAACAAAGTCAATATGAGTTGACTCAAAATAGTCTTTGTGGCATGCAAAGCAGAAGTTCAAAATGTGCCGAAACCCGGGATCGAACCAGGGACCTTTAGATCTTCAGTCTAACGCTCTCCCAACTGAGCTATTTCAGCCTGCCAGCAGCTATAGTATTCAGCCTCTTTTTTTGAACAATCCCAGAACAGAGATGCAGAACCTGGATTTTCAATCTGAGGTTAGAGCTGTGTTTTAATGTGTCCTGCATTGTTCAGCAGCTAACTGGTGAAATGGGTGAGTAGCGTTTTTGGGATAAACGTTAGGTCGTTTTTCTTTTAAAACTCTGAGTGGACCAGCACTGTATTACACAGACGTATGTCGCCTGAGTAGGTAAGCTATGTTATCTCAATACTGACAACTTTGTTTAAGGAGAAGTGAAAGCTGATGCAGACGAGTTTACTTTGAAAAAAGTATAAAAAAGGATAAATTCGTCATCAAAGCTGATGGCAAGAGAGGTGGAAGCAAGTTTAGATGGAGGACATTAAGACAACTTTTTGTTGAAGTTATCATGTTGTTGATCAGTTGATAAAATATTTTGACAAATAAAGAAAAAAAAACTAGAGCTGATTTCACGAAATATTTTGCAAGAATGTAGGATCCCCTCGCACTGTGCCGAAACCCGGGATTGAACCAGGGACCTTAATCTCTTCAATCTAACAATCTCCCAACTGAGATATTTCAGACAACAAGTCCCTGTGGCCTCCTGATGTATTATTAATAATTGTAGACGATACATACAGAACCTGGTCATTCTATATTCGGTTATAGTTATGTGTTAAAGTGTCCAGTATCATTCAGCAGGTAACTTGGTCTGATGAGTGAATATCCTTTTTAGGGGACAAGGTAGGTAGATTTTTTTTTTCTAAACTCTGAATTGACTTATACTCTGAAACACTGACCTATATGGCCAGGGTGTACAAGCTATGTCATCTGACTACTGACAGTTTTGTATAAGGGGAATTGGAGGCTGATGCAGGCAAAGCTTTACTTTAAAATAAAGCAAGAAGTTGCAAATAAATGAGGCATAGTTGAATACAAGAGAGGTGGAAGCAAGTTTGAAAGGAAGACAGAAAGTAAATAATATGTTGAATTGATTGTGTTGTTGATCAGATTGATAAAAGGTTTTGATAAAGAAGAGCGTTGATTTAACTCCAAACAGCTTTTGTGACATGAAAAGCAGAAGTTGAAATTGTGCCGAAACCCAGGATTGAACCAGGGACCTTTAGATCTTCAGTCTAACGCTCTCCCAACTGAGCTATTTCGGCCTGCTGGTAGTTTGGGTCTTCATCCTTTCTTTTAAACTTCCCAAGAAAATAGATGCTCAACCTCATGCTAGAGCTATGTTTTAAGATGTCCTGTATCATTCATCAGTTAACGGGTGCAATAGGTAAATAGCATTTTTCGGATCCAGGTTAGGTAGCTTTTTTTTTTACTCTGAATGGACTAGCACCATATTACACAGAGGTATTTGGCCTGAGTAGGTAAGCTATGTCATCTGAATACTGAAATCTGTGTTCAAGGAGAAGTGGAAGCTGATGCAGACAAGAGTTTACTTTACAAAAAAGCATGAAATAGGAAACATTTGTAGTCGAAGCTGAATGCAAGAGAGGTGGAAGCAAATTTAGAAGGAGGACAGAAAGACAATTCTATGTTGAATTGATCATGTTGTCGATCAGTTGATCAAATATTTTGATAAATAAAGAAAGAAAAACTTGAGCTGATACCAAGAAAAATTTTGTGAGAAGCAAGAAACCTCTCAGACTTTTCCGAAACCCAGCATTGAACAAGGGACTTTCAGATTTTCAATCTAACACTCTCCCAACTGAGCTATTTCATCCAGCTGGCCAATTTGGCTTTCTGTTGTATTTTTGATAATTGTTAAAGATAAATGCAGACCCTGGTCATTCTATCTGCATGTGCAGTTATGTGTTAAATTGTCCAATATTATTCAGCAGCTAAATTGGTCTGATGGGTGAATTTCCTTTTTAGGAGCCAAGTTAGTTAGAAGATGTTTGTAAACTATGAATGGACTTATACTCAGACACACAGACCTATATGGTGAGGGTAGGCAAACTAGGTCATCTGACTACTAACAGTTTTGTATAAGGGGAACTCGAGGCTGATACAGGCAAAGCTTTACTTTCAATTAAAGGAAGAATTGGCAAATAAAGCAGGTAAACTTGAATACAAGAGAGGTGGAAGCAAGTTTGACAGAAAGACAGAATGTAAAAAATATGTTGAAATGGTTGTCTTAGCGAATAGCTTGATAAAAGGTTTTGATCATTATAAACAACGTCAATATGAGTTGACTCCAAATAGCATTTGTGGCATGCAAAGCAGAAGTTCAAAATGTGCCTAAACCCGGGATTGAAGCAGGGACCTTTAGAACTTCAGTCTACTGCTCTCCCAACTGAGCTATTTCATCCAGCTGGCAATTTCGGCTTTCTGTTGTATTTTTTATAATTGTTAAAGATAAATGCAGAACCTGGTCACTCTATCTGCATGTGCAGTTATGTGTTAAATTGTCCAGTATTATTCAGTAGCTAAATTGGTCTGATGGGTGAATTTCCTTTTTAGGAGCCAAGTTAGTGAGATGAAGTTTGTAAACTATGAATGGACTTATACTCAGAAACACAGACCTATATGGCGAGGGTCGGCAAGCTAGGTCATCTGACTACTAACAGTTTTGTGTAAGGGGAACTGGAGGCTGATGCAGGCAAAGCTTTACTTTCAATTAAAGGAAGAATTGGGAAATAAAGGAGGCAAAGTTGAATACAAGAGAGGTGGAAGCAAGTTTGAAAGAAAGACAGAAAGTAAATAATATGTTGAATTAATTGTATTGTCGATTATCTTGATAAAAGGTTTTGATCATTATAAACAAAGTCAATATGAGTTGACTCAAAATAGTCTTTGTGGCATGCAAAGCAGAAGTTCAAAATGTGCCGAAACCCGGGATCGAACCAGGGACCTTTAGATCTTCAGTCTAACGCTCTCCCAACTGAGCTATTTCGGCCTGCCAGCAGCTATAGTATTCAGCCTCTTTTTTTTAACAATCCCAGAACAGAGATGCAGAACCTGGATTTTCAATCTGAGGTTAGAGCTGTGTTTTAATGTGTCCTGCATTGTTCAGCAGCTAACTGGTGAAATGGGTGAGTAGCGTTTTTGGGATAAATGTTAGGTCGTTTTTCTTTTAAAACTCTGAGTGGACCAGCACTGTATTACACAGACGTATGTCGCCTGAGTAGGTAAGCTATGTTATCTCAATACTGACAACTTTGTTTAAGGAGAAGTGAAAGCTGATGCAGACAAGAGTTTACTTTGAAAAAAGTATAAAAAAGGATAAATTCGTCATCAAAGCTGATGGCAAGAGAGGTGGAAGCAAGTTTAGATGGAGGACATTAAGACAACTTTTTGTTGAAGTTATCATGTTGTTGATCAGTTGATAAAATATTTTGACAAATAAAGAAAAAAAAACTAGAGCTGATTTCACGAAATATTTTGCAAGAATGTAGGATCCCCTCGCACTGTGCCGAAACCCGGGATTGAACCAGGGACCTTAATCTCTTCAATCTAACAATCTCCCAACTGAGATATTTCAGACAACAAGTCCCTGTGGCCTCCTGATGTATTATTAATAATTGTAGACGATACATACAGAACCTGGTCATTCTATATTCGGTTATAGTTATGTGTTAAAGTGTCCAGTATCATTCAGCAGGTAACTTGGTCTGATGAGTGAATATCCTTTTTAGGGGACAAGGTAGGTAGAATTTTTTTTTCTAAACTCTGAATTGACTTATACTCTGAAACACTGACCTATATGGCCAGGGTGTACAAGCTATGTCATCTGACTACTGACAGTTTTGTATAAGGGGAATTGGAGGCTGATGCAGGCAAAGCTTTACTTTAAAATAAAGCAAGAAGTTGCAAATAAATGAGGCATAGTTGAATACAAGAGAGGTGGAAGCAAGTTTGAAAGGAAGACAGAAAGTAAATAATATGTTGAATTGATTGTGTTGTTGATCAGATTGATAAAAGGTTTTGATAAAGAAGAGCGTTGACTTAACTCCAAACAGCTTTTGTGACATGAAAAGCAGAAGTTGAAATTGTGCCGAAACCCAGGATTGAACCAGGGACCTTTAGATCTTCAGTCTAACGCTCTCCCAACTGAGCTATTTCGGCCTGCTGGTAGTTTGGGTCTTCATCCTTTCTTTTAAACTTCCCAAGAAAATAGATGCTCAACCTCATGCTAGAGCTATGTTTTAAGATGTCCTGTATCATTCATCAGTTAACGGGTGCAATAGGTAAATAGCATTTTTCGGATCCAGGTTAGGTAGCTTTTTTTTTTACTCTGAATGGACTAGCACCATATTACACAGAGGTATTTGGCCTGAGTAGGTAAGCTATGTCATCTGAATACTGAAATCTGTGTTCAAGGAGAAGTGGAAGCTGATGCAGACAAGAGTTTACTTTACAAAAAAGCATGAAATAGGAAACATTTGTAGTCGAAGCTGAATGCAAGAGAGGTGGAAGCAAATTTAGAAGGAGGACAGAAAGACAATCCTATGTTGAATTGATCATGTTGTCGATCAGTTGATCAAATATTTTGATAAATAAAGAAAGAAAAACTTGAGCTGATACCAAGAAATATTTTGTGAGAAGCAAGAAACCTCTCAGACTTTTCCGAAACCCAGCATTGAACAAGGGACTTTTAGATTTTCAATCTAACACTCTCCCAACTGAGCTATTTCATCCAGCTGGCCATTTTGGCTTTCTGTTGTATTTTTGATAATTGTTAAAGATAAATGCAGACCCTGGTCATTCTATCTGCATGTGCAGTTATGTGTTAAATTGTCCAATATTATTCAGCAGCTAAATTGGTCTGATGGGTGAATTTCCTTTTTAGGAGCCAAGTTAGTTAGAAGATGTTTGTAAACTATGAATGGACTTATACTCAGACACACAGACCTATATGGCGAGGGTAGGCAAACTAGGTCATCTGACTACTAACAGTTTTGTATAAGGGGAACTCGAGGCTGATGCAGGCAAAGCTTTACTTTCAATTAAAGGAAGAATTGGCAAATAAAGCAGGTAAAGTTGAACACAAGAGAGGTGGAAGCAAGTTTGACAGAAAGACAGAATGTAAAAAATATGTTGAAATGGTTGTCTTATCGATCAGCTTGATAAAAGGTTTTGATCATTATAAACAACGTCAATATGAGTTGACTCCAAATAGCATTTGTGGCATGCAAAGCAGAAGTTCAAAATGTGCCTAAACCCGGGATTGAACCAGGGACCTTTAGATCTTCAGTCTACTGCTCTCCCAACTGAGCTATTTCATCCAGCTGGCAATTTTGGCTTTCTGTTGTATTTTTTATAATTGTTAAAGATAAATGCAGAACCTTGTCACTCTATCTGCATGTGCAGTTATGTGTTAAATTGTCCAGTATTATTCAGTAGCTAAATTGGTCTGATGGGTGAATTTCCTTTTTAGGAGCCAAGTTAGTTAGATGATGTTTGTAAACTATGAATGGACTTGTACTCAGAAACACAGACCTATATGGCGAGGGTCGGCAAGCTAGGTCATCTGACTACTAACAGTTTTGTATAAGGGGAACTGGAGGCTGATGCAGGCAAAGCTTTACTTTCAATTAAAGGAAGAATTGGGAAATAAAGGATGCAAAGTTGAATACAAGAGAGGTGGAAGCAAGTTTGAAAGAAAGACAGAAAGTAAATAATATGTTGAATTAATTGTATTGTTGATTATCTTGATAAAAGGTTTTGATCATTATAAACAAAGTCAATATGAGTTGACTCAAAATAGTCTTTGTGGCATGCAAAGCAGAAGTTCAAAATGTGCCGAAACCCGGGATCGAACCAGGGACCTTTAGATCTTCAGTCTAACGCTCTCCCAACTGAGCTATTTCGGACTGCCAGCAGCTATAGTATTCAGCCTCTTTTTTTGAACAATCCCAGAACAGAGATGCAGAACCTGGATTTTCAATCTGAGGTTAGAGCTGTGTTTTAATGTGTCCTGCATTGTTCAGCAGCTAACTGGTGAAATGGGTGAGTAGCGTTTTTGGGATAAATGTTAGGTCGTTTTTCTTTTAAAACTCTGAGTGGACCAGCACTGTATTACACAGACGTATGTCGCCTGAGTAGGTAAGCTATGTCATCTCAATACTGACAACTTTGTTCAAGGAGAAGTGAAAGCTGATGCAGACAAGAGTTTACTTTGAAAAAAGTATAAAATGGGATAAATTTGTCATCAAAGCTGATGGCAAGAGAGGTGGGAGCAAGTTTAGAAGGAGGACAGAAAGACAACTTTTTGTTGAAGTTATCATGTTGTTGATCAGTTGATAAAATATTTTGAGAAATAAAGAAAAAAAAACTAGAGCTGATTTCAAGAAATATTTTTCAAGAATGTAGGATCCCCTCGCACTGTGCTGAAAGTCAGGATTGAATCAGGTACCTTAAGCTCTTCAGTCTAACGATCTCCCAACTGAGATATTTCAGCCAACAAGTCCCTGTGGCCTCCTGATGTATTATTAATAATTGTAGACGATACATACAGAACCTGGTCATTCTATTTTCGTTGATAGTTATGTGTTAAAGTGTCCAGTATCATTCAGCAGGTAACTTGGTCTGATGAGAGAATATCCTTTTTAGGGGACAAGGTAGGTAGAATTTTTTTTTCTAAACTCTGAATTGACTTATACTCTGAAACACAGACCTATATGGCCAGGGTGTACAAGCTATGTCATCTGACTACTGACAGTTTTGTATAAGGGGAATTGGAGGCTGATGCAGGTAAAGCTTTACTTTAAAATAAAGCAAGAAGTTGCAAATAAATGAGGCATAGTTGAATACAAGAGAGGTGGAAGCAAGTTTGAAAGGAAGACAGAAAGTAAATAATATGTTGAATTGATTGTGTTGTTGATCAGATTGATAAAAGGTTTTGATAAAGAAGAGCGTTGATTTAACTCCAAACAGCTTTTGTGACATGAAAAGCAGAAGTTGTGCCGAAACCCAGGATTGAACCAGGGACCTTTAGATCTTCAGTCTAACGCTCTCCCAACTGAGCTATTTCAGCCTGCTGGGAGTTTGGGTCTTCATTCTTTCTTTTAAACTTCCCAAGAAAATAGATGCTCAACCTCATGCTAGAGCTATGTTTTAAGATGTCCTGTATCATTCATCAGTTAACGGGTGCAATAGGTAAATAGCATTTTTCGGATCCAGGTTAGGTAGCTTTTTTTTTTACTCTGAATGGACTAGCACCATATTACACAGAGGTATTTGGCCTGAGTAGGTAAGCTATGTCATCTGAATACTGAAATCTGTGTTCAAGGAGAAGTGGAAGCTGATGCAGACAAGAGTTTACTTTACAAAAAAGCATGAAATAGGAAACATTTGATGTCGAAGCTGAATGCAAGAGAGGTGGAAGCAAATTTAGAAGGAGGACAGAAAGACAATTCTATGTTGAATTGATCATGTTGTCGATCAGTTGATCAAATATTTTGATAAAAAAAGAAAGAAAAACTTGAGCTGATACCAAGAAATATTTTGTGAGAAGCAAGAAACCTCTCAGACTTTTCCGAAACCCAGCATTGAACAAGGGACTTTTAGATTTTCAATCTAACACTCTCCCAACTGAGCTATTTCATCCAGCTGGCCATTTTGGCTTTCTGTTGTATTTTTGATAATTGGTAAAGATAAATGCAGACCCTGGCCATTCTATCTGCATGTGCAGTTATGTGTTAAATTGTCCAATATTATTCAGCAGCTAAATTGGTCTGATGGGTGAATTTCCTTTTTAGGAGCCAAGTTAGTTAGAAGATGTTTGTAAACTATGAATGGACTTATACTCAGACACACAGACCTATATGGCGAGGGTAGGCAAACTAGGTCATCTGACTACTAACAGTTTTGTATAAGGGGAACTCGAGACTGATGCAGGCAAAGCTTTACTTTCAATTAAAGGAAGAATTGGCAAATAAAGCAGGTAAAGTTGAATACAAGAGAGGTGGAAGCAAGTTTGACAGAAAGACAGAATGTAAAAAATATGTTGAAATGGTTGTCTTATCGAATAGCTTGATAAAAGGTTTTGATCATTATAAACAACGTCAATATGAGTTGACTCCAAATAGCATTTGTGGCATGCAAAGCAGAAGTTCAAAATGTGCCTAAACGCAGGATTGAACCAGGGACTTTAGATCTTCAATCTACTGCTCTCCCAACTGAGCTATTTCATCCAGCTGGCAATTTCGGCTTTCTGTTGTATTTTTTATAATTGTTAAAGATAAATGCAGAACCTGTTCACTCTATCTGCATGTGCAGTTATGTGTTAAATTGTCCAGTATTATTCAGTAGCTAAATTGGTCTGATGGGTAAATTTCCTTTTTAGGAGCCAAGTTAGTTAGATGATGTTTGTAAACTATGAATGGACTTATACTCAGAAACACAGACCTATATGGCGAGGGTCGGCAAGCTAGGTCATCTGACTACTAACAGTTTTGTATAAGGGGAACTGGAGGCTGATGCAGGCAAAGCTTTACTTTCAATTAAAGGAAGTATTGGGAAATAAAGGAGGCAAAGTTGAATACAAGAGAGGTGGAAGCAAGTTTGAAAGAAAGACAGAAAGTAAATAATATGTTGAATTAATTGTATTGTCGATTATCTTGATAAAAGGTTTTGATCATTATAAACAAAGTCAATATGAGTTGACTCAAAATAGTCTTTGTGGCATGCAAAGCAGAAGCTCAAAATGTGCCGAAACCCAGGATCGAACCAGGGACCTTTAGATCTTCAGTCTAACGCTCTCCCAACTGAGCTATTTCGGCCTGCCACCAGCTATAGTATTCAGCCTCTTTTTTTGAACAATCCCAGAACAGAGATGCAGAACCTGGATTTTCAATCTGAGGTTAGAGCTGTGTTTTAATGTGTCCTGCATTGTTCAGCAGCTAACTGGTGATATGGGTGAGTAGCGTTTTTGGGATAAATGTTAGGTTGTTTTTCTTTTAAAACTCTGAGTGGACCAGAACTGTATTACACAGACGTATGTCGCCTGAGTAGGTAAGCTATGTCATCTCAATACTGACAACTTTGTTTAAGGAGAAGTGAAAGCTGATGCAGACAATAGTTTACTTTGAAAAAAGTATAAAAAAGGATAAATTCGTCATCAAAGCTGATGGCAAGAGAGGTGGAAGCAAGTTTAGAAGGAGGACAGAAAGACAACTTTTTGTTGAAGTTATCATGTTGTTGATCAGTTGATAAAATATTTTGACAAATAAAGAAAAAAAAACTAGAGCTGATTTCAAGAAATATTTTGCAAGAATGTAGGATCCCCTCGCACTGTGCCGAAACCCGGGATTGAACCAGGGACCTTAATCTCTTCAATCTAACGATCTCCCAACTGAGATATTTCAGACAACAACTCCCTGTGGCCTCCTGATGTATTATTAATAATTGTAGACGATACATACAGAACCTGGTCATTCTATTTTTGTTTATAGTTATGTGTTAAAGTGTCCAGTATCATTCAGCAGGTAACTTGGTCTGATGAGTGAATATCCTTTTTAGGGGACAAGGTAGGTAGAATTTTTTTTCTAAACTCTGAATTGACTTATACTCTGAAACACAGACCTATATGGCCAGGGTGTACAAGCTATGTCATCTGACTACTGACAGTTTTGTATAAGGGGAATTGGAGGCTGATGCAGGCAAAGCTTTACTTTAAAATAAAGCAAGAAGTTGCAAATAAATGAGGCATAGTTGAATACAAGAGAGGTGGAAGCAAGTTTGAAAGGAAGACAGAAAGTAAATAGTATGTTGAATTGATTGTGTTGTTGATCAGATTGATGAAAGGTTTTGATAAAGAAGAGCATTGATTTAACTCCAAACAGCTTTTGTGACATGAAAAGCAGAAGTTGAAATTGTGCGGAAACCCGGGATTGAACCAGGGACCTTTAGATCTTCAGTCTAACGCTCTCCCAACTGAGCTATTTCGGCCTGCTGGTAGTTTGGGTCTTCATCCTTTCTTTTAAACTTCCCAAGAAAATAGATGCTCAACCTCATGCTAGAGCTATGTTTTAAGATGTCCTGTATCATTCATCAGTTAACGGGTGCAATAGGTAAATAGCATTTTTCGGATCCAGGTTAGGTAGCTTTTTTTTTTACTCTGAATGGACTAGCACCATATTACACAGAGGTATTTGGCCTGAGTAGGTAAGCTATGTCATCTGAATACTGAAATCTGTGTTCAAGGAGAAGTGGAAGCGGATGCAGACAAGAGTTTACTTTACAAAAAAGCATGAAATAGGAAACATTTGTAGTCGAAGCTGAATGCAAGAGAGGTGGAAGCAAATTTAGAAGGAGGACAGAAAGACAATCCTATGTTGAATTGATCATGTTGTCGATCAGTTGATCAAATATTTTGATAAATAAAGAAAGAAAAACTTGAGCTGATACCAAGAAATATTTTGTGAGAAGCAAGAAACCTCTCAGACTTTTCCGAAACCCAGCATTGAACAAGGGACTTTTAGATTTTCAATCTAACACTCTCCCAACTGAGCTATTTCATCCAGCTGGCCATTTTGGCTTTCTGTTGTATTTTTGATAATTGTTAAAGATAAATGCAGACCCTGGTCATTCTATCTGCATGTGCAGTTATGTGTTAAATTGTCCAATATTATTCAGCAGCTAAATTGGTCTGATGGGTGAATTTCCTTTTTAGGAGCCAAGTTAGTTAGAAGATGTTTGTAAACTATGAATGGACTTATACTCAGACACACAGACCTATATGGCGAGGGTAGGCAAACTAGGTCATCTGACTACTAACAGTTTTGTATAAGGGGAACTCGAGGCTGATGCAGGCAAAGCTTTACTTTCAATTAAAGGAAGAATTGGCAAATAAAGCAGGTAAAGTTGAATACAAGAGAGGTGGAAGCAAGTTTGACAGAAAGACAGAAGCTAAAAAATATGTTGAAATGGTTGTCTTATCGATCAGCTTGATAAAAGGTTTTGATCATTATAAACAACGTCAATATGAGTTGACTCCAAATAGCATTTGTGGCATGCAAAGCAGAAGTTCAAAATGTGCCTAAACCCAGGATTGAACCAGGGACCTTTAGATCTTCAGTGTACTGCTCTCCCAACTTAGCTATTTCATCCAGCTGGCAATTTTGGCTTTCTGTTGTATTTTTTATAATTGTTAAAGATAAATGCAGAACCTGGTCACTCTATCTGCATGTGCAGTTATGTGTTAAATTGTCCAGTATTATTCAGTAGCTAAATTGGTCTGATGGGTGAATTTCCTTTTTAGGAGCCAAGTTAGTTAGATGATGTTTGTAAACTATGAATGGACTTGTACTCAGAAACACAGACCTATATGGCGAGGGTCGGCAAGCTAGGTCATCTGACTACTAACAGTTTTGTATAAGGGGAACTGGAGGCTGATGCAGGCAAAGCTTTACTTTCAATTAAAGGAAGAATTGGGAAATAAAGGAGGCAAAGTTGAATACAAGAGAGGTGGAAGCAAGTTTGAAAGAAAGACAGAAAGTAAATAATATGTTGAATTAATTGTATTGTTGATTATCTTGATAAAAGGTTTTGATCATTATAAACAAAGTCAATATGAGTTGACTCAAAATAGTCTTTGTGGCATGCAAAGCAGAAGTTCAAAATGTGCCGAAACCCAGGATCGAACCAGGGACCTTTAGATCTTCAGTCTAACGCTCTCCCAACTGAGCTATTTCGGACTGCCAGCAGCTATAGTATTCAGCCTCTTTTTTTGAACAATCCCAGAACAGAGATGCAGAACCTGGATTTTCAATCTGAGGTGATAGCTGTGTTTTAATGTGTCCTGCATTGTTCAGCAGCTAACTGGTGAAATGAGTGAGTAGCGTTTTTGGGATAAATGTTAGGTCGTTTTTCTTTTAAAACTCTGAGTGGACCAGCACTGTATAACACAGACGTATGTCGCCTGAGTAGGTAAGCTATGTCATCTCAATACTGACAACTTTGTTCAAGGAGAAGTGAAAGCTGATGCAGACAAGAGTTTACTTTGAAAAAAGTATAAAATGGGATAAATTCGTCATCAAAGCTGATGGCAAGAGAGGTGGGAGCAAGTTTAGAAGGAGGACAGAAAGACAACTTTTTGTTGAAGTTATCATGTTGTTGATCAGTTGATAAAATATTTTGAGAAATAAAGAAAAAAAAACTAGAGCTGATTTCAAGAAATATTTTTCAAGAATGTAGGATCCCCTCGCACTGTGCTGAAAGTCAGGATTGAATCAGGTACCTTAAGCTCTTCAGTCTAACGATCTCCCAACTGAGATATTTCAGCCAACAAGTCCCTGTGGCCTCCTGATGTATTATTAATAATTGTAGACGATACATACAGAACCTGGTCATTCTATTTTCGTTTATAGTTATGTGTTAAAGTGTCCAGTATCATTCAGCAGGTAACTTGGTCTGATGAGTGAATATGCTTTTTAGGGGACAAAGAAGGTAGAATTTTTTTTTCTAAACTCTGAATTGACTTATACTCTGAAACACAGACCTATATGGCCAGGGTGTACAAGCTATGTCATCTGACTACTGACAGTTTTGTATAAGGGGAATTGGAGGCTGATGCAGGCAAAGCTTTACTTTAAAATAAAGCAAGAAGTTGCAAATAAATGAGGCTTAGTTGAATACAAGAGAGGTGGAAGCAAGTTTGAAAGGAAGACAGAAAGTAAATAATATGTTGAATTGATTGTGTTGTTGATCAGATTGATAAAAGGTTTTGATAAAGAAGAGCGATGATTTAACTCCAAACAGCTTTTGTGACATGAAAAGCAGAAGTTGAAATTGTGCCGAAACCCGGGATTGAACCAGGGACCTTTAGATCTTCAGTCTAACGCTCTCCCAACTGAGCTATTTCGGCCTGCTGGTAGTTTGGGTTTTCATCCTTTCTTTTAAACTTCCCAAGAAAATAGATGCTCAACCTCATGCTAGAGCTATGTTTTAAGATGACCTGTATCATTCATCAGTTAACGGGTGCAATAGGTAAAACGCATTTTTCGGATCCAGGTTAGGTAGCTTTTTTTTTTACTCTGAATGGACTAGCACCATATTACACAGAGGTATTTGGCCTGAGTAGGTAAGCTATGTCATCTGAATACTGAAATCTGTGTTCAAGGAGAAGTGGAAGCTGATGCAGACAAGAGTTTACTTTACAAAAAAGCATTAAATAGGAAACATTTGATGTCGCAGCTGAATGCAAGAGAGGTGGAAGCAAATTTAGAAGGAGGACAGAAAGACAATTCTATGTTGAATTGATCATGTTGTCGATCAGTTGATCAAATATTTTGATAAATAAAGAAAGAAAAACTTGAGCTGATACCAAGAAATATTTTGTGAGAAGCAAGAAACCTCTCAGACTTTTCCGAAACCCAGCATTGAACAAGGGACTTTTAGATTTTCAATCCAACACTCTCCCAACTGAGCTATTTCATCCAGCTGGCCATTTTGGCTTTCTGTTGTATTTTTGATAATTGTTAAAGATAAATGCAGACCCTGGCCATTCTATCTGCATGTGCAGTTATGTGTTAAATTGTCCAATATTATTCAGCAGCTAAATTGGTCTGATGGGTGAATTTCCTTTTTAGGAGCCAAGTTAGTTAGAAGATGTTTGTAAACTATGAATGGACTTATACTCAGACACACAGACCTATATGGCGAGGGTAGGCAAACTAGGTCATCTGACTACTAACAGTTTTGTATAAGGGGAACTCGAGGCTGATGCAGGCAAAGCTTTACTTTCAATTAAAGGAAGAATTGGCAAATAAAGCAGGTAAAGTTGAATACAAGAGAGGTGGAAGCAAGTTTGACAGAAAGACAGAATGTAAAAAATATGTTGAAATGGTTGTCTTATCGAATAGCTTGATAAAAGGTTTTGATCATTATAAACAACGTCAATATGAGTTGACTCCAAATAGCATTTGTGGCATGCAAAGCAGAAGTTCAAAATGTGCCTAAACCCGGGATTGAACCAGGGACCTTTAGATCTTCAGTCTACTGCTCTCCCAACTGAGCTATTTCATCCAGCTGGCAATTTCGGCTTTCTGTTGTATTTTTTATAATTGTTAAAGATAAATGCAGAACCTGGTCACTCTATCTGCATGTGCAGTTATGTGTTAAATTGTCCAGTATTATTCAGTAGCTAAATTGGTCTGATGGGTGAATTTCCTTTTTAGGAGCCAAGTCAGTTAGATGATGTTTGTAAACTATGAATGGACTTATACTCAGAAACACAGACCTATATGGCGAGGGTCGGCAAGCTAGGTCATCTGACTACTAACAGTTTTGTATAAGGGGAACTGGAGGCTGATGCAGGCAAAGCTTTACTTTCAATTAAAGGAAGTATTGGGAAATAAAGGAGGCAAAGTTGAATACAAGAGAGGTGGAAGCAAGTTTGAAAGAAAGACAGAAAGTAAATAATATGTTGAATTAATTGTATTGTCGATTATCTTGATAAAAGGTTTTGATCATTATAAACAAAGTCAATATGAGTTGACTCAAAATAGTCTTAGTGGCATGCAAAGCAGAAGCTCAAAATGTGCCGAAACCCAGGATCGAACCAGGGACCTTTAGATCTTCAGTCTAACGCTCTCCCAACTGAGCTATTTCGGCCTGCCACCAGCTATAGTATTCAGCCTCTTTTTTTGAACAATCCCAGAACAGAGATGCAGAACCTGGATTTTCAATCTGAGGTTAGAGCTGTGTTTTAATGTGTCCTGCATTGTTCAGCAGCTAACTGGTGATATGGGTGAGTAGCGTTTTTGGGATAAATGTTAGGTTGTTTTTCTTTTAAAACTCTGAGTGGACCAGAACTGTATTACACAGACGTATGTCGCCTGAGTAGGTAAGCTATGTCATCTCAATACTGACAACTTTGTTTAAGGAGAAGTGAAAGCTGATGCAGACAATAGTTTACTTTGAAAAAAGTATAAAAAAGGATAAATTCGTCATCAAAGCTGATGGCAAGAGAGGTGGAAGCAAGTTTAGAAGGAGGACAGAAAGACAACTTTTTGTTGAAGTTATCATGTTGTTGATCAGTTGATAAAATATTTTGACAAATAAAGAAAAAAAAACTAGAGCTGATTTCAAGAAATATTTTGCAAGAATGTAGGATCCCCTCGCACTGTGCCGAAACCCGGGATTGAACCAGGGACCTTAATCTCTTCAATCTAACGATCTCCCAACTGAGATATTTCAGACAACAACTCCCTGTGGCCTCCTGATGTATTATTAATAATTGTAGACGATACATACAGAACCTGGTCATTCTATTTTTGTTTATAGTTATGTGTTAAAGTGTCCAGTATCATTCAGCAGGTAACTTGGTCTGATGAGTGAATATCCTTTTTAGGGGACAAGGTAGGTAGAATTTTTTTTCTAAACTCTGAATTGACTTATACTCTGAAACACAGACCAATATGGCCAGGGTGTACAAGCTATGTCATCTGACTACTGACAGTTTTGTATAAGGGGAATTGGAGGCTGATGCAGGCAAAGCTTTACTTTAAAATAAAGCAAGAAGTTGCAAATAAATGAGGCATAGTTGAATACAAGAGAGGTGGAAGCAAGTTTGAAAGGAAGACAGAAAGTAAATAGTATGTTGAATTGATTGTGTTGTTGATCAGATTGATGAAAGGTTTTGATAAAGAAGAGCATTGATTTAACTCCAAACAGCTTTTGTGACATGAAAAGCAGAAGTTGAAATTGTGCCGAAACCCGGGATTGAACCAGGGACCTTTAGATCTTCAGTCTAACGCTCTCCCAACTGAGCTATTTCGGCCTGCTGGTAGTTTGGGTCTTCATCCTTTCTTTTAAACTTCCCAAGAAAATAGATGCTCAACCTCATGCTAGAGCTATGTTTTAAGATGTCCTGTATCATTCATCAGTTAACGGGTGCAATAGGTAAATAGCATTTTTCGGATCCAGGTTAGGTAGCTTTTTTTTTTACTCTGAATGGACTAGCACCATATTACACAGAGGTATTTGGCCTGAGTAGGTAAGCTATGTCATCTGAATACTGAAATCTGTGTTCAAGGAGAAGTGGAAGCGGATGCAGACAAGAGTTTACTTTACAAAAAAGCATGAAATAGGAAACATTTGTAGTCGAAGCTGAATGCAAGAGAGGTGGAAGCAAATTTAGAAGGAGGACAGAAAGACAATCCTATGTTGAATTGATCATGTTGTCGATCAGTTGATCAAATATTTTGATAAATAAAGAAAGAAAAACTTGAGCTGATACCAAGAAATATTTTGTGAGAAGCAAGAAACCTCTCAGACTTTTCCGAAACCCAGCATTGAACAAGGGACTTTTAGATTTTCAATCTAACACTCTCCCAACTGAGCTATTTCATCCAGCTGGCCATTTTGGCTTTCTGTTGTATTTTTGATAATTGTTAAAGATAAATGCAGACCCTGGTCATTCTATCTGCATGTGCAGTTATGTGTTAAATTGTCCAATATTATTCAGCAGCTAAATTGGTCTGATGGGTGAATTTCCTTTTTAGGAGCCAAGTTAGTTAGAAGATGTTTGTAAACTATGAATGGACTTATACTCAGACACACAGACCTATATGGCGAGGGTAGGCAAACTAGGTCATCTGACTACTAACAGTTTTGTATAAGGGGAACTCGAGGCTGATGCAGGCAAAGCTTTACTTTCAATTAAAGGAAGAATTGGCAAATAAAGCAGGTAAAGTTGAATACAAGAGAGGTGGAAGCAAGTTTGACAGAAAGACAGAAGCTAAAAAATATGTTGAAATGGTTGTCTTATCGATCAGCTTGATAAAAGGTTTTGATCATTATAAACAACGTCAATATGAGTTGACTCCAAATAGCATTTGTGGCATGCAAAGCAGAAGTTCAAAATGTGCCTAAACCCGGGATTGAACCAGGGACCTTTAGATCTTCAGTGTACTGCTCTCCCAACTTAGCTATTTCATCCAGCTGGCAATTTTGGCTTTCTGTTGTATTTTTTATAATTGTTAAAGATAAATGCAGAACCTGGTCACTCTATCTGCATGTGCAGTTATGTGTTAAATTGTCCAGTATTATTCAGTAGCTAAATTGGTCTGATGGGTGAATTTCCTTTTTAGGAGCCAAGTTAGTTAGATGATGTTTGTAAACTATGAATGGACTTGTACTCAGAAACACAGACCTATATGGCGAGGGTCGGCAAGCTAGGTCATCTGACTACTAACAGTTTTGTATAAGGGGAACTGGAGGCTGATGCAGGCAAAGCTTTACTTTCAATTAAAGGAAGAATTGGGAAATAAAGGAGGCAAAGTTGAATACAAGAGAGGTGGAAGCAAGTTTGAAAGAAAGACAGAAAGTAAATAATATGTTGAATTAATTGTATTGTTGATTATCTTGATAAAAGGTTTTGATCATTATAAACAAAGTCAATATGAGTTGACTCAAAATAGTCTTTGTGGCATGCAAAGCAGAAGTTCAAAATGTGCCGAAACCCAGGATCGAACCAGGGACCTTTAGATCTTCAGTCTAACGCTCTCCCAACTGAGCTATTTCGGACTGCCAGCAGCTATAGTATTCAGCCTCTTTTTTTGAACAATCCCAGAACAGAGATGCAGAACCTGGATTTTCAATCTGAGGTTATAGCTGTGTTTTAATGTGTCCTGCATTGTTCAGCAGCTAACTGGTGAAATGAGTGAGTAGCGTTTTTGGGATAAATGTTAGGTCGTTTTTCTTTTAAAACTCTGAGTGGACCAGCACTGTATAACACAGACGTATGTCGCCTGAGTAGGTAAGCTATGTCATCTCAATACTGACAACTTTGTTCAAGGAGAAGTGAAAGCTGATGCAGACAAGAGTTTACTTTGAAAAAAGTATAAAATGGGATAAATTCGTCATCAAAGCTGATGGCAAGAGAGGTGGGAGCAAGTTTAGAAGGAGGACAGAAAGACAACTTTTTGTTGAAGTTATCATGTTGTTGATCAGTTGATAAAATATTTTGAGAAATAAAGAAAAAAAAACTAGAGCTGATTTCAAGAAATATTTTTCAAGAATGTAGGATCCCCTCGCACTGTGCTGAAAGTCAGGATTGAATCAGGTACCTTAAGCTCTTCAGTCTAACGATCTCCCAACTGAGATATTTCAGCCAACAAGTCCCTGTGGCCTCCTGATGTATTATTAATAATTGTAGACGATACATACAGAACCTGGTCATTCTATTTTCGTTTATAGTTATGTGTTAAAGTGTCCAGTATCATTCAGCAGGTAACTTGGTCTGATGAGTGAATATGCTTTTTAGGGGACAAAGAAGGTAGAATTTTTTTTTCTAAACTCTGAATTGACTTATACTCTGAAACACAGACCTATATGGCCAGGGTGTACAAGCTATGTCATCTGACTACTGACAGTTTTGTATAAGGGGAATTGGAGGCTGATGCAGGCAAAGCTTTACTTTAAAATAAAGCAAGAAGTTGCAAATAAATGAGGCTTAGTTGAATACAAGAGAGGTGGAAGCAAGTTTGAAAGGAAGACAGAAAGTAAATAATATGTTGAATTGATTGTGTTGTTGATCAGATTGATAAAAGGTTTTGATAAAGAAGAGCGATGATTTAACTCCAAACAGCTTTTGTGACATGAAAAGCAGAAGTTGAAATTGTGCCGAAACCCGGGATTGAACCAGAGACCTTTAGATCTTCAGTCTAACGCTCTCCCAACTGAGCTATTTCGGCCTGCTGGTAGTTTGGGTTTTCATCCTTTCTTTTAAACTTCCCAAGAAAATAGATGCTCAACCTCATGCTAGAGCTATGTTTTAAGATGACCTGTATCATTCATCAGTTAACGGGTGCAATAGGTAAATAGCATTTTTCGGATCCAGGTTAGGTAGCTTTTGTTTTTTACTCTGAATGGACTAGCACCATATTACACAGAGGTATTTGGCCTGAGTAGGTAAGCTATGTCATCTGAATACTGAAATCTGTGTTCAAGGAGAAGTGGAAGCTGATGCAGACAAGAGTTTACTTTACAAAAAAGCATTAAATAGGAAACATTTGATGTCGCAGCTGAATGCAAGAGAGGTGGAAGCAAATTTAGAAGGAGGACAGAAAGACAATTCTATGTTGAATTGATCATGTTGTCGATCAGTTGATCAAATATTTTGATAAATAAAGAAAGAAAAACTTGAGCTGATACCAAGAAATATTTTGTGAGAAGCAAGAAACCTCTCAGACTTTTCCGAAACCCAGCATTGAACAAGGGACTTTTAGATTTTCAATCCAACACTCTCCCAACTGAGCTATTTCATCCAGCTGGCCATTTTGGCTTTCTGTTGTATTTTTGATAATTGTTAAAGATAAATGCAGACCCTGGCCATTCTATCTGCATGTGCAGTTATGTGTTAAATTGTCCAATATTATTCAGCAGCTAAATTGGTCTGATGGGTGAATTTCCTTTTTAGGAGCCAAGTTAGTTAGAAGATGTTTGTAAACTATGAATGGACTTATACTCAGACACACAGACCTATATGGCGAGGGTAGGCAAACTAGGTCATCTGACTACTAACAGTTTTGTATAAGGGGAACTCGAGGCTGATGCAGGCAAAGCTTTACTTTCAATTAAAGGAAGAATTGGCAAATAAAGCAGGTAAAGTTGAATACAAGAGAGGTGGAAGCAAGTTTGACAGAAAGACAGAATGTAAAAAATATGTTGAAATGGTTGTCTTATCGAATAGCTTGATAAAAGGTTTTGATCATTATAAACAACGTCAATATGAGTTGACTCCAAATAGCATTTGTGGCATGCAAAGCAGAAGTTCAAAATGTGCCTAAACCCGGGATTGAACCAGGGACCTTTAGATCTTCAGTCTACTGCTCTCCCAACTGAGCTATTTCATCCAGCTGGCAATTTCGGCTTTCTGTTGTATTTTTTATAATTGTTAAAGATAAATGCAGAACCTGGTCACTCTATCTGCATGTGCAGTTATGTGTTAAATTGTCCAGTATTATTCAGTAGCTAAATTGGTCTGATGGGTGAATTTCCTTTTTAGGAGCCAAGTCAGTTAGATGATGTTTGTAAACTATGAATGGACTTATACTCAGAAACACAGACCTATATGGCGAGGGTCGGCAAGCTAGGTCATCTGACTACTAACAGTTTTGTATAAGGGGAACTGGAGGCTGATGCAGGCAAAGCTTTACTTTCAATTAAAGGAAGAATTGGGAAATAAAGGAGGCAAAGTTGAATACAAGAGAGGTGGAAGCAAGTTTGAAAGAAAGACAGAAAGTAAATAATATGTTGAATTAATTGTATTGTCGATTATCTTGATAAAAGGTTTTGATGATTATAAACAAAGTCAATATGAGTTGACTCAAAATAGTCTTTGTGGCATGCAAAGCAGAAGTTCCAAATGTGCCGAAACCCGGGATCGAACCAGGGACCTTTAGATCTTCAGTCTAACGCACTCCCAACTGAGCTATTTCAGCCTGCCAGCAGCTATAGTATTCAGCCTCTTTTTTTGAACAATCCCAGAACAGAGATGCAGAACCTGGATTTTCAATCTGAGGTTAGAGCTGTGTTTTAATGTGTCCTGCATTGTTCAGCAGCTAACTGGTGAAATGGGTGAGTAGCGTTTTTGGGATAAATGTTAGGTCGTTTTTCTTTTAAAACTCTGAGTGGACCAGCACCTTATTACACAGATGTATGTCGCCTGAGTAGGTAAGCTATGTCATCTCAATACTGACAACTTTGTTTAAGGAGAAGTGAAAGCTGATGCAGACAAGAGTTTACTTTGAAAAAAGTATAAAAAAGGATAAATTCGTCATCAAAGCTGATGGCAAGAGAGGTGGAAGCAAGTTTAGAAGGAGGACAGAAAGACAACTTTTTGTTGAAGTTATCATGTTGTTGATCAGTTGATAAAATATTTTGACAAATAAAGAAAAAAAAACTAGAGCTGATTTCAAGAAATATTTTGCAAGAATGTAGGATCCCCTCGCACTGTGCCGAAACCCGGGATTGAACCAGGGACCTTAATCTCTTCAGTCTAACGATCTCCCAACTGAGATATTTCAGCCAACAAGTCCCTGTGGCCTCCTGATGTATTATTAATAATTGTAGACGATACATACAGAACCTGGTCATTCTATTTTCGTTTATAGTTATGTGTTAAAGTGTCCAGTATCATTCAGCAGGTAACTTGGTCTGATGAGTGAATATCCTTTTTAGGGGACAAGGTAGGTAGAATTTTTTTTTCTAAACTCTGAATTGACTTATACTCTGAAACACAGACCTATATGGCCAGGGTGTACAAGCTATGCAATCTGACTACTGACAGTTTTGTATAAGGGGAATTGGAGGCTGATGCAGGCAAAGCTTTACTTTAAAATAAAGCAAGAAGTTGCAAATAAATGAGGCATAGTTGAATACAAGAGAGGTGGAAGCAAGTTTGAAAGGAAGACAGAAAGTAAATAATATGTTGAATTGATTGTGTTGTTGATCAGATTGATGAAAGGTTTTGATAAAGAAGAGCGTTGATTTAACTCCAAACAGCTTTTGTGACATGAAAAGCAGAAGTTGAAATTGTGCCGAAACCCGGGATTGAACCAGGGACCTTTAGATCTTCAGTCTAACGCTCTCCCAACTGAGCTATTTCGGCCTGCTGGTAGTTTGGGTCTTCATCCTTTTTTTTAAACTTCCCAAGAAAATAGATGCTCAACCTCATGCTAGAGCTATGTTTTAAGATGTCCTGTATCATTCATCAGTTAACGGGTGCAATAGGTAAATAGCATTTTTCGGATCCAGGTTAGGTAGCTTTTTTTTTTACTCTGAATGGACTAGCACCATATTACACAGAGGTATTTGGCCTGAGTAGGTAAGCTATGTCATCTGAATACTGAAATCTGTGTTCAAGGAGAAGTGGAAGCTGATGCAGACAAGAGTTTACTTTACAAAAAAGCATGAAATAGGAAACATTTGATGTCGAAGCTGAATGCAAGAGAGGTGGAAGCAAATTTAGAAGGAGGACAGAAAGACAATTCTATGTTGAATTGATCATGTTGTCGATCAGTTGATCAAATATTTTGATAAATAAAGAAAGAAAAACTTGAGCTGATACCAAGAAATATTTTGTGAGAAGCAAGAAACCTCTCAGACTTTTCCGAAACCCAGCATTGAACAAGGGACTTTTAGATTTTCAATCCAACACTCTCCCAACTGAGCTATTTCATCCAGCTGGCCATTTTGGCTTTCTGTTGTATTTTTGATAATTGTTAAAGATAAATGCAGACCCTGGCCATTCTATCTGCATGTGCAGTTATGTGTTAAATTGTCCAATATTATTCAGCAGCTAAATTGGTCTGATGGGTGAATTTCCTTTTTAGGAGCCAAGTTAGTTAGAAGATGTTTGTAAACTATGAATGGACTTATACTCAGACACACAGACCTATATGGCGAGGGTAGGCAAACTAGGTCATCTGACTACTAACAGTTTTGTATAAGGGGAACTCGAGGCTGATGCAGGCAAAGCTTTACTTTCCATTAAAGGAAGAATTGGCAAATAAAGCAGGTAAAGTTGAATACAAGAGAGGTGGAAGCAAGTTTGACAGAAAGACAGAATGTAAAAAATATGTTGAAATGGTTGTCTTATCGAATAGCTTGATAAAAGGTTTTGATCATTATAAACAACGTCAATATGAGTTGACTCCAAATAGCATTTGTGGCATGCAAAGCAGAAGTTCAAAATGTGCCTAAACACGGGATTGAACCAGGGACCTTTAGATCTTCAGTCTACTGCTCTCCCAACTGAGCTATTTCATCCAGCTGGCAATTTCGGCTTTCTGTTGTATTTTTTATAATTGTTAAAGATAAATGCAGAACCTGGTCACTCTATCTGCATGTGCAGTTATGTGTTAAATTGTCCAGTATTATTCAGTAGCTAAATTGGTCTGATGGGTAAATTTCCTTTTTAGGAGCCAAGTTAGTTAGATGATGTTTGTAAACTATGAATGGACTTATACTCAGAAACACAGACCTATATGGCGAGGGTCGGCAAGCTAGGTCATCTGACTACTAACAGTTTTGTATAAGGGGAACTGGAGGCTTTTGCAGGCAAAGCTTTACTTTCAATTAAAGGAAGAATTGGGAAATAAAGGAGGCAAAGTTGAATACAAGAGAGGTGGAAGCAAGTTTGAAAGAAAGACAGAAAGTAAATAATATGTTGAATTAATTGTATTGTCAATTATCTTGATAAAAGGTTTTGATCATTATAAACAAAGTCAATATCAGTTGACTCAAAATAGTCTTTGTGGCATGCAAAGCAGAAGTTCAAAATGTGCCGAAACCCGGGATCGAACCAGGGACCTTTAGATCTTCAGTCTAACGCTCTCCCAACTGAGCTATTTCGGCCTGCCAGCAGCTATAGTATTCAGCCTCTTTTTTTGAACAATCCCAGAACAGAGATGCAGAACCTGGATTTTCAATCTGAGGTTAGAGCTGTGTTTTAATGTGTCCTGCATTGTTCAGCAGCTAACTGGTGAAATGGGTGAGTAGCGTTTTTGGGATAAATGTTAGGTCGTTTTTCTTTTAAAACTCTGAGTGGACCAGCACTGTATTACACAGACGTATGTCGCCTGAGTAGGTAAGCTATGTCATCTCAATACTGACAACTTTGTTTAAGGAGAAGTGAAAACTGATGCAGACAAGAGTTTACTTTGAAAAAAGTATAAAAAAGGATAAATTCGTCATCAAAGCTGATGGCAAGAGAGGTGGAAGCAAGTTTAGGTGGAGGACAGAAAGACAACTTTTTGTTGAAGTTATCATGTTGTTGATCAGTTGATAAAATATTTTGACAAATAAAAAAAAAAAAACTAGAGCTGATTTCAAGAAATATTTTGCAAGAATGTAGGATCCCCTCGCACTGTGCCGAAACCCGGGATTGAACCAGGGACCTTAATCTCTTCAGTCTAACGATCTCCCAACTGAGATATTTCAGCCAACAAGTCCCTGTGGCCTCCTGATGTATTATTAATAATTGTAGACGATACATACAGAACCTGGTCATTCTATTTTCGTTTATAGTTATGTGTTAAAGTGTCCAGTATCATTCAGCAGGTAACTTGGTCTGATGAGTGAATATCCTTTTTAGGGGACAAGGTAGGTAGAATTTTTTTTTCTAAACTCTGAATTGACTTATACTCTGAAACACAGACCTATATGGCCAGGGTGTACAAGCTATGTCATCTGACTACTGACAGTTTTGTATAAGGGGAATTGGAGGCTGATGCAGGCAAAGCTTTACTTTAAAATAAAGCAAGAAGTTGCAAATAAATGAGGCATAGTTGAATACAAGAGAGGTGGAAGCAAGTTTGAAAGGAAGACAGAAAGTAAATAATATGTTGAATTGATTGTGTTGTTGATCAGATTGATGAAAGGTTTTGATAAAGAAGAGCGTTGATTTAACTCCAAACAGCTTTTGTGACATGAAAAGCAGAAGTTGAAATTGTGCCGAAACCCGGGATTGAACCAGGGACCTTTAGATCTTCAGTCTAACGCTCTCCCAACTGAGCTATTTCGGCCTGCTGGTAGTTTGGGTCTTCATCCTTTTTTTTAAACTTCCCAAGAAAATAAAAGCTCAACCTCATGCTAGAGCTATGTTTTAAGATGTCCTGTATCATTCATCAGTTAACGGGTGCAATAGGTAAATAGCATTTTTCGGATCCAGGTTAGGTAGCTTTTTTTTTTACTCTGAATGGACTAGCACCATATTACACAGAGGTATTTGGCCTGAGTAGGTACGCTATGTCATCTGAATACTGAAATCTGTGTTCAAGGAGAAGTGGAAGCTGATGCAGACAAGAGTTTACTTTACAAAAAAGCATGAAATAGGAAACATTTGATGTCGAAGCTGAATGCAAGAGAGGTGGAAGCAAATTTAGAAGGAGGACAGAAAGACAATTCTATGTTGAATTGATCATGTTGTCGATCAGTTGATCAAATATTTTGATAAATAAAGAAAGAAAAACTTGAGCTGATACCAAGAAATATTTTGTGAGAAGCAAGAAACCTCTCAGACTTTTCCGAAACCCAGCATTGAACAAGGGACTTTTAGATTTTCAATCCAACACTCTCCCAACTGAGCTATTTCATCCAGCTGGCCATTTTGGCTTTCTGTTGTATTTTTGATAATTGTTAAAGATAAATGCAGACCCTGGCCATTCTATCTGCATGTGCAGTTATGTGTTAAATTGTCCAATATTAGTCAGCAGCTAAATTGGTCTGATGGGTGAATTTCCTTTTTAGGAGCCAAGTTAGTTAGAAGATGTTTGTAAACTATGAATGGACTTATACTCAGACAAACAGACCTATATGGCGAGGGTAGGCAAACTAGGTCATCTGACTACTAACAGTTTTGTATAAGGGGAACTCGAGGCTGATGCAGGCAAAGCTTTACTTTCAATTAAAGGAAGAATTGGCAAATAAAGCAGGTAAAGTTGAATACAAGAGAGGTGGAAGCAAGTTTGACAGAAAGACAGAATGTAAAAAATATGTTGAAATGGTTGTCTTATCGAATAGCTTGATAAAAGGTTTTGATCATTATAAACAACGTCAATATGAGTTGACTCCAAATAGCATTTGTGGCATGCAAAGCAGAAGTTCAAAATGTGCCTAAACACGGGATTGAACCAGGGACCTTTAGATATTCAGTCTACTGCTCTCCCAACTGAGCTATTTCATCCAGCTGGCAATTTCGGCTTTCTGTTGTATTTTTTATAATTGTTAAAGATAAATGCAGAACCTGGTCACTCTATCTGCATGTGCAGTTATGTGTTAAATTGTCCAGTATTATTCAGTAGCTAAATTGGTCTGATGGGTAAATTTCCTTTTTAGGAGCCAAGTTAGTTAGATGATGTTTGTAAACTATGAATGGACTTATACTCAGAAACACAGACCTATATGGCGAGGGTCGGCAAGCTAGGTCATCTGACTACTAACAGTTTTGTATAAGGGGAACTGGAGGCTTTTGCAGGCAAAGCTTTACTTTCAATTAAAGGAAGAATTGGGAAATAAAGGAGGCAAAGTTGAATACAAGAGAGGTGGAAGCAAGTTTGAAAGAAAGACAGAAAGTAAATAATATGTTGAATTAATTGTATTGTCAATTATCTTGATAAAAGGTTTTGATCATTATAAACAAAGTCAATATGAGTTGACTCAAAATAGTCTTTGTGGCATGCAATGCAGAAGTTCAAAATGTGCCGAAACCCGGGATCGAACCAGGGACCTTTAGATCTTCAGTCTAACGCTCTCCCAACTGAGCTATTTCGGCCTGCCAGCAGCTATAGTATTCAGCCTCTTTTTTTGAACAATCCCAGAACAGAGATGCAGAACCTGGATTTTCAATCTGAGGTTAGAGCTGTGTTTTAATGTGTCCTGCATTGTTCAGCAGCTAACTGGTGAAATGGGTGAGTAGCGTTTTTGGGATAAATGTTAGGTCGTTTTTCTTTTAAAACTCTGAGTGGACCAGCACTGTATTACACAGACGTATGTCGCCTGAGTAGGTAAGCTATGTCATCTCAATACTGACAACTTTGTTTAAGGAGAAGTGAAAGCTGATGCAGATAAGAGTTTACTTTGAAAAAAGTATAAAAAAGGATAAATTCGTCATCAAAGCTGATGGCAAGAGAGGTGGAAGCAAGTTTAGAAGGAGGACAGAAAGACAACTTTTTGTTGAAGTTATCATGTTGTTGATCAGTTGATAAAATATTTTGACAAATAAAGAAAAAAAAACTAGAGCTGATTTCAAGAAATATTTTGCAAGAATGTAGGATCCCCTCGCACTGTGCCGAAACCCGGGATTGAACCAGGGACCTTAATCTCTTCAGTCTAACGATCTCCCAACTGAGATATTATAGCCAACAAGTCCCTGTGGCCTCCTGATGTATTATTAATAATTGTAGACGATACATACAGAACCTGGTCATTCTATTTTCGTTTATAGTTATGTGTTAAAGTGTCCAGTATCATTCAGCAGGTAACTTGGTCTGATGAGTGAATATCCTTTTTAGGGGACAAGGTAGGTAGAATTTTTTTTTCTAAACTCTGAATTGACTTATACTCTGAAACACAGACCTATATGGCCAGGGTGTACAAGCTATGCAATCTGACTACTGACAGTTTTGTATAAGGGGAATTGGAGGCTGATGCAGGCAAAGCTTTACTTTAAAATAAAGCAAGAAGTTGCAAATAAATGAGGCATAGTTGAATACAAGAGAGGTGGAAGCAAGTTTGAAAGGAAGACAGAAAGTAAATAATATGTTGAATTGATTGTGTTGTTGATCAGATTGATGAAAGGTTTTGATAAAGAAGAGCGTTGATTTAACTCCAAACAGCTTTTGTGACATGAAAAGCAGAAGTTGAAATTGTGCCGAAACCCGGGATTGAACCAGGGACCTTTAGATCTTCAGTCTAACGCTCTCCCAACTGAGCTATTTCGGCCTGCTGGTAGTTTGGGTCTTCATCCTTTTTTTTAAACTTCCCAAGAAAATAGATGCTCAACCTCATGCTAGAGCTATGTTTTAAGATGTCCTGTATCATTCATCAGTTAACGGGTGCAATAGGTAAATAGCATTTTTCGGATCCAGGTTAGGTAGCTTTTTTTTTTACTCTGAATGGACTAGCACCATATTACACAGAGGTATTTGGCCTGAGTAGGTAAGCTATGTCATCTGAATACTGAAATCTGTGTTCAAGGAGAAGTGGAAGCTGATGCAGACAAGAGTTTACTTTACAAAAAAGCATGAAATAGGAAACATTTGATGTCGAAGCTGAATGCAAGAGAGGTGGAAGCAAATTTAGAAGGAGGACAGAAAGACAATTCTATGTTGAATTGATCATGTTGTCGATCAGTTGATCAAATATTTTGATAAATAAAGAAAGAAAAACTTGAGCTGATACCAAGAAATATTTTGTGAGAAGCAAGAAACCTCTCAGACTTTTCCGAAACCCAGCATTGAACAAGGGACTTTTAGATTTTCAATCCAACACTCTCCCAACTGAGCTATTTCATCCAGCTGGCCATTTTGGCTTTCTGTTGTATTTTTGATAATTGTTAAAGATAAATGCAGACCCTGGCCATTCTATCTGCATGTGCAGTTATGTGTTAAATTGTCCAATATTATTCAGCAGCTAAATTGGTCTGATGGGTGAATTTCCTTTTTAGGAGCCAAGTTAGTTAGAAGATGTTTGTAAACTATGAATGGACTTATACTCAGACACACAGACCTATATGGCGAGGGTAGGCAAACTAGGTCATCTGACTACTAACAGTTTTGTATAAGGGGAACTCGAGGCTGATGCAGGCAAAGCTTTACTTTCAATTAAAGGAAGAATTGGCAAATAAAGCAGGTAAAGTTGAATACAAGAGAGGTGGAAGCAAGTTTGACAGAAAGACAGAATGTAAAAAATATGTTGAAATGGTTGTCTTATCGAATAGCTTGATAAAAGGTTTTGATCATTATAAACAACGTCAATATGAGTTGACTCCAAATAGCATTTGTGGCATGCAAAGCAGAAGTTCAAAATGTGCCTAAACACGGGATTGAACCAGGGACCTTTAGATCTTCAGTCTACTGCTCTCCCAACTGAGCTATTTCATCCAGCTGGCAATTTCGGCTTTCTGTTGTATTTTTTATAATTGTTAAAGATAAATGCAGAACCTGGTCACTCTATCTGCATGTGCAGTTATGTGTTAAATTGTCCAGTATTATTCAGTAGCTAAATTGGTCTGATGGGTAAATTTCCTTTTTAGGAGCCAAGTTAGTTAGATGATGTTTGTAAACTATGAAATGACTTATACTCAGAAACACAGACCTATATGGCGAGGGTCGGCAAGCTAGGTCATCTGACTACTAACAGTTTTGTATAAGGGGAACTGGAGGCTTTTGCAGGCAAAGCTTTACTTTCAATTAAAGGAAGAATTGGGAAATAAAGGAGGCAAAGTTGAATACAAGAGAGGTGGAAGCAAGTTTGAAAGAAAGACAGAAAGTAAATAATATGTTGAATTAATTGTATTGTCAATTATCTTGATAAAAGGTTTTGATCATTATAAACAAAGTCAATATGAGTTGACTCAAAATAGTCTTTGTGGCATGCAAAGCAGAAGTTCAAAATGTGCCGAAACCCGGGATCGAACCAGGGACCTTTAGACCTTCAGTCTAACGCTCTCCCAACTGAGCTATTTCGGCCTGCCAGCAGCTATAGAATTCAGCCTCTTTTTTTAAACAATCCCAGAACAGAGATGCAGAACCTGGATTTTCAATCTGAGGTTAGAGCTGTGTTTTAATGTGTCCTGCATTGTTCAGCAGCTAACTGGTGAAATGGGTGAGTAGCGTTTTTGGGATAAATGTTAGGTCGTTTTTCTTTTAAAACTCTGAGTGGACCAGCACTGTATTACACAGACGTATGTCGCCTGAGTAGGTAAGCTATGTCATCTCAATACTGACAACTTTGTTTAAGGAGAAGTGAAAGCTGATGCAGACAAGAGTTTACTTTGAAAAAAGTATAAAAAAGGATAAATTCGTCATCAAAGCTGATGGCAAGAGAGGTGGAAGCAAGTTTAGAAGGAGGACAGAAAGACAACTTTTTGTTGAAGTTATCATGTTGTTGATCAGTTGATAAAATATTTTGACAAATAAAGAAAAAAAAACTAGAGCTGATTTCAAGAAATATTTTGCAAGAATGTAGGATCCCCTCGCACTGTGCCGAAACCCAGGATTGAACCCGGGACCTTAATCTCTTCAGTCTAACGATCTCCCAACTGAGATATTTCAGCCAACAAGTCCCTGTGGCCTCCTGATGTATTATTAATAATTGTAGACGATACATACAGAACCTGGTCATTCTATTTTCGTTTATAGTTATGTGTTAAAGTGTCCAGTATCATTCAGCAGGTAACTTGGTCTGATGAGTGAATATCCTTTTTAGGGGACAAGGTAGGTAGAATTTTTTTTTCTAAACTCTGAATTGACTTATACTCTGAAACACAGACCTATATGGCCAGGGTGTACAAGCTATGTCATCTGACTACTGACAGTTTTGTATAAGGGGAATTGGAGGCTGATGCAGGCAAAGCTTTACTTTAAAATAAAGCAAGAAGTTGCAAATAAATGAGGCATAGTTGAATACAAGAGAGGTGGAAGCAAGTTTGAAAGGAAGACAGAAAGTAAATAATATGTTGAATTGATTGTGTTGTTGATCAGATTGATGAAAGGTTTTGATAAAGAAGAGCGTTGATTTAACTCCAAACAGCTTTTGTGACATGAAAAGCAGAAGTTGAAATTGTGCCGAAACCCGGGATTGAACCAGGGACCTTTAGATCTTCAGTCTAACGCTCTCCCAACTGAGCTATTTCGGCCTGCTGGTAGTTTGGGTCTTCATCCTTTCTTTTAAACTTCCCAAGAAAATAGATGCTCAACCTCATGCTAGAGCTATGTTTTAAGATGTCCTGTATCATTCATCAGTTAACGGGTGCAATAGGTAAATAGCATTTTTCGGATCCAGGTTAGGTAGCTTTTTTTTTTACTCTGAATGGACTAGCACCATATTACACAGAGGTATTTGGCCTGAGTAGGTAAGCTATGTCATCTGAATACTGAAATCTGTGTTCAAGGAGAAGTGGAAGCGGATGCAGACAAGAGTTTACTTTACAAAAAAGCATGAAATAGGAAACATTTGTAGTCGAAGCTGAATGCAAGAGAGGTGGAAGCAAATTTAGAAGGAGGACAGAAAGACAATTCTATGTTGAATTGATCATGTTGTCGATCAGTTGATCAAATATTTTGATAAATAAAGAAAGAAAAACTTGAGCTGATACCAAGAAATATTTTGTGAGAAGCAAGAAACCTCTCAGACTTTTCCGAAACCCAGCATTGAACAAGGGACTTTTAGATTTTCAATCTAACACTCTCCCAACTGAGCTATTTCATCCAGCTGGCCATTTTGGCTTTCTGTTGTATTTTTGATAATTGTTAAAGATAAATGCAGACCCTGGTCATTCTATCTGCATGTGCAGTTATGTGTTAAATTGTCCAATATTATTCAGTAGCTAAATTGGTCTGATGGGTGAATTTCCTTTTTAGGAGCCAAGTTAGTTAGAAGATGTTTGTAAACTATGAATGGACTTATACTCAGACACACAGACCTATATGGCGAGGGTAGGCAAACTAGGTCATCTGACTACTAACAGTTTTGTATAAGGGGAACTCGAGGCTGATGCAGGCAAAGCTTTACTTTCAATTAAAGGAAGAATTGGCAAATAAAGCAGGTAAAGTTGAATACAAGAGAGGTGGAAGCAAGTTTGACAGAAAGACAGAATGTAAAAAATATGTTGAAATGGTTGTCTTATCGAATAGCTTGATAAAAGGTTTTGATCATTATAAACAACGTCAATATGAGTTGACTCCAAATAGCATTTGTGGCATGCAAAGCAGAAGTTCAAAATGTGCCTAAACCCGGGATTGAACCAGGGACCTTTAGATCTTCAGTCTACTGCTCTCCCAACTGAGCTATTTCATCCAGCTGGCAATTTAGGCTTTCTGTTGTATTTTTTATAATTGTTAAAGATAAATGCAGAACCTGGTCACTCTATCTGCATGTGCAGTTATGTGTTAAATTGTCCAGTATTATTCAGTAGCTAAATTGGTCTGATGGGTGAATTTCCTTTTTAGGAGCCAAGTTAGTTAGATGATGTTTGTAAACTATGAATGGACTTATACTCAGAAACACAGACCTATATGGCGAGGGTCGGCAAGCTAGGTCATCTGACTACTAACAGTTTTGTATAAGGGGAACTGGAGGCTGATGCAGGCAAAGCTTTACTTTCAATTAAAGGAAGAATTGGGAAATAAATGAGGCAAAGTTGAATACAAGAGAGGTGGAAGCAAGTTTGAAAGAAAGACAGAAAGTAAATAATATGTTGAATTAATTGTATTGTCGATTATCTTGATAAAAGGTTTGATTATTATAAACAAAGTCAATATGAGTTGAATCAAAATAGTCTTTGTGGCATGCAAAGCAGAAGTTCAAAATGTGCCGAAACCCGGGATTGAACCAGGGACCTTTAGATCTTCAGTCTAACGCTCTCCCAACTGAGCTATTTCGGCCTGCCAGCAGCTATAGTATTCAGCCTCTTTTTTTGAACAATCCCAGAACAGAGATGCAGAACCTGGATTTTCAATCTGAGGTTAGAGCTGTGTTTTAATGTGTCGTGCATTGTTCAGCAGCTAACTGGTGAAATGGGTGAGTAGCGTTTTTGGGATAAATGTTAGGTCGTTTTTCTTTTAAAACTCTGAGTGGACCAGCACTGTATTACACAGACGTATGTCGCCTTATTAGGTAAGCTATGTCATCTCAATACTGACAACTTTGTTTAAGGAGAAGTGAAAGCTGATGCAGACAAGAGTTTACTTTGAAAAAAGTATAAAAAAGGATAAATTCGTCATCAAAGCTGATGACAAGAGAGGTGGAAGCAAGTTTAGAAGGAGGACAGAAAGACAACTTTTTGTTGAAGTTATCATGTTGTTGATCAGTTGATAAAATATTTTGACAAATAAAGAAAAAAAAACTAGAGCTGATTTCACGAAATATTTTGCAAGAATGTAGGATCCCCTCGCACTGTGCCGAAACCCGGGATTGAACCAGGGACCTTAATCTCTTCAGTCTAACGATCTCCCAACTGAGATATTTCAGCCAACAAGTCCCTGTGGCCTCCTGATGTATTATTAATAATTGTAGACGATACATACAGAACCTGGTCATTCTATTTTCGTTTATAGTTAAGTGTTAAAGTGTCCAGTATCATTCAGCAGGTAACTTGGTCTGATGAGTGAATATCCTTTTTAGGGGACAAGGTAGGTAGAATTTTTTTTTCTAAACTCTGAATTGACTTATACTCTGAAACACAGACCTATATGGCCAGGGTGTACAAGCTATGCAATCTGACTACTGACAGTTTTGTATAAGGGGAATTGGAGGCTGATGCAGGCAAAGCTTTACTTTAAAATAAAGCAAGAAGTTGCAAATAAATGAGGCATAGTTGAATACAAGAGAGGTGGAAGCAAGTTTGAAAGGAAGACAGAAAGTAAATAATATGTTGAATTGATTGTGTTGTTGATCAGATTGATGAAAGGTTTTGATAAAGAAGAGCGTTGATTTAACTCCAAACAGCTTTTGTGACATGAAAAGCAGAAGTTGAAATTGTGCCGAAACCCGGGATTGAACCAGGGACCTTTAGATCTTCAGTCTAACGCTCTCCCAACTGAGCTATTTCGGCCTGCTGGTAGTTTGGGTCTTCATCCTTTTTTTTAAACTTCCCAAGAAAATAGATGCTCAACCTCATGCTAGAGCTATGTTTTAAGATGTCCTGTATCATTCATCAGTTAACGGGTGCAATAGGTAAATAGCATTTTTCGGATCCAGGTTAGGTAGCTTTTTTTTTTACTCTGAATGGACTAGCACCATATTACACAGAGGTATTTGGCCTGAGTAGGTAAGCTATGTCATCTGAATACTGAAATCTGTGTTCAAGGAGAAGTGGAAGCTGATGCAGACAAGAGTTTACTTTACAAAAAAGCATGAAATAGGAAACATTTGATGTCGAAGCTGAATGCAAGAGAGGTGGAAGCAAATTTAGAAGGAGGACAGAAAGACAATTCTATGTTGAATTGATCATGTTGTCGATCAGTTGATCAAATATTTTGATAAATAAAGAAAGAAAAACTTGAGCTGATACCAAGAAATATTTTGTGAGAAGCAAGAAACCTCTCAGACTTTTCCGAAACCCAGCATTGAACAAGGGACTTTTAGATTTTCAATCTAACACTCTCCCAACTGAGCTATTTCATCCAGCTGGCCATTTTGGCTTTCTGTTGTATTTTTGATAATTGTTAAAGATAAATGCAGACCCTGGTCATTCTATCTGCATGTGCAGTTATGTGTTAAATTGTCCAATATTATTCAGCAGCTAAATTGGTCTGATGGGTGAATTTCCTTTTTAGGAGCCAAGTTAGTTAGAAGATGTTTGTAAACTATGAATGGACTTATACTCAGACACACAGACCTATATGGCGAGGGTAGGCAAACTAGGTCATCTGACTACTAACAGTTTTGTATAAGGGGAACTCGAGGCTGATGCAGGCAAAGCTTTACTTTCAATTAAAGGAAGAATTGGCAAATAAAGCAGGTAAAGTTGAATACAAGAGAGGTGGAAGCAAGTTTGACAGAAAGACAGAATGTAAAAAATATGTTGAAATGGTTGTCTTATCGAATAGCTTGATAAAAGGTTTTGATCATTATAAACAACGTCAATATGAGTTGACTCCAAATAGCATTTGTGGCATGCAAAGCAGAAGTTCAAAATGTGCCTAAACCCGGGATTGTACCAGGGACCTTTAGATCTTCAGTCTACTGCTCTCCCAACTGAGCTATTTCATCCAGCTGGCAATTTCGGCTTTCTGTTGTATTTTTTATAATTGTTAAAGATAAATGCAGAACCTGGTCACTCTATCTGCATGTGCAGTTATGTGTTAAATTGTCCAGTATTATTCAGTAGCTAAATTGGTCTGATGGGTGAATTTCCTTTTTAGGAGCCAAGTTAGTTAGATGATGTTTGTAAACTATGAAAGAACTTATACTCAGAAACACAGACCTATATGGCGAGGGTCGGCAAGCTAGGTCATCTGACTACTAACAGTTTTGTATAAGGGGAACTGGAGGCTGATGCAGGCAAAGCTTTACTTTCAATTAAAGGAAGAATTGGGAAATAAAGGAGGCAAAGTTGAATACAAGAGAGGTGGAAGCAAGTTTGAAAGAAAGACAGAAAGTAAATAATATGTTGAATTAATTGTATTGTCGATTATCTTGATAAAAGGTTTTGATCATTATAAACAAAGTCAATATGAGTTGACTCAAAATAGTCTTTGTGGCATGCAAAGCAGAAGTTCAAAATGTGCCGAAACCCGGGATCGAACCAGGGACCTTTAGATCTTCAGTCTAACGCTCTCCCAACTGAGCTATTTCGGCTTGCCAGCAGCTATAGTATTCAGCCTCTTTTTTTGAACAATCCCAGAACAGAGATGCAGAACCTGGATTTTCAATCTGAGGTTAGAGCTGTGTTTTAATGTGTCCTGCATTGTTCAGCAGCTAACTGGTGAAATGGGTGAGTAGCGTTTTTGGGATAAATGTTAGGTCGTTTTTCTTTTAAAACTCTGAGTGGACCGGCACTGTATTACACAGACGTATGTCGCCTGAGTAGGTAAGCTATGTCATCTCAATACTGACAACTTTGTTTAAGGGGAAGTGAAAGCTGATGCAGACAAGAGTTTACTTTGAAAAAAGTATAAAAAAGGATAAATTCGTCATCAAAGCTGATGGCAAGAGAGGTGGAAGCAAGTTTAGAAGGAGGACAGAAAGACAACTTTTTGTTGAAGTTATCATGTTGTTGATCAGTTGATAAAATATTTTGACAAATAAAGAAAAAAAAACTAGAGCTGATTTCAAGAAATATTTTGCAAGAATGTAGGATCCCCTCGCACTGTGCCGAAACCCGGGATTGAACCAGGGACCTTAATCTCTTCAGTCTAACGATCTCCCAACTGAGATATTTCAGACAACAAGTCCCTGTGGCCTCCTGATGTATTATTAATAATTGTAGACGATACATACAGAACCTGGTCATTCTATATTCGGTTATAGTTATGTGTTAAAGTGTCCAGTATCATTCAGCAGGTAACTTGGTCTGATGAGTGAATATCCTTTTTAGGGGACAAGGTAGGTAGAATTTTTTTTTCTAAACTCTGAATTGACTTATACTCTGAAACACAGACCTATATGGCCAGGGTGTACAAGCTATGTTATCTGACTACTGACAGTTTTGTATAAGGGGAATTGGAGGCTGATGCAGGCAAAGCTTTACTTTAAAATAAAGCAAGAAGTTGCAAATAAATGAGGCATAGTTGAATACAAGAGAGGTGGAAGCAAGTTTGAAAGGAAGACAGAAAGTAAATAATATGTTGAATTGATTGTGTTGTTGATCAGATTGATGAAACGTTTTGATAAAGAAGAGCGTTGATTTAACTCCAAACAGCTTTTGTGACATGAAAAGCAGAAGTTGTGGCGAAACCCGGGATTGAACCAGGGACCTTTAGATCTTCAGTCTAACACTCTCCCAACTGAGCTATTTCGGCCTGCAGGTAGTTTGGGTCTTCATCCTTTCTTTTAAAGTTCCCAAGAAAATAGATGCTCAACCTCATGCTAGAGCTATGTTTTAAGATGTCCTGTATCATTCATCAGTTAACGGGTGCAATAGGTAAATAGCATTTTTCGGATCCAGGTTAGGTAGCTTTTTTTTTTACTCTGAATGGACTAGCACCATATTACACAGAGGTATTTGGCCTGAGTAGGTAAGCTATGTCATCTGAATACTGAAATCTGTGTTCAAGGAGAAGTGGAAGCTGATGCAGACAAGAGTTTACTTTACAAAAAAGCATGAAATAGGAAACATTTGTAGTCGAAGCTGAATGCAAGAGAGGTGGAAGCAAATTTAGAAGGAGGACAGAAAGACAATTCCATGTTGAATTGATCATGTTGTCGATCAGTTGATCAAATATTTTGATAAATAAAGAAAGAAAAACTTGAGCTGATACCAAGAAATATTTTGTGAGAAGCAAGAAACCTCTCAGACTTTTCCGAAACCCAGCATTGAACAAGGGACTTTTAGATTTTCAATCTAACACTCTCCCAACTGAGCTATTTCATCCAGCTGGCCATTTTGGCTTTCTGTTGTATTTTTGATAATTGTTAAAGATAAATGCAGACCCTGGTCATTCTATCTGCATGTGCAGTTATGTGTTAAATTGTCCAATATTATTCAGCAGCTAAATTGGTCTGATGGGTGAATTTCCTTTTTAGGAGCCAAGTTAGTTAGAAGATGTTTGTAAACTATGAATGGACTTATACTCAGACACACAGACCTATATGGCGAGGGTAGGCAAACTAGGTCATCTGACTACTAACAGTTTTGTATAAGGGGAACTCGAGGCTGATGCAGGCAAAGCTTTACTTTCAATTAAAGGAAGAATTGGCAAATAAAGCAGGTAAAGTTGAATACAAGAGAGGTGGAAGCAAGTTTGGCAGAAAGACAGAATGTAAAAAATATGTTGAAATGGTTGTCTTATCGAATAGCTTGATAAAAGGTTTTGATCATTATAAACAAAGTCAATATGAGTTGACTCAAAATAGTCTTTGTGGCATGCAAAGCAGAAGTTCAAAATGTGCCGAAACCCGGGATCGAACCAGGGACCTTTAGATCTTCAGTCTAACGCTCTCCCAACTGAGCTATTTCGGCCTGCCACCAGCTGTAGTATTCAGCCTCTTTTTTTGAACAATCCCAGAACAGAGATGCAGAACCTGGATTTTCAATCTGAGGTTAGAGCTGTGTTTTAATGTGTCCTGCATTGTTCAGCAGCTAACTGGTGAAATGGGTGAGTAGCGTTTTTGGGATAAATGTTAGGTCATTTTTCTTTTAAAACTCTGAGTGGACCAGCACTGTATTACACAGACGTATGTCGCCTGAGTAGGTAAGCTATGTCATCTCAATACTGACAACTTTGTTTAAGGAGAAGTGAAAGCTGATGCAGACAAGAGTTTACTTTGAAAAAAGTATAAAAAAGGATAAATTCGTCATCAAAGCTGATGGCAAGAGAGGTGGAAGCAAGTTTAGAAGGAGGACAGAAAGACAACTTTTTGTTGAAGTTATCATGTTGTTGATCAGTTGATAAAATATTTTGACAAATAAAGAAAAAAAAACTAGAGCTGATTTCAAGAAATATTTTGCAAGAATGTAGGATCCCCTCGCACTGTGCCGAAACCCGGTATTGAACCAGGGACCTTAATCTCTTCAGTCTAACGATCTCCCAACTGAGATATTTCAGACAACAAGTCCCTGTGGCCTCCTGATGTATTATTAAAAATTGTAGACGATACATACAGAACCTGGTCATTCTATTTTCGTTTATAGTTATGTGTTAAAGTGTCCAGTATCATTCAGCAGGTAACTTGGTCTGATGAGTGAATATCCTTTTTAGGGGACAAGGTAGGTAGAATTTTTTTTCTAAACTCTGAATTGACTTATACTCTGAAACACAGACCTATATGGCCAGGGTGTACAAGCTATGTCATCTGACTACTGACAGTTTTGTATAAGGGGAATTGGAGGCTGATGCAGGCAAAGCTTTACTTTAAAATAAAGCAAGAAATTGCAAATAAATGAGGCATAGTTGAATACAAGAGAGGTGGAAGCAAGTTTGAAAGGAAGACAGAAAGTAAATAATATGTTGAATTGATTGTGTTGTTGATCAGATTGATAAAAGGTTTTGATAAAGAAGAGCGTTGATTTAACTCCAAACAGCTTTTGTGACATAAAAAGCAGAAGTTTAAATTGTGACGAAACCCGGGACTGAACCAGGGACCTTTAGATCTTCAGTCTAACGCTCTCCCAACTGAGCTATTTCGGCCTGCTGGTAGTTTGGGTCTTCATCCTTTCTTTTAAACTTCCCAAGAAAATAGCTGCTCAACCTCATGCTAGAGCTATGTTTTAAGATGTCCTGTATCATTCATCAGTTAACGGGTGCAATAGGTAAATAGCATTTTTCGGATCCAGGTTAGGTAGCTTTTTTTTACTCTGAATGGACTAGCACCATATTACACAGAGGTATTTGGCCTGAGTAGGTAAGCTATGTCATCTGAATACTGAAATCTGTGTTCAAGGAGAAGTGGAAGCTGATGCAGACAAGAGTTTACTTTACAAAAAAGCATGAAATAGGAAACATTTGTAGTCGAAGCTGAATGCAAGAGAGGTGGAAGCAAATTTAGAAGGAGGACAGAAAGACAATTCTATGTTGAATTGATCATGTTGTCGATCAGTTGATCAAATATTTTGATAAATAAAGAAAGAAAAACTTGAGCTGATACCAAGAAATATTTTGTGAGAAGCAAGAAACCTCTCAGACTTTTCCGAAACCCAGCATTGAACAAGGGACTTTTAGATTTTCAATCTAACACTCTCCCAACTGAGCTATTTCATCCAGCTGGCCATTTTGGCTTTCTGTTGTATTTTTGATAATTGTTAAAGATAAATGCAGACCCTGGTCATTCTATCTGCATGTGCAGTTATGTGTTAAATTGTCCAATATTATTCATCAGCTAAATTGGTCTGATGGGTGAATTTCCTTTTTAGGAGCCAAGTTAGTTAGAAGATGTTTGTAAACTATGAATGGACTTATACTCAGACACACAGACCTATATGGCGAGGGTAGGCAAACTAGGTCATCTGACTACTAACAGTTTTGTATAAGGGGAACTCGAGGCTGATGCAGGCAAAGCTTTACTTTCAATTAAAGGAAGAATTGGCAAATAAAGCAGGTAAAGTTGATTACAAGAGAGGTGGAAGCAAGTTTGACAGAAAGACAGAATGTAAAAAATATGTTGAAATGGTTGTCTTATCGATCAGCTTGATAAAAGGTTTTGATCATTATAAACAACGTCAATATGAGTTGACTCCAAATAGCATTTGTGGCATGCAAAGCAGAAGTTCAAAATGTGCCTAAAGCCGGGATTGAACCAGGGACCTTTAGATCTTCAGTCTACTGCTCTCCCAACTGAGCTATTTCATCCAGCTGGCAATTTTGCCTTTCTGTTGTATTTTTTATAATTGTTAAAGATAAATGCAGAACCTGGTCACTCTATCTGCATGTGCAGTTATGTGTTAAATTGTCCAGTATTATTCAGTAGCTAAATTGGTCTGATGGGTGAATTTCCTTTTTAGGAGCCAAGTTAGTTAGATGATGTTTGTAAACTATGAATGGACTTATACTCAGAAACACAGACCTATATGGCGAGGGTCGGCAAGCTAGGTCATCTGACTACTAACAGTTTTGTATAAGGGGAACTGGAGGCTGATGCAGGCAAAGCTGTACTTTCAATTAAATGAAGAATTAGGAAATAAAGGAGGCAAAGTTGAATACAAGAGAGGTGGAAGCAAGTTTGAAAGAAAGACAGAAAGTAAATAATATGTTGAATTAATTGTATTGTCGATTATCTTGATAAAAGGTTTTGATCATTATAAACAAAGTCAATATGAGTTGACTCAAAATAGTCTTTGTGGCATGCAAAGCAGAAGTTCAAAATGTGCTGAAACCCGGGATCGAACCAGGGACCTTTAGATCTTCAGTCTAACGCTCTCCCAACTGAGCTATTTCAGCCTGCCACCAGCTATACTATTCAGCCTCTTTTTATGAACAATCCCAGAACAGAAATGCAGAACCTGGATTTTCAATCTGAGGTTAGAGCTGTGTTTTAATGTGTCCTGCATTGTTCAGCAGCTAACTGGTGAAATGGGTGAGAAGCGTTTTTGGGATAAATGTTAGGTCGTTTTTCTTTTAAAACTCTGAGTGGACCAGCACTGTATTACACAGACGTATGTCGCCTGAGTAGGTAAGCTATGTCATCTCAATACTGACAACTTTGTTCAAGGAGAAGTGAAAGCTGATGCAGACAAGAGTTTACTTTGAAAAAAGTATAAAATGGGATAAATTCGTCATCAAAGCTGATGGCAAGAGAGGTGGAAGCAAGTTTAGAAGGAGGACAGAAAGACAACTTTTTGTTGAAGCTATCATGTTGTTGATCAGTTGATAAAATATTTTGAGAAATAAAGAAAAAAAAACTGGAGCTGATTTCAAGAAATATTTTGCAAGAATGTAGGATCCCCTCGCACTGTGCTGAAAGTCAGGATTGAATCAGGTACCTTAAGCTCTTCAGTCTAACGATCTCCCAACTGAGATATTTCAGCCAACAAGTCCCTGTGGCCTCCTGATGTATTATTAATAATTGTAGACGATACATACAGAACCTGGTCATTCTATTTTCGTTTATAGTTATGTGTTAAAGTGTCCAGTATCATTCAGCAGGTAACTTGGTCTGATGAGTGAATATCCTTTTTAGGGGACAAGGTAGGTAGAAATTTTTTTCTAAACTCTGAATTGACTTATACTATGAAACACAGACCTATATGGCCAGGGTGTACAAGCTATGTCATCTGACTACTGACAGTTTTGTATAAGGGGAATTGGAGGCTGATGCAGGCAAAGCTTTACTTTAAAATAAAGCAAGAAGTTGCAAATAAATGAGGCATAGTTGAATACAAGAGAGGTGGAAGCAAGTTTGAAAGGAAGACAGAAAGTAAATAATATGTTGAATTGATTGTGTTGTTGATCAGATTGATGAAAGGTTTTGATAAAGAAGAGCGTCGATTTAACTCCAAACAGCTTTTGTGACATGAAAAGCAGAAGTTGAAATTGTGCCGAAACCCGGGATTGAACCAGGGACCTTTAGATCTTCAGTCTAACGGTCTGCCAACTGAGCTATTTCTGCCTGCCAGTAGTTTGGGTCTTCATCCTTTCTTTTAAACTTCCCAAGAAAATAGATGCTCAACCTCATGCTAGAGCTATGTTTTAAGATGTCCTGTATCATTCATCAGTTAACGGGTGCAATAGGTAAATAGCATTTTTCGGATCCAGGTTAGGTAGATTTTTTTTTACTCTGAATGGACTAGCACCATATTACACAGAGGTATTTGGCCTGAGTAGGTAAGCTATGTCATCTGAATACTGAAATCTGTGTTCAAGGAGAAGTGGAAGCTGATGCAGACAAGAGTTTACTTTACAAAAAAGCATGAAATAGGAAACATTTGTAGTCGAAGCTGAATGCAAGAGAGGTGGAAGCAAATTTAGAAGGAGGACAGAAAGACAATTCTATGTTGAATTGATCATGTTGTCGATCAGTTGATCAAATATTTTGATAAATAAAGAAAGAAAAACTTGAGCTGATACCAAGAAATATTTTGTGAGAAGCAAGAAACCTCTCAGACTTTTCCGAAACCCAGCATTGAACAAAGGACTTTTAGATTTTCAATCTAACACTCTCCCAACTGAGCTATTTCATCCAGCTGGCCATTTTGGCTTTCTGTTGTATTTTTGATAATTGTTAAAGATAAATGCAGACCCTGGTCATTCTATCTGCATGTGCAGTTATGTGTTAAATTGTCCAATATTATTCAGCAGCTAAATTGGTCTGATGGGTGAATTTCCTTTTTAGGAGCCAAGTTAGTTAGAAGATGTTTGTAAACTATGAATGGACTTATACTCAGACACACAGACCTATATGGCGAGGGTAGGCAAACTAGGTCATCTGACTACTAACAGTTTTGTATAAGGGGAACTCGAGGCTGATGCAGGCAAAGCTTTACTTTCAATTAAAGGAAGAATTGGCAAATAAAGCAGGTAAAGTTGAATACAAGAGAGGTGGAAGCAAGTTTGACAGAAAGACAGAATGTAAAAAATATGTTGAAATGGTTGTCTTATCGAATAGCTTGATAAAAGGTTTTGATCATTATAAACAACATCAATATGAGTTGACTCCAAATAGCATTTGTGGCATGCAAAGCAGAAGTTCAAAATGTGCCTAAACCCAGGATTGAACCAGGGACCTTTAGATCTTCTGTCTACTGCTCTCCCAACTGAGCTATTTCATCCAGCTGGCAATTTTGGCTTTCTGTTGTATTTTTTATAATTGTTAAAGATAAATGCAGAACCTGGTCACTCTATCTGCATGTGCAGTTATGTGTTAAATTGTCCAGTATTATTCAGTAGCTAAATTGGTCTGATGGGTGAATTTCCTTTTTAGGAGCCAAGTTAGTTAGATGATGTTTGTAAACTATGAATGGACTTATACTCAGAAACACAGACCTATATGGCGAGGGTCGGCAAGCTAGGTCATCTGACTACTAACAGTTTTGTAGAAGGGGAACTGGAGGCTGATGCAGGCAAAGCTTTACTTTCAATTAAAGGAAGAATTGGGAAATAAAGGAGGCAAAGGTGAATACAAGAGAGGTGGAAGCAAGTTTGAAAGAAAGACAGAAAGTAAATAATATGTTGAATTAATTTTATTGTCGATTATCTTGATAAAAGGTTTTGATCATTATAAACAAAGTCAATATGAGTTGACTCAAAATAGTCTTTGTGGCATGCAAAGCAGAAGTTCAAAATGTGCCGAAACCCGGGATCGAACCAGGGACTTTTAGATCTTCAGTCTAACACTCTCCCAACTGAGCTATTTCGGCCTGCCAGCAGCTATAGTATTCAGCCTCTTTTTTTGAACAATCCCAGAACAGAGATGCAGAACCTGGATTTTCAATCTGAGGTTAGAGCTGTGTTTTAATGTGTCCTGCATTGTTCAGCAGCTAACTGGTGAAATGGGTGAGTAGCGTTTTTGGGATAAATGTTAGGTCGTTTTTCTTTTAAAACTCTGAGTGGACCAGCACTGTATTACACAGACGTATGTCGCCTGAGTAGGTAAGCTATGTCATCTCAATACTGACAACTTTGTTTAAGGAGAAGTGAAAGCTGATGCAGACAAGAGTTTACTTTGAAAAAAGTATAAAAAAGGATAAATTCATCATCAAAGCTGATGGCAAGAGAGGTGGAAGCAAGTTTAGAAGGAGGACAGAAAGACAACTTTTTGTTGAAGTTATCATGTTGTTGATCAGTTGATAAAATATTTTTACAAATAAAGAAAAAAAACTAGAGCTGATTTCAAGAAATATTTTGCAAGAATGTAGGATCCCCTCGCACTGTGCCGAAACCCGGGATTGAACCAGGGACCTTAATCTCTTCAGTCTAACGATCTCCCAACTGAGATATTTCAGACAACAAGTCCCTGTGGCCTCCTGATGTATTATTAATAATTGTAGACGATACATACAGAACCTGGTCATTCTATTTTCGTTTATAGTTATGTGTTAAAGTGTCCAGTATCATTCAGCAGGTAACTTGGTCTGATGAGTGAATATCCTTTTTAGGGGACAAGGTAGGTAGAATTTTTTTTCTAAACTCTGAATTGACTTATACTCTGAAACACAGACCTATATGGCCAGGGTGTACAAGCTATGTCATCTGACTACTGACAGTTTTGTATAAGGGGAATTGGAGGCTGATGCAGGCAAAGCTTTACTTTAAAATAAAGCAAGAAGTTGCAAATAAATGAGGCATAGTTGAATACAAGAGAGGTGGAAGCAAGTTTGAAAGGAAGACAGAAAGTAAATAATATGTTGAATTGATTGTGTTGTTGATCAGATTGATGAAAGGTTTTGATAAAGAAGAGCGTTGATTTAACTCCAAACAGCTTTTGTGACATGAAAAGCAGAAGTTGAAATAGTGCCGAAACCCGGGATTGAACCAGGGACCTTTAGATCTTCAGTCTAACGCTCTCCCAACTGAGCTATTTCGGCCTGCTGGTAGTTTGGGTCTTCATCCTTTCTTTTAAACTTCCCAAGAAAATAGATGCTCAACCTCATGCTAGAGCTATGTTTTAAGATGTCCTGTATCATTCATCAGTTAACGGGTGCAATAGGTAAATAGCATTTTTCGGATCCAGGTTAGGTAGCTTTTTTTTTTACTCTGAATGGACTAGCACCATATTACACAGAGGTATTTGGCCTGAGTAGGTAAGCTATGTCATCTGAATACTGAAATCTGTGTTCAAGGAGAAGTGGAAGCTGATGCAGACAAGAGTTTACTTTACAAAAAAGCATGAAATAGGAAACATTTGTAGTCGAAGCTGAATGCAAGAGAGGTGGAAGCAAATTTAGAAGGAGGACAGAAAGACAATTCTATGTTGAATTGATCATGTTGTCGATCAGTTGATCAAATATTTTGATAAATAAAGAAAGAAAAACTTGAGCTGATACCAAGAAATATTTTGTGAGAAGCAAGAAACCTCTCAGACTTTTCCGAAACCCAGCATTGAACAAGGGACTTTCAGATTTTCAATCTAACACTCTCCCAACTGAGCTATTTCATCCAGCTGGCCAATTTGGCTTTCTGTTGTATTTTTGATAATTGTTAAAGATAAATGCAGACCCTGGTCATTCTATCTGCATGTGCAGTTATGTGTTAAATTGTCCAATATTATTCAGCAGCTAAATTGGTCTGATGTGTGGAAATATGGATTTTTCTGATCAGTTATGTCCCCTATCTTGGACCCCAACGGTTTCATGTATGAATCACAAGTACATGTATGCTCCCTCCAGTTCCAGTTATGAAGACGCAAACCCATGTGCGTCCACCGTCAACATGTCCTCTTTCAGATCCGCCATGAATAGGCCGGATATTCCATTCCTAAGTATGAAAGGCCACCGGCTTTATATGGTTCACTTATGCCATTTTACAGTCCAGGCAAGTAGGCCCGGATTCTGTCATCAAGCTTTTCTTGCTTTCTGCCTCTGAAGCTCCAGTCTGAGCCTGCATCTGTGACCATGAACTTTGTCTCATTCCCTGCGCGGCTCACGAAGCCTGACATCAGCCTGTTGCCTGCCAAGAAACTGTATTTTACCTTCGAAATTATCTGCTCCGTTCCCTGCCCGATGCATTCCTGTCTAGTAGTTTAAGTAAACATTCTTCCAGCTACCGAGCAAAGGCCCGGTTTCTCTGTCTTCATGCAAGTAATTCATAGCCCTGTTACTATGGAAGATTCCTGCCCTCGCATCTAGTGTAGACACTTAGACGCTTGTACACGCACTAACAGTCAGTATAGTCAGTATAGAATAAGATTCTACTCTAAGAGACCTCTCTTTTGGATAACATGGTTCTTTAAACATAGGATGTTAGATATGATTTGTGGATTAGGTTGACTTGACCCTCCAGACTTCTGTCGCCACATGTAGAGCTAAATGTCAAGTCCCCTTCACCCCCTAGTCGCACGTCAATCACACGTCATACTGCTGCGCGCGCATCTCTGCCAAGTATTTCTGCTGACATTGCGAAATTATTTCATAGGTCCACCCATATGTGACATCATAACCAATGACGTTTTCCTTGTTACACCCAATTACGCCTCCTTCAGCTACGCATGTGAAATGTTATCTTTGCTATCAATTGTTACGCCTCTTGCATTGGCCTCACTGTAATGCCTATTGTATAAAAGTGAATAATTATCAATAATGTATGTACTTCACTTCCTGAACCTTCGTGGTGATGGAACTTGGAGCAACCGATTATAATCGACCATTGGAATAAAGCCCATTCCGAACCTCTAATACCACGGATTCTGCCTCTTATTTACTGAGCTATTTTATTATGTTTCTGTATCAAATTAAGTCCCGGTAATTAAATTATTTACCACATGAATGGCGCCCGAACAGGGACACTTTCTCATCTCACGCGCCGGTGGTGCGTTGCAGGCCCGGTCTCCTGCCACAGCTGGACGGACAACAACGCGTACCAGCAGGATTTCCTGTATCTCCCTCCGGTCAAGCGGGGGCAACTGAGGCTGCGATCAACACCCAGACGAGGCGGTGAGAAGTGCGAAGTATCCCGACCAGAGCCTAGCTGAGAGAGCAAGATCCGAGGTATACAGAGGCCCACCAGTTTCCGAAGTCCCGAGTCGAGTCCAGTTTCCGAAGTGTTCGAGTCGAGTCCAGTCCGGTTCAAGTTCAGTTCAGTTCCGTTCCGAGGCCTTCCGTTCCGAGCTACCCGGTGAGTACCATTACTGGGGAGGCGTTCTGGCGTGCACATAAGTTGTGCCGGTCCAGACGGGTTTGGGTACACAAATCCGGTCTGCACTGTTTCAGCAGTGTATCTGTACTGTTTAGCAGTATATCTAGTATATCAAGTATATAAATTCAGAATAATTCAGTTCAAGTCGAGTATTATGTTTAGTGATTAAGTTTTCCTTAGATCGTCATCATCATTGTTGCTCAGTTAAATGTTAAATGTTAAATGTTTTTAGTACGTTCTGCATATTGTGGTATGAATGACTGTTCATTATTGTGATTACTGTATTAAGTTTGTTCAAGATCAAGTATCAGATCAGTTCTCAATATGCCGCTCTTTTCGAAATTAAGACAGATCACAACTAGAAAAGGGGTACTCGAAGAAGCTGTTCCTATTCCTCCTAGGGACACTCCAGGGTACTTCATGTATCATAAACACGGCTTAGACGCTATATTATTTCTTGATTTATGGGTAGACTACACTAAGGAATTACCAGAAAGTCAGAGGTGGCCCGCGGCTGGGACCTGGGATGCAGAGTGCATCGTGAAAGTAGAGGAAGAATTATGGAAAAAGAAAGCTAGACAATCACAGAAAGACGCCATTGAATTATGGCGTAAAGAATCATATAGACGTACAGAAAAAGCACGTAGACAGGAAGAGAAGAGTAAAGAGAATTCAAATGAAGTCCGAGAAAATCTATTAATTGAAGAAGGTGCACGAGTGAAATCAGAACAAGTAGACAGACAAAGACATGCCCTTATGAAGGGTATGTATCCCCTTCTGGCCGAAGGATTACCTAAGGCTACTCCGGGGATACCAAAAGACTTGCCACCCCCATTATTTCCAATAAAGGTACATCCCAAGGGGCATCCTAGAACCGCAGAAGATGTTTTTCTTTCCTCATATTTAGATGACGCAGCTCCCGAGTATGCTAACCCCGCCCCACATAGACCGTTGGCCGGGGAGGTTCAACGCCAAGATCCTGTATCTGTATCTCTACAGCACCAAATCCTGACACAAGTCCCGGCAAGCACATCTGTTTCCACATCTGTTCCTACAGCTACTTCTATAGCTGTGTCCACACCTATAGTTGCTGTATCGCGTTCAACGAATCCTTTCACGCCCGATACCCCAGATGGGGCTACGGGAGGTGCTACCAACATTTTTTCTACGCCACCCAGAATAAATAAACTTACTTTTCAAGAATCTGCACATTCACGTACCCCCAAACTCATAAATGCCCGTACGCTTAAGGAACTTCTTATAGATTGTAGATATGACCCTGTGCCCGGAAAAGAGGACGAAATGACCCTGGCATCATTACGTATCAGACGAGCCGCGGTGTATTTAGGGAAGTTACCAGGAATGACTATCCATCTAGATAATATATACCATTTTGTCCAAACAGGGCGAGATTCTGAATGTATTAACAGAGCTATGGAATACCAGAAAGTGGAAATACAGGGGGAACTGTTACGTTTCCTCATAAATTGTGTGATCAGAAATCAAGACCGACCGGGGGTAGACCCGGAAGCAATGCAAATTCTTACCAGATGGAGCCAGAATATATCAGAAGGGAGACATGATAAGCAAAACTGTATAATAGCCATGTGCCGAAAGATCCGTAAAGAAATAGAACGCCTACACGAAGAGAGATTAGCGGTAGACCAGTTTGAACAAAATGAGGAGGAGGAAGGATCAGGACTGCCCACAGGACAGTCAGAAACTATAGCCTATGTAGGTAGAGGAAGATCTTGTAATAGTACTAGATGTCTTACTGACCCGATACGTCCGATATGTCTAGAAAATAACAGGAATTTTCAAACACCTATAATAAATATAAGGTCCCCCGAGCATTCGTTCCAAGCCGCTGACAAATTACTGCGAGAACGAAGGGGTTATCATTTTCTCGATTCTATGGATGAACAAGAATTAGCCAGGTCAGCCGTTCGTTGGGTTGACAGTCCCGGAAAGTATGATGATGATACAGTAGCACACACATTTTTGAATCTCACCCCAGATGAACAGCGTTTAGCTGGGATTTATATGATTCAACAACTTCTTATACTATATAAAAGCCAACATTCAGATCCTGGTCCCTTACCTGATATATTGACTGAATTACTCACGAATAGATGGAGAGGTTCAGGTACTAAGCTAATTAAAGAAATACTAGAATCAAGAAAGCAGTACATTCTTTTTATATGCCCAGAACATGTCTCACTGCCCATTAAGGAAAGAACCACGTATTACATGGACAGACAGAATCCCTTACGAGAAGTACACCCAATAAAAGGCGAGGACAATGAGTTTAAACGTGTATTTGTATATACGCCCATATCGAAAATAGAATTGTTAGAAATGAAGAAAGTGGTACCCAGTCATGACAAAGACCCAGCGGGTTTCCACCGAGAAATTAAAGACATGTTACTCATGGGAGAGTATACCTATCCCGACATTATGACCATATTAAAGGTATTGATGCCTGCTGGCATTTATGAAAAACTCAAGGAAAAAGAGTGGGAGGTGGGAGACCAAAAGATAGACTGGACAGCATCAGAAAATGAAGAAAAGGCCCGAGGTCCAGGTTCGGGGCTTGGGGACAAAACTAAAGCACTACCAGGTTTACTAGTACAGGTACTGCCACGTTTATTAACCACGAAAAAGGAAGACTGGGGTGCAATTTCAGCCTGTAAACAAAAGCAAGATGAAGACACTAGTGATTTCTATGCACGATTTGAAAAATGTTTTGGTATAAATAGTGGCATAAAAGCAAGTAGCGAATCATACCCACATCTGTTTGTGACAAAATTAGTTGAAAATTCCTTGCCCCAAGTGAAGAATAGGGTATTAAAATTCGAGAGTACCTGGCAAGGTAACACCCCATCACAAATGTTCCAAATGTTACAGTATCATCACAATAGAATTAGAGAGGAACAAGATCATGAACAAAGACGCATGAAAGACACGAAAATGAAAATGCTAGTCTCCCAGACAGTTCCAGCTGAAGGACATAAAAAGGGTACGACACATTCCGGTGATTCAGCAGGACCTGTAAAAGGGACATGCAACTATTGTAAACAACCAGGTCATTATGTACACGATTGTCCAGTCCTGAAGCGTAATATCGCCACAGGTATTACAAAAGAAAGACCACGGCCACTTAGACAGGATCAGAATGAACAAGGAGCCTTGCAGCATGCACAGTCCATGCCAGCTCCACAACAGTCTATACAGTTTGTGCCAGCTGCACCTGCGCTGCCTGTTGCTGCCACGCAAACCACGACACGACAGCTGTACCAGACCGCACAGTATGACTATCCTGATTACCAACGATATGCATGAAACAGCCTAGAGAGGGAAGTTGACTTACCCCTTATCGAGGTCCCTGTAGACCAAGAAGGACCTTATGTACATAGTGAATTATTAGGTCAAGATAGAAAATTTTTACTTGATACAGGGGCAAGTCGAACAACCATAAAACGTAGTGAAGTTCCAGGGGCACCCATCTCAGGCTCACAGAATATTTCCCTTGGTTTTTCAGGAAAACCTATTGTTAATGAAGTATCACAGCCTCTTCCACTTACGATAGGACCTTTGACCCGAACTACAGATTTACTGCTCACTAAATCCTGTCCAGAAAACTTGTTAGGTATAAAAACACTGAAAGCTCTAGGAGCTATAATATGTTGTTCTCCGGAAGGAGTAAGATTGTTTTTACGTGATTTTAAAGGTCACTATGTTTCTAGAGACATGGATCCCCGACTACAGACTTTACCTACACATCTATGGGCACAAGGCCCTACTGATGTTGGTTGCATGAATATTACACCATATCGAGTTACACTAAAGGCAGGAGTGGTACTACCACGAATACGACAATACAAGTTACCACCAGATGCTGTAGTGGCTTTACTACAAATCATTGACGAGCTCATTGCCCAAGGAGTGGTTGTAGAAACAGACTCCAATGTATGTAATTCACCGATAATTCCGATTCTTAAACGAACAGATCCGAAGGCCCCGTCAGTATATCGATTGGTTATTGATTTGCGCGAATTGAACAAATGCATTGTGCCACAATTCCCTGTGGTCCCAGATATCTCGTCATTACTGACAGCTATTGATTCCGAAGCAACATTCTTTACTGTAATTGATCTCAAAAATGCCTTTTTCAGCGTCCCAATAGATCCGGAAAGCCAATATTTGTTCGGATTTAGTTTAAATGGACGTAGCTTGAAATTCTCACGCGCACCTCAAGGATTTACAGAAAGCCCCAGCATCTATAGCCAAGCACTGAAACGAGAACTCGACAGTATCCACATGCCAGTTAACACTGCCTTGCTTCAATATGTCGATGATCTGCTGATCACCGCTAGAAGCGAACCCGAATGTGAGAAAGCATCACTGACAGTTTTACGATTTCTAGCCGAAAAGGGGCACAAGGTGTCCCCTTCTAAGCTGCAATTCTGTGTCCAGCGAGTTGTTTATCTTGGACACTCGCTGTCCAAGGAGGGAAGGCAGCTTACACCCGACCGCATTCAGTTAATAGCTAACATGCCAATACCCAAGACACAAAAGGAGGTGCGGGCTTTTATAGGCCTCACTTCATATTGTAGGCAGTGGATCCCTCAGTATGCATTTCTAGCAAAACCACTCATTCAGTTGACAACACAGGAGGCAGCCACATCGACTGTTCTCCCTTGGACTCAGGAACATACACAAGCTTTTGAAAGCTTAAAGAAAGCTCTATGCCAAGCACCTGTTTTAGCAACACCATGTTACAGAAAACATTTTACACTCTTTGTTACAGAACGAGAAGGTACTGCTTTGTTAGTACTCACACAGGAACAAGCAGGATCACACAAACCGTGTGCTTATTTTTCTAGTACATTAGATCCCGTAGCTCAGGCTCTGCCTGCGTGCCTGAAATCAGTGGCAGCGACAGCTTTAGCAATCAGACAAAGCGATGCCATAGTGTTAGGACATCCATTGACAGTACAAGTACCACATGCAGTGGAGGTTCTTGTGAACCGAACGCAAACACAACATTTGACTATAGCAAGACTTACAGGGTACGAACTAACACTGTTTCAGCCACATATAGAAATCAGACGTTGTAACACATTGAATCCTGCCACACTTTTACCTGTAAATGGAACAGACCCACTAGCTCATGACTGTATTGATGTTATTACAATCACGACGAAACCCAGACAAGACTTGACAGATGTCCCATTGTCAGACCCAGACCTGACGTTGTATGTAGATGGTTCATGTATGAGAAAAGGTACAGGAGAACTAGTGGCCGCTTACGCAGTCACAACAGACACTGAAATCATTGAAACAAATTGCATAAATACCTTGTCCGCTCAAGCAGCAGAGCTTGTCGCTCTGACACAAGCCTGTATTCAAGCCACAAATAAAAAAAGTCAACATATACACTGATTCACGTTATGCATTCGGAGTTGTACATGACTTCGGCGTGCTGTGGCGAGAGAGAGGTTATTTAACTTCTCACGGTGCCCACATTCAGCACGGACCCCTCATTCATGCTTTATTAGATGCAATACATCTACCCACTGCAATATCAATTATGAAATGTAAAGCTCATACGAAAGTTACTGATATCATTTCTCAAGGCAATGATTTAGCTGACAGAACAGCTAAACAGACTGCTCAAACTCAAACATCCGACATGACAAAGACAATAGTCCCGACGCCAACACATTGTATGACGGTTAAAGATCCTACTCTTGACGTAATTGATATACAGACACATGCTACACCAGACGAAATAAAGAAATGGACTGAATTAGGAGGGATCCAAACGGATCAAGGATGGTTGATGAAGGAAAAGTCTGTGTGGTTCCTTCCTGATTCAATGGTCCAGGTTATAATTAACACTGTACATAGTCCAGCACATCTAGGAGAAAAAGCTATGCTAGACAGCATTCAACACATTTGGTTCAATAAACATTTACGAGCTGCAGCCAAACAAAAAGTTCGTACCTGTATGATCTGTTGTCAGTTCAACCCAGGAAAAAGCGTTCCCGTAGAACAGGGTGGATTTCAGCCTCCTGATCACCCTTTTGAAGTCCTCCAGATGGATTATATCCAGATGGAACGATGTCGAGGATTCAAATATGTTCTCGTAGTTGTTTGTGCTCTTTCCCGTTGGACGGAGGCATACCCGGTTTCAGATTACACGGCCCCGACTACTGCCAAACAGTTAGTTCGAGAATTCTTCCCACGATACGGTTTACCACGTGTTGTTCACTCAGATAACGGCCAGCCGTTCTCATCCGAATTAATGAAACACGTTTCACTTTTGTTAGGCTATCAGTGGAAATTCCACTGTGTCCGACACCCCGAAGCAGCAGGTCTCGTAGAAAGACATAATCAGACCCTGAAAATTAGATTGTCCAAAATATGCAGAGAGAAAGGTGTCGACTGGGTAGTAGCGTTACCAGTTGCACTCTTTTACACAAGAATGGTAGCACACTCTCGAACAGGGCTATCCCCGTATGAAGTGATCTTCGGCAGACCACCAAATATGTGGGGGACACCTATACCACGCAAAATAACTGATATTGACTGTAATATGCTGACAGATTATTTGGCTTCCTTGATGTCTGCACTACAATCTTGTCGTTCACAGGTAGCTGCAGCTTTTCCTGACAACACTGAGGTGAAACCCCATGACATAATTCCGGGGGATCTCGTTTTAGTGAGGAACTTTGATCGAAAGACTCAGCTGGATCCTAGGTGGAAGTCACCGAAATTGGTCTTGCTCACCACAAGGACAGCCGTGAAGATCGAGGGCAGAAAAGGCTGGATACATTCAAGTCATATCAAGAAATTTCATGGACTACCATCGGACGTAAACACCACACCTTGTGTGTCTTCACCCATTGACTCAAAACTTCCTTTTGTTGAAAAGAGTAATTCCGAACTTTATAAACTAAAACTCAGGTCCAATCAGTCAAGCAATTTGATTGTTTAAGTCCTCTCCGAGGTGAAGCGGTTGAATTGTCTCTGACATGTATCCCTTGGACCTGAATAGAGAATGCACCCGAAAAATGTTGAAACGACAGGCGTACTGTAAATCACTGCGTAGTCATTGTACAGTGACGTTATTAATTTTGTTTTCCTTAAGTCTTTTAATAATTACTGCAAGTATATTGTTGCATATATATTATCCTATTTTTAGACACGTTTATAATGTTACTGCTGAACATTCTTTTAGTGAATTACCTCCGCTTGAGTTGTCTTATAGATTTGCGCTGCGCAATAACACGTTTATTAATATGTTACATCATTCCCATCAGGTTAGCAATGCTACAAATTGTTGGATATGTGGCCGACTCCCTCCCTATCAGAATTATAAAGGAATTCTACCTCTCTTTCCATACCCGTTCACACACAACGGCTCCTGTGGAGCATGGTTTAGCTTAATCAATTCCCTAGATTCGAATTCTGCAGTTTATCAAGATAACTGGGTATGGGGAAATTTGAATTTAGTTTTACTTAAGGTCTGCTATCCTAACAAGGAGGGATTTCCCCAGAGAACAGGAACTGATCTAGAAAATGAAGTGTATGGATTAGGTAATTTTACGCTTAATCTTATGATCCTAAATGTCGAATCCGAAGCTACTCCAATTTTGCCCGCTATGTCAATATTTCCAGTAAAAGGTGAATTATGTGTAAGAAAGAATGGTTCCATACATATGGGCCATAGTAGATGCACCACTGTAGTAGAATTTAGTGATCAAGGCAAGTCTACATTTAGAGCTTCCCGCCATTCCTATTTCATATGTGGTCAGACGGCATATGTACGTTTGCCTCTAGATTGGGATGGTACCTGCTACATTGGATTTCTTTTGCCGCCTGTTTTTCCAGCTCCTCCTGATTATCACAGAAATACTCATTTAGTATATACTAGAGTAAGGAGAGATCTCCCGATAGTCGATTACACTGAAACAGCATGGGAAAAATACACAGATTTCAATAAAGGTCTCTTTCCCTATATAGGTACAGTTACTAATAGTAAGCTGATACGTAGATTAACCAGAACCCTTGAAGCAGTAGTGAACGAAACTATTTCCGCCTTAGGCAATTTAACAGAAGAGCAGTCTGCTATGCGGATTGTTGTGCTTCAAAATCGTCTTGTCCTTGACGTCATCCTGGCCGATAGGGGCGGAGCTTGTAGGGTCATCGGATCAAGTTGTTGCATTTTCATACCAGAAAATTCGCCATCTGTATATAAAGCCATAACTCGCCTTCATAAGATTGTAAGCCAGATACACCAGAATCCAGGCACCTGGACTTGGTCCGGTTGGTTTTGGAATGTATTATCTACCTTTGGATGGAAGGTCCTATCCTTCCTAGGTATTGGCTTTCTCATACTATTCAGTTGCTGTCTATGCCTACAATGTGGACCAGCGATTTGTGGTCTGTGTGCCACATCGTGTGTCCCATCACCAAGATTTCATTCGTCCCAGAAGAAAAAAGAAGAACAAATGATGCTATATGAACAGATCAATGGATTGATGAAGATTGATATCTCTTGACGGGCAAGTAGGGGACAAGGAGGGAATGTGGAAATATGGATTTTTCTGATCAGTTATGTCCCCTATCTTGGACCCCAACGGTTTCATGTATGAATCACAAGTACATGTATGCTCCCTCCAGTTCCAGTTATGAAGACGCAAACCCATGTGCGTCCACCGTCAACATGTCCTCTTTCAGATCTGCCATGAATAGGCCGGATATTCCATTCCTAAGTATGAAAGGCCACCGGCTTTATATGGTTCACTTATGCCATTTTACAGTCCAGGCAAGTAGGCCCGGATTCTGTCATCAAGCTTTTCTTGCTTTCTGCCTCTGAAGCTCCAGTCTGAGCCTGCATCTGTGACCATGAACTTTGTCTCATTCCCTGCGCGGCTCACGAAGCCTGACATCAGCCTGTTGCCTGCCAAGAAACTGTATTTTACCTTCGAAATTATCTGCTCCGTTCCCTGCCCGATGCATTCCTGTCTAGTAGTTTAAGTAAACATTCTTCCAGCTACCGAGCAAAGGCCCGGTTTCTCTGTCTTCATGCAAGTAATTCATAGCCCTGTTACTATGGAAGATTCCTGCCCTCGCATCTAGTGTAGACACTTAGACGCTTGTACACGCACTAACAGTCAGTATAGTCAGTATAGAATAAGATTCTACTCTAAGAGACCTCTCTTTTGGATAACACAGTTCTTTAAACATAGGATGTTAGATATGATTTGGGATTAGGTTGACTTGACTCTCCAGACTTCTGTCGCCACATGTAGAGCTAAATGTCAAGTCCCCTTCACCCCCTAGTTGCACGTCAATCACACGTCATGCTGCTGCGCGCGCATTTCTGCCAAGTATTTCTGCTGACATTGCGAAATTCTTTCATGGAACCACCCTATTATGACATCATACCTGATGACGTTCTTTAGTTACGCCCAGTTACACCCACTTTTGCTACGCATGTATGTTTTATCTTTACTATCAATTGTTACGCCTCCTCCATTTGTTTCACTGTAATGCCTATTGTATAAAAATGATTACCTATCAATAAAGTACGGTCTTCACTTCCTGAACCTTCGTGGTGATGGAATCTGGAGCTCATCGATTTAAATTGATTATGGAATAAAGCCCGTTCCGAACCTCTAATACCACGGATTCTGCCTCTTATTTTACTGAGCTATTGTTATAGATTTTCCGCATCAAATTAAGTCCCGGTAATTAAATTATTTACCACATGAATGGCGCCCGAACAGGGACACTTTCTCATCTCACGCGCCGGCGGTGCGTTGCAGGCCCGGTCTCCTGTCACAGCTGGACGGACAACAACGCGTACCCACAGGATTTCCTGTATCTCCCTCCTGCCGAGCGGGGGTAACTGAGGCTGCGATCAACACCCAGACGAGGCGGTGAGAAGTGCGAAGTATCCCGACCAGAGCCTAGCTGAGAGAGCAAGATCCGAGGTATACAGAGGCCCACCAGTTTCCGAAGTTTCCGAAGTTTCGAGTCGAGTCCAGTCCGGTTCAAGTTCAGTTCCGTTCCGAGGCCTTCCGTTCCGAGCTACCCGGTGAGTACCATTATCGGGGAGGCGTTCTGACGTGCACATAGGTTGTGCCGGTCAAGACGGGTTTGGGTACACAAATCCGGTCTGCACTGTTTCAGCAGTGTATCTGTACTGTTTAGCAGTATATCAAGTATGTCTAGTATATAATTCAGAATTACCTAGTTAGTATCGAGTATTATGCTTAGGGACTAGTTCCCTAATTGGCCATCATTGTCTATTTTGTTTAAATGTTAAATGTTAAAATGTTCTAAATACGTTCTGTATATTGTGGTGTGAATGACTGTTCATTATTGTGTTTTATGGTATTAAACGTGTTCAAACTTAGGTATCAGATCAGTTCTCAAATATGCCGCTCTTTTCGAAATTAAGACAGATCACAACTAGAAAAGGGGTACTCGAAGAAGCTGTTCCCATTCCTCCTAGGGACACTCCAGGGTACTTCATGTATCATAAACATGGCCTAGACGCCATATTATTTCTTGATCTATGGGTAGACTACACCAAGGAATTACCAGAAAGTCAGAGGTGGCCCGCAGCTGGGACCTGGGATGCAGATTGCATTGTGAAAGTAGAGGAAGAATTATGGAAAAGGAAAGCTAGACAGTCACAGAAAGACGCCATTGAATTATGGCGTAAAGAATCGTATAGACGTACAGAAAAAGCACGTAGACAGGAAGAGAAGAGTAAGGAGAATTCAAATAAAGTTCGAGAAAGTGTATTAATTGAAGAAGGTACTCGAGTAAAGTCAGAACAAACAGACAGACAAAGAAATGCCCTTGTGAATGGTATGTATCCTCTTCTGGCCGAAGGACTACCTAAGGCTACTCCGGAAATACCAAAAGACTTGCCACCCCCATTGTTTCCGATAAAAGTACATCCCAAAGGGCATCCCAGAACCGCAGAAGATGTTTTTCTTTCCTCTTATTTAGACGACGCAGCTCCCGAGTATGCTATTGCTGCGCCACATAGACCGTCTGCCGAGGGGGTTCAACGCCAAGACCCTCCTTCGTCTGTGCCTCTACAACAGCACACCCCGACACAAGTTCCGGCAAGCACATCTGTTTCTACATCTGCATCCACACCTATGGTTGCTATATCACGTTCAACGAATCCTTTCACATCCAGCACCCCAGGTGGTGCTACCGGAGGTGCATCAAGCATTTTTTCTACGCCACCCAGAACAAATAAACTTTCCTTTCAAGAATTAGCCCACCAACGTACGCCCAAACTAGTAACTCCCAGCACGCTCAAGGAACTTCTAATAGACTGCAGATATGACCCTGTGCCCGGAAAAGGGGACGAAATGATGCTGGCATCATTACGTATCCGACGAGCTGCAATATATTTAGGGAAGCTACCAGGAATGACTGCCCATTTAGAAAATATATATCATTTTGTTCAGTCAGGGCGAGACCCTGAGAGTATTAACAGAGCCATGGAGTATCAAAAGGTGGAAATACAGGGGGAACTGTTACGTTTCCTCATAAACTGTGTGATCAGAAATCAAGATCAACCAGGGGTAAATCCGGACGAAATGCAGATCCTCACCACATGGGGTAAGAATATATCAGAGGGGAGACACGATAAACGATCATCTATAGTAGCTATGAGCCGAAAGATCAGCAAAGAAATAGAACGAATACACGAGGAAAGATTAGCAGTAGACGAACCAGAACAAAACGAGGACGAGGAAGAATTAGAACTGCCCACAGGACAGTTAGAAACTATGGCCTATGTAGGTAGAGGAAGATCTTGCAATAATACTAGATGCTTTACTGATCCGATATGTCCGATACGTCCTGATAATAACAGAAAATTCCAAACTCCTATAATAAATATAAGGTCCCCCGAACATTCATTCCAAGCCGCTGACAAATTACTCCGAGAACGAAGGGGTTATCATATACTCGATTCTATGGACGAACAAGAATTAGCCAGGTCAGCCGTTCACTGGGTTGATAGTCCTGGAAAATATGGTGATGATACACTAGCACATACGTTTTTGAACCTCGCCCCAGATGAACAGCGTTTAGCTGGTATCTATATGATTCAACAACTCCTTATATTGTATAAAAGCCAACACTCCGATCCTGGTCCCTTACCTGATATATTGACTGAATTACTCACGAATAAATGGAGAGGGTCCGGTACTAAGTTAATTAGAGAAATACTAGAATCTAGAAGGCAGTACATTCTTTTTGTATGTCCTGAACATGTCTCACTGCCCATCAAGGAAAGAACGACGTATTACATGGATAGACAGAATCCCTTACGCGAAGTGCATCCGATAAAGGGTGATGACAATGAGTTTAAACGTGTGTTTGTATACACACCCATATCTAAAATAGAACTATTAGAAATGAAGAAAGTGGTACCCAGTCATGATAAAGACCCAGCAGGTTTCCATCGTGAAATTAAAGATATGTTACTCATGGGAGAATATACCTACCCCGACATTATGACAATATTGAAGGTATTAATGCCCGCGGGCATTTACGAAAAACTCAAGGAAAAGGATTGGGAGGTGGGAGACCAGAAGATAGATTGGACAGCATTAGAAAACGAAGAAAAAGCTTGAGGTCCAGGTTCAGGGCTCGGGGACAAGATCAAAGCGCTACCAGGTCTACTAGTACAGGTACTGCCACGTTTATTAACTACGAAAAAGGAAGACTGGGGTGCAATCTCAGCCTGTAAACAAAAATCAGATGAAGACACTAGTGATTTCTACTCCCGATTTGAGAAATGTTTCGGTATAAATAGTGGAATAAAAGCAAGTAGCGAGTCGTATCCACATCTGTTTGTGACAAAGTTAGTTGAAAATGCCTTGCCCCAAGTTAAGAATAGAGTATTGAAGTTCGAGAGTACCTGGCAAGGTAACACTCCGTCACAAATGTTACAAATGCTACAGTACCATCACAATAGAATTAGAGAAGAACAAGAACATGAACATAGACGCATGAAAGACACGAAAATGAAAATGCTAGTTTCCCAGACAGTGCCAGTTGACGGTCATAAGAAGGGTATAACACAGTCCAGCGGTTCAACAGGTCCTGTGAAAGGGACGTGCAACTATTGTAAACAGCCAGGTCATTATGTACACGATTGTCCAGTTTTAAAACACAATATTGCCATAGGTAACGCAAAAGAAAGACCACGACCAATTAGACAGGATCAGAACCAACCAGGAGCTCCGCAGCATGCACAGGCCATGCCAGTTCCGCAACAGTCTATGCCAGCTCCGCCATCGCAGCCTATTGCTGCCACACAAACAACGACACGACAGATGTATCAGACCGCACAGTATGACTATCCTGATTATCAACGATACTCATGAAACAGCCTAGAGAGGGAAGTTGGCTTACCCCTTATTGAGGTCCCTGTAGATCAAGAAGGACCTTATGTACACAGTGAACTATTAGGCCAAGATAGAAAATTCTTACTTGATACAGGGGCAAGCCGAACAACAATAAAACGTAGTGAAGTTCCAGGGGCACCCCTCTCAGGCACACAGAATATTTCCCTTGGTTTTTCAGGAAAACCTATCATTAATGAAGTATCACAGCCTCTTCCACTTACGATCGGTCCCTTGACACGAACTACAGATTTGTTACTTACTAAATCATGTCCAGAAAACTTGTTAGGCATAAAAACTTTGAAAGCTCTAGGAGCTATTATATGTTGTTCTCCGGAAGGAGTAAGATTATTTTTACGTGATTTCAAAGGGCACTACGTGTCCCGAGACATGGATCACCGACTACAGACTTTACCGACACATTTATGGGCGCAAGGCCCTACAGATGTTGGTTGCATGAACATTACACCATATCGAGTCACACTAAAGGCAGGAGTGGTACTTCCACGAATGCGACAATACAAGTTACCCCCAGACGCTGTAGTGGCTTTACTACAAATCATTGACGAGCTTATTACCCAAGGAGTGGTTGTGGAAACTGACTCCAATGTATGTAATTCACCGATAATTCCGATTCTTAAACGAACCGATCCAACAGCCCCGCCAGTATATCGATTGGTTATTGATCTGCGCGAATTAAATAAATGCATAGTACCACAATACCCCGTAGTCCCAGATATTTCTTCATTACTGACAGCCATTGATTCCGAAGCAACATTCTTTACTGTAATTGATCTCAAGAATGCCTTTTTCAGCGTCCCAATAGATCCGGAAAGCCAATACTTGTTCGGATTTAGTTTAAATGGACGAAGCTTTAAATTCACACGCGCACCTCAAGGATTTACAGAAAGCCCCAGCATTTATAGCCAAGCACTGAAACGAGAACTCGACAGTATCCACATGCCAGTCAACACTGCCCTGCTTCAATATGTCGATGATCTGTTGATCACCGCTAGAAGCGAACCTGAATGTGAGAAAGCCTCACTGACGGTATTACAATTTTTGGCCGAAAAGGGGCACAAGGTGTCCCCTTCTAAGCTGCAATTCTGTGTCCAGCGAGTTGTTTACCTTGGTCACTCGCTGTCCAAGGAGGGAAGGCAGCTTACATCAGATCGCATCCAGCTAATTGCAAATATGCCGATACCCAAGACACAAAAGGAGGTGCGAGCTTTCATAGGCCTCACTTCATATTGTAGGCAGTGGATCCCTCAGTATGCATTTCTAGCAAAACCACTCATTCAATTGACAACACAGGAGGCAGCCACATCAACTGTTCTCCCTTGGACTCAGGAACATACACAAGCTTTTGAAAGCCTAAAGAAAGCCTTATGCCAAGCACCTGTTTTAGCAACACCATGTTACTATAAACAGTTTACACTCTTCGTTACAGAACGCGAAGGTACTGCCTTGTCAGTACTCACACAGGAACAAGCAGGATCACACAAACCATGTGCTTATTTTTCTAGTACATTAGATCCCGTAGCTCAGGCTTTGCCTGCGTGCCTGAAATCAGTGGCAGCAACAGCTTTAGCAATCAGACAAAGCGATGCCATAGTATTAGGACATCCATTAACAGTACAAGTACCACATGCAGTAGAGGTTCTCTTGAACCGCACACAAACACAACACTTGACTATAGCACGACTTACTGGTTACGAATTAACATTGTTTCAGCCACATATAGAAATCAGACGTTGTAGTACATTGAATCCTGCCACACTGTTACCTGTAAATGGAACAGACCCACTTGCACATGATTGTATTGAAGTTATCACTATCACGACGAAACCCAGACAAGACTTGACAGACGTCCCATTGTCAGACCCAGACCTGACGTTGTATGTAGATGGTTCATGTATGAGAACAGGTACAGGAGAGCTAGTGGCCGCTTACGCAGTCACAACAGACACTGAAATCATTGAAACAAATTGCATAAATACCTTGTCAGCTCAAGCCGCAGAGCTCATCGCTCTGACACAAGCCTGTATTCAAGCCACAAATAAAAAAGTCAACATATACACTGATTCACGTTATGCATTCGGAGTTGTACATGACTTCGGCGTGCTGTGGCGAGAGAGAGGTTATTTAACTTCTCACGGTGCCCACATTCAGCACGGACCCCTTATTCATGCCTTATTAGATGCAATACATCTACCCACTGCAATATCAATTATGAAATGTAAAGCTCATACGAAAGTTACTGATATCATTTCTCAAGGCAATGATCTAGCTGACAGAACAGCTAAACAGACTGCTCAAACTCAAACATCCGACATGACAAAGACAATAGTCCCGACACCAACACATTGCATGATGGTTAAGGATCCCGCTCTTGACGTAATTGACATACAGACACATGCTACACCAGACGAAATAAAGAAATGGACTGAGTTAGGAGGGATCCAAACGGATCAAGGATGGATGACGAAGGAAAAATCTGTGTGGTTCCTTCCTGATTCAATGGTCCAAGTCGTTATTAACACTGTACATAGTCCAGCACATCTAGGAGAAAAAGCTATGCTAGACAGCATTCAACACATTTGGTTCAACAAACATTTACGAGCAGCAGCTAAACAAAAAGTCCGTACCTGTATGATCTGTTGTCAGTTTAACCCAGGTAAAAGCATTCCCGTAGAACAGGGTGGATTTCAGCCTCCTGATCACCCTTTTGAAGTCCTCCAGATGGATTATATCCAGATGGAACGATGTCGGGGATTCAAATATGTTCTCGTAGTTGTCTGTGCTCTTTCCCGTTGGACAGAGGCATACCCGGTTTCAGATTACACTGCCCCGACTACTGCCAAACAGTTAGTTCGAGAATTCTTCCCACGATACGGTTTACCACGTGTTGTCTACTCAGATAACGGCCAGCCGTTCTCATCCGAACTAATGAAACACGTTTCACTTTTGTTAGGTTATCAGTGGAAGTTTCACTGTGTCCGACACCCCGAGGCAGCCGGTCTCGTGGAACGACATAACCAGACCCTGAAAATTAGATTGTCCAAAATTTGTAGAGAGAAAGGTGTCGACTGGGTAGTAGCCTTACCCGTTGCACTCTTTTACATGAGAATGGTAGCACACTCTCGAACAGGGCTATCCCCGTATGAGGTGATCTTCGGTAGACCACCAAATATGTGGGGGACGCCTATACCACGCAAAATAACTGATATTGACTGTAATATGCTGACAGATTACTTGGCTTCCTTGATGTCTGCACTACAATCTTGTCGTTCACAGGTAGCTGCAGCCTTTCCCGACAACACCGAGGTGAAACCCCATGACGTACTTCCAGGGGATTTAGTTCTAGTGAGGAACTTTGATCGGAAGTCTCAGCTGGATCCTAGGTGGAAGTCGCCTCAGCTCGTACTGCTAACGACGAGGACAGCCGTAAAGATCGAAGGACGGAAAGGCTGGATACATTCAAGTCATATCAAGAAATTTCATGGACTCCCGTCAGACGTAAACGACACACCTTGCGTGTCTTCCCCGATTGACTCAAAACTTCCTTTGGTTGAACTGAATAGCCATGAACTATATAAACTAAAACTTAGGTCTAACCAGTCAGGCAATTTGATTGTTTAAGTCCTCTCCAAGGTGAAGCGGTCGAATTTGTCTCTGACATGTATCCCTTAGACCTGTATAGAGAAAGAAACAAAAGGATAAAGTTGAAACGACATGCGTACTGTAAATCACTGCGTAGTCATTGCACAGTGACGTTATTAATTTTGTTTTTCTTAAGTCTTTTAGTAATTACTGCAAGTATATTGTTGCACACATATTATCCTATTTCTAGACATGTTTACAATGTTACTGCTGAACATTCTTTTAGTAAATTACCTCCGCATGAATTGTCTTATAGATTTGCGCTGCGCAATAACACTTTTATTAGTATGTTACATCATTCCCATCAGGTTAGCAATGCTACAAATTGTTGGATATGTGGTCGACTCCCTCCCTATCAGAACTATAAAGGAATTCTACCTCTCTTTCCATACCCGTTCACACACAACGGCTCCTGTGGAGCATGGTTTAGTTTAATTAATTCCCTAGATTCGAATTCTGCAGTTTACCAGAAAAACTGGGTATGGGGAAATCTGAACTTAGTTTTACTCAAAGTCTGCCACCCCAACAAGGAGGGACTTCCCAAAAGAACAGGAACTGATCTAGAAAATGAAGTGTATGGATTAGGTAATGTTACGCTCAATCTCATGATCTTGAATGTCGAATCCGAAGCTACTCCAATTTTGCCCGCCATGTCAGTATTTCCAGTTAAAGGTGAATTATGTGTAAGAAAGAATGGTTCCATACATATGGGCCATAGTAGATGCACCACTGTAATAGAATTTAGTGATCAAGGCAAGTCTACATTTAGAGCTTCCCGCCATTCCTACTTCATATGTGGTCAGACGGCATACATACGTTTGCCACTAGATTGGGATGGTACCTGCTACATCGGATTCCTTTTGCCACCTGTTTTCCTAGCTCCTCCTGATTATCACAGAAATACTCATTTAGTACACAATAGAGAAAGGAGAGATCTCCCAATAGTCGATTATACTGAGACCGCATGGGAAAAATACACAGATTTCAATAAAGGTCTCTTTCCCTATATAGGTACAGTTACCAATAGTAAGCTGATACGTAGATTAACTAGAACACTTGAAGCAGTAGTGAACGAAACTATTTCCGCCTTAGGCAATTTAACAGAAGAGCAGTCTGCTATGCGGATTGTTGTGCTTCAAAATCGTCTTGTCCTTGACGTCATCCTGGCCGATAGGGGCGGAGCTTGTAGGGTCATCGGATCAAGTTGTTGCATTTTCATACCAGAAAATTCGCCATCTGTATATAAAGCCATAACTCGCCTTCATAAGATTGTAAGCCAGATACACCAGAATCCAGGCACCTGGACTTGGTCCGGTTGGTTTTGGAGTGTATTATCTACCTTTGGATGGAAGGTCCTATCCTTCCTAGGTATTGGCTTCCTCATATTATTCAGTTGCTGTCTATGTCTACAATGTGGACCAGCGATCTGTGGTCTGTGTGCCACATCGTGTATTCCACCACCAAGATTTCATTCATCACGGAAGAAGAAAGAAGAACAAATGATGCTATATGAACAGATCGATGGATTAATGAAGATTGATATCTCTTGACGGGCAAGTAGGGGACAAGGAGGGAATGTGGAAATATGGATTTTTCTGGTCAGTTATGTCCCCTATCTTGGACCCCAACGGTTTCATGTATAAATCACAAGTACATGTATGTTCCCTCCAGTTCCAGTTATGAAGACGCAAACACATGTGCGTCCACCGCCAACATGTCCTCTTTCAGATCCGCCATAAATGGGCCGGATATTCCATTCCTAAGTATGAAAGGCCACCGGCTTTATATGGTTCACTTATGCCATTTTACAGTCCAGGCAAGTAGGCCCTGATTCTGCCATCAAGCTTTTCCTGCCTTCTGCCTCTGAAAGCTCCAGTCTGAGCTCGCATCTGTATCCATGAACTTTGTCCTCATTCTCTGCGCAGCTAACGGTGCCTGACATCAGCCTGTTGCCTGCCAAAAACTGTATTTCACCTTCGAAATTATCTGCTCCGCTCCCTACCCAATGCATTCCTGTCTAGTAGTTTAAGTAAACATTCTTCCAGCTGCCGAGCAAAGGGCCCGGCTTCTCTGTCTTTATGCAAGTAATTCATAGCCCTGTCACTATGGAAGATTCCTGCCCCCGCATCTAGTGTGGACACTTAGACGCTTGTACACGCACTAACAGTCAGTATAGTCAGTATAGAATAAGATTCTACTCCAAGAAGGCCTCTCTTTTGGATAACACAGTTCTTTAAACATAGGATGTTAGATATGATTTGGGATTAGGTTGACTTGACTCTCCAGACTTCTGTCGCCACATGTAGAGCTAAATGTCAAGTCCCCTTCACCCCCTAGTTGCACGTCAATCACACGTCATGCTGCTGCGCGCGCATTTCTGCCAAGTATTTCTGCTGACATTGCGAAATTCTTTCATGGAACCACCCTATTATGACATCATACCTGATGACGTTCTTTAGTTACGCCCAGTTACACCCACTTTTGCTACGCATGTATGTTTTATCTTTACTATCAATTGTTACGCCTCCTCCATTTGTTTCACTGTAATGCCTATTGTATAAATATGATTACCTATCAATAAAGTACGGTCTTCACTTCCTGAACCTTCGTGGTGATGGAATCTGGAGCTCATCGATTTAAATTGATTATGGAATAAAGCCCGTTCCGAACCTCTAATACCACGGATTCTGCCTCTTATTTTACTGAGCTATTGTTATAGATTTTCCGCATCAAATTAAGTCCCGGTAATTAAATTATTTACCAAATTATTTGAGTGAATATCCTTTTTAGGGGACAAGGTAGGTAGAATTTTTTTTTCTAAACTCTGAATTGACTTATACTCTGAAACACTGACCTATATGGCCAGGGTGTACAAGCTATGTCATCTGACTACTGACAGTTTTGTATAAGGGGAATTGGAGGCTGATGCAGGCAAAGCTTTACTTTAAAATAAAGCAAGAAGTTGCAAATACATGAGGCATAGTTGAATACAAGAGAGGTGGAAGCAAGTTTGAAAGGAAGACAGAAAGTAAATAATATGTTGAATTGATTGTGTTGTTGATCAGATTGATAAAAGGTTTTGATAAAGAAGAGCGTTGATTTAACTCCAAACAGCTTTTGTGACATGAAAAGCAGAAGTTGAAATTGTGCCGAAACCCAGGATTGAACAAGGGACCTTTAGATCTTCAGTCTAACGCTCTCCCAACTGAGCTATTTCGGCCTGCTGGTAGTTTGGGTCTTCATCCTTTCTTTTAAACTTCCCAAGAAAATAGATGCTCAACCTCATGCTAGAGCTATGTTTTAAGATGTCCTGTATCAATTATCAGTTAACGGGTGCAATAGGTAAATAGCATTTTTCGGATCCAGGTTAGGTAGCTTTTTTTTTTACTCTGAATGGACTAGCACCATATTACACAGAGGTATTTGGCCTGAGTAGGTAAGCTATGTCATCTGAATACTGAAATCTGTGTTCAAGGAGAAGTGGAAGCTGATGCAGACAAGAGTTTACTTTACAAAAAAGCATGAAATAGGAAACATTTGTAGTCGAAGCTGAATGCAAGAGAGGTGGAAGCAAATTTAGAAGGAGGACAGAAAGACAATCCTATGTTGAATTGATCATGTTGTCGATCAGTTGATCAAATATTTTGATAAATAAAGAAAGAAAAACTTGAGCTGATACCAAGAAATATTTTGTGAGAAGCAAGAAACCTCTCAGACTTTTCCGAAACCCAGCATTGAACAAGGGACTTTTAGATTTTCAATCTAACACTCTCCCAACTGAGCTATTTCATCCAGCTGGCCATTTTGGCTTTCTGTTGTATTTTTGATAATTGTTAAAGATAAATGCAGACCCTGGTCATTCTATCTGCATGTGCAGTTATGTGTTAAATTGTCCAATATTATTCAGCAGCTAAATTGGTCTGATGGGTGAATTTCCTTTTTAGGAGCCAAGTTAGTTAGAAGATGTTTGTAAACTATGAATGGACTTATACTCAGACACACAGACCTATATGGCGAGGGTAGGCAAACTAGGTCATCTGACTACTAACAGTTTTGTATAAGGGGAACTCGAGGCTGATGCAGGCAAAGCTTTACTTTCAATTAAAGGAAGAATTGGCAAATAAAGCAGGTAAAGTTGAATACAAGAGAGGTGGAAGCAAGTTTGACAGAAAGACAGAATGTAAAAAATATGTTGAAATGGTTGTCTTATCGATCAGCTTGATAAAAGGTTTTGATCATTATAAACAACGTCAATATGAGTTGACTCCAAATAGCATTTGTGGCATGCAAAGCAGAAGTTCAAAATGTGCCTAAACTCGGGATTGAACCAGGGACCTTTAGATCTTCAGTCTACTGCTCTCCCAACTGAGCTATTTCATCCAGCTGGCAATTTTGGCTTTCTGTTGTATTTTTTATAATTGTTAAAGATAAATGCAGAACCTTGTCACTCTATCTGCATGTGCAGTTATGTGTTAAATTGTCCAGTATTATTCAGTAGCTAAATTGGTCTGATGGGTGAATTTCCTTTTTAGGAGCCAAGTTAGTTAGATGATGTTTGTAAACTATGAATGGACTTGTACTCAGAAACACAGACCTATATGGCGAGGGTCGGCAAGCTAGGTCATCTGACTACTAACAGTTTTGTATAAGGGGAACTGGAGGCTGATGCAGGCAAAGCTTTACTTTCAATTAAAGGAAGAATTGGGAAATAAAGGAGGCAAAGTTGAATACAAGAGAGGTGGAAGCAAGTTTGAAAGAAAGACAGAAAGTAAATAATATGTTGAATTAATTGTATTGTTGATTATCTTGATAAAAGGTTTTGATCATTATAAACAAAGTCAATATGAGTTGACTCAAAATAGTCTTTGTGGCATGCAAAGCAGAAGTTCAAAATGTGCCGAAACCCGGGATCGAACCAGGGACCTTTAGATCTTCAGTCTAACGCTCTCCCAACTGAGCTATTTCGGACTGCCAGCAGCTATAGTATTCAGCCTCTTTTTTTGAACAATCCCAGAACAGAGATGCAGAACCTGGATTTTCAATCTGAGGTTAGAGCTGTGTTTTAATGTGTCCTGCATTGTTCAGCAGCTAACTGGTGAAATGGGTGAGTAGCATTTTTGGGATAAATGTTAGGTCGTTTTTCTTTTAAAACTCTGAGTGGACCAGCACTGTATTACACAGACGTATGTCGCCTGAGTAGGTAAGCTATGTCATCTGAATACTGACAACTTTGTTCAAGGAGAAGTGAAAGCTGATGCAGACAAGAGTTTACTTTGAAAAAAGTATAAAATGGGATAAATTTGTCATCAAAGCTGATGGCAAGAGAGGTGGGAGCAAGTTTAGAAGGAGGACAGAAAGACAACTTTTTGTTGAAGTTATCATGTTGTTGATCAGTTGATAAAATATTTTGAGAAATAAAGAAAAAAAAACTAGAGCTGATTTCAAGAAATATTTTTCAAGAATGTAGGATCCCCTCGCACTGTGCTGAAAGTCAGGATTGAATCAGGTACCTTAAGCTCTTCAGTCTAACGATCTCCCAACTGAGATATTTCAGCCAACAAGTCCCTGTGGCCTCCTGATGTATTATTAATAATTGTAGACGATACATACAGAACCTGGTCATTCTATTTTCGTTGATAGTTATGTGTTAAAGTGTCCAGTATCATTCAGCAGGTAACTTGGTCTGATGAGTGAATATCCTTTTTAGGGGACAAGGTAGGTAGAATTTTTTTTTCTAAACTCTGAATTGACTTATACTCTGAAACACAGACCTATATGGCCAGGGTGTACAAGCTATGTCATCTGACTACTGACAGTTTTGTATAAGGGGAATTGGAGGCTGATGCAGGTAAAGCTTTACTTTAAAATAAAGCAAGAAGTTGCAAATAAATGAGGCATAGTTGAATACAAGAGAGGTGGAAGCAAGTTTGAAAGGAAGACAGAAAGTAAATAATATGTTGAATTGATTGTGTTGTTGATCAGATTGATAAAAGGTTTTGATAAAGAAGAGCGTTGATTTAACTCCAAACAGCTTTTGTGACATGAAAAGCAGAAGTTGTGCCGAAACCCGGGATTGAACCAGGGACCTTTAGATCTTCAGTCTAACGCTCTCCCAACTGAGCTATTTCAGCCTGCTGGTAGTTTGGGTCTTCATTCTTTCTTTTAAACTTCCCAAGAAAATAGATGCTCAACCTCATGCTAGAGCTATGTTTTAAGATGTCCTGTATCATTCATCAGTTAACGGGTGCAATAGGTAAATAGCATTTTTCGGATCCAGGTTAGGTAGCTTTTTTTTTTACTCTGAATGGACTAGCACCATATTACACAGAGGTATTTGGCCTGAGTAGGTAAGCTATGTCATCTGAATACTGAAATCTGTGTTCAAGGAGAAGTGGAAGCTGATGCAGACAAGAGTTTACTTTACAAAAAAGCATGAAATAGGAAACATTTGATGTCGAAGCTGAATGCAAGAGAGGTGGAAGCAAATTTAGAAGGAGGACAGAAAGACAATTCTTTGTTGAATTGATCATGTTGTCGATCAGTTGATCAAATATTTTGATAAATAAAGAAAGAAAAACTTGAGCTGATACCAAGAAATATTTTGTGAGAAGCAAGAAACCTCTCAGACTTTTCCGAAACCCAGCATTGAACAAGGGACTTTTAGATTTTCAATCCAACACTCTCCCAACTGAGCTATTTCATCCAGCTGGCCATTTTGGCTTTCTGTTGTATTTTTGATAATTTTTAAAGATAAATGCAGACCCTGGCCATTCTATCTGCATGTGCAGTTATGTGTTAAATTGTCCAATATTATTCAGCAGCTAAATTGGTCTGATGGGTGAATTTCCTTTTTAGGAGCCAAGTTAGTTAGAAGATGTTTGTAAACTATGAATGGACTTATACTCAGACACACAGACCTATATGGCGAGGGTAGGCAAACTAGGTCATCTGACTACTAACAGTTTTGTATAAGGGGAACTCGAGGCTGATGCAGGCAAAGCTTTACTTTCAATTAAAGGAAGAATTGGCAAATAAAGCAGGTAAAGTTGAATACAAGAGAGGTGGAAGCAAGTTTGACAGAAAGACAGAATGTAAAAAATATGTTGAAATGGTTGTCTTATCGAATAGCTTGATAAAAGGTTTTGATCATTATAAACAACGTCAATATGAGTTGACTCCAAATAGCATTTGTGGCATGCAAAGCAGAAGTTCAAAATGTGCCTAAACCCGGGATTGAACCAGGGACCTTTAGATCTTCAGTCTACTGCTCTCCCAACTGAGCTATTTCATCCAGCTGGCAATTTCGGCTTTCTGTTGTATTTTTTATAATTGTTAAAGATAAATGCAGAACCTGGTCACTCTATCTGCATGTGCAGTTATGTGTTAAATTGTCCAGTATTATTCAGTAGCTAAATTGGTCTGATGGGTGAATTTCCTTTTTAGGAGCCAAGTTAGTTAGATGATGTTTGTAAACTATGAATGGACTTATACTCAGAAACACAGACCTATATGGCGAGGGTCGGCAAGCTAGGTCATCTGACTACTAACAGTTTTGTATAAGGGGAACTGGAGGCTGATGCAGGCAAAGCTTTACTTTCAATTAAAGGAAGAATTGGGAAATAAAGGAGGCAAAGTTGAATACCAGAGAGGTGGAAGCAAGTTTGAAAGAAAGACAGAAAGTAAATAATATGTTGAATTAATTGTATTGTCGATTATCTTGATAAAAGGTTTTGATCATTATAAACAAAGTCAATATGAGTTGACTCAAAATAGTCTTTGTGGCATGCAAAGCAGAAGTTCAAAATGTGCCGAAACCCGGGATCGAACCAGGTACCTTTAGATGTTCAGTCTAACGCTCTCTCAACTGAGCTATTTCGGCCTGCCAGCAGCTATAGTATTCAGCCTCTTTTTTTGAACAATCCCAGAACAGAGATGCAGAACCTGGATATTCAATCTGAGGTTAGAGCTGTGTTTTAATGTGTCCTGCATTGTTCAGCAGCTAACTGGTGAAATGGGTGAGTAGCGTTTTTGGGATAAATGTTAGGTCGTTTTTCTTTTAAAACTCTGAGTGGACCGGCACTGTATTACACAGACGTATGTCGCCTGAGTAGGTAAGCTATGTCATCTCAATACTGACAACTTTGTTTAAGGGGAAGTGAAAGCTGATGCAGACAAGAGTTTACTTTGAAAAAAGTATAAAAAAGGATAAATTCGTCATCAAAGCTGATGGCAAGAGAGGTGGAAGCAAGTTTAGAAGGAGGACAGAAAGACAACTTTTTGTTGAAGTTATCATGTTGTTGATCAGTTGATAAAATATTTTGACAAATAAAGAAAAAAAAACTAGAGCTGATTTCAAGAAATATTTTGCAAGAATGTAGGATCCCCTCGCACAGTGCCGAAACCCGGGATTGAACCAGGGACCTTAATCTCTTCAGTCTAACGATCTCCCAACTGAGATATTTCAGACAACATGTCCCTGTGGCCTCCTGATGTATTATTAATAATTGTAGACGATACATACAGAACCTGGTCATTCTATTTTCGTTTATAGTTATGTGTTAAAGTGTCCAGTATCATTCAGCAGGTAACTTGGTCTGATGAGTGAATATCCTTTTTAGGGGACAAGGTAGGTAGAATTTTTTTTCTAAACTCTGAATTGACTTATACTCTGAAACACAGACCTATATGGCCAGGGTGTACAAGCTATGTCATCTGACTACTGACAGTTTTGTATAAGGGGAATTGGAGGCTGATGCAGGCAAAGCTTTACTTTAAAATAAAGCAAGAAGTTGCAAATAAATGAGGCATAGTTGAATACAAGAGAGGTGGAAGCAAGTTTGAAAGGAATACAGAAAGTAAATAATATGTTGAATTGATTGTGTTGTTGATCAGATTGATGAAACGTTTTGATAAAGAAGAGCGTTGATTTAACTCCAAACAGCTTTTGTGACATGAAAAGCAGAAGTTGAAATTGTGCCGAAACCCGGGATTGAACCAGGGACCTTTAGATCTTCAGTCTAACGCTCTCCCAACTGAGCTATTTCGGCCTGCTGGTAGTTTGGGTCTTCATCCTTTCTTTTAAACTTCCCAAGAAAATAGATGCTCAACCTCATGCTAGAGCTATGTTTTAAGATGTCCTGTATCATTCATCAGTTAACGGGTGCAATAGGTAAATAGCATTTTTCGGATCCAGGTTAGGTAGCTTTTTTTTTTACTCTGAATGGACTAGCACCATATTACACAGAGGTATTTGGCCTGAGTAGGTGAGCTATGTCATCTGAATACTGAAATCTGTGTTCAAGGAGAAGTGGAAGCTGATGCAGACAAGAGTTTACTTTACAAAAAAGCATGAAATAGGAAACATTTGTAGTCGAAGCTGAATGCAAGAGAGGTGGAAGCAAATTTAGAAGGAGGACAGAAAGACAATTCTATGTTGAATTGATCATGTTGTCGTTCAGTTGATCAAATATTTTGATAAATAAAGAAAGAAAAACTTGAGCTGATACCAAGAAATATTTTGTGAGAAGCAAGAAACCTCTCAGACTTTTCCGAAACCCAGCATTGAACAAGGGACTTTTAGATTTTCAATCTAACACTCTCCCAACTGAGCTATTTCATCCAGCTGGCCATTTTGGCTTTCTGTTGTATTTTTGATAATTGTTAAAGATAAATGCAGACCCTGGTCATTCTATCTGCATGTGCAGTTATGTGTTAAATTGTCCAATATTATTCAGCAGCTAAATTGGTCTGATGGGTGAATTTCCTTTTTAGGAGCCAAGTTAGTTAGAAGATGTTTGTAAACTATGAATGGACTTATACTCAGACACACAGACCTATATGGCGAGGGTAGGCAAACTAGGTCATCTGACTACTAACAGTTTTGTATAAGGGGAACTCGAGGCTGATGCAGGCAAAGCTTTACTTTCAATTAAAGGAAGAATTGGCAAATAAAGCAGGTAAAGTTGAATACAAGAGAGGTGGAAGCAAGTTTGACAGAAAGACAGAATGTAAAAAATATGTTGAAATGGTTGTCTTATCGAATAGCTTGATAAAAGGTTTTGATCATTATAAACAACGTCAATATGAGTTGACTCCAAATAGCATTTGTGGCATGCAAAGCAGAAGTTCAAAATGTGCCTAAACCCGGGATTGAACCAGGGACCTTTAGATCTTCAGTCTACTGCTCTCCCAACTGAGCTATTTCATCCAGCTGGCAATTTGGGCTTTCTGTTGTATTTTTTATAATTGTTAAAGATAAATGCAGAACCTGGTCACTCTATCTGCATGTGCAGTTATGTGTTAAATTGTCCAGTATTATAGTATTATTCAGTAGCTAAATTGGTCTGATGGGTGAATTTCCTTATTAGGAGCCAAGTTAGTTAGATGATGTTTGTAAACTATGAATGGACGTATACTCAGAAACACAGACCTATATGGCGAGGGTCGGCAAGCTAGGTCATCTGACTACTAACAGTTTTGTATAAGGGGAACTGGAGGCTGATGCAGGCAAAGCTTTACTTTCAATTAAAGGAAGAATTGGGAAATAAAGGAGGCAAAGTTGAATACAAGAGAGGTGTAAGCAAGTTTGAAAGAAAGACAGAAAGTAAATAATATGTTGAATTAATTGTATTGTCGATTATCTTGATAAAAGGTTTTGATCATTATAAACAAAGTCAATATGAGTTGACTCAAAATAGTCTTTGTGGCATGCAAAGCAGAAGTTCAAAATGTGCCGAAACCCGGGATCGAACCAGGGACCTTTAGATCTTCAGTCTAACGCTCTCCCAACTGAGCTATTTCGGCCTGCCAGCAGCTATAGTATTCAGCCTCTTTTTTTGAACAATCCCAGAACAGAGATGCAGAACCTGGATTTTCAATCTGAGGTTAGAGCTGTGTTTTAATGTGTCCTGCATTGTTCAGCAGCTAACTGGTGAAATGGGTGAGTAGCGTTTTTGGGATAAATGTTAGGTCGTTTTTCTTTTAAAACTCTGAGTGGACTGGCACTGTATTACACAGACGTATGTCGCCTGAGTAGGTAAGCTATGTCATCTCAATACTGACAACTTTGTTTAAGGAGAAGTGAAAGCTGATGCAGACAAGAGTTTACTTTGAAAAAAGTATAAAAAAGGATAAATTCGTCATCAAAGCTGATGGCAAGAGAGGTGGAAGCAAGTTTAGAAGGAGGACAGAAAGACAACTTTTTGTTGAAGTTATCATGTTGTTGATCAGTTGATAAAATATTTTGACAAATAAGGAAAAAAAAACTAGAGCTGATTTCAAGAAATATTTTGCAAGAATGTAGGATCCCCTCGCACTGTGCCGAAACCCGGTATTGAACCAGCGACCTTAATCTCTTCAGTCTAACGATCTCCCAACTGAGATATTTCAGACAACAAGTCCCTGTGGCCTCCTGATGTATTATTAATAATTGTAGACGATACATACAGAACCTGGTCATTCTATATTCGGTTATAGTTATGTGTTAAAGTGTCCAGTATCATTCAGCAGGTAACTTGGTCTGATGAGTGAATATCCTTTTTAGGGGACAAGGTAGGTAGAATTTTTTTTTCTAAACTCTGAATTGACTTATACTCTGAAACACAGACCTATATGACCAGGGTGTACAAGCTATGTCATCTGACTACTGACAGTTTTGTATAAGGGGAATTGGAGGCTGATGCAGGCAAAGCTTTACTTTAAAATAAAGCAAGAAGTTGCAAATAAATGAGGCATAGTTGAATACAAGAGAGGTGGAATCAAGTTTGAAAGGAAGACAGAAAGTAAATAATATGTTGAATTGATTGTGTTGTTGATCAGATTGATGAAAGGTTTTGATAAAGAAGAGCGTTGATTTAACTCCAAACAGCTTTTGTGACATGAAAAGCAGAAGTTGTGCCGAAACCCAGAATTGAACCAGGGACCTTTAGATCTTCAGTCTAACGCTCTCCCAACTGAGCTATTTCGGCCTGCTGGTAGTTTGGGTCTTCATCCTTTCTTTTAAACTTCCCAAGAAAATAGATGCTCAACCTTATGCTAGAGCTATGTTTTAAGATGTCCTGTATCATTCATCAGTTAACGGGTGCAATAGGTAAATAGCATTTTTCGGATCCAGGTTAGGTAGCTTTTTTTTTTACTCTGAATGGACTAGCACCATATTACACAGAGGTATTTGGCCTGAGTAGGTAAGCTATGTCATCTGAATACTGAAATCTGTGTTCAAGGAGAAGTGGAAGCTGATGCAGACAAGAGTTTACTTTACAAAAAAGCATGAAATAGGAAACATTTGTAGTCGAAGCTGAATGCAAGAGAGGTGGAAGCAAATTTAGAAGGAGGACAGAAAGACAATTCTATGTTGAATTGATCATGTTGTCGATCAGTTGATCAAATATTTTGATAAATAAAGAAAGAAAAACTTGAGCTGATACCAAGAAATATTTTGTGAGAAGCAAGAAACCTCTCAGACTTTTCCGAAACCCAGCATTGAACAAGGGACTTTTAGATTTTCAATTTAACACTCTCCCAACTGAGCTATTTCATCCAGCTGGCCATTTTGGCTTTCTGTTGTATTTTTGATAATTGTTAAAGATAAATGCAGACCCTGGTCATTCTATCTGCATGTGCAGTTATGTGTTAAATTGTCCAATATTATTCAGCAGCTAAATTGGTCTGATGGGTGAATTTCCTTTTTAGGAGCCAAGTTAGTTAGAAGATGTTTGTAAACTATGAATGGACTTATACTCAGACACACAGACCTATATGGCGAGGGTAGGCAAACTAGGTCATCTGACTACTAACAGTTTTGTATAAGGGGAACTCGAGGCTGATGCAGGCAAAGCTTTACTTTCAATTAAAGGAAGAATTGGCAAATAAAGCAGGTAAAGTTGAATACAAGAGAGGTGGAAGCAAGTTTGGCAGAAAGACAGAATGTAAAAAATATGTTGAAATGGTTGTCTTATCGAATAGCTTGATAAAAGGTTTTGATCATTATAAACAAAGTCAATATGAGTTGACTCAAAATAGTCTTTGTGGCATGCAAAGCAGAAGTTCAAAATGTGCCGAAACCCGGGATCGAACCAGGGACCTTTAGATCTTCAGTCTAACGCTCTCCCAACTGAGCTATTTCGGCCTGCCACCAGCTATAGTATTCAGCCTCTTTTTTTGAACAATCCCAGAACAGAGATGCAGAACCTGGATTTTCAATCTGAGGTTAGAGCTGTGTTTTAATGTGTCCTGCATTGTTCAGCAGCTACCTGGTGAAATGGGTGAGTAGCGTTTTTGGGATAAATGTTAGGTCATTTTTCTTTTAAAACTCTGAGTGGACTAGCACTGTATTACACAGACGTATGTCGCCTGAGTAGGTAAGCTATGTCATCTCAATACTGACAACTTTGTTTAAGGAGAAGTGAAAGCTGATGCAGACAAGAGTTTACTTTGAAAAAAGTATAAAAAAGGATAAATTCGTCATCAAAGCTGATGGCAAGAGAGGTGGAAGCAAGTTTAGAAGGAGGACAGAAAGACAACTTTTTGTTGAAGTTATCATGTTGTTGATCAGTTGATAAAATATTTTGACAAATAAAGAAAAAAAAACTAGAGCTGATTTCAATAAATATTTTGCAAGAATGTAGGATCCCCTCGCACTGTGCCGAAACCCGGGATTGAACCAGGGACCTTAATCTCTTCAGTCTAACGATCTCCCAACTGAGATATTTCAGACAACAAGTCCCTGTGGCCTCCTGATGTATTATTAATAATTGTAGACGATACATACAGAACCTGGTCATTCTATTTTCGTTTATAGTTATGTGTTAAAGTGTCCAGTATCATTCAGCAGGTAACTTGGTCTGATGAGTGAATATCCTTTTTAGGGGACAAGGTAGGTAGAATTTTTTTTCTAAACTCTGAATTGACTTATACTCTGAAACACAGACCTATATGGCCAGGGTGTACAAGCTATGTCATCTGACTACTGACAGTTTTGTATAAGGGGAATTGGAGGCTGATGCAGGCAAAGCTTTACTTTAAAATAAAGCAAGAAGTTGCAAATAAATGAGGCATAGTTGAATACAAGAGAGGTGGAATCAAGTTTGAAAGGAAGACAGAAAGTAAATAATATGTTGAATTGATTGTGTTGTTGATCAGATTGATGAAAGGTTTTGATAAAGAAGAGCGTTGATTTAACTCCAAACAGCTTTTGTGACATGAAAAGCAGAAGTTGAAATTGTGCCGAAACCCGGGATTGAACCAGGGACCTTTAGATCTTCAGTCTAACGCTCTCCCAACTGAGCTATTTCTGCCTGCTGGTAGTTTGGGTCTTCATCCTTTCTTTTAAACTTCCCAAGAAAATAGATGCTCAACCTCATGCTAGAGCTATGTTTTAAGATGTCCTGTATCATTCATCAGTTAACGGGTGCAATAGGTAAATAGCATTTTTCGGATCCAGGTTAGGTAGATTTTTTTTTACTCTGAATGGACTAGCACCATATTACACAGAGGTATTTGGCCTGAGTAGGTAAGCTATGCCATCTGAATACTGAAATCTGTGTTCAAGGAGAAGTGGAAGCTGATGCAGACAAGAGTTTACTTTACAAAAAAGCATGAAATAGGAAACATTTGTAGTCGAAGCTGAATGCAAGAGAGGTGGAAGCAAATTTAGAAGGAGGACAGAAAGACAATTCTATGTTGAATTGATCATGTTGTCGATCAGTTGATCAAATATTTTGATAAATAAAGAAAGAAAAACTTGAGCTGATACCAAGAAATATTTTGTGAGAAGCAAGAAACCTCTCAGACTTTTCCGAAACCCAGCATTGAACAAGGGACTTTTAGATTTTCAATCTAACACTCTCCCAACTGAGCTATTTCATCCAGCTGGCCATTTTGGCTTTCTGTTGTATTTTTGATAATTGTTAAAGATAAATGCAGACCCTGGTCATTCTATCTGCATGTGCAGTTATGTGTTAAATTGTCCAATATTATTCAGCAGCTTAATTGGTCTGATGGGTGAATTTCCTTTTTAGGAGCCAAGTTAGTTAAAAGATGTTTGTAAACTATGAATGGACTTATACTCAGACACACAGACCTATATGGCGAGGGTAGTCAAACTAGGTCATCTGACTACTAACAGTTTTGTATAAGGGGAACTCGAGGCTGATGCAGGCAAAGCTTTACTTTCAATTAAAGGAAGAATTGGCAAATAAAGAAGGTAAAGTTGAATACAAGAGAGGTGGAAGCAAGTTTGACAGAAAGACAGAATGTAAAAAATATGTTGAAATGGTTGTCTTATCGAATAGCTTGATAAAAGGTTTTGATCATTATAAACAACGTCAATATGAGTTGACTCCAAATAGCATTTGTGGCATGCAAAGCAGAAGTTCAAAATGTGCCTAAACCCAGGATTGAACCAGGGACCTTTAGATCTTCAGTCTACTGCTCTCCCAACTGAGCTATTTCATACAGCTGGCAATTTCGGCTTTCTGTTGTATTTTTTATAATTGTTAAAGATAAATGCAGAACCTGGTCACTCTATCTGCATGTGCAGTTATGTGTTAAATTGTCCAGTATTATTCAGTAGCTAAATTGGTCTGATGGGTGAATTTCCTTTTTAGGAGCCAAGTTAGTTAGATGATGTTTGTAAACTATGAATGGACTTATACTCAGAAACACAGACCTATATGGCGAGGGTCGGCAAGCTAGGTCATCTGACTACTAACAGTTTTGTATAAGGGGAACTGGAGGCTGATGCAGGCAAAGCTGTACTTTCAATTAAAGGAAGAATTGGGAAATAAAGGAGGCAAAGTTGAATACAAGAGAGGTGGAAGCAAGTTTGAAAGAAAGACAGAAAGTAAATAATATGTTGAATTAATTGTATTGTCGATTATCTTGATAAAAGGTTTTGATCATTATAAACAAAGTCAATATGAGTTGACTCAAAATAGTCTTTGTGGCATGCAAAGCAGAAGTTCAAAATGTGCCGAAACCCGGGATCGAACCAGGGACCTTTAGATCTTCAGTCTAACGCTCTCCCAACTGAGCTATTTCGGCCTGTCAGCAGTTATAGTATTCAGCCTCTTTTTTTGAACAATCCCAGAACAGAGATGCAGAACCTGGATTTTCAATCTGAGGTTAGAGCTGTGTTTTAATGTGTCCTGCATTGTTCAGCAGCTAACTGGTGAAATGGGTGAGTAGCGTTTTTGGGATAAATATTAGGTCGTTTTTCTTTTAAAACTCTGAGTGGACCAGCACTGTATTACACAGACGTATGTCGCCTGAGTAGGTAAGCTATGTCATCTCAATACTGACAACTTTGTTTAAGGAGAAGTGAAAGCTGATGCAGACAAGAGTTTACTTTGAAAAAAGTAGAAAAAGGATAAATTCGTCATCAAAGCTGATGGCAAGAGAGGTGGAAGCAAGTTTAGAAGGAGGACAGAAAGACAACTTTTTGTTGAAGTTATCATGTTGTTGATCAGTTGATAAAATATTTTGACAAATAAAGAAAAAAAAACTAGAGCTGATTTCAAGAAATATTTTGCAAGAATGTAGGATCCCCTCGCACTGTGCCGAAACCCGGGATTGAACCAGGGAGCTTAATCTCTTCAGTCTAACGATCTCCCAACTGAGATATTTCAGACAACAAGTCCCTGTGGCCTCCTGATGTATTATTAATAATTGTAGACGATACATACAGAACCTGGTCATTCTAGTTTCGTTTATAGTTATGTGTTAAAGTGTCCAGTATCATTCAGCAGGTAACTTGGTCTGATGAGTGAATATCCTTTTTAGGGGACAAGGTAGGTAGAATTTTTTTTATAAACTCTGAATTGACTTATACTCTGAAACACAGACCTATATGGCCAGGGTGTACAAGCTATGTCATCTGACTACTGACAGTTTTGTATAAGGGGAATTGGAGGCTGATGCAGGCAAAGCTTTACTTTAAAATAAAGCAAGAAGTTGCAAATAAATGAGGCATAGTTGAATACAAGAGAGGTGGAAGCAAGTTTGAAAGGAAGACAGAAAGTAAATAATATGTTGAATTGATTGTGTTGTTGATCAGATTGATAAAAGGTGTTGATAAAGAAGAGCGTTGATTTAACTCCAAACAGCTTTTGTGACATGAAAAGCAGAAGTTGAAATTGTGCCAAAACCCAGGATTGAAACAGGGACCTTTAGATCTTCAGTCTAACGCTCTCCCAACTGAGCTATTTCGGCCTGCTGGTAGTTTTGGTCTTCATCCTTTCTTTTAAACTTCCCAAGAAAATAGATGCTCAACCTCATGCTAGAGCTATGTTTTAAGATGTCCTGTATCATTCATCAGTTAACGGGTGCAATAGGTAAATAGCATTTTTCGGATCCAGGTTAGGTAGCTTTTTTTTTTACTCTGAATGGATTAGCACCATATTACACAGAGGTATTTGGCCTGAGTAGGTAAGCTATGTCATCTGAATACTGAAATCTGTGTTCAAGGAGAAGTGGAAGCTGATGCAGACAAGAGTTTACTTTACAAAAAAGCATGAAATAGGAAACATTTGTAGTCGAAGCTGAATGCAAGAGAGGTGGAAGCAAATTTAGAAGGAGGACAGAAAGACAATTCTATGTTGAATTGATCATGTTGTCGATCAGTTGATCAAATATTTTGATAAATAAAGAAAGAAAAACTTGAGCTGATACCAAGAAATATTTTGTGAGAAGCAAGAAACCTCTCAGACTTTTCCGAAACCCAGCATTGAACAAGGGACTTTTAGATTTTCAATCTAACACTCTCCCAACTGAGCTATTTCATCCAGCTGGCCATTTTGGCTTTCTGTTGTATTTTTGATAATTGTTAAAGATAAATGCAGACCCTGGTCATTCTATCTGCATGTGCAGTTATGTGTTAAATTGTCCAATATTATTCAGCAGCTCTGATGGGTGAATTTCATTTTTAGGAGCCAAGTTAGTTAGAAGATGTTTGTAAACTATGAATGGACTTATATTCAGACACACAGACCTATATGGCGAGGGTAGGCAAACTAGGTCATCTGACTACTAACAGTTTTGTATAAGGGGAACTCGAGGCTGATGCAGGCAAAGCTTTACTTTCAATTAAAGGAAGAATTGGCAAATAAAGAAGGTAAAGTTGAATACAAGAGAGGTGGAAGCAAGATTGACAGAAAGACAGAATGTAAAAAATATGTTGAAATGGTTGTCTTATCGATCACCTTGATAAAAGGTTTTGATCATTATAAACAACGTCAATATGAGTTGACTCCAAATAGCATTTGTGGCATGCAAAGCAGAAGTTCAAAATGTGCCTAAACCCGGGATTGAACCAGGGACCTTTAGATCTTCAGACTATTGCTCTCCCAACTGAGCTATTTCATTCAGCTGGCATTTTTGGCTTTCTGTTGTATTTTTTATAATTGTTAAAGATAAATGCAGAACCTGGTCACTCTATCTGCATGTGCAGTTATGTGTTAAATTGTCCAGTATTATTCAGTAGCTAAATTGGTCTGATGGGTGAATTTCCTTTTTAGGAGCCAAGTTAGTTAGATGATGTTTGTAAACTATGAATGGACTTATACTCAGAAACAAAGACCTATATGGCGAGGGTCGGCAAGCTAGGTCATCTGACTACTAACAGTTTTGTATAAGGGAACTGGAGGCTGATGCAGGCAAAGCTTTACTTTCAATTAAAGGAAGAATTGGGAAATAAAGGAGGCAAAGTTGAATACAAGAGAGGTGGAAGCAAGTTTGAAAGAAAGACAGAAAGTAAATAATATGTTGAATTAATTGTATTGTCGATTATCTTGATAAAAGGTTTTGATCATTATAAACAAAGTCAATATGAGTTGACTCAAAATAGTCTTTGTGGCATGCAAAGCAGAAGTTCAAAATGTGCCGAAACCCGGGATCGAACAAGGGACCTTTAGATCTTCAGTCTAACGCTCTCCCAACTGAGCTATTTCAGCCTGCCAGCAGCTATAGTATTCAGCCTCTTTTTTTGAACAATCCCAGAACAGAGATGCAGAACCTGGATTTTCAATCTGAGGTTAGAGCTGTGTTTTAATGTGTCCTGCATTGTTCAGCAGCTAACTGGTGAAATGGGTGAGTAGCGTTTTTGGGATAAGTGTTAGGTCGTTTTTCTTTTAAAACTCTGAGTGGACCAGCACTGTATTACACAGACGTATGTCGCCTGAGTAGGTAAGCTATGTCATCTCAATACTGACAACTTTGTTCAAGGAGAAGTGAAAGCTGATGCAGACAAGAGTTTACTTTGAAAAAAGTATAAAATGGGATAAATTCGTCATCAAAGCTGATGGCAAGAGAGGTTGAAGCAAGTTTAGAAGGAGGACAGAAAGACAACTTTTTGTTGAAGTTATCATGTTGTTGATCAGTTGATAAAATATTTTGAGAAATAAAGAAAAAAAAACTAGAGCTGATTTCAAGAAATATTTTGCAAGAATGTAGGATCCCCTCGCACTGTGCTGAAAGTCAGGATTGAATCAGGTACCTTAAGCTCTTCAGTCTAACGATCTCCCAACTGAGATATTTCAGCCAACAAGTCCCTGTGGCCTCCTGATGTATTATTAATAATTGTAGACGATACATACAGAACCTGGTCATTCTATTTTCGTTTATAGTTATGTGTTAAAGTGTCCAGTATCATTCAGCAGGTAACTTGGTCTGATGAGTGAATATCCTTTTTAGGGGACAAGGTAGGTAGAATTTTTTTTCTAAACTCTGAATTGACTTATACTCTGAAACACAGACCTATATGGCCAGGGTGTACAAGCTATGTCATCTGACTACTGACAGTTTTGTATAAGGGGAATTGGAGGCTGATGCAGGCAAAGCTTTACTTTAAAATAAAGCAAGAAGTTGCAAATAAATGAGGCATAGTTGAATACAAGAGAGGTGGAAGCAAGTTTGAAAGGAAGACAGAAAGTAAATAATATGTTGAATTGATTGTGTTGTTGATCAGATTGATGAAAGGTTTTGATAAAGAAGAGCGTTGATTTAACTCCAAACAGCTTTTGTGACATGAAAAGCAGAAGTTGAAATTGTGCCGAAACCCGGGATTGAACCAGGGACCTTTAGATCTTCAGTCTAACGCTCTCCCAACTGAGCTATTTCGGCCTGCTGGTAGTTTGGGTCTTCATCCTTTCTTTTAAACTTCCCAAGAAAATAGATGCTCAACCTCATGCTAGAGCTATGTTTTAAGATGTCCTGTATCATTCATCAGTTAACGGGTGCAATAGGTAAATAGCATTTTTCGGATCCAGGTTAGGTAGATTTTTTTTTACTCTGAATGGACTAGCACCATATTACACAGAGGTATTTGGCCTGAGTAGGTAAGCTATGTCATCTGAATACTGAAATCTGTGTTCAAGGAGAAGTGGAAGCTGATGCAGACAAGAGTTTACTTTACAAAAAAGCATGAAATAGGAAACATTTGTAGTCGAAGCTGAATGCAAGAGAGGTGGAAGCAAATTTAGAAGGAGGACAGAAAGACAATTCTATGTTGAATTGATCATGTTGTCGATCAGTTGATCAAATATTTTGATAAATAAAGAAAGAAAAACTTGAGCTGATACCAAGAAATATTTTGTGAGAAGCAAGAAACCTCTCAGACTTTTCCGAAACCCAGCATTGAACAAGGGACTTTTAGATTTTCAATCTAACACTCTCCCAACTGAGCTATTTCATCCAGCTGGCCATTTTGGCTTTCTGTTGTATTTTTGATAATTGTTAAAGATAAATGCAGACCCTGGTCATTCTATCTGCATGTGCAGTTATGTGTTAAATTGTCCAATATTATTCAGCAGCTTAATTGGTCTGATGGGTGAATTTCCTTTTTAGGAGCCAAGTTAGTTAAAAGATGTTTGTAAACTATGAATGGACTTATACTCAGACACACAGACCTATATGGCGAGGGTAGGCAAACTAGGTCATCTGACTACTAACAGTTTTGTATAAGGGGAACTCGAGGCTGATGCAGGCAAAGCTTTACTTTCAATTAAAGGAAGAATTGGCAAATAAAGAAGGTAAAGTTGAATACAAGAGAGGTGGAAGCAAGTTTGACAGAAAGACAGAATGTAAAAAATATGTTGAAATGGTTGTCTTATCGAATAGCTTGATAAAAGGTTTTGATCATTATAAACAACGTCAATATGAGTTGACTCCAAATAGCATTTGTGGCATGCAAAGCAGAAGTTCAAAATGTGCCTAAACCCAGGATTGAACCAGGGACCTTTAGATCTTCAGTCTACTGCTCTCCCAACTGAGCTATTTCATCCAGCTGGCAATTTCGGCTTTCTGTTGTATTTTTTATAATTGTTAAAGATAAATGCAGAACCTGGTCACTCTATCTGCATGTGCAGTTATGTGTTAAATTGTCCAGTATTATTCAGTAGCTAAATTGGTCTGATGGGTGAATTTCCTTTTTAGGAGCCAAGTTAGTTAGATGATGTTTGTAAACTATGAATGGACTTATACTCAGAAACACAGACCTATATGGCGAGGGTCGGCAAGCTAGGTCATCTGACGACTAACAGTTTTGTATAAGGGGAACTGGAGGCTGATGCAGGCAAAGCTGTACTTTCAATTAAAGGAAGAATTGGGAAATAAAGGAGGCAAAGTTGAATACAAGAGAGGTGGAAGCAAGTTTGAAAGAAAGACAGAAAGTAAATAATATGTTGAATTAATTGTATTGTCGATTATCTTGATAAAAGGTTTTGATCATTATAAACAAAGTCAATATGAGTTGACTCAAAATAGTCTTTGTGGCATGCAAAGCAGAAGTTCAAAATGTGCCGAAACCCGGGATCGAACCAGGGACCTTTAGATCTTCAGTCTAACGCTCTCCCAACTGAGCTATTTCGGCCTGCCAGCAGTTATAGTATTCAGCCTCTTTTTTTGAACAATCCCAGAACAGAGATGCAGAACCTGGATTTTCAATCTGAGGTTAGAGCTGTGTTTTAATGTGTCCTGCATTGTTCAGCAGCTAACTGGTGAAATGGGTGAGTAGCGTTTTTGGGATAAATGTTAGGTCGTTTTTCTTTTAAAACTCTGAGTGGACCAGCACTGTATTACACAGACGTATGTCGCCTGAGTAGGTAAGCTATGTCATCTCAATACTGACAACTTTGTTTAAGGAGAAGTGAAAGCTGATGCAGACAAGAGTTTACTTTGAAAAAAGTATAAAAAAGGATAAATTCGTCATCAAAGCTGATGGCAAGAGAGGTGGAAGCAAGTTTAGAAGGAGGACAGAAAGACAACTTTTTGTTGAAGTTATCATGTTGTTGATCAGTTGATAAAATATTTTGACAAATAAAGAAAAAAAAACTAGAGCTGATTTCAAGAAATATTTTGCAAGAATGTAGGATCCCCTCGCACTGTGCCGAAACCCGGGATTGAACCAGGGAGCTTAATCTCTTCAGTCTAACGATCTCCCAACTGAGATATTTCAGACAACAAGTCCCTGTGGCCTCCTGATGTATTATTAATAATTGTAGACGATACATACAGAACCTGGTCATTCTAGTTTCGTTTATAGTTATGTGTTAAAGTGTCCAGTATCATTCAGCAGGTAACTTGGTCTGATGAGTGAATATCCTTTTTAGGGGACAAGGTAGGTAGAATTTTTTTTCTAAACTCTGAATTGACTTATACTCTGAAACACAGACCTATATGGCCAGGGTGTACAAGCTATGTCATCTGACTACTGACAGTTTTGTATAAGGGGAATTGGAGGCTGATGCAGGCAAAGCTTTACTTTAAAATAAAGCAAGAAGTTGCAAATAAATGAGGCATAGTTGAATACAAGAGAGGTGGAAGCAAGTTTGAAAGGAAGACAGAAAGTAAATAATATGTTGAATTGATTGTGTTGTTGATCAGATTGATAAAAGGTGTTGATAAAGAAGAGCGTTGATTTAACTCCAAACAGCTTTTGTGACATGAAAAGCAGAAGTTGAAATTGTGCCAAAACCCTGGATTGAAACAGGGACCTTTAGATCTTCAGTCTAACGCTCTCCCAACTGAGCTATTTCGGCCTGCTGGTAGTTTTGGTCTTCATCCTTTCTTTTAAACTTCCCAAGAAAATAGATGCTCAACCTCATGCTAGAGCTATGTTTTAAGATGTCCTGTATCATTCATCAGTTAACGGGTGCAATAGGTAAATAGCATTTTTCGGATCCAGGTTAGGTAGCTTTTTTTTTTACTCTGAATGGATTAGCACCATATTACACAGAGGTATTTGGCCTGAGTAGGTAAGCTATGTCATCTGAATACTGAAATCTGTGTTCAAGGAGAAGTGGAAGCTGATGCAGACAAGAGTTTACTTTACAAAAAAGCATGAAATAGGAAACATTTGTAGTTGAAGCTGAATGCAAGAGAGGTGGAAGCAAATTTAGAAGGAGGACAGAAAGACAATTCTATGTTGAATTGATCATGTTGTCGATCAGTTGATCAAATATTTTGATAAATAAAGAAAGAAAAACTTGAGCTGATACCAAGAAATATTTTGTGAGAAGCAAGAAACCTCTCAGACTTTTCCGAAACCCAGCATTGAACAAGGGACTTTTAGATTTTCAATCTAACACTCTCCCAACTGAGCTATTTCATCCAGCTGGCCATTTTGGCTTTCTGTTGTATTTTTGATAATTGTTAAAGATAAATGCAGACCCTGGTCATTCTATCTGCATGTGCAGTTATGTGTTAAATTGTCCAATATTATTCAGCAGCTTAATTGGTCTGATGGGTGAATTTCCTTTTTAGGAGCCAAGTTAGTTAAAAGATGTTTGTAAACTATGAATGGACTTATACTCAGACACACAGACCTATATGGCGAGGGTAGGCAAACTAGGTCATCTGACTACTAACAGTTTTGTATAAGGGGAACTCGAGGCTGATGCAGGCAAAGCTTTACTTTCAATTAAAGGAAGAATTGGCAAATAAAGAAGGTAAAGTTGAATACAAGAGAGGTGGAAGCAAGTTTGACAGAAAGACAGAATGTAAAAAATATGTTGAAATGGTTGTCTTATCGAATAGCTTGATAAAAGGTTTTGATCATTATAAACAACGTCAATATGAGTTGACTCCAAATAGCATTTGTGGCATGCAAAGCAGAAGTTCAAAATGTGCCTAAACCCAGGATTGAACCAGGGACCTTTAGATCTTCAGTCTACTGCTCTCCCAACTGAGCTATTTCATCCAGCTGGCAATTTCGGCTTTCTGTTGTATTTTTTATAATTGTTAAAGATAAATGCAGAACCTGGTCACTCTATCTGCATGTGCAGTTATGTGTTAAATTGTCCAGTATTATTCAGTAGCTAAATTGGTCTGATGGGTGAATTTCCTTTTTAGGAGCCAAGTTAGTTAGATGATGTTTGTAAACTATGAATGGACTTATACTCAGAAACACAGACCTATATGGCGAGGGTCGGCAAGCTAGGTCATCTGACTACTAACAGTTTTGTATAAGGGGAACTGGAGGCTGATGCAGGCAAAGCTGTACTTTCAATTAAAGGAAGAATTGGGAAATAAAGGAGGCAAAGTTGAATACAAGAGAGGTGGAAGCAAGTTTGAAAGAAAGACAGAAAGTAAATAATATGTTGAATTAATTGTATTGTCGATTATCTTGATAAAAGGTTTTGATCATTATAAACAAAGTCAATATGAGTTGACTCAAAATAGTCTTTGTGGCATGCAAAGCAGAAGTTCAAAATGTGCCGAAACCCGGGATCGAACCAGGGACCTTTAGATCTTCAGTCTAACGCTCTCCCAACTGAGCTATTTCGGCCTGCCAGCAGTTATAGTATTCAGCCTCTTTTTTTGAACAATCCCAGAACAGAGATGCAGAACCTGGATTTTCAATCTGAGGTTAGAGCTGTGTTTTAATGTGTCCTGCATTGTTCAGCAGCTAACTGGTGAAATGGGTGAGTAGCGTTTTTGGGATAAATGTTAGGTCGTTTTTCTTTTAAAACTCTGAGTGGACCAGCACTGTATTACACAGACGTATGTCGCCTGAGTAGGTAAGCTATGTCATCTCAATACTGACAACTTTGTTTAAGGAGAAGTGAAAGCTGATGCAGACAAGAGTTTACTTTGAAAAAAGTATAAAAAAGGATAAATTCGTCATCAAAGCTGATGGCAAGAGAGGTGGAAGCAAGTTTAGAAGGAGGACAGAAAGACAACTTTTTGTTGAAGTTATCATGTTGTTGATCAGTTGATAAAATATTTTGACAAATAAAGAAAAAAAAACTAGAGCTGATTTCAAGAAATATTTTGCAAGAATGTAGGATCCCCTCGCACTGTGCCGAAACCCGGGATTGAACCAGGGAGCTTAATCTCTTCAGTCTAACGATCTCCCAACTGAGATATTTCAGACAACAAGTCCCTGTGGCCTCCTGATGTATTATTAATAATTGTAGACGATACATACAGAACCTGGTCATTCTATTTTCGTTTATAGTTATGTGTTAAAGTGTCCAGTATCATTCAGCAGGTAACTTGGTCTGATGAGTGAATATCCTTTTTAGGGGACAAGGTAGGTAGAATTTTTTTTCTAAACTCTGAATTGACTTATACTCTGAAACACAGACCTATATGGCCAGGGTGTACAAGCTATGTCATCTGACTACTGACAGTTTTGTATAAGGGGAATTGGAGGCTGATGCAGGCAAAGCTTTACTTTAAAATAAAGCAAGAAGTTGCAAATAAATGAGGCATAGTTGAATACAAGAGAGGTGGAAGCAAGTTTGAAAGGAAGACAGAAAGTAAATAATATGTTGAATTGATTGTGTTGTTGATCAGATTGATGAAAGGTTTTGATAAAGAAGAGCGTTGATTTAACTCCAAACAGCTTTTGTGACATGAAAAGCAGAAGTTGAAATTGTGTCGAAACCCGGGATTGAACCAGGTGAGGAAATATGAATTTTATGATCAGTTATGTCCCCTATCTTAGACCCCAACGGCTCCATGTATATGCTACAAGTACATGTATGTTCCCTCTAGTTCTAGTTATGAAGACGCAAATACATGTGCGTCCACCGTTAACATGTCCTCTTTCAGATCCGCCATGAATGGGTCGGATATTCCGTTCCTAAGTATGAAAGGCCACCGACTTTATGTGGTTCACTTTCCACGTTTTACAGTTCAGGCGAGTAGGCCCTGAATCCTGTCACCAAGTCTTTTCCTGCCTTTTGTCTCTAAAAGCTCCAGCCTGAGCCTGCATCTGTATCCATGAACTTTGTCCTACTCCCTGCGCGGCTAACGGTGCCTGACGCGGCCTGTTGCCTGCCAGAAACTGTATTTCACCTTCAAGTTATCTGCTCCGCTCCTCATCCAATGCATTCCTGTCTAGTAGTTTAGGTAAACATTCTTCCAGCTACCGAGCGAAGGGCCTGGCCTTGCTGTCTCCATGCAAGTAATTCATAGCCCCTGTTACCATGGAAGATTCCTGCCCCCTCGCATCTCACGTAGACACTTAGACGCTTGTACACACACTAACAGTCAGTATAGAATAGATTCTGCCCGAGAGACCTTTCCTTTTGGATAATACAGTTCCTAAAACATAAGATATTAGATATGATTTGGGATTAGGTTGACATGAACCCCAGACTTCTGTCTCCACATGTAGAGCTAAATGTCAAGTCTCCTTCACCCTCTAGTTGCACGTCAATCACACGTCATGCGGCTGCGTACGCATCTCTGCCAAGTATTTCTGCTGACATTGCAGGATTCTTTTATGGATCCACCCACCTGTGACATCATGTTTAATGACGTTTCTAGTCTACGCCTATGTTTACGCCTTTATTCATTACGTATGTGTATTATTATCTATATTATCAGCTGTTACGCCTCCTGCATCTGTCTTAATGTAATGCTTTTCATATAAATATCTTTACTTGTCAATAATGTATTGCCTATCCTTCCTGAACCTTCGTGGTGATGGAATTTGATGCCATGATTCGAATCATAATTCCTTTGCAAGGAATAAAGTCCTTTCAGAACTTCTAATACCACGGATTCTGCCTCTTATTTTGCTGAGTTATTCTTATTGTATTTTACCGCATCAAAAATAGTACAGGTAATTAAAATATTTACCACATAAATTGGCGCCCGAACAGGGACACTTTCTCATCTCACGCGCCGGAGGTGCGTTGCAGGCCCGGTCTCCTGCCACAGCTGGACGGACAACTACGCGTACCCGCAGGATTTCCTGTATCTCCCTCCGGCCAAGCGGGGGTGACTAAGGCTGCGATCAACACCCAGACGAGGCGGTGAGAAGTGCGAAGTATCCCGACCAGAGCCTAGCTGAGAGAGCAAGATCCGAGGTATACAGAGGCCCACCAGGTTCCGAAGTTCCAAGTCGAGTCGAGTCCAGTCCGGTCCAGTCTAGTTCAGTTCCGAGGCCTTCCGTTCCGAGCTACCCGGTGAGTACCGTTGCCGGGGAGGCGTTCAGACGTGCACATAGTTCGTGCCGGTCAAGACGGGTTTGGGTACACAGATCCGGTCTGCACTGTTTCAGCAGTGTATCTGTACTGTTTAGCAGTATATCCAGTATGTCTCGTATATAATTCAGTATTATCTAGTATTAAGTATTATGCCAGTAACTAGTTTTCTTCTAATCGTCATTGTCCGTCAAATGTTAAATGTTAAACGTTAAATGTTTTAATATGTTTTAAAAATTTTGGTATGAATGAGTGTTCATTATTATTGTGTTCATCGTATTTAATTGTGTTCAAGTCCAAGTATTAAGAGTAAGAATCAAGTAGCAAGGTTTAAAGATGCCGCTCTTTTCAAAATTAAGACAGATCAAAACCAGAAAGGGGGTACTCGAAGAAGCCGTTCCCATTCCACCTAGGGACACTCCAGGGTACTTTATGTACCACAAACATGGCCTAGATGCCGTATTATATCTTGATTTATGGGTGGACTACACCAAGGATTTAGCAGAAAGTCAGAGATGGCCCGCAGCTGGGAAATGGGATGCTGATTGCATCATGAGAGTAGAAGAAGAATTATGGAAAAAGAAAACTAGACAGTCACAGAAAGATGCCATTGAATTATGGCGTAAAGAATCGCATAGGCGCACAGAGAAAGCGCTCAGACAAGAAGAGAAAAGTAGGGAGAATTCAAATAAAGCCCGAGAAAGTATATTAATTGAGGAAGGTACCCGAGTAAAAACAGAACAAGTAGACAGACAAAGAAACACACTTATGAATGGTATGTATCCTCTTCTGGCTGAGGGTTTACCTAAGGCTACCCCGGAAATACCGAAAGACTTGACACCTCCATTACTCCCGATTAAAGCACATCCCAAGACCGCCAAAGATATTTTCCTGTCCTCCTATTTAGACGATGTAGCTCCCGAATATGTTAATGCTCCGCCGCACACACCGCCTGTCGATGGTGCTCAACGCCAAGAGCATCCGCCCCCACCTCCGCAACAACAAACTCCTACGCACATTCCAATAGGCCCATCTGTTTCTACCGCTTTTCCTGCATCTGCAGTTTCTACCTTACATCCAACAAATCCTTTCGTGCCCAGCACCTCAGATGGTACTACAGGAGGTACTACAGAAATTTTTGCCACGCCACCGCGAGGAAATAAATTATCTTTCAGAGATTTAGCATACCAACGTACACCCCAACTAGCAACTTCCAACATGTTCAAGGAACAACTAGTGGATTGTAGATATGATCCAGTGCCCGGTAAACAGGACAGAATGCTGCTGTCATCACTACGTATACGACGAGCTTCACTGTATTTAACGACGCTACCAGGAATGATGACACATTTAGACAAAATATATCACTTTGTCCAATCAGGGCAAGGCCCTGAAAGTATTGACGAAGCCATGGAATACCAGAAAGTAGATATACAGAGACAACTGCTACGCTTCTTCATAAACTGCGTGATCAGAAACAGAGATCGGCCTGAGGTAGATCAGGATGAAATGCAAGTACTTACCCGATGGGGTCAGAATATATCAGAAGAAAAACATGATAAACAGAAATGTATAGTAGTTATGTGCCGAAAGATCCGCAAAGAAGTAGAACGGATACATAAAGAAAGAGTAGAGGCAGACAAAACTGAATCAGAGGGAGAGGAGGAGGAAGAATCAGAAATGCCCACAGGACAATTAGAAACGATGGCTTATGTAGGTAAGGGAAGGCCTTTTAGTAATACCAGATGCTTTAATGATCTAATACGTCCGATACGTCCAGAATGTAACAGAAATTTCCAAGCCCCTATGTTAAATACAAGGTCTCCTGAACACCTATTCCAAGCTGCTGATAAATTACTCCGAGACCGAAGGGGGTATCATATGCTCAATTCTATGGATGAACAAGAATTAGCCAGGTCAGCAGTACAATGGGCTGACAGTTCTGAAAAATACAGTGATGATGCGCTAGCACACACGTTTTTGAATCTCAACCCAGACGAACAGCGATTAGCTGGTATATACATGATTCAACACCTCCTTATATTATATAAAAGCCAACACTCCGATCCTGGACCCCTCCCAGAAATACTGATAGAATTACTCACGAATAAATGGAGAGGTTCAGGTACTGATTTAATTAAAGAAATTCTAGAATTTCGAAATCAGTATATAGTTTTTGTATACCCAGAACATGTTTCAGTTCCCACTATGGGAAGAAAAATGTATCACATAGATAGACAGAATCCCTTACGTGAAGTGCACCCAATTAAAGGAGACGACAATAATTTTAAACGCGTGTTTGTGTACACGCCTATAACTAAAATTGAATTATTAGAAATGAAGAAAGTAGTACCCAGCCATGACAAAGACCCAGCAGGTTTCCACCGTGAGATAAAAGACATGTTACTCATGGGAGAGTATACCTACCCTGACATTATGAAAATATTGAAAGTATTAATGCCTGCCGGTATTTACGAGAAACTCAAAGAAAAGGAATGGGAGGTGGGAGACCAAAAGATAGATTGGACAGCGTTAGAAAACGAAGAAAAGGCCCGAGCTGCAGGATCAGGGCTGGGGGAAAAGACTACAGCACTACCAGGACTACTAGTGCAAGTACTGCCACGTTTATTAACTACGAAAAAGGAAGACTGGGGTGAAATTTCAGCCTGTAAACAAAAACAAGATGAAGACACTAGTGATTTCTATTCCCGATTTGAAAAATGTTTTGGTATTAATAGTGGTATAAAAGCAAATAGCGAGTCGTATCCTCATCTGTTTGTGACAAAATTAGTTGAAAATTCCCTGCCCCAAGTTAAGAGTAGAGTATTGAAATTTGAAAGTACCTGGCAAGGTAACACCCCGTCACAGATGTTACAAATGTTACAATATCACCACAATAGAATTAGAGAGGAACAAGAACATGAACATAGACGTATGAAAGACACGAAAATGAAAATGCTCGTTGCCCAGTCAGTTCCAGCTGACAGCCATAAAAAGGGTGCGACACAGTCCAGTAACTCAGCGATTCCTGTTAAAGGGACATGCAACTATTGTAAAAAGCCAGGTCATTATATACATGATTGTGCAGTCCTGAAATATAATATCTCTATTGGAAAAACTCAGGAGAGACCACGTCCACCTAGACAGGATCAGATCCAACAACAAGTATCCCAGAATGTACAGCCTATGCCAGCTCCACAACAGACCGTAGCAACTTCACAGGCGCAGCCTATTGCTGCAACACAAGCAACGACACAACAGATGTATCAGTATGCACAAGCTGACTATCCCGATTATCAGCGATACACATGAAATAGCCTAGAGAAGGAAGTTGGCTTACCCCTTATTGAGGTTCCTGTAGATCAGGAAGGTCCTTATGTACATAGTGAAATATTAGGAAAAGATAGAAAGTTTTTACTTGATACAGGGGCAAGCAGAACAACTATAAGTCACAGCGAAGTTCCAGGGGCACCTCTCTCAGGCTCACAGAATATTTCCCTTGGATTCTCAGGAAAGCCTATTATTAATGAAGTATCACTACCTCTTTCACTTACGGTTGGTCCATTGACACGAACTACAGATTTATTGCTTACTAAATCCTGTCCAGAAAACTTGTTAGGAATAAAAACACTGAAAGCTCTAGGAGCTATAATATGTTGTTCTCCGGAAGGAGTACGATTAGTTTTACGTGACTTTAAAGGTCACTACGTGTCCAGAGACATGGATCACCGGTTACAGAATTTACCGACACATTTATGGGCACAAGGCCCCACTGATGTAGGTCGTATGCACATTACACCATATCGAGTAACACTTAAAACAGGAGTGGTATTACCACGAATACGACAATACAAGTTACCTCCAGATGCTGTAGTGGCTTTGCTGCAAATCATTGACGAGCTCATTGCACAAGGAGTGGTTGTGGAAACTGACTCCAATATATGTAACTCTCCGATCATTCCAATTCTTAAAAGAACGGATCCAAAGGCATCTCCAGTTTATCGATTAGTTATTGATCTGCGCGAATTAAATAAATGTATTGTACCACAATATCCTGTGGTCCCAGATATCTCTTCATTACTAACAGCCATTGATTCAGAAGCCACGTTCTTTACTGTAATTGACCTCAAGAACGCCTTCTTTAGCGTCCCAATCGATCCGGAAAGCCAATATTTGTTCGGATTTAGTTTAAACGGACGAAGCTTTAAATTCGCACGCGCACCTCAAGGATTCACAGAAAGCCCCAGCATCTATAGCCAAGCATTAAAACGAGAACTTGACAGTATCCATATGCCTGTTAACACGGCCCTGCTTCAATATGTCGATGATCTGCTGATCACCGCCCGAAGCGAACCTGAATGTGAAAAAGCATCACTGACGGTTTTACAATTTCTAGCCGACAAGGGGCACAAAGTGTCCCCTTCAAAGCTGCAATTCTGTGTCCAGCAAGTTGTGTACCTTGGGCACTTGCTGTCCAAGGAGGGAAGACAGCTTACACCCGACCGCATCCAGTTAATTGCTAACATACCACCACCCAAGACACAAAAGGAGGTACGGGCCTTCATAGGTCTCACTTCATACTGTAGACAGTGGATCCCTCAATATGCATTTCTAGCAAAACCACTCATTCAGTTGACAACCCAGGAGGCAGTCACATCGACTGTCCTCCCTTGGACTCAAGAACATACGCAAACTTTTGAAAGCTTAAAAAAAGCTTTATGTCAAGCACCGGTTTTAGCGACACCATGTTATAGTAAGCCTTTTACACTTTTCGTTACAGAACGTGAAGGTACTGCCTTGTCAGTACTCACTCAGGAACAAGCAGGATCACACAAACCGTGTGCTTATTTTTCTAGCACATTAGATCCCGTAGCTCAAGCTCTCCCTGCGTGCCTGAAATCAGAGGCAGCAACAGCTTTAGCAATCAGACAAAGCGATGCCATAGTGTTAGGACATCAATTGACAGTACAAGTACCACACGCAGTAGAGGTTCTCTTGAACCGTACACAAACACAACACTTGACTATAGCAAGACTCACCGGTTATGAATTAACATTGTTTCAGCCACACATAGAAATCAGACGTTGTAGTACATTAAATCCTGCCACACTTTTACCAGTAAGTGGAACAGACCCATTAACACATGATTGTATTGAAGTCATTACTATCACGACAAAACCCAGACAAGACTTGACTGACGTTCCATTATCAGATCCAGACCTGACATTGTATGTAGATGGTTCATGTATGAGAACAAGTACAGGAGAGTTAGTGGCCGCTTATGCAGTCACAACAGACACTGAAGTCATTGAAACAAATTGTATTAACACTTTGTCAGCTCAAGCAGCAGAGCTCATCGCTCTTACACAAGCCTGTATTCAAGCCAAAAATAAGAAAGTTAACATATACACAGATTCACGTTATGCATTCGGAGTTGTACACGACTTCGGAGTCCTTTGGCAAGAGAGAGGTTATTTAACTTCCCATGGTGCTAACATTCAACACGGTCCCCTCATTCAAGCTCTACTAGATGCAATACATTTGCCTACTGCAATATCTATCATGAAGTGCAAGGCCCATACAAAAGTCACCGATATCATTTCTCAGGGTAACGACCTAGCTGACAGAACAGCTAAACAGACTGCTCAGAATCAGACTCATACAACTGACACGACAAAGACAATAGTTCCGACACCAACACATTGCATGACAGTTAAGGATCCCGCTCTTGATGTAATTGACATACAGACACATGCTACACCAGATGAAATAAAGAAATGGACTAAATTAGGAGGGATCCAAACGGATCAAGGATGGATGACGAAGGGAAAATCTATATGGTTTCTTCCCGACTCCATGGTTCAAGTCATCATTAACACAATACATAGTCCAGCGCACCTAGGAGAAAAAGCCATGCTAGATAGCATTCAACACATTTGGTTCAACAAACATTTGCGAGCAGCGGCTAAACAAAAAGTACGTACCTGTATGATATGTTGTCAGTTTAATCCAGGTAAAAGCATTCCCGTAGAGCAAGGTGGATTTCAACCTCCCGATCACGCTTTTGAAGTCCTCCAGATGGATTATATCCAGATGGAACGATGTCGAGGATTCAAATATGTTCTCGTAGTTGTATGCGCTCTTTCCCGTTGGACAGAGGCATATCCCGTCTCAGATTACACTGCCCCGACTACTGCCAAACAGTTAGTTCGAGAATTCTTCCCACGGTATGGCTTGCCACGTGTTGTATACTCAGATAACGGCCAGCCTTTCTCATCCGAGCTAATGAAACACGTTTCACTCTTATTAGGCTATCAATGGAAATTTCACTGTGTCCGGCATCCCGAGGCAGCAGGTTTCGTGGAACGCCATAATCAAACTCTGAAAATTAGATTGTCCAAAGTATGTAGAGAAAAAGGTGTCGATTGGATAGTAGCCTTACCAGTTGCGCTCTTTTACATGAGAATGGTAGCACATTCTCGAACAGGGCTATCCCCGTATGAGGTGATCTTCGGTAGACCACCAAATATGTGGGGGACGCCTATACCTCGTAAAATCACTGATGTTGACTGTAATATGCTGACAGATTACCTGGCTTCCTTGATGTCTGCACTACAATCTTGTCGTTCACAGGTAGCTGCAGCTTTTCCCGATAACACTGAGGTGAAGCCCCATGACGTGGTTCCAGGTGATCTGGTTCTTGTGAGGAATTTCGACCGGAAGACCCAGCTGGAGCCCAGGTGGCAGTCGCCCAAGCTCGTCTTGCTGACCACAAGGACAGCCGTGAAGATTGAGGGACGTAAAGGGTGGTTGCACTCGAGCCATATAAAGAAATTTTATGGACTACTGTCCGATGTGAACACTCAGCCCTGCATTCCTTCACAGACAGACTCAAAGCTCCCCTTGGTTGAAAGGACGGAGAACGAACTCTATAAACTGAAACTAAGGTCTAGCAAGTCAGACAATTTGATTGTTTAAGTCCTCTCCAAGGTGAATCGGTTGAATCTGTTTCTGACATGTATCCTCTAGACCGAAATAGAGAGAGAAATAGACAGATACAGCTTAAAAAACATGCGTACTGTAAATCGCTTCGTAGTCACTGCATAGTGACATTATTAATTTTGTTTTTTCTAAGTCTTCTGATCATCATTTCTAGTGTATTGCTACATATGTATTACCCTATTTCTAAGCGTGCTTACAATGCTACTGCTGAACATTCCTTTAGCGAACTACCTCCGCATGAATTGTCCTATAGATTTGCGCTGCGCAACAACACTTTCATTAGTATGTTACATCATTCCCATCAGACTAGCAATGCTACAAATTGTTGGATATGTGGCCGACTCCCTCCCTATCAGAAATACAAGGGAGTTCTACCTCTTTTTCCGTATCCATTCACACACAATGGCTCCTGTGGAGCATGGTTTAGTTTGATCAATTCCCTAGATTCAAATTCAGTAGTTTATCAAGATAACTGGGTATGGGGAAACCTGAACTTAGTTTTGCTTAAAGTCTGCTACCCTAACAAGGAGGGACTTCCCAAAAGAACAGGAAGTGATCTAGAAAATGAAGTATATGGATTAGGTAATTTTACCATTAATCTCATGATTCTGAATGTTGAATCCGAAGCTACACTAGTCTTGCCTACCATGTCAGTATTTCCAGTTAAAGGTGAATTATGTGTAAGAAAGAATGGTTCAATACACATGGGCCATAGTAAATGTACCACTGTAATAGAATTCAGTGATCAAAGCAAGTCGACATTTAGAGCTTCTCGTCATTCCTACTTCATATGTGGTCATACCGCATATATACGCTTACCTCTAGATTGGGATGGTACCTGTTACATTGCATTCCTTCTGCCACCTGTTTTCCTAGCACCTCCTGATTATCATAGGAATATCCATCTAGTACACAATAGACCTCAAAGGGATATCCCGATTGTCGACTACACTGAAACGGCATGGGAACAATACACAGATTTCAACAAAGGTTTCTTTCCCTACTTAGGTGTTGTCACTAATAGTAAGCTGATACGTAGATTAACAAGAACTCTTGAAGCAGTAGTGAATGAAACTACCTCTGCCCTAGGCAACTTAACAGAGGAGCAGTCTGCGATGCGGATTGTTGTTCTCCAAAATCGTCTTGTCCTTGACGTCATCCTGGCCGATAGGGGCGGAGCTTGTAGGGTCATCGGATCAAGTTGCTGTGTTTTCATACCAGAAAACGCGCCGTCAGTATATAAAGCCATAACTCGCCTTCATAAGATTATAAGCCAGATACACCAGAGTCCAGGCACCTGGACTTGGTCCGGTTGGTTCTGGAGCGTGTTGTCAGCCTGGGGATGGAGGATTCTATCCTTCCTAGGTATTGGCTTTCTCATACTATTCAGTTGCTGCTTGTGTCTACAATGTGGACCAGCGATCTGCGGCCTGTGTGCCACATCGTGTATTCCACGTCCAAGTTTTCATTCAAAATCCCGGAAGAAGAAAGAAGAACAGATGATGTTATATGAACAGATTGATGGATTACTGAAGATCGATATTTCATGAAGGGTCCGTAGGGGACAAGGAGGGAATGAGGAAATATGAATTTTATGATCAGTTATGTCCCCTATCTTAGACCCCAACGGCTCCATGTATATGCTACAAGTACATGTATGTTCCCTCTAGTTCTAGTTATGAAGACGCAAATATATGTGCGTCCACCGTTAACATGTCCTCTTTCAGATCCGCCATGAATGGGTCGGATATTCCGTTCCTAAGTATGAAAGGCCACCGACTTTATGTGGTTCACTTTCCACGTTTTACAGTTCAGGCGAGTAGGCCCTGAATCCTGTCACCAAGTCTTTTCCTGCCTTTTGTCTCTAAAAGCTCCAGCCTGAGCCTGCATCTGTATCCATGAACTTTGTCCTACTCCCTGCGCGGCTAACGGTGCCTGACGCGGCCTGTTGCCTGCCAGAAACTGTATTTCACCTTCAAGTTATCTGCTCCGCTCCTCATCCAATGCATTCCTGTCTAGTAGTTTAGGTAAACATTCTTCCAGCTACCGAGCGAAGGGCCTGGCCTTGCTGTCTCCATGCAAGTAATTCATAGCCCCTGTTACCATGGAAGATTCCTGCCCCCTCGCATCTCACGTAGACACTTAGACGCTTGTACACACACTAACAGTCAGTATAGAATAGATTCTGCCCGAGAGACCTTTCCTTTTGGATAATACAGTTCCTAAAACATAAGATATTAGATATGATTTGGGATTAGGTTGACATGAACCCCAGACTTCTGTCTCCACATGTAGAGCTAAATGTCAAGTCTCCTTCACCCTCTAGTTGCACGTCAATCACACGTCATGCGGCTGCGTACGCATCTCTGCCAAGTATTTCTGCTGACATTGCAGGATTCTTTTATGGATCCACCCACCTGTGACATCATGTTTAATGACGTTTCTAGTCTACGCCTATGTTTACGCCTTTATTCATTACGTATGTGTATTATTATCTATATTATCAGCTGTTACGCCTCCTGCATCTGTCTTAATGTAATGCTTTTCATATAAATATCTTTACTTGTCAATAATGTATTGCCTATCCTTCCTGAACCTTCGTGGTGATGGAATTTGATGCCATGATTCGAATCATAATTCCTTTGCAAGGAATAAAGTCCTTTCAGAACTTCTAATACCACGGATTCTGCCTCTTATTTTGCTGAGTTATTCTTATTGTATTTTACCGCATCAAAAATAGTACAGGTAATTAAAATATTTACCTTTAGATCTTCAGTCTAACGCTCTCCCAACTGAGCTATTTCTGCCTGCTGGTAGTTTGGGTCTTCATCCTTTCTTTTAAACAAGAGAATAGATGCTCAACCTCATGCTAGAGCTATGTTTTAAGATGTTTTGTATCATTCATCAGTTAACGGGTGCAATAGGTAAATAGCATTTTTCGGATCCAGGTTAGGTAGCTTTTTTTTTTACTCTGAATGGACTAGCACCATATTACACAGAGGTATTTGGCCTGAGTAGGTAAGCTATGTCATCTGAATACTGAAATCTGTGTTCAAGGAGAAGTGGAAGCTGATGCAGACAAGAGTTTACTTTACAAAAAAGCATGAAATAGGAAACATTTGTAGTCGAAGCTGAATGCAAGAGAGGTGGAAGCAAATTTAGAAGGAGGACAGAAAGACAATTCTATGTTGAATTGATCATGTTTTCGATCAGTTGATCAAATATTTTGATAAATAAAGAAAGAAAAACTTGAGCTGATACCAAGAAATATTTTGTGAGAAGCAAGAAACCTCTCAGACTATTCCGAAACCCAGCATTGAACAAGGGACTTTTAGATTTTCAATCTAACACTCTCCCAACTGAGCTATTTCATCCAGCTGGCCATTTTGGCTTTCTGTTGTATTTTTGATAATTGTTAAAGATAAATGCAGACCCTGGTCATTCTATCTGCATGTGCAGTTATGTGTTAAATTGTCCAATATTATTCAGCAGCCAAATTGGTCTGATGGGTGAATTTCCTTTTTAGGAGCCAAGTTAGTTAGAAGATGTTTGTAAACTATGAATGGACATATACTCAGACACACGGACCTATATGGCGAGGGTAGGCAAACTAGGTCATCTGACTACTAACAGTTTTGTATAAGGGGAACTCGAGGCTGATGCAGGCAAAGCTTTACTTTCAATTAAAGTAAGAATTGGCAAATAAAGCAGATAAAGTTGAATACAAGAGAGGTGGAAGCAAGTTTGACAGAAAGACAGAATGTAAAAAATATGTTGAAATGGTTGTCTTATCGATCAGCTTGATAAAAGGTTTTGATCATTATAATCAACGTCAATATGAGTTGACTCCAAATAGCATTTGTGGCATGCAAAGCAGAAGTTCAAAATGTGCCTAAACCCGGGTTTGAACCAGGGACCTTTAGATCTTCAGTCTACTGCTCTCCCAACTGAGCTATTTCATCCAGCTGGCAATTTTGGCTTTCTGTTGTATTTTTTATAATTGTTAAAGATAAATGCAGAACCTGGTCACTCTATCTGCATGTGCAGTTATGTGTTAAATTGTCCAGTATTATTCAGTAGCTAAATTGGTCTGATGGGTGAATTTCCTTTTTAGGAGCCAAGTTAGTTAGATGATGTTTGTAAACTATGAATGGACTTATACTCAGAAACACAGACCTATATGGCGAGGGTCGGCAAGCTAGGTCATCTGACTACGAACAGTTTTGTATAAGGGGAACTGGAGGCTGATGCAGGCAAAGCTGTACTTTCAATTAAAGGAAGAATTGGGAAATAAAGGAGGCAAAGTTGAATACAAGAGAGGTGGAAGCAAGTTTGAAAGAAAGACAGAAAGTAAATAATATGTTGAATTCATTGTATTGTCGATTATCTTGATAAAAGGTTTTGATCATTATAAACAAAGTCAATATGAGTTGACTCAAAATAGTCTTTGTGGCATGCAAAGCAGAAGTTCAAAATGTGCCGAAACCCGGGATCGAACCAGGGACCTTTAGATCTTCAGTCTAACGCTCTCCCAACTGAGCTATTTCGGCCTGCCAGCAGCTATAGTATTCAGCCTCTTTTTTTGAACAATCCCAGAACAGAGATGCAGAACCTGGATTTTCAATCTGAGGTTAGAGCTGTGTTTTAATGTGTCCTGCATTGTTCAGCAGCTAACTGGTGAAATGGGTGAGTAGCGTTTTTGGGATAAATGTTAGGTCGTTTTTCTTTTAAAACTCTGAGTGGACCAGCACTGTATTACACAGACGTATGTCGCCTGAGTAGGTAAGCTATGTCATCTCAATACTGACAACTTTGTTCAAGGAGAAGTGAAAGCTGATGCAGACAAGAGTTTACTTTGAAAAAAGTATAAAATGGGATAAATTCGTCATCAAAGCTGATGGCAAGAGAGGTGGAAGCAAGTTTAGAAGGAGGACAGAAAGACAACTTTTTGTTGAAGTTATCATGTTGTTGATCAGTTGATAAAATATTTTGAGAAATAAAGAAAAAAAAACTAGAGCTGATTTCAAGAAATATTTTGCAAGAATGTAGGATCCCCTCGCACTGTGCTGAAAGTCAGGATTGAATCAGGTACCTTAAGCTCTTCAGTCTAACGATCTCCCTACTGAGATATTTCAGCCAACAAGTCCCTGTGGCCTCCTGATGTATTATTAATAATTGTAGACGATACATACAGAACCTGGTCATTCTATTTTCGTTTATAGTTATGTGTTAAAGTGTCCAGTATCATTCAGCAGGTAACTTGGTCTGATGAGTGAATATCCTTTTTAGGGGACAAGGTAGGTAGAATTTTTTTTCTAAACTCTGAATTGACTTATACTCTGAAACACAGACCTATATGGCCAGGGTGTACAAGCTATGTCATCTGACTACTGACAGTTTTGTATAAGGGGAATTGGAGGCTGATGCAGGCAAAGCTTTACTTTAAAATAAAGCAAGAAGTTGCAAATAAATGAGGCATAGTTGAATACAAGAGAGGTGAAAGCAAGTTTGAAAGGAAGACAGAAAGTAAATAATATGTTGAATTGATTGTGTTGTTGATCAGATTGATGAAAGGTTTTGATAAAGAAGAGCGTTGATTTAACTCCAAACAGCTTTTGTGACTTGAAAAGCAGAAGTTGAAATTGTGCCGAAACCCGGGATTGAACCAGGGACCTTTAGATCTTCAGTCTAACGCTCTCCCAACTGAGCTATTTCTGCCTGCTGGTAGTTTGGGTCTTCATCCTTTCTTTTAAACTTCCCAAGAAAATAGATGCTCAACCTCATGCTAGAGCTATGTTTTAAGATGTTTTGTATCATTCATCAGTTAACGGGTGCAATAGGTAAATAGCATTTTTCGGATCCAGGTTAGGTAGCTTTTTTTTTTACTCTGAATGGACTAGCACCATATTACACAGAGGTATTTGGCCTGAGTAGGTAAGCTATGTCATCTGAATACTGACATCTGTGTTCAAGGAGAAGTGGAAGCTGATGCAGACAAGAGTTTGCTTTACAAAAAAGCATGAAATAGGAAACATTTGTAGTCGAAGCTGAATGCAAGAGAGGTGGAAGCAAATTTAGAAGGAGGACAGAAAGACAATTCTATGTTGAATTGATCATGTTGTCGATCAGTTGATCAAATATTTTGATAAATAAAGAAAGAAAAACTTGAGCTGATACCAAGAAATATTTTGTGAGAAGCAAGAAACCTCTCAGACTTTTCCGAAACCCAGCATTGAACAAGGGACTTTTAGATTTTCAATATAACACTCTCCCAACTGAGCTATTTCATCCAGCTGGCCATTTTGGCTTTCTGTTGTATTTTTGATAATTGTTAAAGATAAATGCAGACCCTGGTCATTCTATCTGCAGGTTCAGTTATGTGTTAAATTGTCCAATATTATTCAGCAGCTAAATTGGTCTGATGGGTGAATTTCCTTTTTAGGAGCCAAGTTAGTTAGAAGATGTTTGTAAACTATGAATGGACTTATACTCAGACACACAGACCTATATGGCGAGGGTAGGCAAACTAGGTCATCTGACTACTAACAGTTTTGTATAAGGGGAACTGGAGGCTGATGCAGGCAAAGCTTTACTTTCAATCAAAGGAAGAATTGGCAAATAAAGCAGGTAAAGTTGAATACAAGAGAGGTGGAAGCAAGTTTGACAGAAAGACAGAATGTAAAAAATATGTTGAAATGGTTGTCTTATCGAATAGCTTGATAAAAGGTTTTGATCATTATAAACAACGTCAATATGAGTTGACTCCAAATAGCATTTGTGGCATGCAAAGCAGAAGTTCAAAATGTGCCTAAACCCAGGATTGAACCAGGGACCTTTAGATCTTCAGTCTACTGCTCTCCCAACAGAGCTGTTTCATCCAACTGGCAATTTCGGCTTTCTGTTGTATTTTTTATAATTGTTAAAGATAAATGCAGAACCTGGTCACTCTATCTGCATGTGCAGTTATGTGTTAAATTGTCCAGTATTATTCAGTAGCTAAATTGGTCTGATGGGTGAATTTCCTTTTTAGGAGCCAAGTTAGTTAGATGATGTTTGTAAACTATGAATGGACTTATACTCAGAAACACAGACCTATATGGCGAGGGTCGGCAAGCTAGGTCATCTGACTACTAACAGTTTTGTATAAGGGGAACTGGAGGCTGATGCAGGCAAAGCTTTACTTTCAATTAAAGGAAGAATTGGGAAATAAAGGAGGCAAAGTTGAATACAAGAGAGGTGGAAGCAAGTTTGAAAGAAAGACAGAAAGTAAATAATATGTTGAATTAATTGTCTTGTCGATTATCTTGATAAAAGGTTTTGATCATTATAAACAAAGTCAATATGAGTTGACTCAAAATAGTCTTTGTGGCATGCAAAGCAGAAGTTCAAAATGTGCCGAAACCCAGGATCGAACCAGGGACCTTTAGATCTTCATTCTAACGCTCTCCCAACTGAGCTATTTCGGCCTGCCAGCAGCTATAGTATTCAGCCTCTTTTTTGAACAATCCCAGAACAGAGATGCAGAACCTGGATTTTCAATCTGAGGTTAGAGCTGTGTTTTAATGTGTCCTGCATTGTTCAGCAGCTAACTGGTGAAATGGGTGAGTAGCGTTTTTGGGGTAAATGTTAGGTCGTTTTTCTTTTAAAACTCTGAGTGGACCAGCACTGTATTACACAGACGTATGTCGCCTGAGTAGGTAAGCTATGTCATCTCAATACTGACAACTTTGTTTAACCCCTTCCATGCTCATGACGGAACGATTCCGTCATGAGCATCGGTTGAGCTGTGCTCATGACGGAACCGTTCCGTCATGGCCCCGCCCGCGCTCGAACCCTTCAGCACCGCGGGGGAATCCGCGCAGCGCTGAAGGGGTTAAGGAGAAGTGAAAGCTGATGCAGACAAGAGTTTACTTTGAAAAAAGTATAAAAAAGGATAAATTCGTCATCAAAGCTGATGGCAAGAGAGGTGGAAGCAAGTTTAGAAGGAGGACAGAAAGACAACTTTTTGTTGAAGTTATCATGTTGTTGATCAGTTGATAAAATATTTTGACAAATAAAGAAAAAAAAACTAGAGCTGATTTAAAGAAATATTTTGCAAGACTGTAGGATCCCTTCGCACTGTGCCGAAACCCGGGATTGAACCAGGGACCTTAATCTCTTCAGTCTAACGATCTCCCAACTGAGATATTTCAGACAAGAAGTCCCTGTGGCCTCCTGATGTATTATTAATAATTGTAGACGATACATACAGAACCTGGTCATTCTATTTTCGTTTATAGTTATGTGTTAAAGTGTCCAGTATCATTCAGCAGGTAACTTGGTCTGATGAGTGAATATCCTTTTTAGGGGACAAGGTAGGTAGAATTTTTTTTCTAAACTCTGAATTGACTTATACTCTGAAACACAGACCTATATGGCCAGGGTGTACAAGCTATGTCATCTGACTACTGACAGTTTTGTATAAGGGGAATTGGAGGCTGATGCAGGCAAAGCTTTACTTTAAAATAAAGCAAGAAGTTGCAAATAAATGAGGCATAGTTGAATACAAGAGAGGTGGAAGCAAGTTTGAAAGGAAGACAGAAAGTAAATAATATGTTGAATTGATTGTGTTGTTGATCCGATTGATAAAAGGTTTTGATAAAGAAGAGCGTTGATTTAACTCCAAACAGCTTTTGTGACATGAAAAGCAGAAGTTGTGCCGAAACCCGGGATTGAACCAGGGACCTTTAGATCTTCTGTCTAACGCTCTCCCAACTGAGCTATTTCAGCCTGCTGGTAGTTTGGGTCTTCATCCTTTCTTTTAAACTTCTCAAGAAAATAGATGCTCAACCTCATGCTAGAGCTATGTTTTAAGATGTCCTGTATCATTTATCAGTTAACGGGTGCAATAGGTAAATAGCATTTTTCGGATCCAGGTTAGGTAGCTTTTCTTTTTACTCTGAATGGACTAGCACCATATTACACAGAGGTATTTGGCCTGAGTAGGTAAGCTATGTCATCTGAATACTGAAATCTGTGTTCAAGGAGAAGTGGAAGCTGATGCAGACAAGAGTTTACTTTACAAAAAAGCATGAAATAGGAAACATTTGTAGTCGAAGCTGAATGCAAGAGAGGTGGAAGCAAATTTAGAAGGAGGACAGAAAGACAATTCTATGTTGAATTGATCATGTTGTCGATCAGTTGATCAAATATTTTGATAAATAAAGAAAAAAAAACTTGAGCTGATACCAAGAAATATTTTGTGAGAAGCAAGAAACCTCTCAGACTTTTCCGAAACCCAGCATTGAACAAGGGACTTTTAGATTTTCAATCTAACACTCTCCCAACTGAGCTATTTCATCCAGCTGGCCATTTTGGCTTTCTGTTGTATTTTTGATAATTGTTAAAGATAAATGCAGACCCTGGTCATTCTATCTGCATGTGCAGTTATGTGTTAAATTGTCCAATATTATTCAGCAGCTCTGATGGGTGAATTTCCTTTTTAGGAGCCAAGTTAGTTAGAAGATGTTTGTAAACTATGAATGGACTTATACTCAGACACACAGACCTATATGGCGAGGGTAGGCAAACTAGGTCATCTGACTACTAACAGTTTTGTATAAGGGGAACTCGAGGCTGATGCAGGCAAAGCTTTACTTTCAATTAAAGGAAGAATTGGCAAATAAAGAAGGTAAAGTTGAATACAAGAGAGGTGGAAGCCAGTTTGACAGAAAGACAGAATGTAAAAAATATGTTGAAATGGTTGTCTTATCGATCAGCTTGATAAAAGGTTTTGATCATTATAAACAACGTCAATATGAGTTGACTCCAAATAGCATTTGTGGCATGCAAAGCAGAAGTTCAAAATGTGCCTAAACCCGGGATTGAACCAGGGACCTTTAGATCTTCAGTCTACTGCTCTCCCAACTGAGCTATTTCATCCAGCTGGAAATTTTGGCTTTCTGTTGTATTTTTTATAATTGTTAAAGATAAATGCAGAACCTGGTCACTCTATCTGCATGTGCAGTTATGTGTTAAATTGTCCAGTATTATTCAGTAGCTAAATTGGTCTGATGGGTGAATTTCCTTTTTAGGAGCCAAGTTAGTTAGATGATGTTTGTAAACTATGAATGGACTTATACTCAGAAACACAGACCTATATGGCGAGGATCGGCAAGCTAGGTCATCTGACTACTAACAGTTTTGAATAAGGGGAACTGGAGGCTGATGCAGGCAAAGCTTTACTTTCAATTAAAGGAAGATTTGGGAAATAAAGGAGGCAAAGTTGAATACAAGAGAGGTGGAAGCAAGTTTGAAAGAAAGACAGAAAGTAAATAATATGTTGAATTAATTGTATTGTCGATTATCTTGATGAAAGGTTTTGATCATTATAAACAAAGTCAATATGAGTTGACTCAAAATAGTCTTTGTGGCATGCAAAGCAGAAGTTCAAAATGTGCAGAAACCCGGGATCGAACCAGGGACCTTTAGATCTTCAGACTAACGCTCTCCCAACTGAGCTATTTCAGCCTGCCAGCAGCTATAGTATTCAGCCTCTTTTTTTGAACAATCCCAGAACAGAGATGCAGAACCTGGATTTTCAATCTGAGGTTAGAGCTGTGTTTTAATGTGTCCTGCATTGTTCAGCAGCTAACTGGTGAAATGGGTGAGTAGCGTTTTTGGGATAAATGTTAGGTCGTTTTTCTTTTAAAACTCTGAGTGGACCAGCACTGTATTACACAGACGGATGTCGCCTGAGTAGGTAAGCTATGTCATCTCAATACTGACAACTTTGTTCAAGGAGAAGTGAAAGCTGATGCAGACAAGAGTTTACTTTGAAAAAAGTATAAAATTGGATAAATTCGTCATCAAAGCTGATGGCAAGAGAGGTTGAAGCAAGTTTAGAAGGAGGACAGAAAGACAACTTTTTGTTGAAGTTATCATGTTGTTGATCAGTTGATAAAATATTTTGAGAAATAAAGAAAAAAAAACTAGAGCTGATTTCAAGAAATATTTTGCAAGAATGTAGGATCCCCTCGCACTGTGCTGAAAGTCAGGATTGAATCAGGTACCTTAAGCTCTTCAGTCTAACGATCTCCCAACTGAGATATTTCAGCCAACAAGTCCCTGTGGCCTCCTGATGTATTATTAATAATTGTAGACGATACATACAGAACCTGGTCATTCTATTTTCGTTTATAGTTATGTGTTAAAGTGTCCAGTATCATTCAGCAGGTAACTTGGTCTGATGAGTGAATATCCTTTTTAGGGGACAAGTTAGGTAGAAGTTTTTTTTCTAAACTCTGAATTGACTTATACTCTGAAACACAGACCTATATGGCCAGGGTGTACAAGCTATGTCATCTGACTACTGACAGTTTTGTATAAGGGGAATTGGAGGCTGATGCAGGCAAAGCTTTACTTTAAAATAAAGCAAGAAGTTGCAAATAAATGAGGCATAGTTGAATGCAAGAGAGGTGGAAGCAAGTTTGAAAGGAAGACAGAAAGTAAATAATATGTTGAATTGATTGTGTTGTTGATCAGATTGATGAAAGGTTTTGATAAAGAAGAGCGTTGATTTAACTCCAAACAGCTTTTGTGTCATGAAAAGCATAAGTTGAAATTGTGCTGAAACCCGGGATTGAACCAGGGACCTTTAGATCTTCAGTCTAACGCTCTCCCAACTGAGCTATTTCGGCCTGCTGGTAGTTTGGGTCTTCATCCTTTCTTTTAAACTTCCCAAGAAAATAGATGCTCAACCTCATGCTAGAGCTATGTTTTAAGATGTCCTGTATCATTCATCAGTTAACGGGTGCAATAGGTAAATAGCATTTTTCGGATCCAGGTTAGGTAGCTTTTTTTTTTACTCTGAATGGACTAGCACCATATTACACAGAGGTATTTGGCCTGAGTAGGTAAGCTATGTCATCTGAATACTGAAATCTGTGTTCAAGGAGAAGTGGAAGTTGATGCAGACAAGAGTTTACTTTACAAAAAAGCATGAAATAGGAAACATTTGTAGTCGAAGCTGAATGCAAGAGAGGTGGAAGCAAATTTAGAAGTAGGACAGAAAGACAATTCTATGTTGAATTGATCATGTTGTCGATCAGTTGATCAAATATTTTGATAAATAAAGAAAGAAAAACTTGAGCTGATACCAAGAAATATTTTGTGAGAAGCAGGAAACCTCTCAGACTTTTCCGAAACCCAGCATTGAACAAGGGACTTTTAGATTTTCAATCTAACACTCTCCCAACTGAGCTATTTCATCCAGCTGGCCATTTTGGCTTTCTGTTGTATTTTTGATAATTGTTAAAGATAAATGCAGACCCTGGTCATTCTATCTGCATGTGCAGTTATGTGTTAAATTGTCCAATATTATTCAGCAGCTAAATTGGTCTGATGGGTGAATTTCCTTTTTAGGAGCCAAGTTAGTTAGAAGATGTTTGTAAACTATGAATGGACTTATACTCAGACACACAGACCTATATGGCGAGGGTAGGCAAACTAGGTCATCTGACTACTAACAGTTTTGTATAAGGGGAACTCGAGGCTGATGCAGGCAAAGCTTTACTTTCAATTAAAGGAAGAATTGGCAAATAAAGCAGGTAAAGTTGAATACAAGAGAGGTGGAAGCAAGTTTGACAGAAAGACAGAATGTAAAAAATATGTTGAAGTGGTTGTCTTATCGAATAGCTTGATAAAAGGTTTTGATCATTATAAACAATGTCAATATGAGTTGACTCCAAATAGCATTTGTGGCATGCAAAGCAGAAGTTCAAAATGTGCCTAAACCCGGGATTGAACCAGGGACCTTTAGATCTTCAGTCTACTGCTCTCCCAACTGAGCTATTTCATCCAGCTGGCAATTTCGTCTTTCTGTTGTATTTTTTATAATTGTTAAAGATAAATGCAGAACCTGGTCACTCTATCTGCATGTGCAGTTATATGTTAAATTGTCCAGTATTATTCAGTAGCTAAATTGGTCTGATGGGTGAATTTCCTTTTTAGGAGCCAAGTTAGTTAGATGATGTTTGTAAACTATGAATGGACTTATACTCAGAAACACAGACCTATATGGCGAGGGTCGGCAAGCTAGGTCATCTGACTACTAATAGTTTTGTATAAGGGGAACTGGAGGCTGATGCAGGCAAAGCTTTACTTTCAATTAAAGGAAGAATTGGGAAATAAAGGAGGCAAAGTTGAATACAAGAGAGGTGGAAGCAAGTTTGAAAGAAAGACAGAAAGTAAATAATATGTTGAATTAATTGTATTGTCGATTATCTTGATAAAAGGTTTTGATCATTATAAACAAAGTCAATATGAGTTGACTCAAAATAGTCTTTGTGGCATGCAAAGCAGAAGTTCAAAATGTGCCGAAACCCGGGATCGAACCAGGGACCTTTAGATCTTCAGTCTAACGCTCTCCCAACTGAGCTATTTCGGCCTGCCAGCCGCTATAGTATTCAGCCTCTTTTTTTGAACAATCCCAGAACAGAGATGCAGAACCTGGATTTTCAATCTGAGGTTAGAGCTGTGTTTTAATGTGTCCTGCATTGTTCAGCAGCTAACTGGTGAAATGGGTGAGTAGCGTTTTTGGGATAAATGTTAGGTCGTTTTTCTTTTAAAACTCTGAGTGGACCAGCACTGTATTACACAGACGTATGTCGCCTGAGTAGGTAAGCTATGTCATCTCAATACTGACAACTTTGTTTAAGGAGAAGTGAAAGCTGATGCAGACAAGAGTTTACTTTGAAAAAAGTATAAAAAAGGATAAATTCGTCATCAAAGCTGATGGCAAGAGAGGTGGAAGCAAGTTTAGAAGGAGGACAGAAAGACAACTTTTTGTTGAAGTTATCATGTTGTTGATCAGTTGATAAAATATTTTGACAAATAAAGAAAAAAAAACTAGAGCTGATTTCAAGAAATATTTTGCAAGAATGTAGGATCCCCTCGCACTGTGCCGAAACCCGGAATTGAACCAGGGACCTTAAACTCTTCAGTCTAACGATCTCCCAACTGAGATATTTCAGGCAACAAGTCCCTGTGGCCTCCTGATGTATTATTAATAATTGTAGACGATACACACAGAACCTGGTCATTCTATTTTCGTTTATAGTTATGTGTTAAAGTGTCCAGTATCATTCAGCAGGTAACTTGGTCTGATGAGTGAATATCCTTTTTAGGGGACAAGGTAGGTAGAATTTTTTTTCTAAACTCTGAATTGACTTATACTCTGAAACACAGACCTATATGGCCAGGGTGTACAAGCTATGTCATCTGACTACTGACAGTTTTGTATAAGGGGAATTGGAGGCTGATGCAGGCAAAGCTTTACTTTAAAATAAAGCAAGAAGTTGCAAATAAATGAGGCATAGTTGAATACAAGAGTGGTGGAAGCAAGTTTGAAAGGAAGACAGAAAGTAAATAATATGTTGAATTGATTGTGTTGTTGATCAGATTGATGAAAGGTTTTGATAAAGAAGAGCGTTGATTTAACTCCAAACAGCTTTTGTGACATGAAGAGCAGAAGTTGAAATTTTGCCAAAACCCGGGATTGAACCAGGGACCTTTAGATCTTCAGTCTAACACTCTCCCAACTGAGATATTTCGGCCTTCTGGTAGTTTGGGTCTTCATCCTTTCTTTTAAACTTCCCAAGAAAATAGATGCTCAACCTCACGCTAGAGCTATGTTTTAAGATGTCCTGTATCATTCATCAGTTAACGGGTGCAATAGGTAAATAGCATTTTTCGGATCCAGGTTAGGTAGCTTTTTTTTTTACTCTGAATGGACTAGCACCATATTACACAGAGGTATTTGGCCTGAGTAGGTAAGCTATGTCATTTGAATACTGAAATCTGTGTTCAAGGAGAAGTGGAAGCTGATGCAGACAAGAGTTTACTTTACAAAAAAGCATGAAATAGGAAACATTTGTAGTCGAAGCTGAATGCAAGAGAGGCGGAAGCAAATTTAGAAGGAGGACAGAAAGACAATTCTATGTTGAATTGATCATGTTGTCGATTAGTTGATCAAATATTTTGATAAATAAAGAAAGAAAAACTTGAGCTGATACCAAGAAATATTTTGTGAGAAGCAAGAAACCTCTCAGACTTTTCCAAAACCCAGCATTGAACAAGGGACTTTTAGATTTTCAATCTAACACTCTCCCAACTGAGCTATTTCATCCAGCTGGCCATTTTGGCTTTCTGTTGTATTTTTGATAATTGTTAAAGATAAATGCAGACCCTGGTCATTCTATCAGCATGTGCAGTTATGTGTTAAATTGTCCAATATTATTCAGCAGCTAAATTGGTCTGATGGGTGAATTTCCTTTTTAGGAGCCAAGTTAGGTAGAAGATGTTTGTAAACTATGAATGGACTTATACTCAGACACACAGACCTATATGGCGAGGGTAGGCAAACTAGGTCATCTAACTACTAACAGTTTTGTATAAGGGGAACTCGAGGCTGATGCAGGCAAAGCTTTACTTTCAATTAAAGTAAGAATTGGCAAATAAAGCAGGTAAAGTTGAATACAAGAGAGGTGGAAGCAAGTTTGACAGAAAGACAGAATGAAAAAAATATGTTGAAATGGTTGTCTTATCGATCAGCTTGATAAAAGGTTTTGAACATTATAAACAACGTCAATATGAGTTGACTCCAAATAGCATTTGTGGCATGCAAGGCAGAAGTTCAAAATGTGCCTAAACCCGGGATTGAACCAGGGACCTTTAGATCTTCAGTCTACTGCTCTCCCAACTGAGCTATTTCATCCAGCTGGCAATTTTGGCTTTCTGTTGTATTTTTTATAATTGTTAAAGATAAATGCAGAACCTGGTCACTCTATCTGCATGTGCAGTTATGTGTTAAATTGTCCAGTATTATTCAGTAGCTAAATTGGTCTGATGGGTGAATTTCCTTTTTAGGAGCCAAGTTAGTTAGATGATGTTTGTAAACTATGAATGGACTTATACTCAGAAACACAGACCTATATGGCGAGGGTCGGCAAGCTAGGTCATATGACTACTAACAGTTTTGTATAAGGGGAACTGGAGGCTGATGCAGGCAAAGCTGTACTTTCAATTAAAGGAAGAATTGGGAAATAAAGGAGGCAAAGTTGAATACAAGAGAGGTGGAAGCAAGTTTGAAAGAAAGACAGAAAGTAAATAATATGTTGAATTAATTGTATTGTCGATTATCTTGATAAAAGGTTTTGATCATTATAAACAAAGTCAATATGAGTTGACTCAAAATAGTCTTTGTGGCATGCAAAGCAGAAGTTCAAAATGTGCCGAAACCCGGGATCGAACTAGGGACCTTTAGATCTTCAGTCTAACGCTCTCCCAACTGAGCTATTTCGGCCTGCCAGCAGCTATAGTATTCAGCCTCTTTTTTTGAACAATCCCAGAACAGAGATGCAGAACCTGGATTTTCAATCTGAGGTTAGAGCTGTGTTTTAATGTGTCCTGCATTGTTCAGCAGCTAACTGGTGAAATGGGTGAGTAGCGTTTTTGGGATAAATGTTAGGTCGTTTTTCTTTTAAAACTCTGAGTGGACCAGCACTGTATTACACAGACGTATGTCGCCTGAGTAGGTAAGCTATGTCATCTCAATACTGACAACTTTGTTCAAGGAGAAGTGAAAGCTGATGCAGACAAGAGTTTACTTTGAAAAAAGTATAAAATGGGATAAATTCGTCATCAAAGCTGATGGCAAGAGAGGTGGAAGCAAGTTTAGAAGGAGGACAGAAAGACAACTTTTTGTTGAAGTTATCATGTTGTTGATCAGTTGATAAAATATTTTGAGAAATAAAGAAAAAAAAACTAGAGCTGATTTCAAGAAATATTTTGCAAGAATGTAGGATCCCCTCGCACTGTGCTGAAAGTCAGGATTGAATCAGGTACCTTAAGCTCTTCAGTCTAACGATCTCCCAACTGAGATATTTCAGCCAACAAGTCCCTGTGGCCTCCTGATGTATTATTAATAATTGTAGACGATACATACAGAACCTGGTCATTCTATTTTCGTTTATAGTTATGTGTTAAAGTGTCCAGTATCATTCAGCAGGTAACTTGGTCTGATGAGTGAATATCCTTTTTAGGGGACAAGGTAGGTAGAATTTTTTTTCTAAACTCAGAATTGACTTATACTCTGAAACACAGACCTATATGGCCAGGGTGTACAAGCTATGTCATCTGACTACTGACAGTTTTGTATAAGGGGAATTGGAGGCTGATGCAGGCAAAGCTTTACTTTAAAATAAAGCAAGAAGTTGCAAATAAATGAGGCATAGTTGAATACAAGAGAGGTGGAAGCAAGTTTGAAAGGAAGACAGAAAGTAAATAATATGTTGAATTGATTGTGTTGTTGATCAGATTGATGAAAGGTTTTGATAAAGAAGAGCGTTGATTTAACTCCAAACAGCTTTTGTGACATGAAAAGCAGAAGTTGAAATTGTGCCGAAACCCGGGATTGAACCAGGGACCTTTAAATCTTCAGTCTAACGCTCTCCCAACTGAGCTATTTCCGCCTGCTGGTAGTTTGGGTCTTCATCCTTTCTTTTAAACTTCTCAAGAAAATAGATGCTCAACCTCATGCTAGAGCTATGTTTTAAGATGTCCTGTATCATTCATCAGTTAACGGGTGCAATAGGTAAATAGCATTTTTCGGATCCAGGTTAGGTAGCTTTTTTTTTTACTCTGAATGGACTAGCACCATATTACACAGAGGTATTTGGCCTGAGTAGGTAAGCTATGTCATCTGAATACTGAAATCTGTGTTCAAGGAGAAGTGGAAGCTGATGCAGACAAGAGTTTACTTTACAAAAAAGCATGAAATAGGAAACATTTGTAGTCGAAGCTGAATGCAAGAGAGGTGGAAGCAAATTTAGAAGGAGGACAGAAAGACAATTCTATGTTGAATTGATCATGTTGTCGATCAGTTGATCAACTATTTTGATAAATAAAGAAAGAAAAACTTGAGCTGATACCAAGAAATATTTTGTGAGAAGCAAGAAACCTCTCAGACTTTTCCGAAACCCAGCATTGAACAAGGGACTTTTAGATTTTCAATCTAACACTCTCCCAACTGAGCTATTTCATCCAGCTGGCCATTTTGGCTTTCTGTTGTATTTTTGATAATTGTTAAAGATAAATGCAGACCCTGGTCATTCTATCAGCATGTGCAGTTATGTGTTAAATTGTCCAATATTATTCAGCAGCTAAATTGGTCTGATGGGTGAATTTCCTTTTTAGGAGCCAAGTTAGGTAGAAGATGTTTGTAAACTATGAATGGACTTATACTCAGACACACAGACCTATATGGCGAGGGTAGGCAAACTAGGTCATCTAACTACTAACAGTTTTGTATAAGGGGAACTCGAGGCTGATGCAGGCAAAGCTTTACTTTCAATTAAAGTAAGAATTGGCAAATAAAGCAGGTAAAGTTGAATACAAGAGAGGTGGAAGCAAGTTTGACAGAAAGACAGAATGAAAAAAATATGTTGAAATGGTTGTCTTATCGATCAGCTTGATAAAAGGTTTTGATCATTATAAACAACGTCAATATGAGTTGACTCCAAATAGCATTTGTGGCATGCAAAGCAGAAGTTCAAAATGTGCCTAAACCCGGGATTGAACCAGGGACCTTTAGATCTTCAGTCTACTGCTCTCCCAACTGAGCTATTTCATCCAGCTGGCAATTTTGGCTTTCTGTTGTATTTTTTATAATTGTTAAAGATAAATGCAGAACCTGGTCACTCTATCTGCATGTGCAGTTATGTGTTAAATTGTCCAGTATTATTCAGTAGCTAAATTGGTCTGATGGGTGAATTTCCTTTTTAGGAGCCAAGTTAGTTAGATGATGTTTGTAAACTATGAAAGGACTTATACTCAGAAACACAGACCTATATGGCGAGGGTCGGCAAGCTAGGTCATCTGACTACTAACAGTTTTGTATAAGGGGAACTGGAGGCTGATGCAGGCAAAGCTGTACTTTCAATTAAAGGAAGAATTGGGAAATAAAGGAGGCAAAGTTGAATACAAGAGAGGTGGAAGCAAGTTTGAAAGAAAGACAGAAAGTAAATAATATGTTGAATTAATTGTATTGTCGATTATCTTGATAAAAGGTTTTGATCATTATAAACAAAGTCAATATGAGTTGACTCAAAATAGTCTTTGTGGCATGCAAAGCAGAAGTTCAAAATGTGCCGAAACCCGGGATCGAACTAGGGACCTTTAGATCTTCAGTCTAACGCTCTCCCAACTGAGCTATTTCGGCCTGCCAGCAGCTATAGTATTCAGCCTCTTTTTTTGAACAATCCCAGAACAGAGATGCAGAACCTGGATTTTCAATCTGAGGTTAGAGCTGTGTTTTAATGTGTCCTGCATTGTTCAGCAGCTAACTGGTGAAATGGGTGAGTAGCGTTTTTGGGATAAATGTTAGGTCGTTTTTCTTTTAAAACTCTGAGTGGACCAGCACTGTATTACACAGACGTATGTCGCCTGAGTAGGTAAGCTATGTCATCTCAATACTGACAACTTTGTTCAAGGAGAAGTGAAAGCTGATGCAGACAAGAGTTTACTTTGAAAAAAGTATAAAATGGGATAAATTCGTCATCAAAGCTGATGGCAAGAGAGGTGGAAGCAAGTTTAGAAGGAGGACAGAAAGACAACTTTTTGTTGACGTTATCATGTTGTTGATCAGTTGATAAAATATTTTGAGAAATAAAGAAAAAAAAACTAGAGCTGATTTCAAGAAATATTTTGCAAGAATGTAGGATCCCCTCGCACTGTGCTGAAAGTCAGGATTGAATCAGGTACCTTAAGCTCTTCAGTCTAACGATCTCCCAACTGAGATATTTCAGCCAACAAGTCCCTGTGGCCTCCTGATGTATTATTAATAATTGTAGACGATACATACAGAACCTGGTCATTCTATTTTCGTTTATAGTTATGTGTTAAAGTGTCCAGTATCATTCAGCAGGTAACTTGGTCTGATGAGTGAATATCCTTTTTAGGGGACAAGGTAGGTAGAATTTTTTTTCTAAACTCAGAATTGACTTATACTCTGAAACACAGACCTATATGGCCAGGGTGTACAAGCTATGTCATCTGACTACTGACAGTTTTGTATAAGGGGAATTGGAGGCTGATGCAGGCAAAGCTTTACTTTAAAATAAAGCAAGAAGTTGCAAATAAATGAGGCATAGTTGAATACAAGAGAGGTGGAAGCAAGTTTGAAAGGAAGACAGAAAGTAAATAATATGTTGAATTGATTGTGTTGTTGATCAGATTGATGAAAGGTTTTGATAAAGAAGAGCGTTGATTTAACTCCAAACAGCTTTTGTGACATGAAAAGCAGAAGTTGAAATTGTGCCGAAACCCGGGATTGAACCAGGGACCTTTAAATCTTCAGTCTAACGCTCTCCCAACTGAGCTATTTCCGCCTGCTGGTAGTTTGGGTCTTCATCCTTTCTTTTAAACTTCTCAAGAAAATAGATGCTCAACCTCATGCTAGAGCTATGTTTTAAGATGTCCTGTATCATTCATCAGTTAACGGGTGCAATAGGTAAATAGCATTTTTCGGATCCAGGTTAGGTAGCTTTTTTTTTTACTCTGAATGGACTAGCACCATATTACACAGAGGTATTTGGCCTGAGTAGGTAAGCTATGTCATCTGAATACTGAAATCTGTGTTCAAGGAGAAGTGGAAGCTGATGCAGACAAGAGTTTACTTTACAAAAAAGCATGAAATAGGAAACAATTGTAGTCGAAGCTGAATGCAAGAGAGGTGGAAGCAAATTTAGAAGGAGGACAGAAAGACAATTCTATGTTGAATTGATCATGTTGTCGATCAATTGATCAACTATTTTGATAAATAAAGAAAGAAAAACTTGAGCTGATACCAAGAAATATTTTGTGAGAAGCAAGAAACCTCTCAGACTTTTCCGAAACCCAGCATTGAACAAGGGACTTTTAGATTTTCAATCTAACACTCTCCCAACTGAGCTATTTCATCCAGCTGGCCATTTTGGCTTTCTGTTGTATTTTTGATAATTGTTAAAGATAAATGCAGACCCTGGTCAATCTATCTGCATGTGCAGTTATGTGTTAAATTGTCCAATATTATTCAGCAGCTAAATTGGTCTGATGGGTGAATTTCCTTTTTAGGAGCCAAGTTAGTTAGAAGATGTTTGTAAACTATGAATGAACTTATACTCAGACACACATACCTATATGGCGAGGGTAGGCAAACTAGGTCATCTGACTACTAACAGTTTTGTATAAGGGGAACTCGAGGCTGATGCAGGCAAAGCTTTACTTTCAATTAAATGAAGAATTGGCAAATAAAGCAGGTAAAGTTGAATACAAGAGAGGTGGAAGCAAGTTTGACAGAAAGACAGAATGTAAACAATATGTTGAAATGGTTGTCTTATCGAATAGCTTGATAACAGGTTTTGATCATTATAAACAACGTCAATATGAGTTGACTCCAAATAGCATTTGTGGCATGCAAAGCAGATGTTCAAAATGTGCCTAAACCCGGGATTGAACCAGGGACCTTTACATCTTCGGTCTACTGCTCTCCCAACTGAGCTATTTCATACAGCTGGCAATTTCGGCTTTCTGTTGTATTTTTTATAATTGTTAAAGATAAATGCAGAACCTGGTCACTCTATCTGCATGTGCAGTTATGTGTTAAATTGTCCAGTATTATTCAGTAGCTAAATTGGTCTGATGGGTGAATTTCCTTTTTAGGAGCCAAGTTAGTTAGATGATGTTTGTAAACTATGAATGGACTTATACTCAGAAACACAGACCTATATGGCGAGGGTCGGCAAGCTAGGTCATCTGACTACTAACAGTTTTGTATAAGGGGAACTGGAGGCTGATGCAGGCAAAGCTTTACTTTCAATTAAAGGAAGAATTGGGAAATAAAGGAGGCAAAGTTGAATACAAGAGAGGTGGAAGCAAGTTTGAAAGAAAGACAGAAAGTAAATAATATGTTGAATTAATTGTATTGTCGATTATCTTGATAAAAGGTTTTGATCATTATAAACAAAGTCAATATGAGTTGACTCAAAATAGTCTTTGTGGCATGCAAAGCAGAAGTTCAAAATGTGCCGAAACCCGGGATCGAACCAGGGACCTTTAGATTTTCAGTATAACGCTCTCCCAACTGAGCTATTTCAGCCTGCCAGCAGCTATAGTATTCAGCCTCTTTTTATGAACAATCCCAGAACAGAGATGCAGAACCTGGATTTTCAATCTGAGGTTAGAGCTGTGTTTTAATGTGTCCTGCATTGTTCAGCAGCTAACTGGTGAAATGGGTGAGTAGCGTTTTTGGGATAAATGTTAGGTCGTTTTTCTTTTAAAACTCTGAGTGGACCAGCACTGTATTACACAGACGTATGTCGCCTGAGTAGGTAAGCTATGTCATCTCAATACTGACAACTTTGTTTAAGGAGAAGTGAAAGCTGATGCAGACAAGAGTTTACTTTGAAAAAAGTATAAAAAAGGATAAATTCGTCATCAAAGCTGATGGCAAGAGAGGTGGAAGCAAGTTTAGAAGGAGGACAGAAAGACAACTTTTTGTTGAAGTTATCATGGTGTTGATCAGTTGATAAAATATTTTGACAAATAAAGAAAAAAAAACTAGAGCTGATTTCAAGAAATATTTTGCAAGAATGTAGGATCCCCTCGCACTGTGCCGAAACCCGGGATTGAACCAGGGACCTTAATCTCTTCAGTCTAACGATCTCCCAACTGAGATATTTCAGACAACAAGTCCCTGTGGCCTCCTGATGTATTATTAATAATTGTAGACGATACATACAGAACCTGGTCATTCTATTTTCGTTTATAGTTATGTGTTAAAGTGTCCAGTATCATTCAGCAGGTAACTTGGTCTGATGAGTGAATATCCTTTTTAGGGGACAAGGTAGGTAGAATTTTTTTTCTAAACTCTGAATTAACTTATACTCTGAAACACAGACCTATATGGCCAGGGTGTACAAGCTATGTCATCTGACTACTGACAGTTTTGTATAAGGGGAATTGGAGTCTGATGCAGGCAAAGCTTTACTTTAAAATAAAGCAAGAAGTTGCAAATAAATGAGGCATAGTTGAATACAAGAGAGGTGGAAGCAAGTTTGAAAGGAAGACAGAAAGTAAATAATATGTTGAATTGATTGTGTTGTTGATCAGATTGATAAAAGGTTTTGATAAAGAAGAGCGTTGATTTAACTCCAAACAGCTTTTGTGACATGAAAAGCAGAAGTTGAAATTATGCCGAAACCCGGGATTGAACCAGGGACCTTTAGATCTTCAGTCTAACGCTCTCCCAACTGAGCTATTTCGGCCTGATGGTAGTTTGGGTCTTCATCCTTTCTTTTAAACTTCCCAAGAAAATAGATGCTCAACCTCATGCTAGAGCTATGTTTTAAGATGTCCTGTATCATTCATCAGTTAACGGGTGCAATAGGTAAATAGCATTTTTCGGATCCAGGTTAGGTAGCTTTTTTTTTTAATCTGAATGGACTAGCACCATATTACACAGAGGTATTTGGCCTGAGTAGGTAAGCTATGTCATCTGAATACTGAAATCTGTGTTCAAGGAGAAGTGGAAGCTGATGCAGACAAGAGTTTACTTTACAAAAAAGCATGAAATAGGAAACATTTGTAGTCGAAGCTGAATGCAAGAGAGGTGGAAGCAAATTTAGAAGGAGGACAGAAAGACAATTCTATGTTGAATTGATCATGTTGTCGATCAGTTGATCAACTATTTTGATAAATAAAGAAAGAAAAACTTGAGCTGATACCAAGAAATATTTTGTGAGAAGCAAGAAACCTCTCAGACTTTTCCGAAACCCAGCATTGAACAAGGGACTTTTAGATTTTCAATCTAACACTCTCCCAACTGAGCTATTTCATCCAGCTGGCCATTTTGGCTTTCTGTTGTATTTTTGATAATTGTTAAAGATAAATGCAGACCCTGGTCAATCTATCTGCATGTGCAGTTATGTGTTAAATTGTCCAATATTATTCAGCAGCTAAATTGGTCTGATGGGTGAATTTCCTTTTTAGGAGCCAAGTTAGTTAGAAGATGTTTGTAAACTATGAATGGACTTATACTCAGACACACAGACCTATATGGCGAGGGTAGGCAAACTAGGTCATCTGACTACTAACAGTTTTGTATAAGGGGAACTCGAGGCTGATGCAGGCAAAGCTTTACTTTCAATTAAATGAAGAATTGGCAAATAAAGCAGGTAAAGTTGAATACAAGAGAGGTGGAAGCAAGTTTGACAGAAAGACAGAATGTAAACAATATGTTGAAATGGTTGTCTTATCGAATAGCTTGATAACAGGTTTTGATCATTATAAACAACGTCAATATGAGTTGACTCCAAATAGCATTTGTGGCATGCAAAGCAGATGTTCAAAATGTGCCTAAACCCGGGATTGAACCAGGGACCTTTACATCTTCGGTCTACTGCTCTCCCAACTGAGCTATTTCATACAGCTGGCAATTTCGGCTTTCTGTTGTATTTTTTATAATTGTTAAAGATAAATGCAGAACCTGGTCACTCTATCTGCATGTGCAGTTATGTGTTAAATTGTCCAGTATTATTCAGTAGCTAAATTGGTCTGATGGGTGAATTTCCTTTTTAGGAGCCAAGTTAGTTAGATGATGTTTGTAAACTATGAATGGACTTATACTCAGAAACACAGACCTATATGGCGAGGGTCGGCAAGCTAGGTCATCTGACTACTAACAGTTTTGTATAAGGGGAACTGGAGGCTGATGCAGGCAAAGCTTTACTTTCAATTAAAGGAAGAATTGGGAAATAAAGGAGGCAAAGTTGAATACAAGAGAGGTGGAAGCAAGTTTGAAAGAAAGACAGAAAGTAAATAATATGTTGAATTAATTGTATTGTCGATTATCTTGATAAAAGGTTTTGATCATTATAAACAAAGTCAATATGAGTTGACTCAAAATAGTCTTTGTGGCATGCAAAGCAGAAGTTCAAAATGTGCCGAAACCCAGGATCGAACCAGGGACCTTTAGATTTTCAGTATAACGCTCTCCCAACTGAGCTATTTCAGCCTGCCAGCAGCTACAGTATTCAGCCTCTTTTTTTGAACAATCCCAGAACAGAGATGCAGAACCTGGATTTTCAATCTGAGGTTAGAGCTGTGTTTTAATGTGTCCTGCATTGTTCAGCAGCTAACTGGTGAAATGGGTGAGTAGCGTTTTTGGGATAAATGTTAGGTCGTTTTTCTTTTAAAACTCTGAGTGGACCAGCACTGTATTACACAGACGTATGTCGCCTGAGTAGGTAAGCTATGTCATCTCAATACTGACAACTTTGTTTAAGGAGAAGTGAAAGCTGATGCAGACAAGAGTTTACTTTGAAAAAAGTATAAAAAAGGATAAATTCGTCATCAAAGCTGATGGCAAGAGAGGTGGAAGCAAGTTTAGAAGGAGGACAGAAAGACAACTTTTTGTTGAAGTTATAATGTTGTTGATCAGTTGATAAAATATTTTGACAAATAAAGAAAAAAAAACTAGAGCTGATTTCAAGAAATATTTTGCAAGAATGTAGGATCCCCTCGCACTGTGCCGAAACCCGGGATTGAACCAGGGACCTTAATCTCTTCAGTCTAACGATCTCCCAACTGAGATATTTCAGACAACAAGTCCCTGTGGCCTCCTGATGTATTATTAATAATTGTAGACGATACATACAGAACCTGGTCATTCTATTTTCGTTTATAGTTATGTGTTAAAGTGTCCAGTATCATTCAGCAGGTAACTTGGTCTGATGAGTGAATATCCTTTTTAGGGGACAAGGTAGGTAGAATTTTTTTTCTAAACTCTGAATTAACTTATACTCTGAAACACAGACCTATATGGCCAGGGTGTACAAGCTATGTCATCTGACTACTGACAGTTTTGTATAAGGGGAATTGGAGTCTGATGCAGGCAAAGCTTTACTTTAAAATAAAGCAAGAAGTTGCAAATAAATGAGGCATAGTTGAATACAAGAGAGGTGGAAGCAAGTTTGAAAGGAAGACAGAAAGTAAATAATATGTTGAATTGATTGTGTTGTTGATCAGATTGATAAAAGGTTTTGATAAAGAAGAGCGTTGATTTAACTCCAAACAGCTTTTGTGACATGAAAAGCAGAAGTTGAAATTATGCCGAATCCCGGGATTGAACCAGGGACCTTTAGATCTTCAGTCTAACGCTCTCCCAACTGAGCTATTTCGGCCTGATGGTAGTTTGGGTCTTCATCCTTTCTTTTAAACTTCCCAAGAAAATAGATGCTCAACCTCATGCTAGAGCTATGTTTTAAGATGTCCTGTATCATTCATCAGTTAACGGGTGCAATAGGTAAATAGCATTTTTCGGATCCAGGTTAGGTAGCTTTTTTTTTTACTCTGAATGGACTAGCACCATATTACACAGAGGTATTTGGCCTGAGTAGGTAAGCTATGTCATCTGAATACTGAAATCTGTGTTCAAGGAGAAGTGGAAGCTGATGCAGACAAGAGTTTACTTTACAAAAAAGCATGAAATAGGAAACATTTGTAGTCGAAGCTGAATGCAAGAGAGGTGGAAGCAAATTTAGAAGGAGGACAGAAAGACAATTCTATGTTGAATTGATCATGTTGTCGATCAGTTGATCAACTATTTTGATAAATAAAGAAAGAAAAACTTGAGCTGATACCAAGAAATATTTTGTGAGAAGCAAGAAACCTCTCAGACTTTTCCGAAACCCAGCATTGAACAAGGGACTTTTAGATTTTCAATCTAACACTCTCCCAACTGAGCTATTTCATCCAGCTGGCCATTTTGGCTTTCTGTTGTATTTTTGATAATTGTTAAAGATAAATGCAGACCCTGGTCAATCTATCTGCATGTGCAGTTATGTGTTAAATTGTCCAATATTATTCAGCAGCTAAATTGGTCTGATGGGTGAATTTCCTTTTTAGGAGCCAAGTTAGTTAGAAGATGTTTGTAAACTATGAATGGACTTATACTCAGACACACAGACCTATATGGCGAGGGTAGGCAAACTAGGTCATCTGACTACTAACAGTTTTGTATAAGGGGAACTCGAGGCTGATGCAGGCAAAGCTTTACTTTCAATTAAATGAAGAATTGGCAAATAAAGCAGGTAAAGTTGAATACAAGAGAGGTGGAAGCAAGTTTGACAGAAAGACAGAATGTAAACAATATGTTGAAATGGTTGTCTTATCGAATAGCTTGATAACAGGTTTTGATCATTATAAACAACGTCAATATGAGTTGACTCCAAATAGCATTTGTGGCATGCAAAGCAGATGTTCAAAATGTGCCTAAACCCGGGATTGAACCAGGGACCTTTACATCTTCGGTCTACTGCTCTCCCAACTGAGCTATTTCATACAGCTGGCAATTTCGGCTTTCTGTTGTATTTTTTATAATTGTTAAAGATAAATGCAGAACCTGGTCACTCTATCTGCATGTGCAGTTATGTGTTAAATTGTCCAGTATTATTCAGTAGCTAAATTGGTCTGATGGGTGAATTTCCTTTTTAGGAGCCAAGTTAGTTAGATGATGTTTGTAAACTATGAATGGACTTATACTCAGAAACACAGACCTATATGGCGAGGGTCGGCAAGCTAGGTCATCTGACTACTAACAGTTTTGTATAAGGGGAACTGGAGGCTGATGCAGGCAAAGCTTTACTTTCAATTAAAGGAAGAATTGGGAAATAAAGGAGGCAAAGTTGAATACAAGAGAGGTGGAAGCAAGTTTGAAAGAAAGACAGAAAGTAAATAATATGTTGAATTAATTGTATTGTCGATTATCTTGATAAAAGGTTTTGATCATTATAAACAAAGTCAATATGAGTTGACTCAAAATAGTCTTTGTGGCATGCAAAGCAGAAGTTCAAAATGTGCCGAAACCCGGGATCGAACCAGGGACCTTTAGATTTTCAGTATAACGCTCTCCCAACTGAGCTATTTCAGCCTGCCAGCAGCTATAGTATTCAGCCTCTTTTTTTGAACAATCCCAGAACAGAGATGCAGAACCTGGATTTTCAATCTGAGGTTAGAGCTGTGTTTTAATGTGTCCTGCATTGTTCAGCAGCTAACTGGTGAAATGGGTGAGTAGCGTTTTTGGGATAAATGTTAGGTCGTTTTTCTTTTAAAACTCTGAGTGGACCAGCACTGTATTACACAGACGTATGTCGCCTGAGTAGGTAAGCTATGTCATCTCAATACTGACAACTTTGTTTAAGGAAAAGTGAAAGCTGATGCAGACAAGAGTTTACTTTGAAAAAAGTATAAAAAAGGATAAATTCGTCATCAAAGCTGATGGCAAGAGAGGTGGAAGCAAGTTTAGAAGGAGGACAGAAAGACAACTTTTTGTTGAAGTTATCATGGTGTTGATCAGTTGATAAAATATTTTGACAAATAAAGAAAAAAAAACTAGAGCTGATTTCAAGAAATATTTTGCAAGAATGTAGGATCCCCTCGCACTGTGCCGAAACCCGGGATTGAACCAGGGACCTTAATCTCTTCAGTCTAACGATCTCCCAACTGAGATATTTCAGACAACAAGTCCCTGTGGCCTCCTGATGTATTATTAATAATTGTAGACGATACATACAGAACCTGGTCATTCTATTTTCGTTTATAGTTATGTGTTAAAGTGTCCAGTATCATTCAGCAGGTAACTTGGTCTGATGAGTGAATATCCTTTTTAGGGGACAAGGTAGGTAGAATTTTTTTTCTAAACTCTGAATTAACTTATACTCTGAAACACAGACCTATATGGCCAGGGTGTACAAGCTATGTCATCTGACTACTGACAGTTTTGTATAAGGGGAATTGGAGTCTGATGCAGGCAAAGCTTTACTTTAAAATAAAGCAAGAAGTTGCAAATAAATGAGGCATAGTTGAATACAAGAGAGGTGGAAGCAAGTTTGAAAGGAAGACAGAAAGTAAATAATATGTTGAATTGATTGTGTTGTTGATCAGATTGATAAAAGGTTTTGATAAAGAAGAGCGTTGATTTAACTCCAAACAGCTTTTGTGACATGAAAAGCAGAAGTAGAAATTATGCCGAAACCCGGGATTGAACCAGGGACCTTTAGATCTTCAGTCTAACGCTCTCCCAACTGAGCTATTTCGGCCTGATGGTAGTTTGGGTCTTCATCCTTTCTTTTAAACTTCCCAAGAAAATAGATGCTCAACCTCATGCTAGAGCTATGTTTTAAGATGTCCTGTATCATTCATCAGTTAACGGGTGCAATAGGTAAATAGCATTTTTCGGATCCAGGTTAGGTAGCTTTTTTTTTTACTCTGAATGGACTAGCACCATATTACACAGAGGTATTTGGCCTGAGTAGGTAAGCTATGTCATCTGAATACTGAAATCTGTGTTCAAGGAGAAGTGGAAGCTGATGCAGACAAGAGTTTACTTTACAAAAAAGCATGAAATAGGAAACATTTGTAGTCGAAGCTGAATGCAAGAGAGGTGGAAGCAAATTTAGAAGGAGGACAGAAAGACAATTCTATGTTGAATTGATCATGTTGTCGATCAGTTGATCAACTATTTTGATAAATAAAGAAAGAAAAACTTGAGCTGATACCAAGAAATATTTTGTGAGAAGCAAGAAACCTCTCAGACTTTTCCGAAACCCAGCATTGAACAAGGGACTTTTAGATTTTCAATCTAACACTCTCCCAACTGAGCTATTTCATCCAGCTGGCCATTTTGGCTTTCTGTTGTATTTTTGATAATTGTTAAAGATAAATGCAGACCCTGGTCAATCTATCTGCATGTGCAGTTATGTGTTAAATTGTCCAATATTATTCAGCAGCTAAATTGGTCTGATGGGTGAATTTCCTTTTTAGGAGCCAAGTTAGTTAGAAGATGTTTGTAAACTATGAATGGACTTATACTCAGACACACAGACCTATATGGCGAGGGTAGGCAAACTAGGTCATCTGACTACTAACAGTTTTGTATAAGGGGAACTCGAGGCTGATGCAGGCAAAGCTTTACTTTCAATTAAATGAAGAATTGGCAAATAAAGCAGGTAAAGTTGAATACAAGAGAGGTGGAAGCAAGTTTGACAGAAAGACAGAATGTAAACAATATGTTGAAATGGTTGTCTTATCGAATAGCTTGATAACAGGTTTTGATCATTATAAACAACGTCAATATGAGTTGACTCCAAATAGCATTTGTGGCATGCAAAGCAGATGTTCAAAATGTGCCTAAACCCGGGATTGAACCAGGGACCTTTACATCTTCGGTCTACTGCTCTCCCAACTGAGCTATTTCATACAGCTGGCAATTTCGGCTTTCTGTTGTATTTTTTATAATTGTTAAAGATAAATGCAGAACCTGGTCACTCTATCTGCATGTGCAGTTATGTGTTAAATTGTCCAGTATTATTCAGTAGCTAAATTGGTCTGATGGGTGAATTTCCTTTTTAGGAGCCAAGTTAGTTAGATGATGTTTGTAAACTATGAATGGACTTATACTCAGAAACACAGACCTATATGGCGAGGGTCGGCAAGCTAGGTCATCTGACTACTAACAGTTTTGTATAAGGGGAACTGGAGGCTGATGCAGGCAAAGCTTTACTTTCAATTAAAGGAAGAATTGGGAAATAAAGGAGGCAAAGTTGAATACAAGAGAGGTGGAAGCAAGTTTGAAAGAAAGACAGAAAGTAAATAATATGTTGAATTAATTGTATTGTCGATTATCTTGATAAAAGGTTTTGATCATTATAAACAAAGTCAATATGAGTTGACTCAAAATAGTCTTTGTGGCATGCAAAGCAGAAGTTCAAAATGTGCCGAAACCCAGGATCGAACCAGGGACCTTTAGATTTTCAGTATAACGCTCTCCCAACTGAGCTATTTCAGCCTGCCAGCAGCTATAGTATTCAGCCTCTTTTTTTGAACAATCCCAGAACAGAGATGCAGAACCTGGATTTTCAATCTGAGGTTAGAGCTGTGTTTTAATGTGTCCTGCATTGTTCAGCAGCTAACTGGTGAAATGGGTGAGTAGCGTTTTTGGGATAAATGTTAGGTCGTTTTTCTTTTAAAACTCTGAGTGGACCAGCACTGTATTACACAGACGTATGTCGCCTGAGTAGGTAAGCTATGTCATCTCAATACTGACAACTTTGTTTAAGGAGAAGTGAAAGCTGATGCAGACAAGAGTTTACTTTGAAAAAAGTATAAAAAAGGATAAATTCGTCATCAAAGCTGATGGCAAGAGAGGTGGAAGCAAGTTTAGAAGGAGGACAGAAAGACAACTTTTTGTTGAAGTTATAATGTTGTTGATCAGTTGATAAAATATTTTGACAAATAAAGAAAAAAAAACTAGAGCTGATTTCAAGAAATATTTTGCAAGAATGTAGGATCCCCTCGCACTGTGCCGAAACCCGGGATTGAACCAGGGACCTTAATCTCTTCAGTCTAACGATCTCCCAACTGAGATATTTCAGACAACAAGTCCCTGTGGCCTCCTGATGTATTATTAATAATTGTAGACGATACATACAGAACCTGGTCATTCTATTTTCGTTTATAGTTATGTGTTAAAGTGTCCAGTATCATTCAGCAGGTAACTTGGTCTGATGAGTGAATATCCTTTTTAGGGGACAAGGTAGGTAGAATTTTTTTTCTAAACTCTGAATTAACTTATACTCTGAAACACAGACCTATATGGCCAGGGTGTACAAGCTATGTCATCTGACTACTGACAGTTTTGTATAAGGGGAATTGGAGTCTGATGCAGGCAAAGCTTTACTTTAAAATAAAGCAAGAAGTTGCAAATAAATGAGGCATAGTTGAATACAAGAGAGGTGGAAGCAAGTTTGAAAGGAAGACAGAAAGTAAATAATATGTTGAATTGATTGTGTTGTTGATCAGATTGATAAAAGGTTTTGATAAAGAAGAGCGTTGATTTAACTCCAAACAGCTTTTGTGACATGAAAAGCAGAAGTTGAAATTATGCCGAATCCCGGGATTGAACCAGGGACCTTTAGATCTTCAGTCTAACGCTCTCCCAACTGAGCTATTTCGGCCTGATGGTAGTTTGGGTCTTCATCCTTTCTTTTAAACTTCCCAAGAAAATAGATGCTCAACCTCATGCTAGAGCTATGTTTTAAGATGTCCTGTATCATTCATCAGTTAACGGGTGCAATAGGTAAATAGCATTTTTCGGATCCAGGTTAGGTAGCTTTTTTTTTTACTCTGAATGGACTAGCACCATATTACACAGAGGTATTTGGCCTGAGTAGGTAAGCTATGTCATCTGAATACTGAAATCTGTGTTCAAGGAGAAGTGGAAGCTGATGCAGACAAGAGTTTACTTTACAAAAAAGCATGAAATAGGAAACATTTGTAGTCGAAGCTGAATGCAAGAGAGGTGGAAGCAAATTTAGAAGGAGGACAGAAAGACAATTCTATGTTGAATTGATCATGTTGTCGATCAGTTGATCAACTATTTTGATAAATAAAGAAAGAAAAACTTGAGCTGATACCAAGAAATATTTTGTGAGAAGCAAGAAACCTCTCAGACTTTTCCGAAACCCAGCATTGAACAAGGGACTTTTAGATTTTCAATCTAACACTCTCCCAACTGAGCTATTTCATCCAGCTGGCCATTTTGGCTTTCTGTTGTATTTTTGATAATTGTTAAAGATAAATGCAGACCCTGGTCAATCTATCTGCATGTGCAGTTATGTGTTAAATTGTCCAATATTATTCAGCAGCTAAATTGGTCTGATGGGTGAATTTCCTTTTTAGGAGCCAAGTTAGTTAGAAGATGTTTGTAAACTATGAATGGACTTATACTCAGACACACAGACCTATATGGCGAGGGTAGGCAAACTAGGTCATCTGACTACTAACAGTTTTGTATAAGGGGAACTCGAGGCTGATGCAGGCAAAGCTTTACTTTCAATTAAATGAAGAATTGGCAAATAAAGCAGGTAAAGTTGAATACAAGAGAGGTGGAAGCAAGTTTGACAGAAAGACAGAATGTAAACAATATGTTGAAATGGTTGTCTTATCGAATAGCTTGATAACAGGTTTTGATCATTATAAACAACGTCAATATGAGTTGACTCCAAATAGCATTTGTGGCATGCAAAGCAGATGTTCAAAATGTGCCTAAACCCGGGATTGAACCAGGGACCTTTACATCTTCGGTCTACTGCTCTCCCAACTGAGCTATTTCATACAGCTGGCAATTTCGGCTTTCTGTTGTATTTTTTATAATTGTTAAAGATAAATGCAGAACCTGGTCACTCTATCTGCATGTGCAGTTATGTGTTAAATTGTCCAGTATTATTCAGTAGCTAAATTGGTCTGATGGGTGAATTTCCTTTTTAGGAGCCAAGTTAGTTAGATGATGTTTGTAAACTATGAATGGACTTATACTCAGAAACACAGACCTATATGGCGAGGGTCGGCAAGCTAGGTCATCTGACTACTAACAGTTTTGTATAAGGGGAACTGGAGGCTGATGCAGGCAAAGCTTTACTTTCAATTAAAGGAAGAATTGGGAAATAAAGGAGGCAAAGTTGAATACAAGAGAGGTGGAAGCAAGTTTGAAAGAAAGACAGAAAGTAAATAATATGTTGAATTAATTGTATTGTCGATTATCTTGATAAAAGGTTTTGATCATTATAAACAAAGTCAATATGAGTTGACTCAAAATAGTCTTTGTGGCATGCAAAGCAGAAGTTCAAAATGTGCCGAAACCCGGGATCGAACCAGGGACCTTTAGATTTTCAGTATAACGCTCTCCCAACTGAGCTATTTCAGCCTGCCAGCAGCTATAGTATTCAGCCTCTTTTTTTGAACAATCCCAGAACAGAGATGCAGAACCTGGATTTTCAATCTGAGGTTAGAGCTGTGTTTTAATGTGTCCTGCATTGTTCAGCAGCTAACTGGTGAAATGGGTGAGTAGCGTTTTTGGGATAAATGTTAGGTCGTTTTTCTTTTAAAACTCTGAGTGGACCAGCACTGTATTACACAGACGTATGTCGCCTGAGTAGGTAAGCTATGTCATCTCAATACTGACAACTTTGTTTAAGGAAAAGTGAAAGCTGATGCAGACAAGAGTTTACTTTGAAAAAAGTATAAAAAAGGATAAATTCGTCATCAAAGCTGATGGCAAGAGAGGTGGAAGCAAGTTTAGAAGGAGGACAGAAAGACAACTTTTTGTTGAAGTTATCATGGTGTTGATCAGTTGATAAAATATTTTGACAAATAAAGAAAAAAAAACTAGAGCTGATTTCAAGAAATATTTTGCAAGAATGTAGGATCCCCTCGCACTGTGCCGAAACCCGGGATTGAACCAGGGACCTTAATCTCTTCAGTCTAACGATCTCCCAACTGAGATATTTCAGACAACAAGTCCCTGTGGCCTCCTGATGTATTATTAATAATTGTAGACGATACATACAGAACCTGGTCATTCTATTTTCGTTTATAGTTATGTGTTAAAGTGTCCAGTATCATTCAGCAGGTAACTTGGTCTGATGAGTGAATATCCTTTTTAGGGGACAAGGTAGGTAGAATTTTTTTTCTAAACTCTGAATTAACTTATACTCTGAAACACAGACCTATATGGCCAGGGTGTACAAGCTATGTCATCTGACTACTGACAGTTTTGTATAAGGGGAATTGGAGTCTGATGCAGGCAAAGCTTTACTTTAAAATAAAGCAAGAAGTTGCAAATAAATGAGGCATAGTTGAATACAAGAGAGGTGGAAGCAAGTTTGAAAGGAAGACAGAAAGTAAATAATATGTTGAATTGATTGTGTTGTTGATCAGATTGATAAAAGGTTTTGATAAAGAAGAGCGTTGATTTAACTCCAAACAGCTTTTGTGACATGAAAAGCAGAAGTAGAAATTATGCCGAAACCCGGGATTGAACCAGGGACCTTTAGATCTTCAGTCTAACGCTCTCCCAACTGAGCTATTTCGGCCTGATGGTAGTTTGGGTCTTCATCCTTTCTTTTAAACTTCCCAAGAAAATAGATGCTCAACCTCATGCTAGAGCTATGTTTTAAGATGTCCTGTATCATTCATCAGTTAACGGGTGCAATAGGTAAATAGCATTTTTCGGATCCAGGTTAGGTAGCTTTTTTTTTTACTCTGAATGGACTAGCACCATATTACACAGAGGTATTTGGCCTGAGTAGGTAAGCTATGTCATCTGAATACTGAAATCTGTGTTCAAGGAGAAGTGGAAGCTGATGCAGACAAGAGTTTACTTTACAAAAAAGCATGAAATAGGAAACATTTGTAGTCGAAGCTGAATGCAAGAGAGGTGGAAGCAAATTTAGAAGGAGGACAGAAAGACAATTCTATGTTGAATTGATCATGTTGTCGATCAGTTGATCAACTATTTTGATAAATAAAGAAAGAAAAACTTGAGCTGATACCAAGAAATATTTTGTGAGAAGCAAGAAACCTCTCAGACTTTTCCGAAACCCAGCATTGAACAAGGGACTTTTAGATTTTCAATCTAACACTCTCCCAACTGAGCTATTTCATCCAGCTGGCCATTTTGGCTTTCTGTTGTATTTTTGATAATTGTTAAAGATAAATGCAGACCCTGGTCAATCTATCTGCATGTGCAGTTATGTGTTAAATTGTCCAATATTATTCAGCAGCTAAATTGGTCTGATGGGTGAATTTCCTTTTTAGGAGCCAAGTTAGTTAGAAGATGTTTGTAAACTATGAATGGACTTATACTCAGACACACAGACCTATATGGCGAGGGTAGGCAAACTAGGTCATCTGACTACTAACAGTTTTGTATAAGGGGAACTCGAGGCTGATGCAGGCAAAGCTTTACTTTCAATTAAATGAAGAATTGGCAAATAAAGCAGGTAAAGTTGAATACAAGAGAGGTGGAAGCAAGTTTGACAGAAAGACAGAATGTAAACAATATGTTGAAATGGTTGTCTTATCGAATAGCTTGATAACAGGTTTTGATCATTATAAACAACGTCAATATGAGTTGACTCCAAATAGCATTTGTGGCATGCAAAGCAGATGTTCAAAATGTGCCTAAACCCGGGATTGAACCAGGGACCTTTACATCTTCGGTCTACTGCTCTCCCAACTGAGCTATTTCATACAGCTGGCAATTTCGGCTTTCTGTTGTATTTTTTATAATTGTTAAAGATAAATGCAGAACCTGGTCACTCTATCTGCATGTGCAGTTATGTGTTAAATTGTCCAGTATTATTCAGTAGCTAAATTGGTCTGATGGGTGAATTTCCTTTTTAGGAGCCAAGTTAGTTAGATGATGTTTGTAAACTATGAATGGACTTATACTCAGAAACACAGACCTATATGGCGAGGGTCGGCAAGCTAGGTCATCTGACTACTAACAGTTTTGTATAAGGGGAACTGGAGGCTGATGCAGGCAAAGCTTTACTTTCAATTAAAGGAAGAATTGGGAAATAAAGGAGGCAAAGTTGAATACAAGAGAGGTGGAAGCAAGTTTGAAAGAAAGACAGAAAGTAAATAATATGTTGAATTAATTGTATTGTCGATTATCTTGATAAAAGGTTTTGATCATTATAAACAAAGTCAATATGAGTTGACTCAAAATAGTCTTTGTGGCATGCAAAGCAGAAGTTCAAAATGTGCCGAAACCCGGGATCGAACCAGGGACCTTTAGATTTTCAGTATAACGCTCTCCCAACTGAGCTATTTCAGCCTGCCAGCAGCTATAGTATTCAGCCTCTTTTTTTGAACAATCCCAGAACAGAGATGCAGAACCTGGATTTTCAATCTGAGGTTAGAGCTGTGTTTTAATGTGTCCTGCATTGTTCAGCAGCTAACTGGTGAAATGGGTGAGTAGCGTTTTTGGGATAAATGTTAGGTCGTTTTTCTTTTAAAACTCTGAGTGGACCAGCACTGTATTACACAGACGTATGTCGCCTGAGTAGGTAAGCTATGTCATCTCAATACTGACAACTTTGTTTAAGGAGAAGTGAAAGCTGATGCAGACAAGAGTTTACTTTGAAAAAAGTATAAAAAAGGATAAATTCGTCATCAAAGCTGATGGCAAGAGAGGTGGAAGCAAGTTTAGAAGGAGGACAGAAAGACAACTTTTTGTTGAAGTTATCATGTTGTTGATCAGTTGATAAAATATTTTGACAAATAAAGAAAAAAAAAACTAGAGCTGATTTCAAGAAATATTTTGCAAGAATGTAGGATCCCCTCACACTGTGCCGAAACCCGGGATTGAACCAGGGACCTTAATCTCTTCAGTCTAACGATCTCCCAACTGAGATATTTCAGACAACAAGTCCCTGTGGCCTCCTGATGTATTATTAATAATTGTAGACGATACATACAGAACCTGGTCATTCTATTTTCGTTTATAGTTATGTGTTAAAGTGTCCAGTATCATTCAGCAGGTAACTTGGTCTGATGAGTGAATATCCTTTTTAGGGGACAAGGTAGGTAGAATTTTTTTTCTAAACTCTGAATTGACTTATACTCTGAAACACAGACCTATATGGCCAGGGTGTACAAGCTATGTCATCTGACTACTGACAGTTTTGTATAAGGGGAATTGGAGTCTGATGCAGGCAAAGCTTTACTTTAAAATAAAGCAAGAAGTTGCAAATAAATGAGGCATAGTTGAATACAAGAGAGGTGGAAGCAAGTTTGAAAGGAAGACAGAAAGTAAATAATATGTTGAATTGATTGTGTTGTTGATCAGATTGATAAAAGGTTTTGATAAAGAAGAGCGTTGATTTAACTCCAAACAGCTTTTGTGACATGAAAACCAGAAGTTGAAATTGTGCCGAAACCCGGGATTGAACCAGGGACCTTTAGATCTTCAGTCTAACGCTCTCCCAACTGAGCTATTTCGGCCTGATGGTAGTTTGGGTCTTCATCCTTTCTTTTAAACTTCCCAAGAAAATAGATGCTCAACCTCATGCTAGAGCTATGTTTTAAGATGTCCTGTATCATTCATCAGTTAACGGGTGCAATAGGTAAATAGCATTTTTCGGATCCAGGTTAGGTAGCTTTTTTTTTTACTCTGAATGGACTAGCACCATATTGCACAGAGGTATTTGGCCTGAGTAGGTAAGCTATGTCATCTGAATACTGAAATCTGTGTTCAAGGAGAAGTGGAAGCTGATGCAGACAAGAGTTTACGTTACAAAAAAGCATGAAATAGGAAACATTTGTAGTCGAAGCTGAATGCAAGAGAGGTGGAAGCAAATTTAGAAGGAGGACAGAAAGACAATTCTATGTTGAATTGATCATGTTGTCGATCAGTTGATCAAATATTTTGATAAATAAAGAAAGAAAAACTTGAGCTGATACCAAGAAATATTTTGTGAGAAGCAAGAAACCTCTCAGACTTTTCCGAAACCCAGCATTGAACAAGGGACTTTTAGATTTTCAATCTAACACTCTCCCAACTGAGCTATTTCATCCAGCTGGCCATTTTGGCTTTCTGTTGTATTTTTGATAATTGTTAAAGATAAATGCAGACCCTGGTCATTCTATCTGCATGTGCAGTTATGTGTTAAATTGTCCAATATAATTCAGCAGCTAAATTGGTCTGAAGGGTGAATTTCCTTTTTAGGAGCCAAGTTAGTTCGAAGATGTTTGTAAACTATGAATGGACTTATACTCAGACACACAGACCTATATGGCGAGGGTAGGCAAACTAGGTCATCTGACTACTAACAGTTTTGTATGAGAGGAACTCGAGGCTGATGCAGGCAAAGCTTTACTTTCAATTAAATAAAGAATTGGCAAATAAAGCAGGTAAAGTTGAATACAAGAGAGGTGGAAGCAAGTTTGACAGAAAGACAGAATGTAAACAATATGTTGAAATGGTTGTCTTATCGAATAGCTTGATAACAGGTTTTGATCATTATAAACAACGTCAATATGAGTTGACTCCAAATAGCATTTGTGGCATGCAAAGCAGAAGTTCAAAATGTGCCTAAACCCAGGATTGAACCAGGGACCTTTAGATCTTCAGTCTACTGCTCTCCCAACTGAGCTATTTCATACAGCTGGCAATTTCGGCTTTCTGTTGTATTTTTTATAATTGTTAAAGATAAATGCAGAACCTGGTCACTCTATCTGCATGTGCAGTTATGTGTTAAATTGTCCAGTATTATTCAGTAGCTAAATTGGTCTGATGGGTGAATTTCCTTTTTAGGAGCCAAGTTAGTTAGATGATGTTTGTAAACTATGAATGGACTTATACTCAGAAACACAGACCTATATGGCGAGGGTCGGCAAGCTAGGTCATCTGACTACTAACAGTTTTGTATAAGGGGAACTGGAGGCTGATGCAGGCAAAGCTTTACTTTCAATTAAAGGAAGAATTGGGAAATAAAGGAGGCAAAGTTGAATACAAGAGAGGTGGAAGCAAGTTTGAAAGAAAGACAGAAAGTAAATAATATGTTGAATTAATTGTATTGTCGATTATCTTGATAAAAGGTTTTGATCATTATAAACAAAGTCAATATGAGTTGACTCAAAATAGTCTTTGTGGCATGCAAAGCAGAAGTTCAAAATGTGCCAAAACCCGGGATCGAACCAGGGACCTTTAGATCTTCAGTCTAACGCTCTCCCAACTGAGCTATTTCGGCCTGCCAGCAGTTATAGTATTCAGCCTCTTTTTTTGAACAATCCCAGAACAGAGATGCAGAACCTGGATTTTCAATCTGAGGTTAGAGCTGTGTTTTAATGTGTCCTGCATTGTTCAGCAGCTAACTGGTGAAATGGGTGAGTAGCGTTTTTGGGATAAATGTTAGGTCGTTTTTCTTTTAGAGCTCTGAGTGGACCAGCACTGTATTACACAGACGTATGTCGCCTGAGTAGGTAAGCTATGTCATCTCAATACTGACAACTTTGTTTAAGGAGAAGTGAAAGCTGATGCAGACAAGAGTTTACTTTGAAAAAAGTATAAAAAAGGATAAATTCGTCATCAAAGCTGATGGCAAGAGAGGTGGAAGCAAGTTTAGAAGGAGGACAGAAAGACAACTTTTTGTTGAAGTTATCATGTTGTTGATCAGTTGATAAAATATTTTGACAAATAAAGAAAAAAAACTAGAGCTGATTTCAAGAAATATTTTGCAAGAATGTAGGATCCCCTCGCACTGTGCCGAAACCCGGGATTGAACCAGGGACCTTAATCTCTTCAGTCTAACGATCTCCCAACTGAGATATTTCAGACAACAAGTCCCTGTGGCCTCCTGATGTATTATTAATAATTGTAGACGATACATACAGAACCTGGTCATTCTATTTTCGTTTATAGTTATGTGTTAAAGTGTCCAGTATCATTCAGCAGGTAACTTGGTCTGATGAGTGAATATCCTTTTTAGGGGACAAGGTAGGTAGAATTTTTTTTCTAAACTCTGAATTGACTTATACTCTGAAACACAGACCTATATGGCCAGGGTGTACAAGCTATGTCATCTGACTACTGACAGTTTTGTATAAGGGGAATTGGAGGCTGATGCAGGCAAAGCTTTACTTTAAAATAAAGCAAGAAGTTGCAAATAAATGAGGCATAGTTGAATACAAGAGAGGTGGAAGCAAGTTTGAAAGGAAGACAGAAAGTAAATAATATGTTGAATTGATTGTGTTGTTGATCAGATTGATAAAAGGTTTTGATAAAGAAGAGCGTTGATTTAACTCCAAACAGCTTTTGTGACATGAAAAGCAGAAGATGAAATTGTGCCGAAACCCGGGATTGAACCAGGGACCTTTAGATCTTCAGTCTAACGCTCTCCCAACTGAGCTATTTCTGCCTGCTGGTCGTTTGGGTCTTCATCCTTTCTTTTAAACTTCCCAAGAAAATAGATGCTCAACCTCATGCTAGAGCTATGTTTTAAGATGTCCTGTATCATTCATCAGTTAACGGGTGCAATAGGTAAATAGCATTTTTCGGATCCAGGTTAGGTAGCTTTTTTTTTTACTCTGAATGGACTAGCACCATATTACACAGAGGTATTTGGCCTGAGTAGGTAAGCTATGTCATCTGAATACTGAAATCTGTGTTCAAGGAGAAGTGGAAGCTGATGCAGACAAGAGTTTACTTTACAAAAAAGCATGAAATAGGAAACATTTGTAGTCGAAGCTGAATGCAAGAGAGGTGGAAGCAAATTTAGAAGGAGGACAGAAAGACAATTCTATGTTGAATTGATCATGTTGTCGATCAGTTGATCAAATATTTTGATAAATGAAGAAAGAAAAACTTGAGCTGATACCAAGAAATATTTTGTGAGAAGCAAGAAACCTCTCAGACTTTTCCGAAACCCAGCATTGAACAAGGGACTTTTAGATTTTCAATCTAACACTCTCCCAACTGAGCTATTTCATCCAGCTGGCCATTTTGGCTTTCTGTTGTATTTTTGATAATTGTTAAAGATAAATGCAGACCCTGGTCATTCTATCTGCATGTGCAGTTATGTGTTAAATTGTCCAATATTATTCAGCAGCTAAATTGGTCTGATGGGTGAATTTCCTTTTTAGGAGCCAAGTTAGTTAGAAGATGTTTGTAAACTATGAATGGACTTATACTCAGACACACAGACCTATATGGCGAGGGTAGGCAAACTAGGTCATCTGACTACTAACAGTTTTGTATAAGGGGAACTCGAGGCTGATACAGGCAAAGCTTTACTTTCAAATAAAGGAAGAATTGGCAAATAAAGAAGGTAAAGTTGAATACAAGAGAGGTGGAAGCAAGTTTGACAGAAAGACAGAATGTAAAAAATATGTTGAAATGGTTGTCTTATCGATCAGCTTGATAAAAGGTTTTGATCATTATAAACAACGTCAATATGAGTTGACTCCAAATAGCATTTGTGGCATGCAAAGCAGAAGTTCAAAATGTGCCTAAACCCGGGATTGAACCAGGGACCTTTAGATCTTCAGTCTACTGCTCTCCCAACTGAGCTATTTCATCCAACGGGCAATTTTGGTTTTCTGTTGTATTTTTTATAATTGTTAAAGATAAATGCAGAACCTGGTCACTCTATCTGCATGTGCAGTTATGTGTTAAATTGTCCAGTATTATTCAGTAGCTAAATTGGTCTGATGGGTGAATTTCCTTTTTAGGAGCCAAGTTAGTTAGATGATGTTTGTAAACTATGAATGGACTTATACTCAGAAACACAGACCTATATGGCGAGGGTCGGCAAGCTAGGTCATCTGACTACTAACAGTTTTGTATAAGAGGAACTGGAGGCTGATGCAGGCAAAGCTTTACTTTCAATTAAAGGAAGAATTGGGAAATAAAGGAGGCAAAGTTGAATACAAGAGAGGTGGAAGCAAGTTTGAAAGAAAGACAAAGTAAATAATATGTTGAATTAATTGTATTGTCGATTATCTTGATAAAAGGTTTTGATCATTATAAACAAAGTCAATATGAGTTGACTCAAAATAGTCTTTGTGGCATGCAAAGCAGAAGTTCAAAATGTGCCGAAACCCAGGATCGAACCAGGGACCTTTAGATCTTCAGTCTAACGCTCTCCCAACTGAGCTATTTCGGCCTGCCAGCAGCTATAGTATTCAGCCTCTTTTTTTTAACAATCCCAGAACAGAGATGCAGAACCTGGATTTTCAATCTGAGGTTAGATCTGTGTTTTAATGTGTCCTGCATTGTTCAGCAGCTAACTGGTGAAATGGGTGAGTAGCGTTTTTGGGATAAATGTTAAGTCGTTTTTCTTTTAAAACTCTGAGTGGACCAGCACTGTATTACACAGACGTATGTCGCCTGAGTAGGTAAGCTATGTCATCTCAATGCTGACAACTTTGTTCAAGGAGAAGTGAAAGCTGATGCAGACAAGAGTTTACTTTGAAAAAAGTATAAAATGGGATAAATTCGTCATCAAAGCTGATGGCAAGAGAGGTTGAAGCAAGTTTAGAAGGAGGACAGAAAGACAACTTTTTGTTGAAGTTATCATGTTGTTGATCAGTTGATAAAATATTTTGAGAAATAAAGAAAAAAAAACTAGAGCTGATTTCAAGAAATATTTTGCAAGAATGTAGGATCCCCTCGCACTGTGCTGAAAGTCAGGATTGAATCAGGTACCTTAAGCTCTTCAGTCTAACGATCTCCCAACTGAGATATTTCAGCCAACAAGTCCCTGTGGCCTCCTGATGTATTATTAATAATTGTAGACGATACATACAGAACCTGGTCATTCTATTTTCGTTTATAGTTATGTGTTAAAGTGTCGAGTATCATTCAGCAGGTAACTTGGTCTGATGAGTGAATATCCTTTTTAGGGGACAAGGTAGGTAGAATTTTTTTTTCTAAACTCTGAATTGACTTATACTCTGAAACACAGACCTATATGGCCAGGGTGTACAAGCTATGTCATCTGACTACTGACAGTTTTATATAAGGGGAATTGGAGGCTGATGCAGGCAAAGCTTTACTTTAAAATAAAGCAAGAAGTTGCAAATAAATGAGGCATAGTTGAATACAAGAGAGGTGGAAGCAAGTTTGAAAGGAAGACAGAAAGTAAATAGTATGTTGAATTGATTGTGTTGTTGATCAGATTGATGAAAGGTTTTGATAAAGAAGAGCGTTGAATTAACTCCAAACAGCTTTTGTGACATGAAAAGCAGAAGTTGAAATTGTGCCGAAACCCGGGATTGAACCAGAGAACTTTAGATCTTCAGTCTAACGCTCTCCCAACTGAGCTATTTCGGCCTGTTGGTAGTTTGGGTCTTCATCCTTTCTTTTAAACTTCCCAAGAAAATAGATGCTCAACCTCATGCTAGAGCTATGTTTTAAGATGTCCTGTATCATTCATCAGTTAACGGGTGCAATAGGTAAATAGCATTTTTCGGATCCAGGTTAGGTAGCTTTTTTTTTTACTCTGAATGGACTAGCACCATATTGCACAGAGGTATTTGGCCTGAGTAGGTAAGCTATGTCATCTGAATACTGAAATCTGTGTTCAAGGAGAAGTGGAAGCTGATGCAGACAAGAGTTTACGTTACAAAAAAGCATGAAATAGGAAACATTTGTAGTCGAAGCTGAATGCAAGAGAGGTGGAAGCAAATTTAGAAGGAGGACAGAAAGACAATTCTATGTTGAATTGATCATGTTGTCGATCAGTTGATCAAATATTTTGATAAATAAAGAAAGAAAAACTTGAGCTGATACCAAGAAATATTTTGTGAGAAGCAAGAAACCTCTCAGACTTTTCCGAAACCCAGCATTGAACAAGGGACTTTTAGATTTTCAATCTAACACTCTCCCAACTGAGCTATTTCATCCAGCTGGCCATTTTGGCTTTCTGTTGTATTTTTGATAATTGTTAAAGATAAATGCAGACCCTGGTCATTCTATCTGCATGTGCAGTTATGTGTTAAATTGTCCAATATAATTCAGCAGCTAAATTGGTCTGAAGGGTGAATTTCCTTTTTAGGAGCCAAGTTAGTTCGAAGATGTTTGTAAACTATGAATGGACTTATACTCAGACACACAGACCTATATGGCGAGGGTAGGCAAACTAGGTCATCTGACTACTAACAGTTTTGTATGAGAGGAACTCGAGGCTGATGCAGGCAAAGCTTTACTTTCAATTAAATAAAGAATTGGCAAATAAAGCAGGTAAAGTTGAATACAAGAGAGGTGGAAGCAAGTTTGACAGAAAGACAGAATGTAAACAATATGTTGAAATGGTTGTCTTATCGAATAGCTTGATAACAGGTTTTGATCATTATAAACAACGTCAATATGAGTTGACTCCAAATAGCATTTGTGGCATGCAAAGCAGAAGTTCAAAATGTGCCTAAACCCAGGATTGAACCAGGGACCTTTAGATCTTCAGTCTACTGCTCTCCCAACTGAGCTATTTCATACAGCTGGCAATTTCGGCTTTCTGTTGTATTTTTTATAATTGTTAAAGATAAATGCAGAACCTGGTCACTCTATCTGCATGTGCAGTTATGTGTTAAATTGTCCAGTATTATTCAGTAGCTAAATTGGTCTGATGGGTGAATTTCCTTTTTAGGAGCCAAGTTAGTTAGATGATGTTTGTAAACTATGAATGGACTTATACTCAGAAACACAGACCTATATGGCGAGGGTCGGCAAGCTAGGTCATCTGACTACTAACAGTTTTGTATAAGGGGAACTGGAGGCTGATGCAGGCAAAGCTTTACTTTCAATTAAAGGAAGAATTGGGAAATAAAGGAGGCAAAGTTGAATACAAGAGAGGTGGAAGCAAGTTTGAAAGAAAGACAGAAAGTAAATAATATGTTGAATTAATTGTATTGTCGATTATCTTGATAAAAGGTTTTGATCATTATAAACAAAGTCAATATGAGTTGACTCAAAATAGTCTTTGTGGCATGCAAAGCAGAAGTTCAAAATGTGCCAAAACCCGGGATCGAACCAGGGACCTTTAGCTCTTCAGTCTAACGCTCTCCCAACTGAGCTATTTCGGCCTGCCAGCAGTTATAGTATTCAGCCTCTTTTTTTGAACAATCCCAGAACAGAGATGCAGAACCTGGATTTTCAATCTGAGGTTAGAGCTGTGTTTTAATGTGTCCTGCATTGTTCAGCAGCTAACTGGTGAAATGGGTGAGTAGCGTTTTTGGGATAAATGTTAGGTCGTTTTTCTTTTAGAGCTCTGAGTGGACCAGCACTGTATTACACAGACGTATGTCGCCTGAGTAGGTAAGCTATGTCATCTCAATACTGACAACTTTGTTTAAGGAGAAGTGAAAGCTGATGCAGACAAGAGTTTACTTTGAAAAAAGTATAAAAAAGGATAAATTCGTCATCAAAGCTGATGGCAAGAGAGGTGGAAGCAAGTTTAGAAGGAGGACAGAAAGACAACTTTTTGTTGAAGTTATCATGTTGTTGATCAGTTGATAAAATATTTTGACAAATAAAGAAAAAAAACTAGAGCTGATTTCAAGAAATATTTTGCAAGAATGTAGGATCCCCTCGCACTGTGCCGAAACCCGGGATTGAACCAGGGACCTTAATCTCTTCAGTCTAACGATCTCCCAACTGAGATATTTCAGACAACAAGTCCCTGTGGCCTCCTGATGTATTATTAATAATTGTAGACGATACATACAGAACCTGGTCATTCTATTTTCGTTTATAGTTATGTGTTAAAGTGTCCAGTATCATTCAGCAGGTAACTTGGTCTGATGAGTGAATATCCTTTTTAGGGGACAAGGTAGGTAGAATTTTTTTTCTAAACTCTGAATTGACTTATACTCTGAAACACAGACCTATATGGCCAGGGTGTACAAGCTATGTCATCTGACTACTGACAGTTTTGTATAAGGGGAATTGGAGGCTGATGCAGGCAAAGCTTTACTTTAAAATAAAGCAAGAAGTTGCAAATAAATGAGGCATAGTTGAATACAAGAGAGGTGGAAGCAAGTTTGAAAGGAAGACAGAAAGTAAATAATATGTTGAATTGATTGTGTTGTTGATCAGATTGATAAAAGGTTTTGATAAAGAAGAGCGTTGATTTAACTCCAAACAGCTTTTGTGACATGAAAAGCAGAAGATGAAATTGTGCCGAAACCCGGGATTGAACCAGGGACCTTTAGATCTTCAGTCTAACGCTCTCCCAACTGAGCTATTTCTGCCTGCTGGTCGTTTGGGTCTTCATCCTTTCTTTTAAACTTCCCAAGAAAATAGATGCTCAACCTCATGCTAGAGCTATGTTTTAAGATGTCCTGTATCATTCATCAGTTAACGGGTGCAATAGGTAAATAGCATTTTTCGGATCCAGGTTAGGTAGCTTTTTTTTTTACTCTGAATGGACTAGCACCATATTACACAGAGGTATTTGGCCTGAGTAGGTAAGCTATGTCATCTGAATACTGAAATCTGTGTTCAAGGAGAAGTGGAAGCTGATGCAGACAAGAGTTTACTTTACAAAAAAGCATGAAATAGGAAACATTTGTAGTCGAAGCTGAATGCAAGAGAGGTGGAAGCAAATTTAGAAGGAGGACAGAAAGACAATTCTATGTTGAATTGATCATGTTGTCGATCAGTTGATCAAATATTTTGATAAATGAAGAAAGAAAAACTTGAGCTGATACCAAGAAATATTTTGTGAGAAGCAAGAAACCTCTCAGACTTTTCCGAAACCCAGCATTGAACAAGGGACTTTTAGATTTTCAATCTAACACTCTCCCAACTGAGCTATTTCATCCAGCTGGCCATTTTGGCTTTCTGTTGTATTTTTGATAATTGTTAAAGATAAATGCAGACCCTGGTCATTCTATCTGCATGTGCAGTTATGTGTTAAATTGTCCAATATTATTCAGCAGCTAAATTGGTCTGATGGGTGAATTTCCTTTTTAGGAGCCAAGTTAGTTAGAAGATGTTTGTAAACTATGAATGGACTTATACTCAGACACACAGACCTATATGGCGAGGGTAGGCAAACTAGGTCATCTGACTACTAACAGTTTTGTATAAGGGGAACTCGAGGCTGATACAGGCAAAGCTTTACTTTCAAATAAAGGAAGAATTGGCAAATAAAGAAGGTAAAGTTGAATACAAGAGAGGTGGAAGCAAGTTTGACAGAAAGACAGAATGTAAAAAATATGTTGAAATGGTTGTCTTATCGATCAGCTTGATAAAAGGTTTTGATCATTATAAACAACGTCAATATGAGTTGACTCCAAATAGCATTTGTGGCATGCAAAGCAGAAGTTCAAAATGTGCCTAAACCCGGGATTGAACCAGGGACCTTTAGATCTTCAGTCTACTGCTCTCCCAACTGAGCTATTTCATCCAACGGGCAATTTTGGTTTTCTGTTGTATTTTTTATAATTGTTAAAGATAAATGCAGAACCTGGTCACTCTATCTGCATGTGCAGTTATGTGTTAAATTGTCCAGTATTATTCAGTAGCTAAATTGGTCTGATGGGTGAATTTCCTTTTTAGGAGCCAAGTTAGTTAGATGATGTTTGTAAACTATGAATGGACTTATACTCAGAAACACAGACCTATATGGCGAGGGTCGGCAAGCTAGGTCATCTGACTACTAACAGTTTTGTATAAGAGGAACTGGAGGCTGATGCAGGCAAAGCTTTACTTTCAATTAAAGGAAGAATTGGGAAATAAAGGAGGCAAAGTTGAATACAAGAGAGGTGGAAGCAAGTTTGAAAGAAAGACAAAGTAAATAATATGTTGAATTAATTGTATTGTCGATTATCTTGATAAAAGGTTTTGATCATTATAAACAAAGTCAATATGAGTTGACTCAAAATAGTCTTTGTGGCATGCAAAGCAGAAGTTCAAAATGTGCCGAAACCCAGGATCGAACCAGGGACCTTTAGATCTTCAGTCTAACGCTCTCCCAACTGAGCTATTTCGGCCTGCCAGCAGCTATAGTATTCAGCCTCTTTTTTTTAACAATCCCAGAACAGAGATGCAGAACCTGGATTTTCAATCTGAGGTTAGATCTGTGTTTTAATGTGTCCTGCATTGTTCAGCAGCTAACTGGTGAAATGGGTGAGTAGCGTTTTTGGGATAAATGTTAAGTCGTTTTTCTTTTAAAACTCTGAGTGGACCAGCACTGTATTACACAGACGTATGTCGCCTGAGTAGGTAAGCTATGTCATCTCAATGCTGACAACTTTGTTCAAGGAGAAGTGAAAGCTGATGCAGACAAGAGTTTACTTTGAAAAAAGTATAAAATGGGATAAATTCGTCATCAAAGCTGATGGCAAGAGAGGTTGAAGCAAGTTTAGAAGGAGGACAGAAAGACAACTTTTTGTTGAAGTTATCATGTTGTTGATCAGTTGATAAAATATTTTGAGAAATAAAGAAAAAAAAACTAGAGCTGATTTCAAGAAATATTTTGCAAGAATGTAGGATCCCCTCGCACTGTGCTGAAAGTCAGGATTGAATCAGGTACCTTAAGCTCTTCAGTCTAACGATCTCCCAACTGAGATATTTCAGCCAACAAGTCCCTGTGGCCTCCTGATGTATTATTAATAATTGTAGACGATACATACAGAACCTGGTCATTCTATTTTCGTTTATAGTTATGTGTTAAAGTGTCGAGTATCATTCAGCAGGTAACTTGGTCTGATGAGTGAATATCCTTTTTAGGGGACAAGGTAGGTAGAATTTTTTTTTCTAAACTCTGAATTGACTTATACTCTGAAACACAGACCTATATGGCCAGGGTGTACAAGCTATGTCATCTGACTACTGACAGTTTTATATAAGGGGAATTGGAGGCTGATGCAGGCAAAGCTTTACTTTAAAATAAAGCAAGAAGTTGCAAATAAATGAGGCATAGTTGAATACAAGAGAGGTGGAAGCAAGTTTGAAAGGAAGACAGAAAGTAAATAGTATGTTGAATTGATTGTGTTGTTGATCAGATTGATGAAAGGTTTTGATAAAGAAGAGCGTTGAATTAACTCCAAACAGCTTTTGTGACATGAAAAGCAGAAGTTGAAATTGTGCCGAAACCCGGGATTGAACCAGAGAACTTTAGATCTTCAGTCTAACGCTCTCCCAACTGAGCTATTTCGGCCTGTTGGTAGTTTGGGTCTTCATCCTTTCTTTTAAACTTCCCAAGAAAATAGATGCTCAACCTCATGCTAGAGCTATGTTTTAAGATGTCCTGTATCATTCATCAGTTAACGGGTGCAATAGGTAAATAGCATTTTTCGGATCCAGGTTAGGTAGCTTTTTTTTTTACTCTGAATGGACTAGCACCATATTACACAGAGGTATTTGGCCTGAGTAGGTAAGCTATGTCATCTGAATACTGAAATCTGTGTTCAAGGAGAAGTGGAAGCTGATGCAGACAAGAGTTTACTTTACAAAAAAGCATGAAATAGGAAACATTTGTAGTCGAAGCTGAATGCAAGAGAGGTGGAAGCAAATTTAGAAGGAGGACAGAAAGACAATTCTATGTTGAATTGATCATGTTGTCGATCAGTTGATCAAATATTTTGATAAATAAAGAAAGAAAAACTTGAGCTGATACCAAGAAATATTTTGTGAGAAGCAAGAAACCTCTCAGACTTTTCCGAAACCCAGCATTGAACAAGGGACTTTTAGATTTTCAATCTAACACTCTCCCAACTGAGCTATTTCATCCAGCTGGCCATTTTGGCTTTCTGTTGTATTTTTGATAATTGTTAAAGATAAATGCAGACCCTGGTCATTCTATCTGCATGTGCAGTTATGTGTTAAATTGTCCAATATTATTCAGCAGCTAAATTGGTCTGATGGGTGAATTTCCTTTTTAGGAGCCAAGTTAGTTAGAAGATGTTTGTAAACTATGAATGGACTTATACTCAGACACACAGACCTATATGGCGAGGGTAGGCAAACTAGGTCATCTGACTACTAACAGTTTTGTATAAGGGGAACTCGAGGCTGATGCAGGCAAAGCTTTACTTTCAATTAAAGTAAGAATTGGCAAATAAAGCAGGTAAAGTTGAATACAAGAGAGGTGGAAGCAAGTTTGACAGAAAGACAGAATGTAAAAAATATGTTGAAATGGTTGTCTTATCGATCAGCTTGATAAAAGGTTTTGATCATTATAAACAACGTCAATATGAGTTGACTCCAAATAGCATTTGTGGCATGCAAAGCAGAAGTTAAAAATGTGCCGAAACCCGGGATCAAACCAAGGACCTTTAGATCTTCATTCTAATGCTCTCCCAACTGAGCTATTTCGGCCTGCCAGCAGCTATAGTATTCAGCCTCTTTTTTTGAACAATCCCAGAACAGAGATGCAGAACCTGGATTTTCAATCTGAGGTTAGAGCTGTGTTTTAATGTGTCCTGCATTGTTCAGCAGCTAACTGGTGAATTGGGTGAGTAGCGTTTTTGGGATAAATGTTAGGTCGTTTTTCTTTTAAAACTCTGAGTGGACCAGCACTGTATTACACAGACGTATGTCGCCTGAGTAGGTAAGCTATGTCATCTCAATACTGACAACTTTGTTTAAGGAGAAGTGAAAGCTGATGCAGACAAGAGTTTACTTTGAAAAAAGTATAAAAAAGGATAAATTCGTCATCAAAGCTGATGGCAAGAGAGGTGGAAGCAAGTTTAGAAGGAGGACAGAAAGACAACTTTTTGTTGAAGTTATCATGTTGTTGATCAGTTGATAAAATATTTTGACAAATAAAGAAAAAAAAACTAGAGCTGATTTCAAGAAATATTTTGCAAGAATGTAGGATCCCCTCGCACTGTGCCGAAACCCAGGATTGAACCAGGGACCTTAATCTCTTCAGTCTAACGATCTCCCAACTGAGATATTTCAGCCAACAAGTCCATGTGGCCTCCTGATGAATTATTAATAATTGTAGACGATACATACAGAACCTGGTCATTCTATTTTCGTTTATAGTTATGTGTTAAAGTGTCCAGTATCATTCAGCAGGTAACTTGGTCTGATGAGTGAATATCCTTTTTAGGGGACAAGGTAGGTAGAATTTTTTTTTCTAAACTCTGAATTGACTTATACTCTGAAACACAGACCTATATGGCCAGGGTGTACAAGCTATGTCATCTGACTACTGACAGTTTTGTATAAGGGGAATTGGAGGCTGATGCAGGCAAAGCTTTACTCTAAAATAAAGCAAGAAGTTGCAAACAAATGAGGCATAGTTGAATACAAGAGAGGTGGAAGCAAGTTTGAAAGGAAGACAGAAAGTAAATAATATGTTGAATTGATTGTGTTGTTGATCAGATTGATAAAAGGTTTTGATAAAGAAGAGCGTTGATTTAACTCCAAACAGCTTTTGTGACATGAAAAGCAGAAGTTGAAATTGTGCCGAAACCCAGGACTGAACCAGGGACCTTTAGATCTTCAGTCTAACGCTCTCCCAACTGAGCTATTTCGGCCTGCTGGTAGTTTGGGTCTTCATCCTTTCTTATAAACTTCCCAAGAAAAGAGATGCTCAACCTCATGCTAGAGCTATGTTTTAAGATGTCCTGTATCATTCATCAGTTAACGGGTGCAATAGGTAAATAGCATTTTTCGGATCCAGGTTAGGTAGCTTTTTTTTTTACTCTGAATGGACTAGCACCATATTACACAGAGGTATTTGGCCTGAGTAGGTAAGCTATGTCATCTGAATACTGAAATCTGTGTTCAAGGAGAAGTGGAAGCTGATGCAGACAAGAGTTTACTTTACAAAAAAGCATGAAATAGGAAACATTTGTAGTCGAAGCTGAATGCAAGAGAGGTGGAAGCAAATTTAGAAGGAGGACAGAAAGACAATTCTATGTTGAATTGATCATGTTGTCGATCAGTTGATCAAATATTTTGATAAATAAAGAAAGAAAAACTTGAGCTGATACCAAGAAATATTTTGTGAGAAGCAAGAAACCTCTCAGACTTTTCCGAAACCCAGCATTGAACAAGGGACTTTTAGATTTTCAATCTAACACTCTCCCAACTGAGCTATTTCATCCAGCTGGCCATTTTGGCTTTCTGTTGTATTTTTGATAATTGTTAAAGATAAATGCAGACCCTGGTCATTCTATCTGCATGTGCAGTTATGTGTTAAATTGTCCAATATTATTCAGCAGCTAAATTGGTCTGATGGGTGAATTTCCTTTTTAGGAGCCAAGTTAGTTAGAAGATGTTTGTAAACTATGAATGGACTTATACTCAGACACACAGACCTATATGGCGAGGGTAGGCAAACTACGTCATCTGACTACTAACAGTTTTGTGTAAGGGGAACTCGAGGCTGATGCAGGCAAAGCTTTACTTTCAATTAAAGTAAGAATTGGCAAATAAAGCAGGTAAAGTTGAATACAAGAGAGGTGGAAGCAAGTTTGACAGAATGACAGAATGTAAATAATATGTTGAATTAATTGTATTGTCGATTATCTTGATAAAAGGTTTTGATCATTATAAACAAAGTCAATATGAGTTGACTCAAAATAGTCTTTGTGGCATGCAAAGCAGAAGTTCAAAATGTGCCGAAACCCGGGATTGAACCAGGGACCTTTAGATCTTCAGTCTACTGCTCTCCCAACTGAGCTATTTCATCCAGCTGGCAATTATGGCTTTCTGTTGTATTTTTTATAATTGTTAAAGATAAATGCAGAACCTGGTCACTCTATCTGCATGTGCAGTTATGTGTTAAATTGTCCAGTATTATTCAGTAGCTAAATTGGTCTGATGGGTGAATTTCCTTTTTAGGAGCCAAGTTAGTTAGATGATGTTTGTAAACTATGAATGGACTTATACTCAGAAACACAGACCTATATGGCGAGGGTCGGCAAGCTAGGTCATCTGACTACTAACAGTTTTGTATAAGGGGAACTCGAGGCTGATGCAGGCAAAGCTTTACTTTCAATTCAAGGAAGAATTGGGAAATAAAGGAGGCAAAGTTGAATACAAGAGAGGTGGAAGCAAGTTTGACAGAAAGACAGAATGTAAAAAATATGTTGAAATGGTTGTCTTATCGATCAGCTTGATAAAAGGTTTTGATCATTATAAACAACGTCAATATGAGTTGACTCCAAATAGCATTTGTGGCATGCAAAGCAGAAGTTCAAAATGTGCCTAAACCCGGGATTGAACCAGGGACCTTTAGATCTTCCGTCTACTGCTCTCCAAACTGAGCTATTTCATCCAGCTGGCAATTTTGGCTTTCTGTTGTATTTTTTATAATTGTTAAAGATAAATGCAGAACCTGGTCACTCTATCCGCATGTGCAGTTATGTGTTAAATTGTCCAGTATTATTCAGTAGCTAAATTGGTCTGATGGGTGAATTTCTTTTTTAGGAGCCAAGTTAGTTAGATGATGTTTGTAAACTATGAATGGACTTATACTCAGAAACACAGACCTATATGGCGAGGGTCTTCATCCTTTCTTTTAAACTTCCCAAGAAAATAGATGCTCAACCTCATGCTAGAGCTATGTTTTAAGATGTCCTGTATCATTCATCAGTTAACGGGTGCAATAGGTAAATAGCATTTTTCGGATCCAGGTTAGGTAGCTTTTGTTTTTACTCTGAATGGACTAGCACCATATTACACAGAGGTATTTGGCCTGAGTAGGTAAGCTATGTCATCTGAATACTGAAATCTGTGTTCAAGGAGAAGTGGAAGCTGATGCAGACAAGAGTTTACTTTACAAAAAAGCATGAAATAGGAAACATTTGTAGTCGAAGCTGAATGCAAGAGAGGTGGAAGCAAATTTAGAAGGAGGACAGAAAGACAATTCTATGTTGAATTGATCATGTTGTCGATCAGTTGATCAAATATTTTGATAAATAAAGAAAGAAAAACTTGAGCTGATACCAAGAAATATTTTGTGAGAAGCAAGAAACCTCTCAGACTTTTCCGAAACCCAGCATTGAACAAGGGACTTTTAGATTTTCAATCTCACACTCTCCCAACTGAGCTATTTCGTCCAGCTGGCCGTTTTGGCTTTCTGTTGTATTTTTGATAATTGTTAAAGATAAATGCAGACCCTGGTCATTCTATCTGCATGTGCAGTTATGTGTTAAATTGTCCAATATTATTCAGCAGCTAAATTGGTCTGATGGGTGAATTTCCTTTTTAGGAGCCAAGTTAGTTAGAAGATGTTTGTAAACTATGAATGGACTTATACTCAGACACACAGACCTATATGGCGAGGGTCGGCAAGCTAGGTCATCTGACTACTAACAGTTTTGTATAAGGGGAACTGGAGGCTGATGCAGGCAAAGCTTTACTTTCAATTAAAGGAAGAATTGGCAAATAAAGAAGGTAAAGTTGAATACAAGAGAGGGGGAAGCAAGTTTGACAGAAAGACAGAATGTAAAAAATATGTTGAAATGGTTGTCTTATCGAATAGCTTGATAAAAGGTTTTGATCATTATAAACAACGTCAATATGAGTTGACTCCAAATAGCATTTGTGGCATGCAAAGCAGAAGTTCAAAATGTGCCGAAACCCGGGATTGAACCAGGGACCTTTAGATCTTCAGTCTACTGCTCTCCCAACTGAGCTATTTCATCCAGCTGGCAATTTCTGCTTTCTGTTGTATTTTTTATAATTGTTAATGATTAATGCAGAACCTGGTCACTCTATCTGCATGTGCAGTTATGTGTTAAATTGTCCAGTATTATTCAGTAGCTAAATTGGTCTGATGGGTGAATTTCCTTTTTAGGAGCCAAGTTAGTTAGATAATGTTTGTAAACTATGAATGGACTTATACTCAAAAACACAGACCTATATGGCGACGGTCGGCAAGCTAGGTCATCTGACTACTAACAGTTTTGTATAAGGGGAACTGGAGGCTGATGCAGGCAAAGCTTTACTTTCAATTAAAGGAAGAATTGGGAAATAAAGGAGGCAAAGTTGAATACAAGAGAGGTGGAAGCAAGTTTGAAAGAAAGACAGAAAGTAAATAATATGTTGAATTAATTGTATTGTCGATTATCTTGATAAAAGGTTTTGATCATTATAAACAAAGTCAATATGAGTTGACTCAAAATAGTCTTTGTGGCATGCAAAGCAGAAGTTCAAAATGTGCCGAAACCTGGGATCGAACCAGTGACCTTTAGATCTTCAGTCTAACGCTCTCCCAACTGAGCTATTTCGGCCTGCCAGCAGCTATAGTATTCAGCCTCTTTTTTGAACAATCCCAGAACAGAGATGCAGAATCTGGATTTTCAATCTGAGGTTAGAGCTGTGTTTTAATGTGTCCTGCATTGTTCAGCAGCTAACTGGTGAAATGGGTGAGTAGCGTTTTTGGGATAAATGTTAGGTCGTTTTTCTTTTAAAACTCTGAGTGGACCAGCACTGTATTACACAGATGTATGTCGCCTGAGTAGGTAAGCTATGTCATCTCAATACTGACAACTTTGTTTAAGGAGAAGTGAAAGCTGATGCAGACAAGAGTTTACTTTGAAAAAAGTATAAAAAAGGATTAATTTGTCATCAAAGCTGATGGCAAGAGAGGTGGAAGCAAGTTTAGAAGGAGGACAGAAAGACAACTTTTTGTTGAAGTTATCATGTTATTGATCAGTTGATAAAATATTTTGACAAATAAAGAAAAAAAAACTAGAGCTGATTTCAAGAAATATTTTGCAAGAATGTAGGATCCCCTCGCACTGTGCCGAAACCCGGGATTGAACCAGGGACCTTAATCTCTTCAGTCTAACGATCTCCCAACTGAGATATTTCAGCCAACAAGTCCATGTGGCCTCCTGATGAATTATTAATAATTGTAGACGATACATACAGAACCTGGTCATTCTATTTTCGTTTATAGTTATGTGTTAAAGTGTCCAGTATCATTCAGCAGGTAACTTGGTCTGATGAGTGAATATCCTTTTTAGGGGACAAGGTAGGTAGAATTTTTTTTTCTGAACTCTGAATTGACTTATACTCTGAAACACAGACCTATATGGCCAGGGTGTACAAGCTATGTCATCTGACTACTGACAGTTTTGTATAAGGGGAATTGGAGGCTGATGCAGGCAAAGCTTTACTCTAAAATAAAGCAAGAAGTTGCAAACAAATGAGGCATAGTTGAATACAAGAGAGGTGGAAGCAAGTTTGAAAGGAAGACAGAAAGTAAATAATATGTTGAATTGATTGTGTTGTTGATCAGATTGATGAAAGGTTTTGATAAAGAAGAGCGTTGATTTAACTCCAAACAGCTTTTGTGACATGAAAAGCAGAAGTTGAAATTGTGCCGAAACCCGGGATCTTTAGATCTTCAGTCTAACGCTCTCCCAACTGAGCTATTTTGGCCTGCTGGTAGTTTGGGTCTTCATCCTTTCTTTTAAACTTCCCAAGAAAATAGATGCTCAACCTCATGCTAGAGCTATGTTTTAAGATGTCCTGTATCATTCATCAGTTAACGGGTGCAATAGGTAAATAGCATTTTTCGGATCCAGGTTAGGTAGCTTTTTTTTTTACTCTGAATGGGCTAGCACCATATTACACAGAGGTATTTGGCCTGAGTAGGTAAGCTATGTCATCTGAATACTGGAATCTGTGTTCAAGGAGAAGTGGAAGCTGATGCAGACAAGAGTTTACTTTACAAAAAAGCATGAAATAGGAAACATTTGTAGTCGAAGCTGAATGCAAGAGAGGTGGAAGCAAATTTAGAAGGAGGACAGAAAGACAATTCTATGTTGAATTGATCATGTTGTCGATCAGTTGATAAAATATTTTGATAAATAAAGAAAGAAAAACTTGAGCTGATACCAAGAAATATTTTGTGAGAAGCAAGAAACCTCTCAGACTTTTCCGAAACCCAGCATTGAAGAAGGGACTTTTAGATTTTCAATCTAACACTCTCCCAACTGAGCTATTTCATCCAGCTGGCCATTTTGGCTTTCTGTTGTATTTTTGATAATTGTTAAAGATAAATGCAGACCCTGGTCATTCTATCTGCATGTGCAGTTATGTGTTAAATTGTCCAATATTATTCAGCAGCTAAATTGGTCTGATGGGTGAATTTCCTTTTTAGGAGCCAAGTTAGTTAGAAGATGTTTGTAAACTATGAATGGACTTATACTCAGACACACAGACCTATATGGCGAGGGTAGGCAAACTAAGTCATCTGACTACTAACAGTTTTGTATAAGGGGAACTCGAGGCTGATGCAGGCAAAGCTTTACTTTCAATTAAAGGAAGAATTGGCAAATAAAGCAGGTAAAGTTGAATACAAGAGAGGTGGAAGCAAGTTTGACAGAAAGACAGAATGTAAAAAATATGTTGAAATGGTTGTCTTATCGAATAGCTTGATAAAAGGTTTTGATCATTATAAACAACGTCAATATGAGTTGACTCCAAATAGCATTTGTGGCATGCAAAGCAGAAGTTCAAAATGTGCCTAAACCCAGGATTGAACCAGGGACCTTTAGATCTTCAGTCTACTGCTCTCCCAACTGAGCTATTTCATCCAGCTGGCAATTTTGGCTTTCTGTTGTATTTTTTATCATTGTTAAAGATAAATGCAGAACCTGGTCACTCTATCTGCATGTGCAGTTATGTGTTAAATTGTCCAATATTATTCAGCAGCTAAATTGGTCTGATGGGTGAATTTCCTTTTTAGGAGCCAAGTTAGTTAGAAGATGTTTGTAAACTATGAATGGACTTATACTCAGACACACAGACCTATATGGCGAGGGTCGGCAAGCTAGGTCATCTGACTACTAACAGTTTTGTATAAGGGGAACTGGAGGCTGATGCAGGCAAAGCTTTACTTTCAATTAAAGGAAGAATTGGCAAATAAAGCAGGTAAAGTTGAATACAAGAGAGGTGGAAGCAAGTTTGACAGAAAGACAGAATGTAAAAAATATGTTGAAATGGTTGTCTTATCGAATAGCTTGATAAAAGGTTTTGATCATTATAAACAACGTCAATATGAGTTGACTCCAAATAGCATTTGTGGCATGCAAAGCAGAAGTTCAAAATGTGCCGAAACCCGGGATTGAACCAGGGACCTTTAGATCTTCAGTCTACTGCTCTCCCAACTGAGCTATTTCATCCAGCTGGCAATTTCTGCTTTCTGTTGTATTTTTTATAATTGTTAATGATTAATGCAGAACCTGGTCACTCTATCTGCATGTGCAGTTATGTGTTAAATTGTCCAGTATTATTCAGTAGCTAAATTGGTCTGATGGGTGAATTTCCTTTTTAGGAGCCAAGTTAGTTAGATAATGTTTGTAAACTATGAATGGACTTATACTCAAAAACACAGACCTATATGGCGACGGTCGGCAAGCTAGGTCATCTGACTACTAACAGTTTTGTATAAGGGGAACTGGAGGCTGATGCAGGCAAAGCTTTACTTTCAATTAAAGGAAGAATTGGGAAATAAAGGAGGCAAAGTTGAATACAAGAGAGGTGGAAGCAAGTTTGAAAGAAAGACAGAAAGTAAATAATATGTTGAATTAATTGTATTGTCGATTATCTTGATAAAAGGTTTTGATCATTATAAACAAAGTCAATATGAGTTGACTCAAAATAGTCTTTGTGGCATGCAAAGCAGAAGTTCAAAATGTGCCGAAACCTGGGATCGAACCAGTGACCTTTAGATCTTCAGTCTAACGCTCTCCCAACTGAGCTATTTCGGCCTGCCAGCAGCTATAGTATTCAGCCTCTTTTTTTGAACAATCCCAGAACAGAGATGCAGAACCTGGATTTTCAATCTGAGGTTAGAGCTGTGTTTTAATGTGTCCTGCATTGTTCAGCAGCTAACTGGTGAAATGGGTGAGTAGCGTTTTTGGGATAAATGTTAGGTCGTTTTTCTTTTAAAACTCTGAGTGGACCAGCACTGTATTACACAGACGTATGTCGCCTGAGTAGGTAAGCTATGTCATCTCAATACTGACAACTTTGTTTAAGGAGAAGTGAAAGCTGATGCAGACAAGAGTTTACTTTGAAAAAAGTATAAAAAAGGATAAATTTGTCATCAAAGCTGATGGCAAGAGAGGTGGAAGCAAGTTTAGAAGGAGGACAGAAAGACAACTTTTTGTTGAAGTTATCATGTTATTGATCAGTTGATAAAATATTTTGACAAATAAAGAAAAAAAAACTAGAGCTGATTTCAAGAAATATTTTGCAAGAATGTAGGATCCCCTCGCACTGTGCCGAAACCCGGGATTGAACCAGGGACCTTAATCTCTTCAGTCTAACGATCTCCCAACTGAGATATTTCAGCCAACAAGTCCATGTGGCCTCCTGATGAATTATTAATAATTGTAGACGATACATACAGAACCTGGTCATTCTATTTTCGTTTATAGTTATGTGTTAAAGTGTCCAGTATCATTCAGCAGGTAACTTGGTCTGATGAGTGAATATCCTTTTTAGGGGACAAGGTAGGTAGAATTTTTTTTTCTGAACTCTGAATTGACTTATACTCTGAAACACAGACCTATATGGCCAGGGTGTACAAGCTATGTCATCTGACTACTGACAGTTTTGTATAAGGGGAATTGGAGGCTGATGCAGGCAAAGCTTTACTCTAAAATAAAGCAAGAAGTTGCAAACAAATGAGGCATAGTTGAATACAAGAGAGGTGGAAGCAAGTTTGAAAGGAAGACAGAAAGTAAATAATATGTTGAATTGATTGTGTTGTTGATCAGATTGATGAAAGGTTTTGATAAAGAAGAGCGTTGATTTAACTCCAAACAGCTTTTGTGACATGAAAAGCAGAAGTTGAAATTGTGCCGAAACCCGGGATCTTTAGATCTTCAGTCTAACGCTCTCCCAACTGAGCTATTTTGGCCTGCTGGTAGTTTGGGTCTTCATCCTTTCTTTTAAACTTCCCAAGAAAATAGATGCTCAACCTCATGCTAGAGCTATGTTTTAAGATGTCCTGTATCATTCATCAGTTAACGGGTGCAATAGGTAAATAGCATTTTTCGGATCCAGGTTAGGTAGCTTTTTTTTTTACTCTGAATGGGCTAGCACCATATTACACAGAGGTATTTGGCCTGAGTAGGTAAGCTATGTCATCTGAATACTGGAATCTGTGTTCAAGGAGAAGTGGAAGCTGATGCAGACAAGAGTTTACTTTACAAAAAAGCATGAAATAGGAAACATTTGTAGTCGAAGCTGAATGCAAGAGAGGTGGAAGCAAATTTAGAAGGAGGACAGAAAGACAATTCTATGTTGAATTGATCATGTTGTCGATCAGTTGATAAAATATTTTGATAAATAAAGAAAGAAAAACTTGAGCTGATACCAAGAAATATTTTGTGAGAAGCAAGAAACCTCTCAGACTTTTCCGAAACCCAGCATTGAAGAAGGGACTTTTAGATTTTCAATCTAACACTCTCCCAACTGAGCTATTTCATCCAGCTGGCCATTTTGGCTTTCTGTTGTATTTTTGATAATTGTTAAAGATAAATGCAGACCCTGGTCATTCTATCTGCATGTGCAGTTATGTGTTAAATTGTCCAATATTATTCAGCAGCTAAATTGGTCTGATGGGTGAATTTCCTTTTTAGGAGCCAAGTTAGTTAGAAGATGTTTGTAAACTATGAATGGACTTATACTCAGACACACAGACCTATATGGCGAGGGTAGGCAAACTAAGTCATCTGACTACTAACAGTTTTGTATAAGGGGAACTCGAGGCTGATGCAGGCAAAGCTTTACTTTCAATTAAAGGAAGAATTGGCAAATAAAGCAGGTAAAGTTGAATACAAGAGAGGTGGAAGCAAGTTTGACAGAAAGACAGAATGTAAAAAATATGTTGAAATGGTTGTCTTATCGAATAGCTTGATAAAAGGTTTTGATCATTATAAACAACGTCAATATGAGTTGACTCCAAATAGCATTTGTGGCATGCAAAGCAGAAGTTCAAAATGTGCCTAAACCCAGGATTGAACCAGGGACCTTTAGATCTTCAGTCTACTGCTCTCCCAACTGAGCTATTTCATCCAGCTGGCAATTTTGGCTTTCTGTTGTATTTTTTATCATTGTTAAAGATAAATGCAGAACCTGGTCACTCTATCTGCATGTGCAGTTATGTGTTAAATTGTCCAATATTATTCAGCAGCTAAATTGGTCTGATGGGTGAATTTCCTTTTTAGGAGCCAAGTTAGTTAGAAGATGTTTGTAAACTATGAATGGACTTATACTCAGACACACAGACCTATATGGCGAGGGTCGGCAAGCTAGGTCATCTGACTACTAACAGTTTTGTATAAGGGGAACTGGAGGCTGATGCAGGCAAAGCTTTACTTTCAATTAAAGGAAGAATTGGCAAATAAAGCAGGTAAAGTTGAATACAAGAGAGGTGGAAGCAAGTTTGACAGAAAGACAGAATGTAAAAAATATGTTGAAATGGTTGTCTTATCGAATAGCTTGATAAAAGGTTTTGATCATTATAAACAACGTCAATATGAGTTGACTCCAAATAGCATTTGTGGCATGCAAAGCAGAAGTTCAAAATGTGCCGAAACCCGGGATTGAACCAGGGACCTTTAGATCTTCAGTCTACTGCTCTCCCAACTGAGCTATTTCATCCAGCTGGCAATTTCTGCTTTCTGTTGTATTTTTTATAATTGTTAATGATTAATGCAGAACCTGGTCACTCTATCTGCATGTGCAGTTATGTGTTAAATTGTCCAGTATTATTCAGTAGCTAAATTGGTCTGATGGGTGAATTTCCTTTTTAGGAGCCAAGTTAGTTAGATAATGTTTGTAAACTATGAATGGACTTATACTCAAAAACACAGACCTATATGGCGACGGTCGGCAAGCTAGGTCATCTGACTACTAACAGTTTTGTATAAGGGGAACTGGAGGCTGATGCAGGCAAAGCTTTACTTTCAATTAAAGGAAGAATTGGGAAATAAAGGAGGCAAAGTTGAATACAAGAGAGGTGGAAGCAAGTTTGAAAGAAAGACAGAAAGTAAATAATATGTTGAATTAATTGTATTGTCGATTATCTTGATAAAAGGTTTTGATCATTATAAACAAAGTCAATATGAGTTGACTCAAAATAGTCTTTGTGGCATGCAAAGCAGAAGTTCAAAATGTGCCGAAACCTGGGATCGAACCAGTGACCTTTAGATCTTCAGTCTAACGCTCTCCCAACTGAGCTATTTCGGCCTGCCAGCAGCTATAGTATTCAGCCTCTTTTTTTGAACAATCCCAGAACAGAGATGCAGAACCTGGATTTTCAATCTGAGGTTAGAGCTGTGTTTTAATGTGTCCTGCATTGTTCAGCAGCTAACTGGTGAAATGGGTGAGTAGCGTTTTTGGGATAAATGTTAGGTCGTTTTTCTTTTAAAACTCTGAGTGGACCAGCACTGTATTACACAGACGTATGTCGCCTGAGTAGGTAAGCTATGTCATCTCAATACTGACAACTTTGTTTAAGGAGAAGTGAAAGCTGATGCAGACAAGAGTTTACTTTGAAAAAAGTATAAAAAAGGATAAATTTGTCATCAAAGCTGATGGCAAGAGAGGTGGAAGCAAGTTTAGAAGGAGGACAGAAAGACAACTTTTTGTTGAAGTTATCATGTTATTGATCAGTTGATAAAATATTTTGACAAATAAAGAAAAAAAAACTAGAGCTGATTTCAAGAAATATTTTGCAAGAATGTAGGATCCCCTCGCACTGTGCCGAAACCCGGGATTGAACCAGGGACCTTAATCTCTTCAGTCTAACGATCTCCCAACTGAGATATTTCAGCCAACAAGTCCATGTGGCCTCCTGATGAATTATTAATAATTGTAGACGATACATACAGAACCTGGTCATTCTATTTTCGTTTATAGTTATGTGTTAAAGTGTCCAGTATCATTCAGCAGGTAACTTGGTCTGATGAGTGAATATCCTTTTTAGGGGACAAGGTAGGTAGAATTTTTTTTTCTAAACTCTGAATTGACTTATACTCTGAAACACAGACCTATATGGCCAGGGTGTACAAGCTATGTCATCTGACTACTGACAGTTTTGTATAAGGGGAATTGGAGGCTGATGCAGGCAAAGCTTTACTCTAAAATAAAGCAAGAAGTTGCAAACAAATGAGGCATAGTTGAATACAAGAGAGGTGGAAGCAAGTTTGAAAGGAAGACAGAAAGTAAATAATATGTTGAATTGATTGTGTTGTTGATCAGATTGATAAAAGGTTTTGATAAAGAAGAGCGTTGATTTAACTCCAAACAGCTTTTGTGACATGAAAAGCAGAAGTTGAAATTGTGCCGAAACCCGGGATTGAACCAGGGACCTTTAGATCTTCAGTCTAACACTCTCCCAACTGAGCTATTTCGGCCTGATGGTAGTTTGGGTCTTCATCCTTTCTTTTAAACTTCCCAAGAAAATAGATGCTCAACCTCATGCTAGAGCTATGTTTTAAGATGTCCTGTATCATTCATCAGTTAACGGGTGCAATAGGTAAATAGCATTTTTCGGATCCAGGTTAGGTAGCTTTTTTTTTTACTCTGAATGGACTAGCACCATATTACACAGAGGTATTTGGCCTGAGTAGGTAAGCTATGTCATCTGAATACTGAAATCTGTGTTCAAGGAGAAGTGGAAGCTGATGCAGACAAGAGTTTACTTTACAAAAAAGCATGAAATAGGAAACATTTGTAGTCGAAGCTGAATGCAAGAGAGGTGGAAGCAAATTTAGAAGGAGGACAGAAAGACAATTCTATGTTGAATTGATCATGTTGTCGATCAGTTGATCAAATATTTTGATAAATAAAGAAAGAAAAACTTGAGCTGATACCAAGAAATATTTTGTGAGAAGCAAGAAACCTCTCAGACTTTTCCGAAACCCAGCATTGAACAAGGGACTTTTAGATTTTCAATCTAACAATCTCCCAACTGAGCTATTTCATCCAGCCGGCCATTTTGGCTTTCTGTTGTATTTTTGATAATTGTTAAAGATAAATGCAGACCCTGGTCATTCTATCTGCATGTGCAGTTATGTGTTAAATTGTCCAATATTATTCAGCAGCTAAATTGGTCTGATGGGTGAATTTCCTTTTTAGGAGCCAAGTTAGTTAGAAGATGTTTGTAAACTATGAATGGACTTATACTCAGACACACAGACCTATATGGCGAGGGTAGGCAAACTAGGTCATCTGACTACTAACAGTTTTGTATAAGGGGAACTCGAGGCTGATGCAGGCAAAGCTTTACTTTCAATTAAAGTAAGAATTGGCAAATAAAGCAGGTAAAGTTGAATACAAGAGAGGTGGAAGCAAGTTTGACAGAAAGACAGAATGTAAAAAATATGTTGAAATGGTTGTCTTATCGATCAGCTTGATAAAAGGTTTTGATCATTATAAACAACGTCAATATGAGTTGACTCCAAATAGCATTTGTGGCATGCAAAGCAGAAGTTCAAAATGTGCCTAAACCCGGGATTGAACCAGGGACCTTTAGATCTTCAGTCTACTGCTCTCCCAACTGAGCTATTCCATCCAGCTGGCAATTTTGGCTTTCTGTTGTATTTTTTATAATTGTTAAAGATAAATGCAGAACCTGGTCACTCTATCTGCATGTGCAGTTATGTGTTAAATTGTCCAGTATTATTCAGTAGCTAAATTGGTCTGATGGGTGAATATCCTTTTTAGGAGCCAAGTTAGTTAGATGATGTTTGTAAACTATGAATGGACTTATACTCAGAAACACAGACCTATATGGCGAGGGTCGGCAAGCTAGGTCATCTGACTACTAACAGTTTTGTATAAGGGGAACTGGAGGCTGATGCAGGCAAAGCTGTACTTTCAATTAAAGGAAGAATTGGGAAATAAAGGAGGCAAAGTTGAATACAAGAGAGGTGGAAGCAAGTTTGAAAGAAAGACAGAAAGTAAATAATATGTTGAATTAATTGTATTGTCGATTATCTTGATAAAAGGTTTTGATCATTATAAACAAAGTCAATATGAGTTGACTCAAAATAGTCTTTGTGGCATGCAAAGCAGAAGTTCAAAATGTGCCGAAACCCGATATCAAACCAGGGACCTTTAGATCTTCAGTCTAATGCTCTCCCAACTGAGCTATTTCGGCCTGCCAGCAGCTATAGTATTCAGCCTCTTTTTTTGAACAATCCCAGAACAGAGATGCAGAACCTGGATTTTCAATCTGAGGTTAGAGCTGTGTTTTAATGTGTCCTGCATTGTTCAGCAGCTAACTGGTGAATTGGGTGAGTAGCGTTTTTGGGATAAATGTTAGGTCGTTTTTCTTTTAAAACTCTGAGTGGACCAGCACTGTATTACACAGACGTATGTCGCCTGAGTAGGTAAGCTATGTCATCTCAATACTGACAACTTTGTTTAAGGAGAAGTGAAAGCTGATGCAGACAAGAGTTTACTTTGAAAAAAGTATAAAAAAGGATAAATTCGTCATCAAAGCTGATGGCAAGAGAGGTGGAAGCAAGTTTAGAAGGAGGACAGAAAGACAACTTTTTGTTGAAGTTATCATGTTGTTGATCAGTTGATAAAATATTTTGACAAATAAAGAAAAAAAAACTAGAGCTGATTTCAAGAAATATTTTGCAAGAATGTAGGATCCCCTCGCACTGTGCCGAAACCCGGGATTGAACCAGGGACCTTAATCTCTTCAGTCTAACGATCTCCCAACTGAGATATTTCAGACAACAAGTCCCTGTGGCCTCCTGATGTATTATTAATAATTGTAGACGATACATACAGAACCTGGTCATTCTATTTTCGTTTATAGTTATGTGTTAAAGTGTCCAGTATCATTCAGCAGGTAACTTGGTCTGATGAGTGAATATCCTTTTTAGGGGACAAGGTAGGTAGAATTTTTTTTCTAAACTCTGAATTGACTTATACTCTGAAACACAGACCTATATGGCCAGGGTGTACAAGCTATGTCATCTGACTACTGACAGTTTTGTATAAGGGGAATTGGAGGCTGATGCAGGCAAAGCTTTACTGTAAAATAAAGCACGAAGTTGCAAATAAATGAGGCATAGTTGAATACAAGAGAGGTGGAAGCAAGTTTGAAAGGAAGACAGAAAGTAAATATTATGTTGAATTGATTGTGTTGTTGAATAGCTTGATGAAAGGTTTTGATAAAGAAGAGCGTTGATTTAACTCCAAACAGCTTTTGTGACATGAAAAGCAGAAGTTGAAATTGTGCCGAAACCCGGGATTGAACCAGGGACCTTTAGATCTTCAGTCTAACGCTCTCCCAACTGAGCTATTTCGGCCTGCTGGTAGTTAGGGTCTTCATCCTTTCTTTTAAACTTTCCAAGAAAATAGATGCTCAACCTCATGCTAGAGCTATGTTTTAAGATGTCCTGTATCATTCATCAGTTAACGGGTGCAATAGGTAAATAGCATTTTTCGGATCCAGGTTAGGTAGCTTTTTTTTTTACTCTGAATGGACTAGCACCATATTACACAGAGGTATTTGGCCTGAGTAGGTAAGCTATGTCATCTGAATACTGAAATCTGTGTTCAAGGAGAAGTGGAAGCTGATGCAGACAAGAGTTTACTTTACAAAAAAGCATGAAATAGGAAACATTTGTAGTCGAAGCTGAATGCAAGAGAGGTGGAAGCAAATTTAGAAGGAGGACAGAAAGACAATTCTATGTTGAATTGATCATGTTGTCGATCAGTTGATCAAATATTTTGATAAATAAAGAAAGAAAAACTTGAGCTGATACCAAGAAATATTTTGTGAGAAGCAAGAAACCTCTCAGACTTTTCCGAAACCCAGCATTGAACAAGGGACTTTTAGATTTTCAATCTAACACTCTCCCAACTGAGCTATTTCATCCAGCTGGCCATTTTGGCTTTCTGTTGTATTTTTGATAATTGTTAAAGATAAATGCAGACCCTGGTCATTCTATCTGCATGTGCAGTTATGTGTTAAATTGTCCAATATTATTCAGCAGCTAAATTGGTCTGATGGGTGAATTTCCTTTTTAGGAGCCAAGTTAGTTAGAAGATGTTTGTAAACTATGAATGGACTTATACTCAGACACACAGACCTATATGGCGAGGGTAGGCAAACTAGGTCATCTGACTACTAACAGTTTTGTATAAGGGGAACTCGAGGCTGATGCAGGCAAAGCTTTACTTTCAATTAAAGGAAGAATTGGCAAATAAAGCAGGTAAAGTTGAATACAAGAGAGGTGGAAGCAAGTTTGACAGAAAGACAGAATGTAAAAAATATGTTGAAATGGTTGTCTTATCGATCAGCTTGATAAAAGGTTTTGATCATTATAAACAACGTCAATATGAGTTGACTCCAAATAGCATTTGTGGCATGCAAAGCAGAAGTTCAAAATGTGCCTAAACCCGGGATTGAACCAGGGACCTTTAGATCTTCAGTCTACTGCTTTCCCAACTGAGCTATTTCATCCAGCTGGCATTTTTGGCTTTCTGTTGTATTTTTTATAATTGTTAAAGATAAATGCAGAACCTGGTCACTCTATCTGCATGTGCAGTTATGTGTTAAATTGTCCAGTATTATTCAGTAGCTAAATTGGTCTGATGAGTGAATTTCCTTTTTAGGAGCCAAGTTAGTTAGATGATGTTTGTAAACTATGAATGGACTTATACTCAGAAACACAGACCTATATGGCGAGGGTCGGCAAGCTAGGTCATCTGACTACTAACAGTTTTGTATAAGGGGAACTGGAGGCTGATGCAGGCAAAGCTTTACTTTCAATTAAAGGAAGAATTGGGAAATAAAGGAGGCAAAGTTGAATACAAGAGAGGTGGAAGCAAGTTTGAAAGAAAGACAGAAAGTAAATAATATGTTGAATTAATTGTATTGTCGATTATCTTGATAAAAGGTTTTGATCATTATAAACAAAGTCAATATGAGTTGACTCAAAATAGTCTTTGTGGCATGCAAAGCAGAAGTTCAAAATGTGCCAAAACCCAGGATCGAACCAGGGACCTTTAGATCTTCAGTCTAACGCTCTCCCAACTGAGCTATTTCGGCCTGCCAGCAGCTATAGTATTCAGCCTCTTTTTTTGAACAATCCCAGAACAGAGATGCAGAACCTGGATTTTCAATCTGAGGTTAGAGCTGTGTTTTAATGTGTCCTGCATTTTTCAGCAGCTAACTGGTGAAATGGGTGAGTAGCGTTTTTGGGATAAATGTTAGGTTGTTTTTCTTTTAAAACTCTAAGTGGACCAGCACTGTATTACACAGACGTATGTCGCCTGAGTAGGTAAGCTATGTCATCTCAATACTGACAACTTTGTTCAAGGAGAAGTGAAAGCTGATGCAGACAAGAGTTTACTTTGAAAAAAGTATAAAATGGGATAAATTCGTCATCAAAGCTGATGGCAAGAGTGGTGGAAGCAAGTTTAGAAGGAGGACAGAAAGACAACTTTTTGTTGAAGTTATCATGTTGTTGATCAGTTGATAAAATATTTTGAGAAATAAAGAAAAAAAAACTAGAGCTGATTTCAAGAAATATTTTGCAAGAATGTAGGATCCCCTCGCACTGTGCTGAAAGTCAGGATTGAATCAGGTACCTTAAGCTCTTCAGTCTAACGATCTCCCAACTGAGATATTTCAGCCAACAAGTCCCTGTGGCCTCCAGATGTATTATTAATAATTGTAGACGATACATACAGAACCTGGTCATTCTATTTTCGTTTATAGTTATGTGTTAAAGTGTCCAGTATCATTCAGCAGGTAACTTGGTCTGATGAGTGAATATCCTTTTTAGGGCACAATGTAGGTAGAATTTTTTTTTCTAAACTCTGAATTGACTTATACTCTGAACCACAGACCTATATGGCCAGGGTGTACAAGCTATGTCATCTGACTACTGACAGTTTTGTATAAGGGGAATTGGAGGCTGATGCAGGCAAAGCTTTACTTTAAAATAAAGCAAGAAGTTGCAAATAAATGAGGCATAGTTGAATACAAGAGAGGTGGAAGCAAGTTTGAAAGGAAGACAGAAAGTAAATAATATGTTGAATTGATTGTGTTGTTGATCAGATTGATAAAAGGTTTTGATAAAGAAGAGCGTTGATTTAACTCCAAACAGCTTTTGTGACATGAAAAGCAGAAGTTGAAATTGTGCCGAAACCCAGGACTGCACCAGGGATCTTTAGATCTTCAGTCCAACGCTCTCCCAACTGAGCTATTTCGGCCTGCTGTTAGTTTGGGTCTTCATCCTTTCTTTTAAACTTCCCAAGAAAATAGATGCTCAACCTCATGCTAGAGCTATGTTTTAAGATGTCCTGTATCATTCATCAGTTAACGGGTGCAATAGGTAAATAGCATTTTTCGGATCCAGGTTAGGTAGCTTTGTTTTTTAATCTGAATGGACTAGCACCATATTACACAGAGGTATTTGGCCTGAGTAGGTAAGCTATGTCATCTGAATACTGAAATCTGTGTTCAAGGAGAAGTGGAAGCTGATGCAGACAAGAGTTTACTTTACAAAAAAGCATGAAATAGGAAACATTTGTAGTCGAAGCTGAATGCAAGAGAGGTGGAAGCAAATTTAGAAGGAGGACAGAAAGACAATTCTATGTTGAATTGATCATGTTGTCGATCAGTTGATCAAATATTTTGATAAATAAAGAAAGAAAAACTTGAGCTGATACCAAGAAATATTTTGTGAGAAGCAAGAAACCTCTCAGACTTTTCCGAAACCCAGCATTGAACAAGGGACTTTTAGATTTTCAATCTAACACTCTCCCAACTGAGCTATTTCATCCAGCCGGCCATTTTGGCTTTCTGTTGTATTTTTGATAATTGTTAAAGATAAATGCAGACCCTGGTCATTCTATCTGCATGTGCAGTTATGTGTTAAATTGTCCAATATTATTCAGCAGCTAAATTGGTCTGATGGGTGAATTTCCTTTTTAGGAGCCAAGTTAGTTAGAAGATGTTTGTAAACTATGAATGGACTTATACTCAGACACACAGACCTATATGGCGAGGGTAGGCAAACTAGGTCATCTGACTACTAACAGTTTTGTATAAGGGGAACTCGAGGCTGATGCAGGCAAAGCTTTACTTTCAATTAAAGTAAGAATTGGCAAATAAAGCAGGTAAAGTTGAATACAAGAGAGGTGGAAGCAAGTTTGACAGAAAGACAGAATGTAAAAAATATGTTGAAATGGTTGTCTTATCGATCAGCTTGATAAAAGGTTTTGATCATTATAAACAACGTCAATATGAGTTGACTCCAAATAGCATTTGTGGCATGCAAAGCAGAAGTTCAAAATGTGCCTAAACCCGGGATTGAACCAGGGACCTTTAGATTTTCAGTCTACTGCTCTCCCAACTGAGCTATTCCATCCAGCTGGCAATTTTGGCTTTCTGTTGTATTTTTTATAATTGTTAAAGATAAATGCAGAACCTGGTCACTCTATCTGCATGTGCAGTTATGTGTTAAATTGTCCAGTATTATTCAGTAGCTAAATTGGTCTGATGGGTGAATTTCCTTTTTAGGAGCCAAGTTAGTTAGATGATGTTTGTAAACTATGAATGGACTTATACTCAGAAACACAGACCTATATGGCGAGGGTCGGCAAGCTAGGTCATCTGACTACTAACAGTTTTGTATAAGGGGAACTGGAGGCTGATGCAGGCAAAGCTGTACTTTCAATTAAAGGAAGAATTGGGAAATAAAGGAGGCAAAGTTGAATACAAGAGAGGTGGAAGCAAGTTTGAAAGAAAGACAGAAAGTAAATAATATGTTGAATTAATTGTATTGTCGATTATCTTGATAAAAGGTTTTGATCATTATAAACAAAGTCAATATGAGTTGACTCAAAATAGTCTTTGTGGCATGCAAAGCAGAAGTTCAAAATGTGCCGAAACCCGGGATCAAACCAGGGACTTTTAGATCTTCAGTCTAATGCTCTCCCAACTGAGCTATTTCGGCCTGCCAGCAGCTATAGTATTCAGCCTCTTTTTTTGAACAATCCCAGAACAGAGATGCAGAACCTGGATTTTCAATCTGAGGTTAGAGCTGTGTTATAATGTGTCCTGCATTGTTCAGCAGCTAACTGGTGAATTGGGTGAGTAGCGTTTTTGGGATAAATGTTAGGTCGTTTTTCTTTTAAAACTCTGAGTGGACCAGCACTGTATTACACAGACGTATGTCGCCTGAGTAGGTAAGCTATGTCATCTCAATACTGACAACTTTGTTTAAGGAGAAGTGAAAGCTGATGCAGACAAGAGTTTACTTTGAAAAAAGTATAAAAAAGGATAAATTCGTCATCAAAGCTGATGGCAAGAGAGGTGGAAGCAAGTTTAGAAGGAGGACAGAAAGACAACTTTTTGTTGAAGTTATCATGTTGTTGATCAGTTGATAAAATATTTTGACAAATAAAGAAAAAAAAACTAGAGCTGATTTCAAGAAATATTTTGCAAGAATGTAGGATCCCCTCGCACTGTGCCGAAACCCGGGATTGAACCAGGGACCTTAATCTCTTCAGTCTAACGATCTCCCAACTGAGATATTTCAGACAACAAGTCCCTGTGGCCTCCTGATGTATTATTAATAATTGTAGACGATACATACAGAACCTGGTCATTCTATTTTCGTTTATAGTTATGTGTTAAAGTGTCCAGTATCATTCAGCAGGTAACTTGGTCTGATGAGTGAATATACTTTTTAGGGGACAAGGTAGGTAGAATTTTTTTTCTAAACTCTGAATTGACTTATACTCTGAAACACAGACCTATATGGCCAGGGTGTACAAGCTATGTCATCTGACTACTGACAGTTTTGTATAAGGGGAATTGGAGGCTGATGCAGGCAAAGCTTTACTGTAAAATAAAGCACGAAGTTGCAAATAAATGAGGCATAGTTGAATACAAGAGAGGTGGAAGCAAGTTTGAAAGGAAGACAGAAAGTAAATAATATGTTGAATTGATTGTGTTGTTGATCAGATTGATAAAAGGTTTTGATAAAGAAGAGCGTTGATTTAACTCCAAACAGCTTTTGTGACATGAAAAGCAGAAGTTGAAATTGTGCCGAAACCCAGGACTGAACCAGGGACCTTTAGATCTTCAGTCTAACGCTCTCCCAACTGAGCTATTTCGGCCTGCTGGTAGTTTGGGTCTTCATCCTTTCTTTTAAACTTCCCAAGAAAATAGATGCTCAACCTCATGCTAGAGCTATGTTTTAAGATGTCCTGTATCATTCATCAGTTAACGGGTGCAATAGGTAAATAGCATTTTTCGGATCCAGGTTAGGTAGCTTTTGTTTTTACTCTGAATGGACTAGCACCATATTACACAGAGGTATTTGGCCTGAGTAGGTAAGCTATGTCATCTGAATACTGAAATCTGTGTTCAAGGAGAAGTGGAAGCTGATGCAGACAAGAGTTTACTTTACAAAAAAGCATGAAATAGGAAACATTTGTAGTCGAAGCTGAATGCAAGAGAGGTGGAAGCAAATTTAGAAGGAGGACAGAAAGACAATTCTATGTTGAATTGATCATGTTGTCGATCAGTTGATCAAATATTTTGATAAATAAAGAAAGAAAAACATGAGCTGATACCAAGAAATATTTTGTGAGAAGCAAGAAACCTCTCAGACTTTTCCGAAACCCAGCATTGAACAAGGGACTTTTAGATTTTCAATCTAACACTCTCCCAACTGAGCTATTTCATCCAGCTGGCCATTTTGGCTTTCTGTTGTATTTTTGATAATTGTTAAAGATAAATGCAGACCCTGGTCATTCTATCTGCATGTGCAGTTATGTGTTAAATTGTCCAATATTATTCAGCAGCTAAATTGGTCTGATGGGTGAATTTCCTTTTTAGGAGCCAAGTTAGTTAGAAGATGTTTGTAAACTATGAATGGACTTATACTCAGACACACAGACCTATATGGCGAGGGTAGGCAAACTAGGTCATCTGACTACTAACAGTTTTGTATAAGGGGAACTCGAGGCTGATGCAGGCAAAGCTTTACTTTCAATTAAAGTAAGAATTGGCAAATAAAGCAGGTAAAGTTGAATACAAGAGAGGTGGAAGCAAGTTTGACAGAAAGACAGAATGTAAAAAATATGTTGAAATGATTGTCTTATCGATCAGCTTGATAAAAGGTTTTGATCATTATAAACAACGTCAATATGAGTTGACTCCAAATAGCATTTGTGGCATGCAAAGCAGAAGTTCAAAATGTGCCTAAACCCGGTATTGAACCAGGGACCTTTAGATCTTCAGTCTACTGCTCTCCCAACTGAGCTATTTCATCCAGCTGGCAATTTTGGCTTTCTGTTGTATTTTTTATAATTGTTAAAGATAAATGCAGAACCTGGTCACTCTATCTGCATGTGCAGTTATGTGTTAAATTGTCCAGTATTATTCAGTAGCTAAATTGGTCTGATGGGTGAATTTCCTTTTTAGGAGCCAAGTTAGTTAGATGATGTTTGTAAACTATGAATGGACTTATACTCAGAAACACAGACCTATATGGCGAGGGTCGGCAAGCTAGGTCATCTGACTACTAACAGTTTTGTATAAGGGGAACTGGAGGCTGATGCAGGCAAAGCTGTACTTTCAATTAAAGGAAGAATTGGGAAATAAAGGAGGCAAAGTTGAATACAAGAGAGGTGGAAGCAAGTTTGAAAGAAAGACAGAAAGTAAATAATATGTTGAATTAATTGTATTGTCGATTATCTTGATAAAAGGTTTTGATCATTATAAACAAAGTCAATATGAGTTGACTCAAAATAGTCTTTGTGGCATGCAAAGCAGAAGTTCAAAATGTGCCGAAACCCAGGATCGAACCAGGGACCTTTAGATCTTCAGTCTAACGCTCTCCCAACTGAGCTATTTCGGCCTGCCACCAGCTATAGTATTCAGCCTCTTTTTTTGAACAATCCCAGAACAGAGATGCAGAACCTGGATTTTCAATCTGAGGTTAGAGCTGTGTTTTAATGTGTCCTGCATTGTTCAGCAGCTAACTGGTGAAATGGGTGAGTAGCACTTTTGGGATAAATGTTAGGTCGTTTTTCTTTTAAAACTCTGAGTGGACCAGCACTGTATTACACAGACGTATGTCGCCTGAGTAGGTAAGCTATGTCATCTCAATACTGACAACTTTGTTCAAGGAGAAGTGAAAGCTGATGCAGACAAGAGTTTACTTTGAAAAAAGTATAAAATGGGATACATTCGTCATCAAAGCTGATGGCAAGAGAGGTGGAAGCAAGTTTAGAAGGAGGACAGAAAGACAACTTTTTGTTGAAGTTATCATGTTGTTGATCAGTTGATAAAATATTTTGAGAAATAAAGAAAAAAAAAACTAGAGCTGATTTTAAGAAATATTTTGCAAGAATGTAGGATCCCCTCGCACTGTGCTGAAAGTCAGGATTGAATCAGGTACCTTAAGCTCTTCAGTCTAACGATCTCCCAACTGAGATATTTCAGCCAACAAGTCCCTGTGGCCTCCTGATGTATTATTAATAATTGTAGACGATACATACAGAACCTGGTCATTCTATTTTCGTTTATAGTTATGTGTTAAAGTGTCCAGTATCATTCAGCAGGTAACTTGGTCTGATGAGTGAATATCCTTTTTAGGGGACAAGGTAAGTAGAATTTTTTTTTCTAAACTCTGAATTGACTTATACTCTGAAACACAGACCTATATGGCCAGGGTGTACAAGCTATGTCATCTGACTACTGACAGTTTTGTATAAGGGGAATTGGAGGCTGATGCAGGCAAAGCTTTACTTTAAAATAAAGCAAGAAGTTGCAAATAAATGAGGCATAGTTGAATACAAGAGAGGTGGAAGCAAGTTTGAAAGGAAGACAGAAAGTAAATATTATGTTGAATTGATTGTGTTGTTGAATAGCTTGATGAAAGGTTTTGATAAAGAAGAGCATTGATTTAACTCCAAACAGCTTTTGTGACATGAAAAGCAGAAGTTGAAATTGTGCCGAAACCCGGGATTGAACCAGGGACCTTTAGATCTTCAGTCTAACGCTCTCCCAACTGAGCTATTTCGGCCTGCTGGTAGTTAGGGTCTTCATCCTTTCTTTTAAACTTTCCAAGAAAATAGATGCTCAACCTCATGCTAGAGCTATGTTTTAAGATGTCCTGTATCATTCATCAGTTAACGGGTGCAATAGGTAAATAGCATTTTTCGGATCCAGGTTAGGTAGCTTTTTTTTTTACTCTGAATGGACTAGCACCATATTACACAGAGGTATTTGGCCTGAGTAGGTAAGCTATGTCATCTGAATACTGAAATCTGTGTTCAAGGAGAAGTGGAAGCTGATGCAGACAAGAGTTTACTTTACAAAAAAGCATGAAATAGGAAACATTTGTAGTCGAAGCTGAATGCAAGAGAGGTGGAAGCAAATTTAGAAGGAGGACAGAAAGACAATTCTATGTTGAATTGATCATGTTGTCGATCAGTTGATCAAATATTTTGATAAATAAAGAAAGAAAAACTTGAGCTGATACCAAGAAATATTTTGTGAGAAGCAAGAAACCTCTCAGACTTTTCCGAAACCCAGCATTAAACAAGGGACTTTTAGATTTTCAATCTAACACTCTCCCAACTGAGCTATTTCATCCAGCTGGCCATTTTGGCTTTCTGTTGTATTTTTGATAATTGTTAAAGATAAATGCAGACCCTGGTCATTCTATCTGCATGTGCAGTTATGTGTTAAATTGTCCAATATTATTCAGCAGCTAAATTGGTCTGATGGGTGAATTTCCTTTTTAGGAGCCAAGTTAGTTAGAAGATGTTTGTAAACTATGAATGGACTTATACTCAGACACACAGACCTATATGGCGAGGGTAGGCAAACTAGGTCATCTGACTACTAACAGTTTTGTATAAGGGGAACTCGAGGCTGATGCAGGCAAAGCTTTACTTTCAATTAAAGGAAGAATTGGCAAATAAAGCAGGTAAAGTTGAATACAAGAGAGGTGGAAGCAAGTTTGACAGAAAGACAGAATGTAAAAAATATGTTGAAATGGTTGTCTTATCGATCAGCTTGATAAAAGGTTTTGATCATTATAAACAACGTCAATATGAGTTGACTCCAAATAGCATTTGTGGCATGCAAAGCAGAAGTTCAAAATGTGCCTAAACCCGGGATTGAACCAGGGACCTTTAGATCTTCAGTCTACTGCTCTCCCAACTGAGCTATTTCATCCAGCTGGCATTTTTGGCTTTCTGTTGTATTTTTTATAATTGTTAAAGATAAATGCAGAACCTGGTCACTCTATCTGCATGTGCAGTTATGTGTTAAATTGTCCAGTATTATTCAGTAGCTAAATTGGTCTGATGAGTGAATTTCCTTTTTAGGAGCCAAGTTAGTTAGATGATGTTTGTAAACTATGAATGGACTTATACTCAGAAACACAGACCTATATGGCGAGGGTCGGCAAGCTAGGTCATCTGACTACTAACAGTTTTGTATAAGGGGAACTGGAGGCTGATGCAGGCAAAGCTTTACTTTCAATTAAAGGAAGAATTGGGAAATAAAGGAGGCAAAGTTGAATACAAGAGAGGTGGAAGCAAGTTTGAAAGAAAGACAGAAAGTAAATAATATGTTGAATTAATTGTATTGTCGATTATCTTGATAAAAGGTTTTGATCATTATAAACAAAGTCAATATGAGTTGACTCAAAATAGTCTTTGTGGCATGCAAAGCAGAAGTTCAAAATGTGCCAAAACCCGGGATCGAACCAGGGACCTTTAGATCTTCAGTCTAATGCTCTCCCAACTGAGCTATTTCGGCCTGCCAGCAGCTATAGTATTCAGCCTCTTTTTTTGAACAATCCCAGAACAGAGATGCAGAACCTGGATTTTCAATCTGAGGTTAGAGCTGTGTTTTAATGTGTCCTGCATTTTTCAGCAGCTAACTGGTGAAATGGGTGAGTAGCGTTTTTGGGATAAATGTTAGGTTGTTTTTCTTTTAAAACTCTAAGTGGACCAGCACTGTATTACACAGACGTATGTCGCCTGAGTAGGTAAGCTATGTCATCTCAATACTGACAACTTTGTTCAAGGAGAAGTGAAAGCTGATGCAGACAAGAGTTTACTTTGAAAAAAGTATAAAATGGGATAAATTCGTCATCAAAGCTGATGGCAAGAGTGGTGGAAGCAAGTTTAGAAGGAGGACAGAAAGACAACTTTTTGTTGAAGTTATCATGTTGTTGATCAGTTGATAAAATATTTTGAGAAATAAAGAAAAAAAAAACTAGAGCTGATTTCAAGAAATATTTTGCAAGAATGTAGGATCCCCTCGCACTGTGCTGAAAGTCAGGATTGAATCAGGTACCTTAAGCTCTTCAGTCTAACGATCTCCCAACTGAGATATTTCAGCCAATAAGTCCCTGTGGCCTCCAGATGTATTATTAATAATTGTAGACGATACATACAGAACCTGGTCATTCTATTTTCGTTTATAGTTATGTGTTAAAGTGTCCAGTATCATTCAGCAGGTAACTTGGTCTGATGAGTGAATATCCTTTTTAGGGCACAATGTAGGTAGAATTTTTTTTCTAAACTCTGAATTGACTTATACTCTGAACCACAGACCTATATGGCCAGGGTGTACAAGCTATGTCATCTGACTACTGACAGTTTTGTATAAGGGGAATTGGAGGCTGATGCAGGCAAAGCTTTACTTTAAAATAAAGCAAGAAGTTGCAAATAAATGAGGCATGGTTGAATACAAGAGAGGTGGAAGCAAGTTTGAAAGGAAGACAGAAAGTAAATAATATGTTGAATTGATTGTGTTGTTGATCAGATTCATAAAAGGTTTTGATAAAGAAGAGCGTTGATTTAACTCCAAACAGCTTTTGTGACATGAAAAGCAGAAGTTGAAATTGTGCCGAAACCCAGGATTGAACCAAGGACCTTTAGATCTTCAGTCTAACGCTCTCCCAAATGAGCTTTTTCGGCCTGCTGGTAGTTTGGGTCTTCATCCTTTCTTTTAAACTTCCCAAGAAAATAGATGCTCAACCTCATGCTAGAGCTATGTTTTAAGATGTCCTGTATCATTCATCAGTTAACGGGTGCAATAGGTAAATAGCATTTTTCGGATCCAGGTTAGGTAGCTTTTTTTTTTACTCTGAATGGACTAGCACCATATTACACAGAGGTATTTGGCCTGAGTAGGTAAGCTATGTCATCTGAATACTGAAATCTGTGTTCAAGGAGAAGTGGAAGCTGATGCAGACAAGAGTTTACTTTACAAAAAAGCATGAAATAGGAAACATTTGTAGTCGAAGCTGAATGCAAGAGAGGTGGAAGCAAATTTAGAAGGAGGACAGAAAGACAATTCTATGTTGAATTGATCATGTTGTCGATCAGTTGATCAAATATTTTGATAAATAAAGAAAGAAAAACTTGAGCTGATACCAAGAAATATTTTGTGAGAAGCAAGAAACCTCTCAGACTTTTCCGAAACCCAGCATTGAACAAGGGACTTTTAGATTTTCAATCTAACACTCTCCCAAGTGAGCTATTTCATCCAGCTGGCCATTTGGGCTTTCTGTTGTATTTTTGATAATTGTTAAAGATAAATGCAGACCCTGGTCATTCTATCTGCATGTGCAGTTATGTGTTGAATTGTCCAATATTATTCAGCAGCTAAATTGGTCTGATGGGTGAATTTCCTTTTTAGGAGCCAAGTTAGTTAGAAGATGTTTGTAAACTATGAATGGACTCATACTCAGACACACAGACCTATATGGCGAGGGTAGGCAAACTAGGTCATCTGACTACTAACAGTTTTGTATAAGGGGAACTCGAGGCTGATGCAGGCAAAGCTTTACTTTCAATTAAAGGAAGAATTGGCAAATAAAGCAGGTAAAGTTGAATACAAGAGAGGTGGAAGCAAGTTTGACAGAAAGACAGAATGTAAAAAATATGTTGAAATGGTTGTCTTATCGATCAGCTTGATAAAAGGTTTTGATCATTATAAACAACGTCAATATGAGTTGACTCCAAATAGCATTTGTGGCATGCAAAGCAGAAGTTCAAAATGTGCCTACACCCGGGATTGAACCAGGGACCTTTAGATCTTCAGTCTACTGCTCTCCCAACTGAGCTATTTCATCCAGCTGGCATTTTTGGCTTTCTGTTGTATTTTTTATAATTGTTAAAGATAAATGCAGAACCTGGTCACTCTATCTGCATGTGCAGTTATGTGTTAAATTGTCCAGTATTATTCAGTAGCTAAATTGGTCTGATGGGTGAATTTCCTTTTTAGGAGCCAAGTTAGTTAGATGATGTTTGTAAACTATGAATGGACTTATACTCAGAAACACAGACCTATATGGCGAGGGTCGGCAAGCTAGGTCATCTGACTGCTAACAGTTTTGTATAAGGGGAACTGGAGGCTGATGCAGGCAAAGCTTTACTTTCAATTAAAGGAAGAATTGGGAAATAAAGGAGGCAAAGTTGAATACAAGAGAGGTGGAAGCAAGTTTGAAAGAAAGACAGAAAGTAAATAATATGTTGAATTAATTGTATTGTCGATTATCTTGATAAAAGGTTTTGATCATTATAAACAAAGTCAATATGAGTTGACTCAAAATAGTCTTTGTGGCATGCAAAGCAGAAGTTCAAAATGTGCCAAAACCCGGGATCGAACCAGGGACCTTTAGATCTTCAGTCTAACGCTCTCCCAACTGAGCTATTTCGGCCTGCCAGCAGCTATAGTATTCAGCCTCTTTTTTTGAACAATCCCAGAACAGAGATGCAGAACCTGGATTTTCAATCTGAGGTTAGAGCTGTGTTTTAATGTGTCCTGCATTTTTCAGCAGCTAACTGGTGAAATGGGTGAGTAGCGTTTTTGGGATAAATGTTAGGTTGTTTTTCTTTTAAAACTCTAAGTGGACCAGCACTGTATTACACAGACGTATGTCGCCTGAGTAGGTAAGCTATGTCATCTCAATACTGACAACTTTGTTCAAGGAGAAGTGAAAGCTGATGCAGACAAGAGTTTACTTTGAAAAAAGTATAAAATGGGATAAATTCGTCATCAAAGCTGATGGCAAGAGTGGTGGAAGCAAGTTTAGAAGGAGGACAGAAAGACAACTTTTTGTTGAAGTTATCATGTTGTTGATCAGTTGATAAAATATTTTGAGAAATAAAGAAAAAAAAAACTAGAGCTGATTTCAAGACATATTTTGCAAGAATGTAGGATCCCCACGCACTGTGCTGAAAGTCAGGATTGAATCAGGTACCTTAAGCTCTTCAGTCTAACGATCTCCCAACTGAGATATTTCAGCCAACAAGTCCCTGTGGCCTCCAGATGTATTATTAATAATTGTAGACGATACATACAGAACCTGGTCATTCTATTTTCGTTTATAGTTATGTGTTAAAGTGTCCAGTATCATTCAGCAGGTAACTTGGTCTGATGAGTGAATATCCTTTTTAGGGCACAATGTAGGTAGAATTTTTTTTTCTAAACTCTGAATTGACTTATACTCTGAACCACAGACCTATATGGCCAGGGTGTACAAGCTATGTCATCTGACTACTGACAGTTTTGTATAAGGGGAATTGGAGGCTGATGCAGGCAAAGCTTTACTTTAAAATAAAGCAAGAAGTTGCAAATAAATGAGGCATAGTTGAATACAAGAGAGGTGGAAGCAAGTTTGAAAGGAAGACAGAAAGTAAATAATATGTTGAATTGATTGTGTTGTTGATCAGATTCATAAAAGGTTTTGATAAAGAAGAGCGTTGATTTAACTCCAAACAGCTTTTGTGACATGAAAAGCAGAAGTTGAAATTGTGCCAAAACCCGGGATTGAACCAAGGACCTTTAGATCTTCAGTCTAACGCTCTCCCAAATGAGCTATTTCGGCCTGCTGGTAGTTTGGGTCTTCATCCTTTCTTTTAAACTTCCCAAGAAAATAGATGCTCAACCTCATGCTAGAGCTATGTTTTAAGATGTCCTGTATCATTCATCAGTTAACGGGTGCAATAGGTAAATAGCATTTTTCGGATCCAGGTTAGGTAGCTTTTTTTTTTACTCTGAATGGACTAGCACCATATTACACAGAGGTATTTGGCCTGAGTAGGTAAGCTATGTCATCTGAATACTGAAATCTGTGTTCAAGGAGAAGTGGAAGCTGATGCAGACAAGAGTTTACTTTACAAAAAAGCATGAAATAGGAAACATTTGTAGTCGAAGCTGAATGCAAGAGAGGTGGAAGCAAATTTAGAAGGAGGACAGAAAGACAATTCTATGTTGAATTGATCATGTTGTCGATCAGTTGATCAAATATTTTGATAAATAAAGAAAGAAAAACTTGAGCTGATACCAAGAAATATTTTGTGAGAAGCAAGAAACCTCTCAGACTTTTCCGAAACCCAGCATTGAACAAGGGACTTTTAGATTTTCAATCTAACACTCTCCCAAGTGAGCTATTTCATCCAGCTGGCCATTTGGGCTTTCTGTTGTATTTTTGATAATTGTTAAAGATAAATGCAGACCCTGGTCATTCTATCTGCATGTGCAGTTATGTGTTAAATTGTCCAATATTATTCAGCAGCTAAATTGGTCTGATGGGTGAATTTCCTTTTTAGGAGCCAAGTTAGTTAGAAGATGTTTGTAAACTATGAATGGACTCATACTCAGACACACAGACCTATATGGCGAGGGTAGGCAAACTAGGTCATCTGACTACTAACAGTTTTGTATAAGGGGAACTCGAGGCTGATGCAGGCAAAGCTTTACTTTCAATTAAAGGAAGAATTGGCAAATAAAGCAGGTAAAGTTGAATACAAGAGAGGTGGAAGCAAGTTTGACAGAAAGACAGAATGTAAAAAATATGTTGAAATGGTTGTCTTATCGATCAGCTTGATAAAAGGTTTTGATCATTATAAACAACGTCAATATGAGTTGACTCCAAATAGCATTTGTGGCATGCAAAGCAGAAGTTCAAAATGTGCCTACACCCGGGATTGAACCAGGGACCTTTAGATCTTCAGTCTACTGCTCTCCCAACTGAGCTATTTCATCCAGCTGGCATTTTTGGCTTTCTGTTGTATTTTTTATAATTGTTAAAGATAAATGCAGAACCTGGTCACTCTATCTGCATGTGCAGTTATGTGTTAAATTGTCCAGTATTATTCAGTAGCTAAATTGGTCTGATGGGTGAATTTCCTTTTTAGGAGCCAAGTTAGTTAGATGATGTTTGTAAACTATGAATGGACTTATACTCAGAAACACAGACCTATATGGCGAGGGTCGGCAAGCTAGGTCATCTGACTACTAACAGTTTTGTATAAGGGGAACTGGAGGCTGATGCAGGCAAAGCTTTACTTTCAATTAAAGGAAGAATTGGGAAATAAAGGAGGCAAAGTTGAATACAAGAGAGGTGGAAGCAAGTTTGAAAGAAAGACAGAAAGTAAATAATATGTTGAATTAATTGTATTGTCGATTATCTTGATAAAAGGTTTTGATCATTATAAACAAAGTCAATATGAGTTGACTCAAAATAGTCTTTGTGGCATGCAAAGCAGAAGTTCAAAATGTGCCAAAACCCGGGATCGAACCAGGGACCTTTAGATCTTCAGTCTAACGCTCTCCCAACTGAGCTATTTCGGCCTGCCAGCAGCTATAGTATTCAGCCTCTTTTTTTGAACAATCCCAGAACAGAGATGCAGAACCTGGATTTTCAATCTGAGGTTAGAGCTGTGTTTTAATGTGTCCTGCATTTTTCAGCAGCTAACTGGTGAAATGGGTGAGTAGCGTTTTTGGGATAAATGTTAGGTTGTTTTTCTTTTAAAACTCTAAGTGGACCAGCACTGTATTACACAGACGTATGTCGCCTGAGTAGGTAAGCTATGTCATCTCAATACTGACAACTTTGTTCAAGGAGAAGTGAAAGCTGATGCAGACAAGAGTTTACTTTGAAAAAAGTATAAAATGGGATAAATTCGTCATCAAAGCTGATGGCAAGAGTGGTGGAAGCAAGTTTAGAAGGAGGACAGAAAGACAACTTTTTGTTGAAGTTATCATGTTGTTGATCAGTTGATAAAATATTTTGAGAAATAAAGAAAAAAAAAACTAGAGCTGATTTCAAGACATATTTTGCAAGAATGTAGGATCCCCTCGCACTGTGCTGAAAGTCAGGATTGAATCAGGTACCTTAAGCTCTTCAGTCTAACGATCTCCCAACTGAGATATTTCAGCCAACAAGTCCCTGTGGCCTCCAGATGTATTATTAATAATTGTAGACGATACATACAGAACCTGGTCATTCTATTTTCGTTTATAGTTATGTGTTAAAGTGTCCAGTATCATTCAGCAGGTAACTTGGTCTGATGAGTGAATATCCTTTTTAGGGCACAATGTAGGTAGAATTTTTTTTTCTAAACTCTGAATTGACTTATACTCTGAACCACAGACCTATATGGCCAGGGTGTACAAGCTATGTCATCTGACTACTGACAGTTTTGTATAAGGGGAATTGGAGGCTGATGCAGGCAAAGCTTTACTTTAAAATAAAGCAAGAAGTTGCAAATAAATGAGGCATAGTTGAATACAAGAGAGGTGGAAGCAAGTTTGAAAGGAAGACAGAAAGTAAATAATATGTTGAATTGATTGTGTTGTTGATCAGATTCATAAAAGGTTTTGATAAAGAAGAGCGTTGATTTAACTCCAAACAGCTTTTGTGACATGAAAAGCAGAAGTTGAAATTGTGCCGAAACCCGGGATTGAACCAAGGACCTTTAGATCTTCAGTCTAACGCTCTCCCAAATGAGCTATTTCGGCCTGCTGGTAGTTTGGGTCTTCATCCTTTCTTTTAAACTTCCCAAGAAAATAGATGCTCAACCTCATGCTAGAGCTATGTTTTAAGATGTCCTGTATCATTCATCAGTTAACGGGTGCAATAGGTAAATAGCATTTTTCGGATCCAGGTTAGGTAGCTTTTTTTTTTACTCTGAATGGACTAGCACCATATTACACAGAGGTATTTGGCCTGAGTAGGTAAGCTATGTCATCTGAATACTGAAATCTGTGTTCAAGGAGAAGTGGAAGCTGATGCAGACAAGAGTTTACTTTACAAAAAAGCATGAAATAGGAAACATTTGTAGTCGAAGCTGAATGCAAGAGAGGTGGAAGCAAATTTAGAAGGAGGACAGAAAGACAATTCTATGTTGAATTGATCATGTTGTCGATCAGTTGATCAAATATTTTGATAAATAAAGAAAGAAAAACTTGAGCTGATACCAAGAAATATTTTGTGAGAAGCAAGAAACCTCTCAGACTTTTCCGAAACCCAGCATTAAACAAGGGACTTTTAGATTTTCAATCTAACACTCTCCCAACTGAGCTATTTCATCCAGCTGGCCATTTTGGCTTTCTGTTGTATTTTTGATAATTGTTAAAGATAAATGCAGACCCTGGTCATTCTATCTGCATGTGCAGTTATGTGTTAAATTGTCCAATATTATTCAGCAGCTAAATTGGTCTGATGGGTGAATTTCCTTTTTAGGAGCCAAGTTAGTTAGAAGATGTTTGTAAACTATGAATGGACTTATACTCAGACACACAGACCTATATGGCGAGGGTAGGCAAACTAGGTCATCTGACTACTAACAGTTTTGTATAAGGGGAACTCGAGGCTGATGCAGGCAAAGCTTTACTTTCAATTAAAGGAAGAATTGGCAAATAAAGCAGGTAAAGTTGAATACAAGAGAGGTGGAAGCAAGTTTGACAGAAAGACAGAATGTAAAAAATATGTTGAAATGGTTGTCTTATCGATCAGCTTGATAAAAGGTTTTGATCATTATAAACAACGTCAATATGAGTTGACTCCAAATAGCATTTGTGGCATGCAAAGCAGAAGTTCAAAATGTGCCTAAACCCGGGATTGAACCAGGGACCTTTAGATCTTCAGTCTACTGCTCTCCCAACTGAGGTATTTCATCCAGCTGGCATTTTTGGCTTTCTGTTGTATTTTTTATAATTGTTAAAGATAAATGCAGAACCTGGTCACTCTATCTGCATGTGCAGTTATGTGTTAAATTGTCCAGTATTATTCAGTAGCTAAATTGGTCTGATGAGTGAATTTCCTTTTTAGGAGCCAAGTTAGTTAGATGATGTTTGTAAACTATGAATGGACTTATACTCAGAAACACAGACCTATATGGCGAGGGTCGGCAAGCTAGGTCATCTGACTACTAACAGTTTTGTATAAGGGGAACTGGAGGCTGATGCAGGCAAAGCTTTACTTTCAATTAAAGGAAGAATTGGGAAATAAAGGAGGCAAAGTTGAATACAAGAGAGGTGGAAGCAAGTTTGAAAGAAAGACAGAAAGTAAATAATATGTTGAATTAATTGTATTGTCGATTATCTTGATAAAAGGTTTTGATCATTATAAACAAAGTCAATATGAGTTGACTCAAAATAGTCTTTGTGGCATGCAAAGCAGAAGTTCAAAATGTGCCAAAACCCGGGATCGAACCAGGGACCTTTAGATCTTCAGTCTAACGCTCTCCCAACTGAGCTATTTCGGCCTGCCAGCAGCTATAGTATTCAGCCTCTTTTTTTGAACAATCCCAGAACAGAGATGCAGAACCTGGATTTTCAATCTGAGGTTAGAGCTGTGTTTTAATGTGTCCTGCATTTTTCAGCAGCTAACTGGTGAAATGGGTGAGTAGCGTTTTTGGGATAAATGTTAGGTTGTTTTTCTTTTAAAACTCTAAGTGGACCAGCACTGTATTACACAGACGTATGTCGCCTGAGTAGGTAAGCTATGTCATCTCAATACTGACAACTTTGTTCAAGGAGAAGTGAAAGCTGATGCAGACAAGAGTTTACTTTGAAAAAAGTATAAAATGGGATAAATTCGTCATCAAAGCTGATGGCAAGAGTGGTGGAAGCAAGTTTAGAAGGAGGACAGAAAGACAACTTTTTGTTGAAGTTATCATGTTGTTGATCAGTTGATAAAATATTTTGAGAAATAAAGAAAAAAAAAACTAGAGCTGATTTCAAGAAATATTTTGCAAGAATGTAGGATCCCCTCGCACTGTGCTGAAAGTCAGGATTGAATCAGGTACCTTAAGCTCTTCAGTCTAACGATCTCCCAACTGAGATATTTCAGCCAATAAGTCCCTGTGGCCTCCAGATGTATTATTAATAATTGTAGACGATACATACAGAACCTGGTCATTCTATTTTCGTTTATAGTTATGTGTTAAAGTGTCCAGTATCATTCAGCAGGTAACTTGGTCTGATGAGTGAATATCCTTTTTAGGGCACAATGTAGGTAGAATTTTTTTTTCTAAACTCTGAATTGACTTATACTCTGAACCACAGACCTATATGGCCAGGGTGTACAAGCTATGTCATCTGACTACTGACAGTTTTGTATAAGGGGAATTGGAGGCTGATGCAGGCAAAGCTTTACTTTAAAATAAAGCAAGAAGTTGCAAATAAATGAGGCATAGTTGAATACAAGAGAGGTGGAAGCAAGTTTGAAAGGAAGACAGAAAGTAAATAATATGTTGAATTGATTGTGTTGTTGATCAGATTCATAAAAGGTTTTGATAAAGAAGAGCGTTGATTTAACTCCAAACAGCTTTTGTGACATGAAAAGCAGAAGTTGAAATTGTGCCGAAACCCAGGATTGAACCAAGGACCTTTAGATCTTCAGTCTAACGCTCTCCCAAATGAGCTATTTCGGCCTGCTGGTAGTTTGGGTCTTCATCCTTTCTTTTAAACTTCCCAAGAAAATAGATGCTCAACCTCATGCTAGAGCTATGTTTTAAGATGTCCTGTATCATTCATCAGTTAACGGGTGCAATAGGTAAATAGCATTTTTCGGATCCAGGTTAGGTAGCTTTTTTTTTTACTCTGAATGGACTAGCACCATATTACACAGAGATATTTGGCCTGAGTAGGTAAGCTATGTCATCTGAATACTGAAATCTGTGTTCAAGGAGAAGTGGAAGCTGATGCAGACAAGAGTTTACTTTACAAAAAAGCATGAAATAGGAAACATTTGTAGTCGAAGCTGAATGCAAGAGAGGTGGAAGCAAATTTAGAAGGAGGACAGAAAGACAATTCTATGTTGAATTGATCATGTTGTCGATCAGTTGATCAAATATTTTGATAAATAAAGAAAGAAAAACTTGAGCTGATACCAAGAAATATTTTGTGAGAAGCAAGAAACCTCTCAGACTTTTCCGAAACCCAGCATTGAACAAGGGACTTTTAGATTTTCAATCTAACACTCTCCCAAGTGAGCTATTTCATCCAGCTGGCCATTTGGGCTTTCTGTTGTATTTTTGATAATTGTTAAAGATAAATGCAGACCCTGGTCATTCTATCTGCATGTGCAGTTATGTGTTAAATTGTCCAATATTATTCAGCAGCTAAATTGGTCTGATGGGTGAATTTCCTTTTTAGGAGCCAAGTTAGTTAGAAGATGTTTGTAAACTATGAATGGACTCATACTCAGACACACAGACCTATATGGCGAGGGTAGGCAAACTAGGTCATCTGACTACTAACAGTTTTGTATAAGGGGAACTCGAGGCTGATGCAGGCAAAGCTTTACTTTCAATTAAAGGAAGAATTGGCAAATAAAGCAGGTAAAGTTGAATACAAGAGAGGTGGAAGCAAGTTTGACAGAAAGACAGAATGTAAAAAATATGTTGAAATGGTTGTCTTATCGATCAGCTTGATAAAAGGTTTTGATCATTATAAACAACGTCAATATGAGTTGACTCCAAATAGCATTTGTGGCATGCAAAGCAGAAGTTCAAAATGTGCCTACACCCGGGATTGAACCAGGGACCTTTAGATCTTCAGTCTACTGCTCTCCCAACTGAGCTATTTCATCCAGCTGGCATTTTTGGCTTTCTGTTGTATTTTTTATAATTGTTAAAGATAAATGCAGAACCTGGTCACTCTATCTGCATGTGCAGTTATGTGTTAAATTGTCCAGTATTATTCAGTAGCTAAATTGGTCTGATGGGTGAATTTCCTTTTTAGGAGCCAAGTTAGTTAGATGATGTTTGTAAACTATGAATGGACTTATACTCAGAAACACAGACCTATATGGCGAGGGTCGGCAAGCTAGGTCATCTGACTACTAACAGTTTTGTATAAGGGGAACTGGAGGCTGATGCAGGCAAAGCTTTACTTTCAATTAAAGGAAGAATTGGGAAATAAAGGAGGCAAAGTTGAATACAAGAGAGGTGGAAGCAAGTTTGAAAGAAAGACAGAAAGTAAATAATATGTTGAATTAATTGTATTGTCGATTATCTTGATAAAAGGTTTTGATCATTATAAACAAAGTCAATATGAGTTGACTCAAAATAGTCTTTGTGGCATGCAAAGGAGAAGTTCAAAATGTGCCAAAACCCGGGATCGAACCAGGGACCTTTAGATCTTCAGTCTAACGCTCTCCCAACTGAGCTATTTCGGCCTGCCAGCAGCTATAGTATTCAGCCTCTTTTTTTGAACAATCCCAGAACAGAGATGCAGAACCTGGATTTTCAATCTGAGGTTAGAGCTGTGTTTTAATGTGTCCTGCATTTTTCAGCAGCTAACTGGTGAAATGGGTGAGTAGCGTTTTTGGGATAAATGTTAGGTTGTTTTTCTTTTAAAACTCTAAGTGGACCAGCACTGTATTACACAGACGTATGTCGCCTGAGTAGGTAAGCTATGTCATCTCAATACTGACAACTTTGTTCAAGGAGAAGTGAAAGCTGATGCAGACAAGAGTTTACTTTGAAAAAAGTATAAAATGGGATAAATTCGTCATCAAAGCTGATGGCAAGAGTGGTGGAAGCAAGTTTAGAAGGAGGACAGAAAGACAACTTTTTGTTGAAGTTATCATGTTGTTGATCAGTTGATAAAATATTTTGAGAAATAAAGAAAAAAAAAACTAGAGCTGATTTCAAGACATATTTTGCAAGAATGTAGGATCCCCTCGCACTGTGCTGAAAGTCAGGATTGAATCAGGTACCTTAAGCTCTTCAGTCTAACGATCTCCCAACTGAGATATTTCAGCCAACAAGTCCCTGTGGCCTCCAGATGTATTATTAATAATTGTAGACGATACATACAGAACCTGGTCATTCTATTTTCGTTTATAGTTATGTGTTAAAGTGTCCAGTATCATTCAGCAGGTAACTTGGTCTGATGAGTGAATATCCTTTTTAGGGCACAATGTAGGTAGAATTTTTTTTTCTAAACTCTGAATTGACTTATACTCTGAACCACAGACCTATATGGCCAGGGTGTACAAGCTATGTCATCTGACTACTGACAGTTTTGTATAAGGGGAATTGGAGGCTGATGCAGGCAAAGCTTTACTTTAAAATAAAGCAAGAAGTTGCAAATAAATGAGGCATAGTTGAATACAAGAGAGGTGGAAGCAAGTTTGAAAGGAAGACAGAAAGTAAATAATATGTTGAATTGATTGTGTTGTTGATCAGATTCATAAAAGGTTTTGATAAAGAAGAGCGTTGATTTAACTCCAAACAGCTTTAGTGACATGAAAAGCAGAAGTTGAAATTGTGCCGAAACCCGGGATTGAACCAAGGACCTTTAGATCTTCAGTCTAACGCTCTCCCAAATGAGCTATTTCGGCCTGCTGGTAGTTTGGGTCTTCATCCTTTCTTTTAAACTTCCCAAGAAAATAGATGCTCAACCTCATGCTAGAGCTATGTTTTAAGATGTCCTGTATCATTCATCAGTTAACGGGTGCAATAGGTAAATAGCATTTTTCGGATCCAGGTTAGGTAGCTTTTTTTTTTACTCTGAATGGACTAGCACCATATTACACAGAGGTATTTGGCCTGAGTAGGTAAGCTATGTCATCTGAATACTGAAATCTGTGTTCAAGGAGAAGTGGAAGCTGATGCAGACAAGAGTTTACTTTACAAAAAAGCATGAAATAGGAAACATTTGTAGTCGAAGCTGAATGCAAGAGAGGTGGAAGCAAATTTAGAAGGAGGACAGAAAGACAATTCTATGTTGAATTGATCATGTTGTCGATCAGTTGATCAAATATTTTGATAAATAAAGAAAGAAAAACATGAGCTGATACCAAGAAATATTTTGTGAGAAGCAAGAAACCTCTCAGACTTTTCCGAAACCCAGCATTGAACAAGGGACTTTTAGATTTTCAATCTAACACTCTCCCAACTGAGCTATTTCATCCAGCTGGCCATTTTGGCTTTCTGTTGTATTTTTGATAATTGTTAAAGATAAATGCAGACCCTGGTCATTCTATCTGCATGTGCAGTTATGTGTTAAATTGTCCAATATTATTCAGCAGCTAAATTGGTCTGATGGGTGAATTTCCTTTTTAGGAGCCAAGTTAGTTAGAAGATGTTTGTAAACTATGAATGGACTTATACTCAGACACACAGACCTATATGGCGAGGGTAGGCAAACTAGGTCATCTGACTACTAACAGTTTTGTATAAGGGGAACTCGAGGCTGATGCAGGCAAAGCTTTACTTTCAATTAAAGTAAGAATTGGCAAATAAAGCAGGTAAAGTTGAATACAAGAGAGGTGGAAGCAAGTTTGACAGAAAGACAGAATGTAAAAAATATGTTGAAATGATTGTCTTATCGATCAGCTTGATAAAAGGTTTTGATCATTATAAACAACGTCAATATGAGTTGACTCCAAATAGCATTTGTGGCATGCAAAGCAGAAGTTCAAAATGTGCCTAAACCCGGTATTGAACCAGGGACCTTTAGATCTTCAGTCTACTGCTCTCCCAACTGAGCTATTTCATCCAGCTGGCAATTTTGGCTTTCTGTTGTATTTTTTATAATTGTTAAAGATAAATGCAGAACCTGGTCACTCTATCTGCATGTGCAGTTATGTGTTAAATTGTCCAGTATTATTCAGTAGCTAAATTGGTCTGATGGGTGAATTTCCTTTTTAGGAGCCAAGTTAGTTAGATGATGTTTGTAAACTATGAATGGACTTATACTCAGAAACACAGACCTATATGGCGAGGGTCGGCAAGCTAGGTCATCTGACTACTAACAGTTTTGTATAAGGGGAACTGGAGGCTGATGCAGGCAAAGCTGTACTTTCAATTAAAGGAAGAATTGGGAAATAAAGGAGGCAAAGTTGAATACAAGAGAGGTGGAAGCAAGTTTGAAAGAAAGACAGAAAGTAAATAATATGTTGAATTAATTGTATTGTCGATTATCTTGATAAAAGGTTTTGATCATTATAAACAAAGTCAATATGAGTTGACTCAAAATAGTCTTTGTGGCATGCAAAGCAGAAGTTCAAAATGTGCCGAAACCCAGGATCGAACCAGGGACCTTTAGATCTTCAGTCTAACGCTCTCCCAACTGAGCTATTTCGGCCTGCCACCAGCTATAGTATTCAGCCTCTTTTTTTGAACAATCCCAGAACAGAGATGCAGAACCTGGATTTTCAATCTGAGGTTAGAGCTGTGTTTTATTGTGTCCTGCATTGTTCAGCAGCTAACTGGTGAAATGGGTGAGTAGCACTTTTGGGATAAATGTTAGGTCGTTTTTCTTTTAAAACTCTGAGTGGACCAGCACTGTATTACACAGACGTATGTCGCCTGAGTAGGTAAGCTATGTCATCTCAATACTGACAACTTTGTTCAAGGAGAAGTGAAAGCTGATGCAGACAAGAGTTTACTTTGAAAAAAGTATAAAATGGGATACATTCGTCATCAAAGCTGATGGCAAGAGAGGTGGAAGCAAGTTTAGAAGGAGGACAGAAAGACAACTTTTTGTTGAAGTTATCATGTTGTTGATCAGTTGATAAAATATTTTGAGAAATAAAGAAAAAAAAAACTAGAGCTGATTTTAAGAAATATTTTGCAAGAATGTAGGATCCCCTCGCACTGTGCTGAAAGTCAGGATTGAATCAGGTACCTTAAGCTCTTCAGTCTAACGATCTCCCAACTGAGATATTTCAGCCAACAAGTCCCTGTGGCCTCCTGATGTATTATTAATAATTGTAGACGATACATACAGAACCTGGTCATTCTATTTTCGTTTATAGTTATGTGTTAAAGTGTCCAGTATCATTCAGCAGGTAACTTGGTCTGATGAGTGAATATCCTTTTTAGGGGACAAGGTAAGTAGAATTTTTTTTTCTAAACTCTGAATTGACTTATACTCTGAAACACAGACCTATATGGCCAGGGTGTACAAGCTATGTCATCTGACTACTGACAGTTTTGTATAAGGGGAATTGGAGGCTGATGCAGGCAAAGCTTTACTTTAAAATAAAGCAAGAAGTTGCAAATAAATGAGGCATAGTTGAATACAAGAGAGGTGGAAGCAAGTTTGAAAGGAAGACAGAAAGTAAATATTATGTTGAATTGATTGTGTTGTTGAATAGCTTGATGAAAGGTTTTGATAAAGAAGAGCATTGATTTAACTCCAAACAGCTTTTGTGACATGAAAAGCAGAAGTTGAAATTGTGCCGAAACCCGGGATTGAACCAGGGACCTTTAGATCTTCAGTCTAACGCTCTCCCAACTGAGCTATTTCGGCCTGCTGGTAGTTAGGGTCTTCATCCTTTCTTTTAAACTTTCCAAGAAAATAGATGCTCAACCTCATGCTAGAGCTATGTTTTAAGATGTCCTGTATCATTCATCAGTTAACGGGTGCAATAGGTAAATAGCATTTTTCGGATCCAGGTTAGGTAGCTTTTTTTTTTACTCTGAATGGACTAGCACCATATTACACAGAGGTATTTGGCCTGAGTAGGTAAGCTATGTCATCTGAATACTGAAATCTGTGTTCAAGGAGAAGTGGAAGCTGATGCAGACAAGAGTTTACTTTACAAAAAAGCATGAAATAGGAAACATTTGTAGTCGAAGCTGAATGCAAGAGAGGTGGAAGCAAATTTAGAAGGAGGACAGAAAGACAATTCTATGTTGAATTGATCATGTTGTCGATCAGTTGATCAAATATTTTGATAAATAAAGAAAGAAAAACTTGAGCTGATACCAAGAAATATTTTGTGAGAAGCAAGAAACCTCTCAGACTTTTCCGAAACCCAGCATTAAACAAGGGACTTTTAGATTTTCAATCTAACACTCTCCCAACTGAGCTATTTCATCCAGCTGGCCATTTTGGCTTTCTGTTGTATTTTTGATAATTGTTAAAGATAAATGCAGACCCTGGTCATTCTATCTGCATGTGCAGTTATGTGTTAAATTGTCCAATATTATTCAGCAGCTAAATTGGTCTGATGGGTGAATTTCCTTTTTAGGAGCCAAGTTAGTTAGAAGATGTTTGTAAACTATGAATGGACTTATACTCAGACACACAGACCTATATGGCGAGGGTAGGCAAACTAGGTCATCTGACTACTAACAGTTTTGTATAAGGGGAACTCGAGGCTGATGCAGGCAAAGCTTTACTTTCAATTAAAGGAAGAATTGGCAAATAAAGCAGGTAAAGTTGAATACAAGAGAGGTGGAAGCAAGTTTGACAGAAAGACAGAATGTAAAAAATATGTTGAAATGGTTGTCTTATCGATCAGCTTGATAAAAGGTTTTGATCATTATAAACAACGTCAATATGAGTTGACTCCAAATAGCATTTGTGGCATGCAAAGCAGAAGTTCAAAATGTGCCTAAACCCGGGATTGAACCAGGGACCTTTAGATCTTCAGTCTACTGCTCTCCCAACTGAGCTATTTCATCCAGCTGGCATTTTTGGCTTTCTGTTGTATTTTTTATAATTGTTAAAGATAAATGCAGAACCTGGTCACTCTATCTGCATGTGCAGTTATGTGTTAAATTGTCCAGTATTATTCAGTAGCTAAATTGGTCTGATGAGTGAATTTCCTTTTTAGGAGCCAAGTTAGTTAGATGATGTTTGTAAACTATGAATGGACTTATACTCAGAAACACAGACCTATATGGCGAGGGTCGGCAAGCTAGGTCATCTGACTACTAACAGTTTTGTATAAGGGGAACTGGAGGCTGATGCAGGCAAAGCTTTACTTTCAATTAAAGGAAGAATTGGGAAATAAAGGAGGCAAAGTTGAATACAAGAGAGGTGGAAGCAAGTTTGAAAGAAAGACAGAAAGTAAATAATATGTTGAATTAATTGTATTGTCGATTATCTTGATAAAAGGTTTTGATCATTATAAACAAAGTCAATATGAGTTGACTCAAAATAGTCTTTGTGGCATGCAAAGCAGAAGTTCAAAATGTGCCAAAACCCGGGATCGAACCAGGGACCTTTAGATCTTCAGTCTAACGCTCTCCCAACTGAGCTATTTCGGCCTGCCAGCAGCTATAGTATTCAGCCTCTTTTTTTGAACAATCCCAGAACAGAGATGCAGAACCTGGATTTTCAATCTGAGGTTAGAGCTGTGTTTTAATGTGTCCTGCATTTTTCAGCAGCTAACTGGTGAAATGGGTGAGTAGCGTTTTTGGGATAAATGTTAGGTTGTTTTTCTTTTAAAACTCTAAGTGGACCAGCACTGTATTACACAGACGTATGTCGCCTGAGTAGGTAAGCTATGTCATCTCAATACTGACAACTTTGTTCAAGGAGAAGTGAAAGCTGATGCAGACAAGAGTTTACTTTGAAAAAAGTATAAAATGGGATAAATTCGTCATCAAAGTTGATGGCAAGAGAGGTGGAAGCAAGTTTAGAAGGAGGACAGAAAGACAACTTTTTGTTGAAGTTATCATGTTGTTGATCAGTTGATAAAATATTTTGAGAAATAAAGAAAAAAAAACTAGAGCTGATTTCAAGAAATATTTTGCAAGAATGTAGGATCCCCTCGCACTGTGCTGAAAGTCAGGATTGAATCAGGTACCTTAAGCTCTTCAGTCTAACGATCTCCCAACTGAGATATTTCAGCCAACAAGTCCCTGTGGCCTCCTGATGTATTATTAATAATTGTAGACGATACATACAGAACCTGGTCATTCTATTTTCGTTTATAGTTATGTGTTAAAGTGTCCAGTATCATTCAGCAGGTAACTTGGTCTGATGAGTGAATATCCTTTTTAGGGGACAAGGTAGGTAGAATTTTTTTTTCTAAACTCTGAATTGACTTATACTCTGAACCACAGACCTATATGGCCAGGGTGTACAAGCTATGTCATCTGACTACTGACAGTTTTGTATAAGGGGAATTGGAGGCTGATGCAGGCAAAGCTTTACTTTAAAATAAAGCAAGAAGTTGCAAATAAATGAGGCATAGTTGAATACAAGAGAGGTGGAAGCAAGTTTGAAAGGAAGACAGAAAGTAAATAATATGTTGAATTGATTGTGTTGTTGATCAGATTCATAAAAGGTTTTGATAAAGAAGAGCGTTGATTTAACTCCAAACAGCTTTTGTGACATGAAAAGCAGAAGTTGAAATTGTGCCGAAACCCGGGATTGAACCAAGGACCTTTAGATCTTCAGTCTAACGCTCTCCCAAATGAGCTATTTCGGCCTGCTGGTAGTTTGGGTCTTCATCCTTTCTTTTAAACTTCCCAAGAAAATAGATGCTCAACCTCATGCTAGAGCTATGTTTTAAGATGTCCTGTATCATTCATCAGTTAACGGGTGCAATAGGTAAATAGCATTTTTCGGATCCAGGTTAGGTAGCTTTTTTTTTTACTCTGAATGGACTAGCACCATATTACACAGAGGTATTTGGCCTGAGTAGGTAAGCTATGTCATCTGAATACTGAAATCTGTGTTCAAGGAGAAGTGGAAGCTGATGCAGACAAGAGTTTACTTTACAAAAAAGCATGAAATAGGAAACATTTGTAGTCGAAGCTGAATGCAAGAGAGGTGGAAGCAAATTTAGAAGGAGGACAGAAAGACAATTCTATGTTGAATTGATCATGTTGTCGATCAGTTGATCAAATATTTTGATAAATAAAGAAAGAAAAACTTGAGCTGATACCAAGAAATATTTTGTGAGAAGCAAGAAACCTCTCAGACTTTTCCGAAACCCAGCATTAAACAAGGGACTTTTAGATTTTCAATCTAACACTCTCCCAACTGAGCTATTTCATCCAGCTGGCCATTTTGGCTTTCTGTTGTATTTTTGATAATTGTTAAAGATAAATGCAGACCCTGGTCATTCTATCTGCATGTGCAGTTATGTGTTAAATTGTCCAATATTATTCAGCAGCTAAATTGGTCTGATGGGTGAATTTCCTTTTTAGGAGCCAAGTTAGTTAGAAGATGTTTGTAAACTATGAATGGACTTATACTCAGACACACAGACCTATATGGCGAGGGTAGGCAAACTAGGTCATCTGACTACTAACAGTTTTGTATAAGGGGAACTCGAGGCTGATGCAGGCAAAGCTTTACTTTCAATTAAAGGAAGAATTGGCAAATAAAGCAGGTAAAGTTGAATACAAGAGAGGTGGAAGCAAGTTTGACAGAAAGACAGAATGTAAAAAATATGTTGAAATGGTTGTCTTATCGATCAGCTTGATAAAAGGTTTTGATCATTATAAACAACGTCAATATGAGTTGACTCCAAATAGCATTTGTGGCATGCAAAGCAGAAGTTCAAAATGTGCCTAAACCCGGGATTGAACCAGGGACCTTTAGATCTTCAGTCTACTGCTCTCCCAACTGAGGTATTTCATCCAGCTGGCATTTTTGGCTTTCTGTTGTATTTTTTATAATTGTTAAAGATAAATGCAGAACCTGGTCACTCTATCTGCATGTGCAGTTATGTGTTAAATTGTCCAGTATTATTCAGTAGCTAAATTGGTCTGATGAGTGAATTTCCTTTTTAGGAGCCAAGTTAGTTAGATGATGTTTGTAAACTATGAATGGACTTATACTCAGAAACACAGACCTATATGGCGAGGGTCGGCAAGCTAGGTCATCTGACTACTAACAGTTTTGTATAAGGGGAACTGGAGGCTGATGCAGGCAAAGCTTTACTTTCAATTAAAGGAAGAATTGGGAAATAAAGGAGGCAAAGTTGAATACAAGAGAGGTGGAAGCAAGTTTGAAAGAAAGACAGAAAGTAAATAATATGTTGAATTAATTGTATTGTCGATTATCTTGATAAAAGGTTTTGATCATTATAAACAAAGTCAATATGAGTTGACTCAAAATAGTCTTTGTGGCATGCAAAGCAGAAGTTCAAAATGTGCCAAAACCCGGGATCGAACCAGGGACCTTTAGATCTTCAGTCTAACGCTCTCCCAACTGAGCTATTTCGGCCTGCCAGCAGCTATAGTATTCAGCCTCTTTTTTTGAACAATCCCAGAACAGAGATGCAGAACCTGGATTTTCAATCTGAGGTTAGAGCTGTGTTTTAATGTGTCCTGCATTTTTCAGCAGCTAACTGGTGAAATGGGTGAGTAGCGTTTTTGGGATAAATGTTAGGTTGTTTTTCTTTTAAAACTCTAAGTGGACCAGCACTGTATTACACAGACGTATGTCGCCTGAGTAGGTAAGCTATGTCATCTCAATACTGACAACTTTGTTCAAGGAGAAGTGAAAGCTGATGCAGACAAGAGTTTACTTTGAAAAAAGTATAAAATGGGATAAATTCGTCATCAAAGCTGATGGCAAGAGTGGTGGAAGCAAGTTTAGAAGGAGGACAGAAAGACAACTTTTTGTTGAAGTTATCATGTTGTTGATCAGTTGATAAAATATTTTGAGAAATAAAGAAAAAAAAAACTAGAGCTGATTTCAAGAAATATTTTGCAAGAATGTAGGATCCCCTCGCACTGTGCTGAAAGTCAGGATTGAATCAGGTACCTTAAGCTCTTCAGTCTAACGATCTCCCAACTGAGATATTTCAGCCAATAAGTCCCTGTGGCCTCCAGATGTATTATTAATAATTGTAGACGATACATACAGAACCTGGTCATTCTATTTTCGTTTATAGTTATGTGTTAAAGTGTCCAGTATCATTCAGCAGGTAACTTGGTCTGATGAGTGAATATCCTTTTTAGGGCACAATGTAGGTAGAATTTTTTTTTCTAAACTCTGAATTGACTTATACTCTGAACCACAGACCTATATGGCCAGGGTGTACAAGCTATGTCATCTGACTACTGACAGTTTTGTATAAGGGGAATTGGAGGCTGATGCAGGCAAAGCTTTACTTTAAAATAAAGCAAGAAGTTGCAAATAAATGAGGCATAGTTGAATACAAGAGAGGTGGAAGCAAGTTTGAAAGGAAGACAGAAAGTAAATAATATGTTGAATTGATTGTGTTGTTGATCAGATTCATAAAAGGTTTTGATAAAGAAGAGCGTTGATTTAACTCCAAACAGCTTTTGTGACATGAAAAGCAGAAGTTGAAATTGTGCCGAAACCCAGGATTGAACCAAGGACCTTTAGATCTTCAGTCTAACGCTCTCCCAAATGAGCTATTTCGGCCTGCTGGTAGTTTGGGTCTTCATCCTTTCTTTTAAACTTCCCAAGAAAATAGATGCTCAACCTCATGCTAGAGCTATGTTTTAAGATGTCCTGTATCATTCATCAGTTAACGGGTGCAATAGGTAAATAGCATTTTTCGGATCCAGGTTAGGTAGCTTTTTTTTTTACTCTGAATGGACTAGCACCATATTACACAGAGATATTTGGCCTGAGTAGGTAAGCTATGTCATCTGAATACTGAAATCTGTGTTCAAGGAGAAGTGGAAGCTGATGCAGACAAGAGTTTACTTTACAAAAAAGCATGAAATAGGAAACATTTGTAGTCGAAGCTGAATGCAAGAGAGGTGGAAGCAAATTTAGAAGGAGGACAGAAAGACAATTCTATGTTGAATTGATCATGTTGTCGATCAGTTGATCAAATATTTTGATAAATAAAGAAAGAAAAACTTGAGCTGATACCAAGAAATATTTTGTGAGAAGCAAGAAACCTCTCAGACTTTTCCGAAACCCAGCATTGAACAAGGGACTTTTAGATTTTCAATCTAACACTCTCCCAAGTGAGCTATTTCATCCAGCTGGCCATTTGGGCTTTCTGTTGTATTTTTGATAATTGTTAAAGATAAATGCAGACCCTGGTCATTCTATCTGCATGTGCAGTTATGTGTTAAATTGTCCAATATTATTCAGCAGCTAAATTGGTCTGATGGGTGAATTTCCTTTTTAGGAGCCAAGTTAGTTAGAAGATGTTTGTAAACTATGAATGGACTCATACTCAGACACACAGACCTATATGGCGAGGGTAGGCAAACTAGGTCATCTGACTACTAACAGTTTTGTATAAGGGGAACTCGAGGCTGATGCAGGCAAAGCTTTACTTTCAATTAAAGGAAGAATTGGCAAATAAAGCAGGTAAAGTTGAATACAAGAGAGGTGGAAGCAAGTTTGACAGAAAGACAGAATGTAAAAAATATGTTGAAATGGTTGTCTTATCGATCAGCTTGATAAAAGGTTTTGATCATTATAAACAACGTCAATATGAGTTGACTCCAAATAGCATTTGTGGCATGCAAAGCAGAAGTTCAAAATGTGCCTACACCCGGGATTGAACCAGGGACCTTTAGATCTTCAGTCTACTGCTCTCCCAACTGAGCTATTTCATCCAGCTGGCATTTTTGGCTTTCTGTTGTATTTTTTATAATTGTTAAAGATAAATGCAGAACCTGGTCACTCTATCTGCATGTGCAGTTATGTGTTAAATTGTCCAGTATTATTCAGTAGCTAAATTGGTCTGATGGGTGAATTTCCTTTTTAGGAGCCAAGTTAGTTAGATGATGTTTGTAAACTATGAATGGACTTATACTCAGAAACACAGACCTATATGGCGAGGGTCGGCAAGCTAGGTCATCTGACTACTAACAGTTTTGTATAAGGGGAACTGGAGGCTGATGCAGGCAAAGCTTTACTTTCAATTAAAGGAAGAATTGGGAAATAAAGGAGGCAAAGTTGAATACAAGAGAGGTGGAAGCAAGTTTGAAAGAAAGACAGAAAGTAAATAATATGTTGAATTAATTGTATTGTCGATTATCTTGATAAAAGGTTTTGATCATTATAAACAAAGTCAATATGAGTTGACTCAAAATAGTCTTTGTGGCATGCAAAGGAGAAGTTCAAAATGTGCCAAAACCCGGGATCGAACCAGGGACCTTTAGATCTTCAGTCTAACGCTCTCCCAACTGAGCTATTTCGGCCTGCCAGCAGCTATAGTATTCAGCCTCTTTTTTTGAACAATCCCAGAACAGAGATGCAGAACCTGGATTTTCAATCTGAGGTTAGAGCTGTGTTTTAATGTGTCCTGCATTTTTCAGCAGCTAACTGGTGAAATGGGTGAGTAGCGTTTTTGGGATAAATGTTAGGTTGTTTTTCTTTTAAAACTCTAAGTGGACCAGCACTGTATTACACAGACGTATGTCGCCTGAGTAGGTAAGCTATGTCATCTCAATACTGACAACTTTGTTCAAGGAGAAGTGAAAGCTGATGCAGACAAGAGTTTACTTTGAAAAAAGTATAAAATGGGATAAATTCGTCATCAAAGCTGATGGCAAGAGTGGTGGAAGCAAGTTTAGAAGGAGGACAGAAAGACAACTTTTTGTTGAAGTTATCATGTTGTTGATCAGTTGATAAAATATTTTGAGAAATAAAGAAAAAAAAAACTAGAGCTGATTTCAAGACATATTTTGCAAGAATGTAGGATCCCCTCGCACTGTGCTGAAAGTCAGGATTGAATCAGGTACCTTAAGCTCTTCAGTCTAACGATCTCCCAACTGAGATATTTCAGCCAACAAGTCCCTGTGGCCTCCAGATGTATTATTAATAATTGTAGACGATACATACAGAACCTGGTCATTCTATTTTCGTTTATAGTTATGTGTTAAAGTGTCCAGTATCATTCAGCAGGTAACTTGGTCTGATGAGTGAATATCCTTTTTAGGGCACAATGTAGGTAGAATTTTTTTTTCTAAACTCTGAATTGACTTATACTCTGAACCACAGACCTATATGGCCAGGGTGTACAAGCTATGTCATCTGACTACTGACAGTTTTGTATAAGGGGAATTGGAGGCTGATGCAGGCAAAGCTTTACTTTAAAATAAAGCAAGAAGTTGCAAATAAATGAGGCATAGTTGAATACAAGAGAGGTGGAAGCAAGTTTGAAAGGAAGACAGAAAGTAAATAATATGTTGAATTGATTGTGTTGTTGATCAGATTCATAAAAGGTTTTGATAAAGAAGAGCGTTGATTTAACTCCAAACAGCTTTAGTGACATGAAAAGCAGAAGTTGAAATTGTGCCGAAACCCGGGATTGAACCAAGGACCTTTAGATCTTCAGTCTAACGCTCTCCCAAATGAGCTATTTCGGCCTGCTGGTAGTTTGGGTCTTCATCCTTTCTTTTAAACTTCCCAAGAAAATAGATGCTCAACCTCATGCTAGAGCTATGTTTTAAGATGTCCTGTATCATTCATCAGTTAACGGGTGCAATAGGTAAATAGCATTTTTCGGATCCAGGTTAGGTAGCTTTTTTTTTTACTCTGAATGGACTAGCACCATATTACACAGAGGTATTTGGCCTGAGTAGGTAAGCTATGTCATCTGAATACTGAAATCTGTGTTCAAGGAGAAGTGGAAGCTGATGCAGACAAGAGTTTACTTTACAAAAAAGCATGAAATAGGAAACATTTGTAGTCGAAGCTGAATGCAAGAGAGGTGGAAGCAAATTTAGAAGGAGGACAGAAAGACAATTCTATGTTGAATTGATCATGTTGTCGATCAGTTGATCAAATATTTTGATAAATAAAGAAAGAAAAACATGAGCTGATACCAAGAAATATTTTGTGAGAAGCAAGAAACCTCTCAGACTTTTCCGAAACCCAGCATTGAACAAGGGACTTTTAGATTTTCAATCTAACACTCTCCCAACTGAGCTATTTCATCCAGCTGGCCATTTTGGCTTTCTGTTGTATTTTTGATAATTGTTAAAGATAAATGCAGACCCTGGTCATTCTATCTGCATGTGCAGTTATGTGTTAAATTGTCCAATATTATTCAGCAGCTAAATTGGTCTGATGGGTGAATTTCCTTTTTAGGAGCCAAGTTAGTTAGAAGATGTTTGTAAACTATGAATGGACTTATACTCAGACACACAGACCTATATGGCGAGGGTAGGCAAACTAGGTCATCTGACTACTAACAGTTTTGTATAAGGGGAACTCGAGGCTGATGCAGGCAAAGCTTTACTTTCAATTAAAGTAAGAATTGGCAAATAAAGCAGGTAAAGTTGAATACAAGAGAGGTGGAAGCAAGTTTGACAGAAAGACAGAATGTAAAAAATATGTTGAAATGATTGTCTTATCGATCAGCTTGATAAAAGGTTTTGATCATTATAAACAACGTCAATATGAGTTGACTCCAAATAGCATTTGTGGCATGCAAAGCAGAAGTTCAAAATGTGCCTAAACCCGGTATTGAACCAGGGACCTTTAGATCTTCAGTCTACTGCTCTCCCAACTGAGCTATTTCATCCAGCTGGCAATTTTGGCTTTCTGTTGTATTTTTTATAATTGTTAAAGATAAATGCAGAACCTGGTCACTCTATCTGCATGTGCAGTTATGTGTTAAATTGTCCAGTATTATTCAGTAGCTAAATTGGTCTGATGGGTGAATTTCCTTTTTAGGAGCCAAGTTAGTTAGATGATGTTTGTAAACTATGAATGGACTTATACTCAGAAACACAGACCTATATGGCGAGGGTCGGCAAGCTAGGTCATCTGACTACTAACAGTTTTGTATAAGGGGAACTGGAGGCTGATGCAGGCAAAGCTGTACTTTCAATTAAAGGAAGAATTGGGAAATAAAGGAGGCAAAGTTGAATACAAGAGAGGTGGAAGCAAGTTTGAAAGAAAGACAGAAAGTAAATAATATGTTGAATTAATTGTATTGTCGATTATCTTGATAAAAGGTTTTGATCATTATAAACAAAGTCAATATGAGTTGACTCAAAATAGTCTTTGTGGCATGCAAAGCAGAAGTTCAAAATGTGCCGAAACCCAGGATCGAACCAGGGACCTTTAGATCTTCAGTCTAACGCTCTCCCAACTGAGCTATTTCGGCCTGCCACCAGCTATAGTATTCAGCCTCTTTTTTTGAACAATCCCAGAACAGAGATGCAGAACCTGGATTTTCAATCTGAGGTTAGAGCTGTGTTTTATTGTGTCCTGCATTGTTCAGCAGCTAACTGGTGAAATGGGTGAGTAGCACTTTTGGGATAAATGTTAGGTCGTTTTTCTTTTAAAACTCTGAGTGGACCAGCACTGTATTACACAGACGTATGTCGCCTGAGTAGGTAAGCTATGTCATCTCAATACTGACAACTTTGTTCAAGGAGAAGTGAAAGCTGATGCAGACAAGAGTTTACTTTGAAAAAAGTATAAAATGGGATACATTCGTCATCAAAGCTGATGGCAAGAGAGGTGGAAGCAAGTTTAGAAGGAGGACAGAAAGACAACTTTTTGTTGAAGTTATCATGTTGTTGATCAGTTGATAAAATATTTTGAGAAATAAAGAAAAAAAAAACTAGAGCTGATTTTAAGAAATATTTTGCAAGAATGTAGGATCCCCTCGCACTGTGCTGAAAGTCAGGATTGAATCAGGTACCTTAAGCTCTTCAGTCTAACGATCTCCCAACTGAGATATTTCAGCCAACAAGTCCCTGTGGCCTCCTGATGTATTATTAATAATTGTAGACGATACATACAGAACCTGGTCATTCTATTTTCGTTTATAGTTATGTGTTAAAGTGTCCAGTATCATTCAGCAGGTAACTTGGTCTGATGAGTGAATATCCTTTTTAGGGGACAAGGTAAGTAGAATTTTTTTTTCTAAACTCTGAATTGACTTATACTCTGAAACACAGACCTATATGGCCAGGGTGTACAAGCTATGTCATCTGACTACTGACAGTTTTGTATAAGGGGAATTGGAGGCTGATGCAGGCAAAGCTTTACTTTAAAATAAAGCAAGAAGTTGCAAATAAATGAGGCATAGTTGAATACAAGAGAGGTGGAAGCAAGTTTGAAAGGAAGACAGAAAGTAAATATTATGTTGAATTGATTGTGTTGTTGAATAGCTTGATGAAAGGTTTTGATAAAGAAGAGCATTGATTTAACTCCAAACAGCTTTTGTGACATGAAAAGCAGAAGTTGAAATTGTGCCGAAACCCGGGATTGAACCAGGGACCTTTAGATCTTCAGTCTAACGCTCTCCCAACTGAGCTATTTCGGCCTGCTGGTAGTTAGGGTCTTCATCCTTTCTTTTAAACTTTCCAAGAAAATAGATGCTCAACCTCATGCTAGAGCTATGTTTTAAGATGTCCTGTATCATTCATCAGTTAACGGGTGCAATAGGTAAATAGCATTTTTCGGATCCAGGTTAGGTAGCTTTTTTTTTTACTCTGAATGGACTAGCACCATATTACACAGAGGTATTTGGCCTGAGTAGGTAAGCTATGTCATCTGAATACTGAAATCTGTGTTCAAGGAGAAGTGGAAGCTGATGCAGACAAGAGTTTACTTTACAAAAAAGCATGAAATAGGAAACATTTGTAGTCGAAGCTGAATGCAAGAGAGGTGGAAGCAAATTTAGAAGGAGGACAGAAAGACAATTCTATGTTGAATTGATCATGTTGTCGATCAGTTGATCAAATATTTTGATAAATAAAGAAAGAAAAACTTGAGCTGATACCAAGAAATATTTTGTGAGAAGCAAGAAACCTCTCAGACTTTTCCGAAACCCAGCATTAAACAAGGGACTTTTAGATTTTCAATCTAACACTCTCCCAACTGAGCTATTTCATCCAGCTGGCCATTTTGGCTTTCTGTTGTATTTTTGATAATTGTTAAAGATAAATGCAGACCCTGGTCATTCTATCTGCATGTGCAGTTATGTGTTAAATTGTCCAATATTATTCAGCAGCTAAATTGGTCTGATGGGTGAATTTCCTTTTTAGGAGCCAAGTTAGTTAGAAGATGTTTGTAAACTATGAATGGACTTATACTCAGACACACAGACCTATATGGCGAGGGTAGGCAAACTAGGTCATCTGACTACTAACAGTTTTGTATAAGGGGAACTCGAGGCTGATGCAGGCAAAGCTTTACTTTCAATTAAAGGAAGAATTGGCAAATAAAGCAGGTAAAGTTGAATACAAGAGAGGTGGAAGCAAGTTTGACAGAAAGACAGAATGTAAAAAATATGTTGAAATGGTTGTCTTATCGATCAGCTTGATAAAAGGTTTTGATCATTATAAACAACGTCAATATGAGTTGACTCCAAATAGCATTTGTGGCATGCAAAGCAGAAGTTCAAAATGTGCCTAAACCCGGGATTGAACCAGGGACCTTTAGATCTTCAGTCTACTGCTCTCCCAACTGAGCTATTTCATCCAGCTGGCATTTTTGGCTTTCTGTTGTATTTTTTATAATTGTTAAAGATAAATGCAGAACCTGGTCACTCTATCTGCATGTGCAGTTATGTGTTAAATTGTCCAGTATTATTCAGTAGCTAAATTGGTCTGATGAGTGAATTTCCTTTTTAGGAGCCAAGTTAGTTAGATGATGTTTGTAAACTATGAATGGACTTATACTCAGAAACACAGACCTATATGGCGAGGGTCGGCAAGCTAGGTCATCTGACTACTAACAGTTTTGTATAAGGGGAACTGGAGGCTGATGCAGGCAAAGCTTTACTTTCAATTAAAGGAAGAATTGGGAAATAAAGGAGGCAAAGTTGAATACAAGAGAGGTGGAAGCAAGTTTGAAAGAAAGACAGAAAGTAAATAATATGTTGAATTAATTGTATTGTCGATTATCTTGATAAAAGGTTTTGATCATTATAAACAAAGTCAATATGAGTTGACTCAAAATAGTCTTTGTGGCATGCAAAGCAGAAGTTCAAAATGTGCCAAAACCCGGGATCGAACCAGGGACCTTTAGATCTTCAGTCTAACGCTCTCCCAACTGAGCTATTTCGGCCTGCCAGCAGCTATAGTATTCAGCCTCTTTTTTTGAACAATCCCAGAACAGAGATGCAGAACCTGGATTTTCAATCTGAGGTTAGAGCTGTGTTTTAATGTGTCCTGCATTTTTCAGCAGCTAACTGGTGAAATGGGTGAGTAGCGTTTTTGGGATAAATGTTAGGTTGTTTTTCTTTTAAAACTCTAAGTGGACCAGCACTGTATTACACAGACGTATGTCGCCTGAGTAGGTAAGCTATGTCATCTCAATACTGACAACTTTGTTCAAGGAGAAGTGAAAGCTGATGCAGACAAGAGTTTACTTTGAAAAAAGTATAAAATGGGATAAATTCGTCATCAAAGCTGATGGCAAGAGTGGTGGAAGCAAGTTTAGAAGGAGGACAGAAAGACAACTTTTTGTTGAAGTTATCATGTTGTTGATCAGTTGATAAAATATTTTGAGAAATAAAGAAAAAAAAAACTAGAGCTGATTTCAAGAAATATTTTGCAAGAATGTAGGATCCCCTCGCACTGTGCTGAAAGTCAGGATTGAATCAGGTACCTTAAGCTCTTCAGTCTAACGATCTCCCAACTGAGATATTTCAGCCAATAAGTCCCTGTGGCCTCCAGATGTATTATTAATAATTGTAGACGATACATACAGAACCTGGTCATTCTATTTTCGTTTATAGTTATGTGTTAAAGTGTCCAGTATCATTCAGCAGGTAACTTGGTCTGATGAGTGAATATCCTTTTTAGGGCACAATGTAGGTAGAATTTTTTTTCTAAACTCTGAATTGACTTATACTCTGAACCACAGACCTATATGGCCAGGGTGTACAAGCTATGTCATCTGACTACTGACAGTTTTGTATAAGGGGAATTGGAGGCTGATGCAGGCAAAGCTTTACTTTAAAATAAAGCAAGAAGTTGCAAATAAATGAGGCATGGTTGAATACAAGAGAGGTGGAAGCAAGTTTGAAAGGAAGACAGAAAGTAAATAATATGTTGAATTGATTGTGTTGTTGATCAGATTCATAAAAGGTTTTGATAAAGAAGAGCGTTGATTTAACTCCAAACAGCTTTTGTGACATGAAAAGCAGAAGTTGAAATTGTGCCGAAACCCAGGATTGAACCAAGGACCTTTAGATCTTCAGTCTAACGCTCTCCCAAATGAGCTTTTTCGGCCTGCTGGTAGTTTGGGTCTTCATCCTTTCTTTTAAACTTCCCAAGAAAATAGATGCTCAACCTCATGCTAGAGCTATGTTTTAAGATGTCCTGTATCATTCATCAGTTAACGGGTGCAATAGGTAAATAGCATTTTTCGGATCCAGGTTAGGTAGCTTTTTTTTTTACTCTGAATGGACTAGCACCATATTACACAGAGGTATTTGGCCTGAGTAGGTAAGCTATGTCATCTGAATACTGAAATCTGTGTTCAAGGAGAAGTGGAAGCTGATGCAGACAAGAGTTTACTTTACAAAAAAGCATGAAATAGGAAACATTTGTAGTCGAAGCTGAATGCAAGAGAGGTGGAAGCAAATTTAGAAGGAGGACAGAAAGACAATTCTATGTTGAATTGATCATGTTGTCGATCAGTTGATCAAATATTTTGATAAATAAAGAAAGAAAAACTTGAGCTGATACCAAGAAATATTTTGTGAGAAGCAAGAAACCTCTCAGACTTTTCCGAAACCCAGCATTGAACAAGGGACTTTTAGATTTTCAATCTAACACTCTCCCAAGTGAGCTATTTCATCCAGCTGGCCATTTGGGCTTTCTGTTGTATTTTTGATAATTGTTAAAGATAAATGCAGACCCTGGTCATTCTATCTGCATGTGCAGTTATGTGTTGAATTGTCCAATATTATTCAGCAGCTAAATTGGTCTGATGGGTGAATTTCCTTTTTAGGAGCCAAGTTAGTTAGAAGATGTTTGTAAACTATGAATGGACTCATACTCAGACACACAGACCTATATGGCGAGGGTAGGCAAACTAGGTCATCTGACTACTAACAGTTTTGTATAAGGGGAACTCGAGGCTGATGCAGGCAAAGCTTTACTTTCAATTAAAGGAAGAATTGGCAAATAAAGCAGGTAAAGTTGAATACAAGAGAGGTGGAAGCAAGTTTGACAGAAAGACAGAATGTAAAAAATATGTTGAAATGGTTGTCTTATCGATCAGCTTGATAAAAGGTTTTGATCATTATAAACAACGTCAATATGAGTTGACTCCAAATAGCATTTGTGGCATGCAAAGCAGAAGTTCAAAATGTGCCTACACCCGGGATTGAACCAGGGACCTTTAGATCTTCAGTCTACTGCTCTCCCAACTGAGCTATTTCATCCAGCTGGCATTTTTGGCTTTCTGTTGTATTTTTTATAATTGTTAAAGATAAATGCAGAACCTGGTCACTCTATCTGCATGTGCAGTTATGTGTTAAATTGTCCAGTATTATTCAGTAGCTAAATTGGTCTGATGGGTGAATTTCCTTTTTAGGAGCCAAGTTAGTTAGATGATGTTTGTAAACTATGAATGGACTTATACTCAGAAACACAGACCTATATGGCGAGGGTCGGCAAGCTAGGTCATCTGACTACTAACAGTTTTGTATAAGGGGAACTGGAGGCTGATGCAGGCAAAGCTTTACTTTCAATTAAAGGAAGAATTGGGAAATAAAGGAGGCAAAGTTGAATACAAGAGAGGTGGAAGCAAGTTTGAAAGAAAGACAGAAAGTAAATAATATGTTGAATTAATTGTATTGTCGATTATCTTGATAAAAGGTTTTGATCATTATAAACAAAGTCAATATGAGTTGACTCAAAATAGTCTTTGTGGCATGCAAAGCAGAAGTTCAAAATGTGCCAAAACCCGGGATCGAACCAGGGACCTTTAGATCTTCAGTCTAACGCTCTCCCAACTGAGCTATTTCGGCCTGCCAGCAGCTATAGTATTCAGCCTCTTTTTTTGAACAATCCCAGAACAGAGATGCAGAACCTGGATTTTCAATCTGAGGTTAGAGCTGTGTTTTAATGTGTCCTGCATTTTTCAGCAGCTAACTGGTGAAATGGGTGAGTAGCGTTTTTGGGATAAATGTTAGGTTGTTTTTCTTTTAAAACTCTAAGTGGACCAGCACTGTATTACACAGACGTATGTCGCCTGAGTAGGTAAGCTATGTCATCTCAATACTGACAACTTTGTTCAAGGAGAAGTGAAAGCTGATGCAGACAAGAGTTTACTTTGAAAAAAGTATAAAATGGGATAAATTCGTCATCAAAGCTGATGGCAAGAGTGGTGGAAGCAAGTTTAGAAGGAGGACAGAAAGACAACTTTTTGTTGAAGTTATCATGTTGTTGATCAGTTGATAAAATATTTTGAGAAATAAAGAAAAAAAAAACTAGAGCTGATTTCAAGACATATTTTGCAAGAATGTAGGATCCCCTCGCACTGTGCTGAAAGTCAGGATTGAATCAGGTACCTTAAGCTCTTCAGTCTAACGATCTCCCAACTGAGATATTTCAGCCAACAAGTCCCTGTGGCCTCCAGATGTATTATTAATAATTGTAGACGATACATACAGAACCTGGTCATTCTATTTTCGTTTATAGTTATGTGTTAAAGTGTCCAGTATCATTCAGCAGGTAACTTGGTCTGATGAGTGAATATCCTTTTTAGGGCACAATGTAGGTAGAATTTTTTTTTCTAAACTCTGAATTGACTTATACTCTGAACCACAGACCTATATGGCCAGGGTGTACAAGCTATGTCATCTGACTACTGACAGTTTTGTATAAGGGGAATTGGAGGCTGATGCAGGCAAAGCTTTACTTTAAAATAAAGCAAGAAGTTGCAAATAAATGAGGCATAGTTGAATACAAGAGAGGTGGAAGCAAGTTTGAAAGGAAGACAGAAAGTAAATAATATGTTGAATTGATTGTGTTGTTGATCAGATTCATAAAAGGTTTTGATAAAGAAGAGCGTTGATTTAACTCCAAACAGCTTTTGTGACATGAAAAGCAGAAGTTGAAATTGTGCCGAAACCCGGGATTGAACCAAGGACCTTTAGATCTTCAGTCTAACGCTCTCCCAAATGAGCTATTTCGGCCTGCTGGTAGTTTGGGTCTTCATCCTTTCTTTTAAACTTCCCAAGAAAATAGATGCTCAACCTCATGCTAGAGCTATGTTTTAAGATGTCCTGTATCATTCATCAGTTAACGGGTGCAATAGGTAAATAGCATTTTTCGGATCCAGGTTAGGTAGCTTTTTTTTTTACTCTGAATGGACTAGCACCATATTACACAGAGGTATTTGGCCTGAGTAGGTAAGCTATGTCATCTGAATACTGAAATCTGTGTTCAAGGAGAAGTGGAAGCTGATGCAGACAAGAGTTTACTTTACAAAAAAGCATGAAATAGGAAACATTTGTAGTCGAAGCTGAATGCAAGAGAGGTGGAAGCAAATTTAGAAGGAGGACAGAAAGACAATTCTATGTTGAATTGATCATGTTGTCGATCAGTTGATCAAATATTTTGATAAATAAAGAAAGAAAAACTTGAGCTGATACCAAGAAATATTTTGTGAGAAGCAAGAAACCTCTCAGACTTTTCCGAAACCCAGCATTGAACAAGGGACTTTTAGATTTTCAATCTAACACTCTCCCAAGTGAGCTATTTCATCCAGCTGGCCATTTGGGCTTTCTGTTGTATTTTTGATAATTGTTAAAGATAAATGCAGACCCTGGTCATTCTATCTGCATGTGCAGTTATGTGTTAAATTGTCCAATATTATTCAGCAGCTAAATTGGTCTGATGGGTGAATTTCCTTTTTAGGAGCCAAGTTAGTTAGAAGATGTTTGTAAACTATGAATGGACTCATACTCAGACACACAGACCTATATGGCGAGGGTAGGCAAACTAGGTCATCTGACTACTAACAGTTTTGTATAAGGGGAACTCGAGGCTGATGCAGGCAAAGCTTTACTTTCAATTAAAGGAAGAATTGGCAAATAAAGCAGGTAAAGTTGAATACAAGAGAGGTGGAAGCAAGTTTGACAGAAAGACAGAATGTAAAAAATATGTTGAAATGGTTGTCTTATCGATCAGCTTGATAAAAGGTTTTGATCATTATAAACAACGTCAATATGAGTTGACTCCAAATAGCATTTGTGGCATGCAAAGCAGAAGTTCAAAATGTGCCTACACCCGGGATTGAACCAGGGACCTTTAGATCTTCAGTCTACTGCTCTCCCAACTGAGCTATTTCATCCAGCTGGCATTTTTGGCTTTCTGTTGTATTTTTTATAATTGTTAAAGATAAATGCAGAACCTGGTCACTCTATCTGCATGTGCAGTTATGTGTTAAATTGTCCAGTATTATTCAGTAGCTAAATTGGTCTGATGGGTGAATTTCCTTTTTAGGAGCCAAGTTAGTTAGATGATGTTTGTAAACTATGAATGGACTTATACTCAGAAACACAGACCTATATGGCGAGGGTCGGCAAGCTAGGTCATCTGACTACTAACAGTTTTGTATAAGGGGAACTGGAGGCTGATGCAGGCAAAGCTTTACTTTCAATTAAAGGAAGAATTGGGAAATAAAGGAGGCAAAGTTGAATACAAGAGAGGTGGAAGCAAGTTTGAAAGAAAGACAGAAAGTAAATAATATGTTGAATTAATTGTATTGTCGATTATCTTGATAAAAGGTTTTGATCATTATAAACAAAGTCAATATGAGTTGACTCAAAATAGTCTTTGTGGCATGCAAAGCAGAAGTTCAAAATGTGCCAAAACCCGGGATCGAACCAGGGACCTTTAGATCTTCAGTCTAACGCTCTCCCAACTGAGCTATTTCGGCCTGCCAGCAGCTATAGTATTCAGCCTCTTTTTTTGAACAATCCCAGAACAGAGATGCAGAACCTGGATTTTCAATCTGAGGTTAGAGCTGTGTTTTAATGTGTCCTGCATTTTTCAGCAGCTAACTGGTGAAATGGGTGAGTAGCGTTTTTGGGATAAATGTTAGGTTGTTTTTCTTTTAAAACTCTAAGTGGACCAGCACTGTATTACACAGACGTATGTCGCCTGAGTAGGTAAGCTATGTCATCTCAATACTGACAACTTTGTTCAAGGAGAAGTGAAAGCTGATGCAGACAAGAGTTTACTTTGAAAAAAGTATAAAATGGGATAAATTCGTCATCAAAGCTGATGGCAAGAGTGGTGGAAGCAAGTTTAGAAGGAGGACAGAAAGACAACTTTTTGTTGAAGTTATCATGTTGTTGATCAGTTGATAAAATATTTTGAGAAATAAAGAAAAAAAAAACTAGAGCTGATTTCAAGACATATTTTGCAAGAATGTAGGATCCCCTCGCACTGTGCTGAAAGTCAGGATTGAATCAGGTACCTTAAGCTCTTCAGTCTAACGATCTCCCAACTGAGATATTTCAGCCAACAAGTCCCTGTGGCCTCCAGATGTATTATTAATAATTGTAGACGATACATACAGAACCTGGTCATTCTATTTTCGTTTATAGTTATGTGTTAAAGTGTCCAGTATCATTCAGCAGGTAACTTGGTCTGATGAGTGAATATCCTTTTTAGGGCACAATGTAGGTAGAATTTTTTTTTCTAAACTCTGAATTGACTTATACTCTGAACCACAGACCTATATGGCCAGGGTGTACAAGCTATGTCATCTGACTACTGACAGTTTTGTATAAGGGGAATTGGAGGCTGATGCAGGCAAAGCTTTACTTTAAAATAAAGCAAGAAGTTGCAAATAAATGAGGCATAGTTGAATACAAGAGAGGTGGAAGCAAGTTTGAAAGGAAGACAGAAAGTAAATAATATGTTGAATTGATTGTGTTGTTGATCAGATTCATAAAAGGTTTTGATAAAGAAGAGCGTTGATTTAACTCCAAACAGCTTTTGTGACATGAAAAGCAGAAGTTGAAATTGTGCCGAAACCCGGGATTGAACCAAGGACCTTTAGATCTTCAGTCTAACGCTCTCCCAAATGAGCTATTTCGGCCTGCTGGTAGTTTGGGTCTTCATCCTTTCTTTTAAACTTCCCAAGAAAATAGATGCTCAACCTCATGCTAGAGCTATGTTTTAAGATGTCCTGTATCATTCATCAGTTAACGGGTGCAATAGGTAAATAGCATTTTTCGGATCCAGGTTAGGTAGCTTTTTTTTTTACTCTGAATGGACTAGCACCATATTACACAGAGGTATTTGGCCTGAGTAGGTAAGCTATGTCATCTGAATACTGAAATCTGTGTTCAAGGAGAAGTGGAAGCTGATGCAGACAAGAGTTTACTTTACAAAAAAGCATGAAATAGGAAACATTTGTAGTCGAAGCTGAATGCAAGAGAGGTGGAAGCAAATTTAGAAGGAGGACAGAAAGACAATTCTATGTTGAATTGATCATGTTGTCGATCAGTTGATCAAATATTTTGATAAATAAAGAAAGAAAAACTTGAGCTGATACCAAGAAATATTTTGTGAGAAGCAAGAAACCTCTCAGACTTTTCCGAAACCCAGCATTAAACAAGGGACTTTTAGATTTTCAATCTAACACTCTCCCAACTGAGCTATTTCATCCAGCTGGCCATTTTGGCTTTCTGTTGTATTTTTGATAATTGTTAAAGATAAATGCAGACCCTGGTCATTCTATCTGCATGTGCAGTTATGTGTTAAATTGTCCAATATTATTCAGCAGCTAAATTGGTCTGATGGGTGAATTTCCTTTTTAGGAGCCAAGTTAGTTAGAAGATGTTTGTAAACTATGAATGGACTTATACTCAGACACACAGACCTATATGGCGAGGGTAGGCAAACTAGGTCATCTGACTACTAACAGTTTTGTATAAGGGGAACTCGAGGCTGATGCAGGCAAAGCTTTACTTTCAATTAAAGGAAGAATTGGCAAATAAAGCAGGTAAAGTTGAATACAAGAGAGGTGGAAGCAAGTTTGACAGAAAGACAGAATGTAAAAAATATGTTGAAATGGTTGTCTTATCGATCAGCTTGATAAAAGGTTTTGATCATTATAAACAACGTCAATATGAGTTGACTCCAAATAGCATTTGTGGCATGCAAAGCAGAAGTTCAAAATGTGCCTAAACCCGGGATTGAACCAGGGACCTTTAGATCTTCAGTCTACTGCTCTCCCAACTGAGGTATTTCATCCAGCTGGCATTTTTGGCTTTCTGTTGTATTTTTTATAATTGTTAAAGATAAATGCAGAACCTGGTCACTCTATCTGCATGTGCAGTTATGTGTTAAATTGTCCAGTATTATTCAGTAGCTAAATTGGTCTGATGAGTGAATTTCCTTTTTAGGAGCCAAGTTAGTTAGATGATGTTTGTAAACTATGAATGGACTTATACTCAGAAACACAGACCTATATGGCGAGGGTCGGCAAGCTAGGTCATCTGACTACTAACAGTTTTGTATAAGGGGAACTGGAGGCTGATGCAGGCAAAGCTTTACTTTCAATTAAAGGAAGAATTGGGAAATAAAGGAGGCAAAGTTGAATACAAGAGAGGTGGAAGCAAGTTTGAAAGAAAGACAGAAAGTAAATAATATGTTGAATTAATTGTATTGTCGATTATCTTGATAAAAGGTTTTGATCATTATAAACAAAGTCAATATGAGTTGACTCAAAATAGTCTTTGTGGCATGCAAAGCAGAAGTTCAAAATGTGCCAAAACCCGGGATCGAACCAGGGACCTTTAGATCTTCAGTCTAACGCTCTCCCAACTGAGCTATTTCGGCCTGCCAGCAGCTATAGTATTCAGCCTCTTTTTTTGAACAATCCCAGAACAGAGATGCAGAACCTGGATTTTCAATCTGAGGTTAGAGCTGTGTTTTAATGTGTCCTGCATTTTTCAGCAGCTAACTGGTGAAATGGGTGAGTAGCGTTTTTGGGATAAATGTTAGGTTGTTTTTCTTTTAAAACTCTAAGTGGACCAGCACTGTATTACACAGACGTATGTCGCCTGAGTAGGTAAGCTATGTCATCTCAATACTGACAACTTTGTTCAAGGAGAAGTGAAAGCTGATGCAGACAAGAGTTTACTTTGAAAAAAGTATAAAATGGGATAAATTCGTCATCAAAGCTGATGGCAAGAGTGGTGGAAGCAAGTTTAGAAGGAGGACAGAAAGACAACTTTTTGTTGAAGTTATCATGTTGTTGATCAGTTGATAAAATATTTTGAGAAATAAAGAAAAAAAAAACTAGAGCTGATTTCAAGAAATATTTTGCAAGAATGTAGGATCCCCTCGCACTGTGCTGAAAGTCAGGATTGAATCAGGTACCTTAAGCTCTTCAGTCTAACGATCTCCCAACTGAGATATTTCAGCCAATAAGTCCCTGTGGCCTCCAGATGTATTATTAATAATTGTAGACGATACATACAGAACCTGGTCATTCTATTTTCGTTTATAGTTATGTGTTAAAGTGTCCAGTATCATTCAGCAGGTAACTTGGTCTGATGAGTGAATATCCTTTTTAGGGCACAATGTAGGTAGAATTTTTTTTTCTAAACTCTGAATTGACTTATACTCTGAACCACAGACCTATATGGCCAGGGTGTACAAGCTATGTCATCTGACTACTGACAGTTTTGTATAAGGGGAATTGGAGGCTGATGCAGGCAAAGCTTTACTTTAAAATAAAGCAAGAAGTTGCAAATAAATGAGGCATAGTTGAATACAAGAGAGGTGGAAGCAAGTTTGAAAGGAAGACAGAAAGTAAATAATATGTTGAATTGATTGTGTTGTTGATCAGATTCATAAAAGGTTTTGATAAAGAAGAGCGTTGATTTAACTCCAAACAGCTTTTGTGACATGAAAAGCAGAAGTTGAAATTGTGCCGAAACCCAGGATTGAACCAAGGACCTTTAGATCTTCAGTCTAACGCTCTCCCAAATGAGCTATTTCGGCCTGCTGGTAGTTTGGGTCTTCATCCTTTCTTTTAAACTTCCCAAGAAAATAGATGCTCAACCTCATGCTAGAGCTATGTTTTAAGATGTCCTGTATCATTCATCAGTTAACGGGTGCAATAGGTAAATAGCATTTTTCGGATCCAGGTTAGGTAGCTTTTTTTTTTACTCTGAATGGACTAGCACCATATTACACAGAGATATTTGGCCTGAGTAGGTAAGCTATGTCATCTGAATACTGAAATCTGTGTTCAAGGAGAAGTGGAAGCTGATGCAGACAAGAGTTTACTTTACAAAAAAGCATGAAATAGGAAACATTTGTAGTCGAAGCTGAATGCAAGAGAGGTGGAAGCAAATTTAGAAGGAGGACAGAAAGACAATTCTATGTTGAATTGATCATGTTGTCGATCAGTTGATCAAATATTTTGATAAATAAAGAAAGAAAAACTTGAGCTGATACCAAGAAATATTTTGTGAGAAGCAAGAAACCTCTCAGACTTTTCCGAAACCCAGCATTGAACAAGGGACTTTTAGATTTTCAATCTAACACTCTCCCAAGTGAGCTATTTCATCCAGCTGGCCATTTGGGCTTTCTGTTGTATTTTTGATAATTGTTAAAGATAAATGCAGACCCTGGTCATTCTATCGGCATGTGCAGTTATGTGTTAAATTGTCCAATATTATTCAGCAGCTAAATTGGTCTGATGGGTGAATTTCCTTTTTAGGAGCCAAGTTAGTTAGAAGATGTTTGTAAACTATGAATGGACTCATACTCAGACACACAGACCTATATGGCGAGGGTAGGCAAACTAGGTCATCTGACTACTAACAGTTTTGTATAAGGGGAACTCGAGGCTGATGCAGGCAAAGCTTTACTTTCAATTAAAGGAAGAATTGGCAAATAAAGCAGGTAAAGTTGAATACAAGAGAGGTGGAAGCAAGTTTGACAGAAAGACAGAATGTAAAAAATATGTTGAAATGGTTGTCTTATCGATCAGCTTGATAAAAGGTTTTGATCATTATAAACAACGTCAATATGAGTTGACTCCAAATAGCATTTGTGGCATGCAAAGCAGAAGTTCAAAATGTGCCTACACCCGGGATTGAACCAGGGACCTTTAGATCTTCAGTCTACTGCTCTCCCAACTGAGCTATTTCATCCAGCTGGCATTTTTGGCTTTCTGTTGTATTTTTTATAATTGTTAAAGATAAATGCAGAACCTGGTCACTCTATCTGCATGTGCAGTTATGTGTTAAATTGTCCAGTATTATTCAGTAGCTAAATTGGTCTGATGGGTGAATTTCCTTTTTAGGAGCCAAGTTAGTTAGATGATGTTTGTAAACTATGAATGGACTTATACTCAGAAACACAGACCTATATGGCGAGGGTCGGCAAGCTAGGTCATCTGACTACTAACAGTTTTGTATAAGGGGAACTGGAGGCTGATGCAGGCAAAGCTTTACTTTCAATTAAAGGAAGAATTGGGAAATAAAGGAGGCAAAGTTGAATACAAGAGAGGTGGAAGCAAGTTTGAAAGAAAGACAGAAAGTAAATAATATGTTGAATTAATTGTATTGTCGATTATCTTGATAAAAGGTTTTGATCATTATAAACAAAGTCAATATGAGTTGACTCAAAATAGTCTTTGTGGCATGCAAAGCAGAAGTTCAAAATGTGCCAAAACCCGGGATCGAACCAGGGACCTTTAGATCTTCAGTCTAACGCTCTCCCAACTGAGCTATTTCGGCCTGCCAGCAGCTATAGTATTCAGCCTCTTTTTTTGAACAATCCCAGAACAGAGATGCAGAACCTGGATTTTCAATCTGAGGTTAGAGCTGTGTTTTAATGTGTCCTGCATTTTTCAGCAGCTAACTGGTGAAATGGGTGAGTAGCGTTTTTGGGATAAATGTTAGGTTGTTTTTCTTTTAAAACTCTAAGTGGACCAGCACTGTATTACACAGACGTATGTCGCCTGAGTAGGTAAGCTATGTCATCTCAATACTGACAACTTTGTTCAAGGAGAAGTGAAAGCTGATGCAGACAAGAGTTTACTTTGAAAAAAGTATAAAATGGGATAAATTCGTCATCAAAGCTGATGGCAAGAGTGGTGGAAGCAAGTTTAGAAGGAGGACAGAAAGACAACTTTTTGTTGAAGTTATCATGTTGTTGATCAGTTGATAAAATATTTTGAGAAATAAAGAAAAAAAAAACTAGAGCTGATTTCAAGACATATTTTGCAAGAATGTAGGATCCCCTCGCACTGTGCTGAAAGTCAGGATTGAATCAGGTACCTTAAGCTCTTCAGTCTAACGATCTCCCAACTGAGATATTTCAGCCAACAAGTCCCTGTGGCCTCCAGATGTATTATTAATAATTGTAGACGATACATACAGAACCTGGTCATTCTATTTTCGTTTATAGTTATGTGTTAAAGTGTCCAGTATCATTCAGCAGGTAACTTGGTCTGATGAGTGAATATCCTTTTTAGGGCACAATGTAGGTAGAATTTTTTTTTCTAAACTCTGAATTGACTTATACTCTGAACCACAGACCTATATGGCCAGGGTGTACAAGCTATGTCATCTGACTACTGACAGTTTTGTATAAGGGGAATTGGAGGCTGATGCAGGCAAAGCTTTACTTTAAAATAAAGCAAGAAGTTGCAAATAAATGAGGCATAGTTGAATACAAGAGAGGTGGAAGCAAGTTTGAAAGGAAGACAGAAAGTAAATAATATGTTGAATTGATTGTGTTGTTGATCAGATTCATAAAAGGTTTTGATAAAGAAGAGCGTTGATTTAACTCCAAACAGCTTTAGTGACATGAAAAGCAGAAGTTGAAATTGTGCCGAAACCCGGGATTGAACCAAGGACCTTTAGATCTTCAGTCTAACGCTCTCCCAAATGAGCTATTTCGGCCTGCTGGTAGTTTGGGTCTTCATCCTTTCTTTTAAACTTCCCAAGAAAATAGATGCTCAACCTCATGCTAGAGCTATGTTTTAAGATGTCCTGTATCATTCATCAGTTAACGGGTGCAATAGGTAAATAGCATTTTTCGGATCCAGGTTAGGTAGCTTTTTTTTTTACTCTGAATGGACTAGCACCATATTACACAGAGGTATTTGGCCTGAGTAGGTAAGCTATGTCATCTGAATACTGAAATCTGTGTTCAAGGAGAAGTGGAAGCTGATGCAGACAAGAGTTTACTTTACAAAAAAGCATGAAATAGGAAACATTTGTAGTCGAAGCTGAATGCAAGAGAGGTGGAAGCAAATTTAGAAGGAGGACAGAAAGACAATTCTATGTTGAATTGATCATGTTGTCGATCAGTTGATCAAATATTTTGATAAATAAAGAAAGAAAAACTTGAGCTGATACCAAGTAATATTTTGTGAGAAGCAAGAAACCTCTCAGACTTTTCCGAAACCCAGCATTGAACAAGGGACTTTTAGATTTTCAATCTAACACTCTTCCAAGTGAGCTATTTCATCCAGCTGGCCATTTTGGCTTTCTGTTGTATTTTTGATAATTGTTAAAGATAAATGCAGACCCTGGTCATTCTATCTGCATGTGCAGTTATGTGTTAAATTGTCCAATATTATTCAGCAGCTAAATTGGTCTGATGGGTGAATTTCCTTTTTAGGAGCCAATTTAGTTAGAAGATGTTTGTAAACTATGAATGGACTTATACTCAGACACACAGACCTATATGGCGAGGGTAGGCAAACTAGGTCATCTGACTACTAACAGTTTTGAATAAGGGGAACTCGAGGCTGATGCAGGCAAAGCTTTACTTTCAATTAAAGGAAGAATTGGCAAATAAAGCAGGTAAAGTTGAATACAAGAGAGGTGGAAGCAAGTTTGACAGAAAGACAGAATGTAAAAAATATGTTGAAATGGTTGTCTTATCGATCAGGTTGATAAAAGGTTTTGATCATTATAAACAACGTCAATATGAGTTGACTCCAAATAGCATTTGTGGCATGCAAAGCAGAAGTTCAAAATGTGCCTAAACCCGGGATTGAACCAGGGACCTTTAGATCTTCAGTCTACTGCTCTCCCAACTGAGCTATTTCACCCAGCTGGCAATTTTGGCTTTCTGTTGTATTTTTTATAATTGTTAAAGATAAATGCAGAACCTGGTCACTCTATCTGCATGTGCAGTTATGTGTTAAATTGTCCAGTATTATTCAGTAGCTAAATTGGTCTGATGGGTGAATTTCCTTTTTAGGAGCCAAGTTAGTTAGATGATGTTTGTAAACTATGAATGGACTTATACTCAGAAACACAGACCTATATGGCGAGGGTCGGCAAGCTAGGTCATCTGACTACTAACAGTTTTGTATAAGGGGAACTGGAGGCTGATGCAGGCAAAGCTTTACTTTCAATTAAAGGAAGAATTGGGAAATAAAGGAGGCAAAGTTGAATACGAGAGGTGGAAGCAAGGTTGAAAGAAAGACAGAAAGTAAATAATATGTTGAATTAATTGTATTGTCGATTATCTTGATAAAAGGTTTTGATCATTATAAACAAAGTCAATATGAGTTGACTCAAAATAGTCTTTGTGGCATGCAAAGCAGAAGTTCAAAATGTGCCGAAACCCGGGATCGAACCAGGGACCTTTAGATCTTCAGTCTAACGCTCTCCCAACTGAGCTATTTCGGCCAGCCAGCAGCTATAGTATTCAGCCTCTTTTTTTGAACAATCCCAGAACAGAGATGCAGAACCTGGATTTTCAATCTGAGGTTAGAGCTGTGTTTTAATGTGTCCTGCATTGTTCAGCAGCTAACTGGTGAAATGGGTGAGTAGCGTTTTTGGGATAAATGTTAGGTCGTTTTTCTTTTAAAACTCTAAGTGGACCAGCACTGTATTACACAGACGTATGTCGCCTGAGTAGGTAAGCTATGTCATCTCAATACTGACAAGTTTGTTCAAGGAGAAGTGAAAGCTGATGCAGACAAGAGTTTACTTTGAAAAAAGTATAAAATGGGATAAATTCGTCATCAAAGCTGATGGCAAGAGTGGTGGAAGCAAGTTTAGAAGGAGGACAGAAAGACAACTTTTTGTTGAAGTTATCATGTTGTTGATCAGTTGATAAAATATTTTGAGAAATAAAGAAAAAAAACACTAGAGCTGATTTCAAGAAATATTTTGCAAGAATGTAGGATCCCCTCGCACTGTGCTGAAAGTCAGGATTGAATCAGGTACCTTAAGCTCTTCAGTCTAACGATCTCCCAACTGAGATATTTCAGCCAACAAGTCCCTGTGGCCTCCTGATGTATTATTAATAATTGTAGACGATACATACAGAACCTGGTCATTCTATTTTCGTTTATAGTTATGTGTTAAAGTGTCCAGTATCATTCAGCAGGTAACTTGGTCTGATGAGTGAATATCCTTTTTAGGGGACAATGTAGGTAGAATTTTTTTTTCTAAACTCTGAATTGACTTATACTCTGAAACACAGACCTATATGGCCAGGGTGTACCAGCTATGTCATCTGACTACTGACAGTTTTGTATAAGGGGAATTGGAGGCTGATGCAGGCAAAGCTTTACTTTAAAATAAAGCAAGAAGTTGCAAATAAATGAGGCATAGTTGAATACAAGAGAGGTGGAAGCAAGTTTGAAAGGAAGACAGAAAGTAAAGAATATGTTGAATTGATTGTGTTGTTGATCAGAATGATAAAAGGTTTTGATAAAGAAGAGCGTTGATTTAACTCCAAACAGCTTTTGTGACATGAAAAGCAGAAGTTGAAATTGTGCCGAAACCCGGGATTGAACCAGGGACCATTAGATCTTCAGTCTTACGCTCTCCCAACTGAGCTATTTCGGCCTGCTGGTAGTTTGGGTCTTCATCCCTTCTTTTAAACTTCCCAAGAAAATAGATGCTCAACCTCATGCTAGAGCTATGTTTTAAGATGTCCTGTATCATTCATCAGTTAACGGGTGCAATAGGTAAATAGCATTTTTCGGATCCAGGTTAGGTAGCTTTTTTTTTTACTCTAAATGGACTAGCACCATATTACACAGAGGTATTTGGCCTGAGTAGGTAAGCTATGTCATCTGAATACTGAAATCTGTGTTCAAGGAGAAGTGGAAGCTGATGCAGACAAGAGTTTACTTTACAAAAAAGCATGAAATAGGAAACATTTGTAGTCGAAGCTGAATGCAAGAGAGGTGGAAGCAAATTTAGAAGGAGGACAGAAAGACAATTCTATGTTGAATTGATCATGTTGTGGATCAGTTGATCAAAATTTTTGATAAATAAAGAAAGAAAAACTTGAGCTGATACCAAGAAATATTTTGTGAGAAGCAAGAAACCTCTTAGACTTTTCCGAAACCCAGCATTGAACAAGGGACTTTTAGATTTTCAATCTAACACTCTCCCAACTGAGCTATTTCATCCAGCTGGCCATTTTGGCTTTCTGTTGTATTTTTGATAATTGTTAAAGATAAATGCAGACCCTGGTCATTCTATCTGCATGTGCAGTTATGTGTTAAATTGTCCAGTATTATTCAGCAGCTAAATTGGTCTGATGGGTGAATTTCCTTTTTAGGAGCCAAGTTAGTTAGAAGATGTTTGTAAACTATGAATGGACTTATACTCAGACACACAGACCTATATGGCGAGGGTAGGCAAACTAGGTCATCTGACTACTAACAGTTTTGTATACGGGGAACTCGAGGCTGATGCAGGCAACGCTTTACTTTCAATTAAAGGAAGAATTGGCAAATAAAGCAGGTAAAGTTGAATACAAGAGAGGTGGAAGCAAGTTTGACAGAAAGACAGAATGTAAAAAATATGTTGAAATGGTTGTCTTATCGATCAGCTTGATAAAAGGTTTTGATCATTATAAACAACGTCAATATGAGTTGACTCCAAATAGCATTTGTGGCATGCAAAGCAGAAGTTCAAAATGTGCCTAAACCCAGGATTGAACCAGGGACCTTTAGATCTTCAGTCTACTGCTCTCCCAACTGAGCTATTTCATCCAGCTGGCAATTTTGGCTTTCTGTTGTATTTTTTATAATTGTTAAAGATAAATGCAGAACCTGGTCACTCTATCTGCATGTACAGTTATGTGTTAAATTGTCCAGTATTATTCAGTAGCTAAATTGGTCTGATGGGTGAATTTCCTTTTTAGGAGCCAAGTTAGTTAGATGATGTTTGTAAACTATGAATGGACTTATACTCAGAAACACAGACCTATATGGCGAGGGTCGGCAAGCTAGGTCATCTGACTACTAACAGTTTTGTATAAGGGGAACTGGAGGCTGATGCAGGCAAAGCTTTACTTTCAATTAAAGGAAGAATTGGGAAATAAAGGAGGCAAAGTTGAATACAAGAGAGGTGGAAGCAAGTTTGAATGAAAGACAGAAAGTAAATAATATGTTGAATTAATTGTATTGTCCATTATCTTGATAAAAGGTTTTGATCATTATAAACAAAGTCAATATGAGTTGACTCAAAATAGTCTTTGTGGCATGCAAAGCAGAAGTTCAAAATGTGCCGAAACACGGGATAGAACCAGGGACCTTTAGATCTTCAGTCTAACGCTCTCCCAACTGAGCTATTTCAGCCTGCCAGCAGCTATAGTATTCAGCCTCTTTTTTTGAACAATCCCAGAACAGAGATGCAGAACCTGGATTTTCAATCTGAGGTTAGAGCTGTGTTTTAATGTGTCCTGCATTGTTCAGCAGCTAACTGGTGAAATGGGTGAGTAGCGTTTTTGGGATAAATGTTAGGTCGTTTTTCTTTTAAAACTCTGAGTGGACCAGCACTGTATTACACAGACGTATGTCGCCTGAGTAGGTAAGCTATGTCATCTCAATACTGACAACTTTGTTCAAGGAGAAGTGAAAGCTGATGCAGACAAGAGTTTACTTTGAAAAAAGTATAAAATGGGATAAATTCGTCATCAAAGCTGATGGCAAGAGAGGTGGAAGCAAGTTTAGAAGGAGGACAGAAAGACAACTTTTTGTTGAAGTTATCATGTTGTTGATCAGTTGATAAAATATTTTGAGAAATAAAGAAAAAAAAAACTAGAGCTGATTTCAAGAAATATTTTGCAAGAATGTAGGATCCCCTCGCACTGTGCTGAAAGTCAGGATTGAATCAGGTACCTTAAGCTCTTCAGTCTAACGATCTCCCAACTGAGATATTTCAGCCAACAAGTCCCTGTGGCCTCCTGATGTATTATTAATAATTGTAGACGATACATACAGAACCTGGTCATTCTATTTTCGTTTATAGTTATGTGTTAAAGTGTCCAGTATCATTCAGCAGGTAACTTGGTCTGATGAGTGAATATCCTTTTTAGGGGACAAGGTAAGTAGAATTTTTTTTTCTAAACTCTGAATTGACTTATACTCTGAAACACAGACCTATATGGCCAGGGTGTACAAGCTATGTCATCTGACTACTGACAGTTTTGTATAAGGGGAATTGGAGGCTGATGCAGGCAAAGCTTTACTTTAAAATAAAGCAAGAAGTTGCAAATAAATGAGGCATAGTTGAATACAAGAGAGGTGGAAGCAAGTTTGAAAGGAAGTCAGAAAGTAAATAATATGTTGAATTGATTGTGTTGTTGATCAGCTTGATGAAAGGTTTTGATAAAGAAGAGCGTTGATTTAACTCCAAACAGCTTTTGTGACATGAAAAGCAGAAGTTGAAATTGTGCCGAAACCCGGGATTGAACCAGGGACCTTTAGATCTTCAGTCTAACGCTCTCCCAACTGAGCTATTTCGGCCTGCTGGTAGTTTGGGTCTTCATCCTTTCTTTTAAACTTTCCAAGAAAATAGATGCTCAACCTCATGCTAGAGCTATGTTTTAAGATGTCCTGTATCATTCATCAGTTAACGGGTGCAATAGGTAAATAGCATTTTTCGGATCCAGGTTAGGTAGCTTTTTTTTTTACTCTGAATGGACTAGCACCATATTACACAGAGGTATTTGGCCTGAGTAGGTAAGCTATGTCATCTGAATACTGAAATCTGTGTTCAAGGAGAAGTGGAAGCTGATGCAGACAAGAGTTTACTTTACAAAAAAGCATGAAATAGGAAACATTTGTAGTCGAAGCTGAATGCAAGAGAGGTGGAAGCAAATTTAGAAGGAGGACAGAAAGACAATTCTATGTTGAATTGATCATGTTGTCGATCAGTTGATCAAATATTTTGATAAATAAAGAAAGAAAAACTTGAGCTGATACCAAGAAATATTTTGTGAGAAGCAAGAAACCTCTCAGACTTTTCCGAAACCCAGCATTGAACAAGGGACTTTTAGATTTTCAATCTAACACTCTCCCAACTGAGCTATTTCATCCAGACGGCCATTTTGGCTTTCTGTTGTATATTTGATAATTGTTAAAGATAAATGCAGACCCTGGTCATTCTATCTGCATGTGCAGTTATGTGTTAAATTGTCCAATATTATTCAGCAGCTAAATTGGTCTGATGGGTGAATTTCCTTTTTAGGAGCCAAGTTAGTTAGAAGATGTTTGTAAACTATGAATGGACTCATACTCAGACACACAGACCTATATGGCGAGGGTAGGCAAACTAGGTCATCTGACTACTAACAGTTTTGTATAAGGGGAACTCGAGGCTGATGCAGGCAAAGCTTTACTTTCAATTAAAGGAAGAATTGGCAAATAAAGCAGGTAAAGTTGAATACAAGAGAGGTGGAAGCAAGTTTGACAGAAAGACAGAATGTAAAAAATATGTTGAAATGGTTGTCTTATCGATCAGCTTGATAAAAGGTTTTGATCATTATAAACAACGTCAATATGAGTTGACTCCAAATAGCATTTGTGGCATGCAAAGCAGAAGTTCAAAATGTGCCTACACCCGGGATTGAACCAGGGACCTTTAGATCTTCAGTCTACTGCTCTCCCAACTGAGCTATATCATCCAGCTGGCATTTTTGGCTTTCTGTTGTATGTTTTATAATTGTTAAAGATAAATGCAGAACCTGGTCACTCTATCTGCATGTGCAGTTATGTGTTAAATTGTCCAGTATTATTCAGTAGCTAAATTGGTCTGATGGGTGAATTTCCTTTTTAGGAGCCAAGTTAGTTAGATGATGTTTGTAAACTATGAATGGACTTATACTCAGAAACACAGACCTATATGGCGAGGGTCGGCAAGCTAGGTCATCTGACTACTAATAGTTTTGTATAAGGGGAACTGGAGGCTGATGCAGGCAAAACTTTACTTTCAATTAAAGGAAGAATTGGGAAATAAAGGAGGCAAAGTTGAATACAAGAGAGGTGGAAGCAAGTTTGAAAGAAAGACAGAAAGTAAATAATATGTTGAATTAATTGTATTGTCGATTATCTTGATAAAAGGTTTTGATCATTATAAACAAAGTCAATATGAGTTGACTCAAAATAGTCTTTGTGGCATGCAAAGCAGAAGTTCAAAATGTGCCGAGACCCGGGATCGAACCAGGGACCTTTAGATCTTCAGTCTAACGCTCTCCCAACTGAGCTATTTCGGCCTGCCAGCAGCTATAGTATTCAGCCTCTTTTTTTGAACAATCCCAGAACAGAGATGCAGAACCTGGATTTTCAATCTGAGGTTAGAGCTGTGTTTTAATGTGTCCTGCATTGTTCAGCAGCTAACTGGTGAAATGGGTGAGTAGCGTTTTTGGGATAAATGTTAGGTCGTTTTTCTTTTAAAACTCTAAGTGGACCAGCACTGTATTACACAGACGTATGTCGCCTGAGTAGGTAAGCTATGTCATCTCAATACTGACAACTTTGTTCAAGGAGAAGTGAAAGCTGATGCAGACAAGAGATTACTTTGAAAAAAGTATAAAATGGGATAAATTCGTCATCAAAGCTGATGGCAAGAGTGGTGGAAGCAAGTTTAGAAGGAGGACAGAAAGACAACTTTTTGTTGAAGTTATCATGTTGTTGATCAGTTGATAAAATATTTTGAGAAATAAAGAAAAAAAAACTAGAGCTGATTTCAAGAAATATTTTGCAAGAATGTAGGATCCCCTCGCACTGTGCTGAAAGTCAGGATTGAATCAGGTACCTTAAGCTCTTCAGTCTAACGATCTCCCAACTGAGATATTGCAGCCAACAAGTCCCTGTGGCCTCCTGATGTATTATTAATAATTGTAGACGATACATACAGAACCTGGTCATTCTATTTTCGTTTATAGTTATGTGTTAAAGTGTCCAGTATCATTCAGCAGGTAACTTGGTCTGATGAGTGAATATCCTTTTAGGGGACAATGTAGGTAGAATTTTTTTTTCTAATCTCTGAATTGACTTATACTCTGAAACACAGACCTATATGGCCAGGGTGTACCAGCTATGTCATCTGACTACTGACAGTTTTGTATAAGGGGAATTGGAGGCTGATGCAGGCAAAGCTTTACTTTAAAATAAAGCAAGAAGTTGCAAATAAATGAGGCATAGTTGAATACAAGAGAGGTGGAAGCAAGTTTGAAAGGAAGACAGAAAGTAAAGAATGTGTTGAATTGATTGTGTTGTTGATCAGAATGATAAAAGGTTTTGATAAAGAAGAGCGTTGATTTAACTCCAAACAGCTTTTGTGACATGAAAAGCAGAAGTTGAAATTGTGCCGAAACCCGGGATTGAACCAGGGACCATTAGATCTTCAGTCTTACGCTCTCCCAACTGAGCTATTTCAGCCTGCTGGTAGTTTGGGTCTTCATCCCTTCTTTTAAACTTCCCAAGAAAATAAATGCTCAACCTCATGCTAGAGCTATGTTTTAAGATGTCCTGTATCATTCATCAGTTAACAGGTGCAATAGGTAAATAGCATTTTTCGGATCCAGGTTAGGTAGCTTTTTTTTTTACTCTAAATGGACTAGCACCATATTACACAGAGGTATTTGGCCTGAGTAGGTAAGCTATGTCATCTGAATACTGAAATCTGTGTTCAAGGAGAAGTGGAAGCTGATGCAGACAAGAGTTTACTTTACAAAAAAGCATGAAATAGGAAACATTTGTAGTCGAAGCTGAATGCAAGAGAGGTGGAAGCAAATTTAGAAGGAGGACAGAAAGACAATTCTATGTTGAATTGATCATGTTGTCGATCAGTTGATCAAATATTTTGATAAATAAAGAAAGAAAAACTTGAGCTGATACCAAGAAATATTTTGTGAGAAGCAAGAAACCTCTCAGACTTTTCCGAAACCCAGCATTGAACAAGGGACTTTTAGATTTTCAATCTAACACTCTCCCAACTGAGCTATTTCATCCAGCTGGCCATTTTGGCTTTCTGTTGTATTTTTGATAATTGTTAAAGATAAATGCAGACCCTGGTCATTCTATCTGCATGTGCAGTTATGTGTTAAATTGTCCAATATTATTCAGCAGCTAAATTGGTCTGATGGGTGAATTTCCTTTTTAGGAGCCAAGTTAGTTAGAAGATGTTTGTAAACTATGAATGGACTTATACTCAGACACACAGACCTATATGGCGAGGGTAGGCAAACTAGGTCGTCTGACTACTAACAGTTTTGAATAAGGGGAACTCGAGGCTGATGCAGGCAAAGCTTTACTTTCAATTAAAGGAAGAATTGGCAAATAAAGCAGGTAAAGTTGAATACAAGAGAGGTGGAAGCAAGTTTGACAGAAAGACAGAATGTAAAAAATATGTTGAAATGGTTGTCTTATCGATCAGGTTGATAAAAGGTTTTGATCATTATAAACAACAACAATATGAGTTGACTCCAAATAGCATTTGTGGCATGCAAAGCAGAAGTTCAAAATGTGCCTAAACCCGGGATTGAACCAGGGACCTTTAGATCTTCAGTCTACTGCTCTCCCAACTGAGCTATTTCACCCAGCTGCCAATTTTGGCTTTCTGTTGTATTTTTTATAATTGTTAAAGATAAATGCAGAACCTGGTCACTCTATCTGCATGTGCAGTTATGTGTTAAATTGTCCAGTATTATTCAGTAGCTAAATTGGTCTGATGGGTGAATTTCCTTTTTAGGAGCCAAGTTAGTTAGATGATGTTTGTAAACTATGAATGGACTTATACTCAGAAACACAGACCTATATGGCGAGGGTCGGCAAGCTAGGTCATCTGACTACTAACAGTTTTGTATAAGGGGAACTGGAGGCTGATGCAGGCAAAGCTTTACTTTCAATTAAAGGAAGAATTGGGAAATAAAGGAGGCAAAGTTGAATACGAGAGGTGGAAGCAAGGTTGAAAGAAAGACAGAAAGTAAATAATATGTTGAATTAATTGTATTGTCGATTATCTTGATAAAAGGTTTTGATCATTATAAACAAAGTCAATATGAGTTGACGCAAAATAGTCTTTGTGGCATGCAAAGCAGAAGTTCAAAATGTGCCGAAACCCGGGATCGAACCAGGGACCTTTAGATCTTCAGTCTAACGCTCTCCCAACTGAGCTATTTTGGCCAGCCAGCAGCTATAGTATTCAGCCTCTTTTTTTGAACAATCCCAGAACAGAGATGCAGAACCTGGATTTTCAATCTGAGGTTAGAGCTGTGTTTTAATGTGTCCTGCATTGTTCAGCAGCTAACTGGTGAAATGGGTGAGTAGCGTTTTTGGGATAAATGTTAGGTCGTTTTTCTTTTAAAACTCTAAGTGGACCAGCACTGTATTACACAGACGTATGTCGCCTGAGTAGGTAAGCTATGTCATCTCAATACTGACAAGTTTGTTCAAGGAGAAGTGAAAGCTGATGCAGACAAGAGTTTACTTTGAAAAAAGTATAAAATGGGATAAATTTGTCATCAAAGCTGATGGCAAGAGTGGTGGAAGCAAGTTTAGAAGGAGGACAGAAAGACAACTTTTTGTTGAAGTTATCATGTTGTTGATCAGTTGATAAAATATTTTGAGAAATAAAGAAAAAAAAACTAGAGCTGATTTCAAGAAATATTTTGCAAGAATGTAGGATCCCCTCGCACTGTGCTGAAAGTCAGGATTGAATCAGGTACCTTAAGCTCTTCAGTCTAACGATCTCCCAACTGAGATATTTCAGCCAACAAGTCCCTGTGGCCTCCTGATGTATTATTAATAATTGTAGACGATACATACAGAACCTGGTCATTCTATTTTCGTTTATAGTTATGTGTTAAAGTGTCCAGTATCATTCAGCAGGTAACTTGGTCTGATGAGTGAATATCCTTTTTAGGGGACAATGTAGGTAGAATTTTTTTTTCTAAACTCTGAATTGACTTATACTCTGAAACACAGACCTATATGGCCAGGGTGTACCAGCTATGTCATCTGACTACTGACAGTTTTGTATAAGGGGAATTGGAGGCTGATGCAGGCAAAGCTTTACTTTAAAATAAAGCAAGAAGTTGCAAATAAATGAGGCATAGTTGAATACAAGAGAGGTGGAAGCAAGTTTGAAAGGAAGACAGAAAGTAAAGAATATGTTGAATTGATTGTGTTGTTGATCAGAATGATAAAAGGTTTTGATAAAGAAGAGCGTTGATTTAACTCCAAACAGCTTTTGTGACATGAAAAGCAGAAGTTGAAATTGTGCCGAAACCCGGGATTTAACCAGGGACCATTAGATCTTCAGTCTTACGCTCTCCCAACTGAGCTATTTCGGCCTGCTGGTAGTTTGGGTCTTCATCCCTTCTTTTAAACTTCCCAAGAAAATAGATGCTCAACCTCATGCTAGAGCTATGTTTTAAGATGTCCTGTATCATTCATCAGTTAACGGGTGCAATAGGTAAATAGCATTTTTCGGATCCAGGTTAGGTAGCTTTTTTTTTTACTCTAAATGGACTAGCACCATATTACACAGAGGTATTTGGCCTGAGTAGGTAAGCTATGTCATCTGAATACTGAAATCTGTGTTCAAGGAGAAGTGGAAGCTGATGCAGACAAGAGTTTACTTTACAAAAAAGCATGAAATAGGAAACATTTGTAGTCGAAGCTGAATGCAAGAGAGGTGGAAGCAAATTTAGAAGGAGGACAGAAAGACAATTCTATGTTGAATTGATCATGTTGTGGATCAGTTGATCAAAATTTTTGATAAATAAAGAAAGAAAAACTTGAGCTGATACCAAGAAATATTTTGTGAGAAGCAAGAAACCTCTTAGACTTTTCCGAAACCCAGCATTGAACAAGGGACTTTTAGATTTTCAATCTAACACTCTCCCAACTGAGCTATTTCATCCAGCTGGCCATTTTGGCTTTCTGTTGTATTTTTGATAATTGTTAAAGATAAATGCAGACCCTGGTCATTCTATCTGCATGTGCAGTTATGTGTTAAATTGTCCAATATTATTCAGCAGCTAAATTGGTCTGATGGGTGAATTTCCTTTTTAGGAGCGAAGTTAGTTAGAAGATGTTTGTAAACTATGAATGGACTTATACTCAGACACACAGACCTATATGGCGAGGGTAGGCAAACTAGGTCATCTGACTACTAACAGTTTTGTATACGGGGAACTCGAGGCTGATGCAGGCAACGCTTTACTTTCAATTAAAGGAAGAATTGGCAAATAAAGCAGGTAAAGTTGAATACAAGAGAGGTGAAAGCAAGTTTGACAGAAAGACAGAATGTAAAAAATATGTTGAAATGGTTGTCTTATCGATCAGCTTGATAAAAGGTTTTGATCATTATAAACAACGTCAATATGAGTTGACTCCAAATAGCATTTGTGGCATGCAAAGCAGAAGTTCAAAATGTGCCTCAACCCAGGATTGAACCAGGGACCTTTAGATCTTCAGTCTACTGCTCTCCCAACTGAGCTATTTCATCCAGCTGGCAATTTTGGCTTTCTGTTGTATTTTTTATAATTGTTAAAGATAAATGCAGAACCTGGTCACTCTATCTGCATGTACAGTTATGTGTTAAATTGTCCAGTATTATTCAGTAGCTAAATTGGTCTGATGGGTGAATTTCCTTTTTAGGAGCCAAGTTAGTTAGATGATGTTTGTAAACTATGAATGGACTTATACTCAGAAACACAGACCTATATGGCGAGGGTCGGCAAGCTAGGTCATCTGACTACTAACAGTTTTGTATAAGGGGAACTGGAGGCTGATGCAGGCAAAGCTTTACTTTCAATTAAAGGAAGAATTGGGAAATAAAGGAGGCAAAGTTGAATACAAGAGAGGTGGAAGCAAGTTTGAATGAAAGACAGAAAGTAAATAATATGTTGAATTAATTGTATTGTCGATTATCTTGATAAAAGGTTTTGATCATTATAAACAAAGTCAATATGAGTTGACTCAAAATAGTCTTTGTGGCATGCAAAGCAGAAGTTCAAAATGTGCCGAAACCCGGGATAGAACCAGGGACCTTTAGATCTTCAGTCTAACGCTCTCCCAACTGAGCTATTTCAGCCTGCCGGCAGCTATAGTATTCAGCCTCTTTTTTTGAACAATCCCAGAACAGAGATGCAGAACCTGGATTTTCAATCTGAGGTTAGAGCTGTGTTTTAATGTGTCCTGCATTGTTCAGCAGCTAACTGGTGAAATGGGTGAGTAGCGTTTTTGGGATAAATGTTAGGTCGTTTTTCTTTTAAAACTCTGAGTGGACCAGCACTGTATTACACAGACGTATGTCGCCTGAGTAGGTAAGCTATGTCATCTCAATACTGACAACTTTGTTCAAGGAGAAGTGAAAGCTGATGCAGACAAGAGTTTACTTTGAAAAAAGTATAAAATGGGATAAATTCGTCATCAAAGCTGATGGCAAGAGAGGTGGAAGCAAGTTTAGAAGGAGTACAGAAAGACAACTTTTTGTTGAAGTTATCATGTTGTTGATCAGTTGATAAAATATTTTGAGAAATAAAGAAAAAAAAAACTAGAGCTGATTTCAAGAAATATTTTGCAAGAATGTAGGATCCCCTCGCACTGTGCTGAAAGTCAGGATTGAATCAGGTACCTTAAGCTCTTCAGTCTAACGATCTCCCAACTGAGATATTTCAGCCAACAAGTCCCTGTGGCCTCCTGATGTTTTATTAATAATTGTAGACGATACATACAGAACCTGGTCATTCTATTTTCGTTTATAGTTATGTGTTAAAGTGTCCAGTATCATTCAGCAGGTAACTTGGTCTGATGAGTGAATATCCTTTTTAGGGGACAAGGTAAGTAGAATTTTTTTTTCTAAACTCTGAATTGACTTATACTCTGAAACACAGACCTATATGGCCAGGGTGTACAAGCTATGTCATCTGACTACTGACAGTTTTGTATAAGGGGAATTGGAGGCTGATGCAGGCAAAGCTTTACTTTAAAATAAAGCAAGAAGTTGCAAATAAATGAGGCATAGTTGAATACAAGAGAGGTGGAAGCAAGTTTGAAAGGAAGACAGAAAGTAAATAATATGTTGAATTGATTGTGTTGTTGATCAGATTCATAAAAGGTTTTGATAAAGAAGAGCGTTGATTTAACTCCAAACAGCTTTTGTGACATGAAAAGCAGAAGTTGAAATTGTGCCGAAACCCAGGATTGAACCAGGGACCTTTAGATCTTCAGTCTAACGCTCTCCCATATGAGCTATTTCGGCCTGCTGGTAGTTTGGGTCTTCATCCTTTCTTTTAAACTTCCCAAGAAAATAGATGCTCAACCTCATGCTAGAGCTATGTTTTAAGATGTCCTGTATCATTCATCCGTTAACGGGTGCAATAGGTAAATAGCATTTTTCGGATCCAGGTTAGGTAGCTTTTTTTTTTACTCTGAATGGACTAGCACCATATTACACAGAGGTATTTGGCCTGAGTAGGTATGCTATGTCATCTGAATACTGAAATCTGTGTTCAAGGAGAAGTGGAAGCTGATGCAGACAAGAGTTTACTTTACAAAAAAGCATGAAATAGGAAACATTTGTAGTCGAAGCTGAATGCAAGAGAGGTGGAAGCAAATTTAGAAGGAGGACAGAAAGACAATTCTATGTTGAATTGATCATGTTGTCGATCAGTTGATCAAATATTTTGATAAATAAAGAAAGAAAAACTTGAGCTGATACCAAGAAATATTTTGTGAGAAGCAAGAAACCTCTCAGACTTTTCCGAAACCCAGCATTGAACAAGGGACTTTTAGATTTTCAATCTAACACTCTCCCAACTGAGCCATTTCATCCAGCTGGCCATTTTGGCTTTCTGTTGTATTTTTGATAATTGTTAAAGATAAATGCAGACCCTGGTCATTCTATCTGCATGTGCAGTTATGTGTTAAATTGTCCAATATTATTCAGCAGCTAAATTGGTCTGATGGGTGAATTTCCTTTTTAGGAGCCAAGTTAGTTAGAAGATGTTTGTAAACTATGAATGGACTTATACTCAGACACACAGACCTATATGGCGAGGGTAGGCAAACTAGGTCATCTGACTACTAACAGTTTTGTATAAGGGGAACTCGAGGCTGATGCAGGCAAAGCTTTACTTTCAATTAAAGGAAGAATTGGCAAATAAAGCAGGTAAAGTTGAATACAAGAGAGGTGGAAGCAAGTTTGACAGAAAGACAGAATGTAAAAAATATGTTGAAATGGTTGTCTTATCGATCAGCTTGATAAAAGGTTTTGATCATTATAAACAACGTCAATATGAGTTGACTCCAAATAGCATTTGTGGCATGCAAAGCAGAAGTTCAAAATGTGCCTACACCCGGGATTGAACCAGGGACCTTTAGATCTTCAGTCTACTGCTCTCCCAACTGAGCTATTTCATCCAGCTGGCATTTTTGGCTTTCTGTTGTATTTTTTATAATTGTTAAAGATAAATGCAGAACCTGGTCACTCTATCTGCATGTGCAGTTATGTGTTAAATTGTCCAGTATTATTCAGTAGCTAAATTGGTCTGATGGGTGAATTTCCTTTTTAGGAGCCAAGTTAGTTAGATGATGTTTGTAAACTATGAATGGACTTATACTCAGAAACACAGACCTATATGGCGAGGGTCGGCAAGCTAGGTCATCTGACTACTAATAGTTTTGTATAAGGGGAACTGGAGGCTGATGCAGGCAAAGCTTTACTTTCAATTAAAGGAAGAATTGGGAAATAAAGGAGGCAAAGTTGAATACAAGAGAGGTGGAAGCAAGTTTGAAAGAAAGACAGAAAGTAAATAATATGTTGAATTAATTGTGTTGTCGATTATCTTGATAAAAGGTTTTGATCATTATAAACAAAGTCAATATGAGTTGACTCAAAATAGTCTTTGTGGCATGCAAAGCAGAAGTTCAAAATGTGCCGAAACCCGGGATCGAACCAGGGACCTTTAGATCTTCAGTCTAACGCTCTCCCAACTGAGCTATTTCGGCCTGCCAGCAGCTATAGTATTCAGCCTCTTTTTTTGAACAATCCCAGAACAGAGATGCAGAACCTGGATTTTCAATCTGAGGTTAGAGCTGTGTCCTGCATTGTTCAGCAGCTAACTGTTGAAATGGGTGAGTAGCGTTTTTGGGATAAATGTTAGGTCGTTTTTCTTTTAAAACTCTGAGTGGACCAGCACTGTATTACACAGACGTATGTCGCCTGAGTAGGTAAGCTATGTCATCTCAATACTGACAACTTTGTTCAAGGAGAAGTGAAAGCTGATGCAGACAAGAGTTTACTTTGAAAAAAGTATAAAATGGGATAAATTCGTCATCAAAGCTGATGGCAAGAGAGGTGGAAGCAAGTTTAGAAGGACAGAAAGACAACTTTTTGTTGAAGTTATCATGTTGTTGATCAGTTGATAAAATATTTTGAGAAATAAAGAAAAAAAAACTAGAGCTGATTTCAAGAAATATTTTGCAAGAATGTAGGATCTCCTCGCACTGTGCTGAAAGTCAGGATTGAATCAGGTACCTTAAGCTCTTCAGTCTAACGATCTCCCAACTGAGATATTTCAGCCAACAAGTCCCTGTGGCCTCCTGATGTATTATTAATAATTGTAGACGATACATACAGAACCTGGTCATTCTATTTTCGTTTATAGTTATGTGTTAAAGTGTCCAGTATCATTCAGCAGGTAACTTGGTCTGATGAGTGAATATCCTTTTTAGGGGACAATGTAGGTAGAATTTTTTTTTCTAAACTCTGAATTGACTTATACTCTGAAACACAGACCTATATGGCCAGGGTGTACCAGCTATGTCATCTGACTACTGACAGTTTTGTATAAGGGGAATTGGAGGCTGATGCAGGCAAAGCTTTACTTTAAAATAAAGCAAGAAGTTGCAAATAAATGAGGCATAGTTGAATACAAGAGAGGTGGAAGCAAGTTTGAAAGGAAGACAGAAAGTAAAGAATATGTTGAATTGATTGTGTTGTTGATCAGAATGATAAAAGGTTTTGATAAAGAAGAGCGTTGATTTAACTCCAAACAGCTTTTGTGACATGAAAAGCAGAAGTTGAAATTGTGCCGAAACCCGGATTGAACCAGGGACCATTAGATCTTCAGTCTTACGCTCTCCCAACTGAGCTATTTCGACCTGCTGGATGTTTGGGTCTTCATCCCTTCTTTTAAACTTCCCAAGAAAATAGATGCTCAACCTCATGCTAGAGCTATGTTTTAAGATGTCCTGTATCATTCATCAGTTAACGGGTGCAATAGGTAAATAGCATTTTTCGGATCCAGGTTAGGTAGCTTTTTTTTTTACTCTGAATGGACTAGCACCATATTACACAGAGGTATTTGGCCTGAGTAGGTAAGCTATGTCATCTGAATACTGAAATCTGTGTTCAAGGAGAAGTGGAAGCTGATGCAGACAAGAGTTTACTTTACAAAAAAGCATGAAACAGGAAACATTTGTAGTCGAAGCTGAATGCAAGAGAGGTGGAAGCAAATTTAGAAGGAGGACAGAAAGACAATTCTATGTTGAATTGATCATGTTGTGGATCAGTTGATCAAAATTTTTGATAAATAAAGAAAGAAAAACTTGAGCTGATACCAAGAAATATTTTGTGAGAAGCAAGAAACCTCTTAGACTTTTCCGAAACCCAGCATTGAACAAGGGACTTTTAGATTTTCAATCTTACACTCTCCCAACTGAGCTATTTCATCCAGCTGGCCATTTTGGCTTTCTGTTGTATTTTTGATAATTGTTAAAGATAAATGCAGACCCTGGTCATTCTATCTGCATGTGCAGTTATGTGTTAAATTGTCCAATATTATTCAGCAGCTAAATTGGTCTGATGGGTGAATTTCCTTTTTAGGAGCCAAGTTAGTTAGAAGATGTTTGTAAACTATGAATGGACTTATACTCAGACACACAGACCTATATGGCGAGGGTAGGCAAACTAGGTCATCTGACTACTAACAGTTTTGTATAAGGGGAACTCGAGGCTGATGCAGGCAACGCTTTACTTTCAATTAAAGGAAGAATTGGCAAATAAAGCAGGTAAAGTTGAATACAAGAGAGGTGGAAGCAAGTTTGACAGAAAGACAGAATGTAAAAAATATGTTGAAATGGTTGTCTTATCGATCAGCTTGATAAAAGGTTTTGATCATTATAAACAACGTCAATATGAGTTGACTCCAAATAGCATTTGTGGCATGCAAAGCAGAAGTTCAAAATGTGCCTAAACCCAGGATTGAACCAAGGACCTTTAGATCTTCAGTCTACTGCTCTCCCAACTGAGCTATTTCATCCAGCTGGCAATTTTGGCTTTCTGTTGTATTTTTTATAATTGTTAAAGATAAATGCAGAACCTGGTCACTCTATCTGCATGTACAGTTATGTGTTAAATTGTCCAGTATTATTCAGTAGCTAAATTGGTCTGATGGGTGAATTTCCTTTTTAGGAGCCAAGTTAGTTAGATGATGTTTGTAAACTATGAATGGACTTATACTCAGAAACACAGACCTATATGGCGAGGGTCGGCAAGCTAGGTCATCTGACTACTAACAGTTTTGTATAAGGGGAACTGGAGGCTGATGCAGGCAAAGCTTTACTTTCAATTAAAGGAAGAATTGGGAAATAAAGGAGGCAAAGTTGAATACAAGAGAGGTGGAAGCAAGTTTGAATGAAAGACAGAAAGTAAATAATATGTTGAATTAATTGTATTGTCGATTATCTTGATAAAAGGTTTTGATCATTATAAACAAAGTCAATATGAGTTGACTCAAAATAGTCTTTGTGGCATGCAAAGCAGAAGTTCAAAATGTGCTGAAACCCGGGATAGAACCAGGGACCTTTAGATCTTCAGTCTAACGCTCTCCCAACTGAGCTATTTCAGCCTGCCAGCAGCTATAGTATTCAGCCTCTTTTTTTGAACAATCCCAGAACAGAGATGCAGAACCTGGATTTTCAATCTGAGGTTAGAGCTGTGTTTTAATGTGTCCTGGATTGTTCAGCAGCTAACTGGTGAAATGGGTGAGTAGCGTTTTTGGGATAAATGTTAGGTCGTTTTTCTTTTAAAACTCTGAGTGGACCAGCACTGTATTACACAGACGTATGTCGCCTGAGTAGGTAAGCTATGTCATCTCAATACTGACAACTTTGTTCAAGGAGAAGTGAAAGCTGATGCAGACAAGAGTTTACTTTGAAAAAAGTATAAAATGGGATAAATTCGTCATCAAAGCTGATGGCAAGAGAGGTGGAAGCAAGTTTAGAAGGAGGACAGAAAGACAACTTTTTGTTGAAGTTATCATGTTGTTGATCAGTTGATAAAATATTTTGAGAAATAAAGAAAAAAAAACTAGAGCTGATTTCAAGAAATATTTTGCAAGAATGTAGGATCCCCTCGCACTGTGCTGAAAGTCAGGATTGAATCAGGTACCTTAAGCTCTTCAGTCTAACGATCTCCCAACTGAGATATTTCAGCCAACAAGTCCCTGTGGCCTCCTGATGTATTATTAATAATTGTAGACGATACATACAGAACCTGGTCACTCTATTTTCGTTTATAGTTATGTGTTAAAGTGTCCAGTATCATTCAGCAGGTAACTTGGTCTGATGAGTGAATATCCTTTTTAGGGGACAAGGTAAGTAGAATTTTTTTTTCTAAACTCTGAATTGACTTATACTCTGAAACACAGACCTATATGGCCAGGGTGTACAAGCTATGTCATCTGACTACTGACAGTTTTGTATAAGGGGAATTGGAGGCTGATGCAGGCAAAGCTTTACTTTAAAATAAAGCAAGAAGTTGCAAATAAATGAGGCATAGTTGAATACAAGAGAGGTGGAAGCAAGTTTGAAAGGAAGACAGAAAGTAAATAATATGTTGAATTGATTGTGTTGTTGATCAGCTTGATGAAAGGTTTTGATAAAGAAGAGCGTTGATTTAACTCCAAACAGCTTTTGTGACATGAAAAGCATAAGTTGAAATTGTGCCGAAACCCGGGATTGAACCAGGGACCTTTAGATCTTCAGTCTAACGCTCCCCCAACTGAGCTATTTCGGCCTGCTGGTAGTTTGGGTCTTCATCCTTTCTTTTAAACTTTCCAAGAAAATAGATGCTCAACCTCATGCTAGAGCTATGTTTTAAGATGTCCTGTATCATTCATCAGTTAACGGGTGCAATAGGTAAATAGCATTTTTCGGATCCAGGTTAGGTAGCTTTTTTTTTTACTCTGAATGGACTAGCACCATATTACACAGAGGTATTTGGCCTGAGTAGGTAAGCTATGTCATCTGAATACTGAAATCTGTGTTCAAGGAGAAGTGGAAGCTGATGCAGACAAGAGTTTACTTTACAAAAAAGCATGAAATAGGAAACATTTGTAGTCGAAGCTGAATGCAAGAGAGGTGGAAGCAAATTTAGAAGGAGGACAGAAAGACAATTCTATGTTGAATTGATCATGTTGTCGATCAGTTGATCAAATATTTTGATAAATAAAGAAAGAAAAACTTGAGCTGATACCAAGAAATATTTTGTGAGAAGCAAGAAACCTCTCAGACTTTTCCGAAACCCAGCATTGAACAAGGGACTTTTAGATTTTCAATCTAACACTCTCCCAACTGAGCTATTTCATCCAGCTGGCCATTTTGGCTTTCTGTTGTATTTTTGATAATTGTTAAAGATAAATGCAGACCCTGGTCATTCTATCTGCATGTGCAGTTATGTGTTAAATTGTCCAATATTATTCAGCAGCTAAATTGGTCTGATGGGTGAATTTCCTTTTTAGGAGCCAAGTTAGTTAGAAGATGTTTGTAAACTATGAATGGACTTATACTCAGACACACAGACCTATATGGCGAGGGTAGGCAAACTAGGTCATCTGACTACTAACAGTTTTGTATAAGGGGAACTCGAGGCTGATGCAGGCAACGCTTTACTTTCAATTAAAGGAAGAATTGGCAAATAAAGCAGGTAAAGTTGAATACAAGAGAGGTGGAAGCAAGTTTGACAGAAAGACAGAATGTAAAAAATATGTTGAAATGGTTGTCTTATCGATCAGCTTGATAAAAGGTTTTGATCATTATAAACAACGTCAATATGAGTTGACTCCAAATAGCATTTGTGGCATGCAAAGCAGAAGTTCAAAATGTGCCTAAACCCAGGATTGAACCAAGGACCTTTAGATCTTCAGTCTACTGCTCTCCCAACTGAGCTATTTCATCCAGCTGGCAATTTTGGCTTTCTGTTGTATTTTTTATAATTGTTAAAGATAAATGCAGAACCTGGTCACTCTATCTGCATGTACAGTTATGTGTTAAATTGTCCAGTATTATTCAGTAGCTAAATTGGTCTGATGGGTGAATTTCCTTTTTAGGAGCCAAGTTAGTTAGATGATGTTTGTAAACTATGAATGGACTTATACTCAGAAACACAGACCTATATGGCGAGGGTCGGCAAGCTAGGTCATCTGACTACTAACAGTTTTGTATAAGGGGAACTGGAGGCTGATGCAGGCAAAGCTTTACTTTCAATTAAAGGAAGAATTGGGAAATAAAGGAGGCAAAGTTGAATACAAGAGAGGTGGAAGCAAGTTTGAATGAAAGACAGAAAGTAAATAATATGTTGAATTAATTGTATTGTCGATTATCTTGATAAAAGGTTTTGATCATTATAAACAAAGTCAATATGAGTTGACTCAAAATAGTCTTTGTGGCATGCAAAGCAGAAGTTCAAAATGTGCTGAAACCCGGGATAGAACCAGGGACCTTTAGATCTTCAGTCTAACGCTCTCCCAACTGAGCTATTTCAGCCTGCCAGCAGCTATAGTATTCAGCCTCTTTTTTTGAACAATCCCAGAACAGAGATGCAGAACCTGGATTTTCAATCTGAGGTTAGAGCTGTGTTTTAATGTGTCCTGGATTGTTCAGCAGCTAACTGGTGAAATGGGTGAGTAGCGTTTTTGGGATAAATGTTAGGTCGTTTTTCTTTTAAAACTCTGAGTGGACCAGCACTGTATTACACAGACGTATGTCGCCTGAGTAGGTAAGCTATGTCATCTCAATACTGACAACTTTGTTCAAGGAGAAGTGAAAGCTGATGCAGACAAGAGTTTACTTTGAAAAAAGTATAAAATGGGATAAATTCGTCATCAAAGCTGATGGCAAGAGAGGTGGAAGCAAGTTTAGAAGGAGGACAGAAAGACAACTTTTTGTTGAAGTTATCATGTTGTTGATCAGTTGATAAAATATTTTGAGAAATAAAGAAAAAAAAACTAGAGCTGATTTCAAGAAATATTTTGCAAGAATGTAGGATCCCCTCGCACTGTGCTGAAAGTCAGGATTGAATCAGGTACCTTAAGCTCTTCAGTCTAACGATCTCCCAACTGAGATATTTCAGCCAACAAGTCCCTGTGGCCTCCTGATGTATTATTAATAATTGTAGACGATACATACAGAACCTGGTCACTCTATTTTCGTTTATAGTTATGTGTTAAAGTGTCCAGTATCATTCAGCAGGTAACTTGGTCTGATGAGTGAATATCCTTTTTAGGGGACAAGGTAAGTAGAATTTTTTTTTCTAAACTCTGAATTGACTTATACTCTGAAACACAGACCTATATGGCCAGGGTGTACAAGCTATGTCATCTGACTACTGACAGTTTTGTATAAGGGGAATTGGAGGCTGATGCAGGCAAAGCTTTACTTTAAAATAAAGCAAGAAGTTGCAAATAAATGAGGCATAGTTGAATACAAGAGAGGTGGAAGCAAGTTTGAAAGGAAGACAGAAAGTAAATAATATGTTGAATTGATTGTGTTGTTGATCAGCTTGATGAAAGGTTTTGATAAAGAAGAGCGTTGATTTAACTCCAAACAGCTTTTGTGACATGAAAAGCATAAGTTGAAATTGTGCCGAAACCCGGGATTGAACCAGGGACCTTTAGATCTTCAGTCTAACGCTCCCCCAACTGAGCTATTTCGGCCTGCTGGTAGTTTGGGTCTTCATCCTTTCTTTTAAACTTTCCAAGAAAATAGATGCTCAACCTCATGCTAGAGCTATGTTTTAAGATGTCCTGTATCATTCATCAGTTAACGGGTGCAATAGGTAAATAGCATTTTTCGGATCCAGGTTAGGTAGCTTTTTTTTTTACTCTGAATGGACTAGCACCATATTACACAGAGGTATTTGGCCTGAGTAGGTAAGCTATGTCATCTGAATACTGAAATCTGTGTTCAAGGAGAAGTGGAAGCTGATGCAGACAAGAGTTTACTTTACAAAAAAGCATGAAATAGGAAACATTTGTAGTCGAAGCTGAATGCAAGAGAGGTGGAAGCAAATTTAGAAGGAGGACAGAAAGACAATTCTATGTTGAATTGATCATGTTGTCGATCAGTTGATCAAATATTTTGATAAATAAAGAAAGAAAAACTTGAGCTGATACCAAGAAATATTTTGTGAGAAGCAAGAAACCTCTCAGACTTTTCCGAAACCCAGCATTGAACAAGGGACTTTTAGATTTTCAATCTAACACTCTCCCAACTGAGCTATTTCATCCAGCTGGCCATTTTGGCTTTCTGTTGTATTTTTGATAATTGTTAAAGATAAATGCAGACCCTGGTCATTCTATCTGCATGTGCAGTTATGTGTTAAATTGTCCAATATTATTCAGCAGCTAAATTGGTCTGATGGGTGAATTTCCTTTTTAGGAGCCAAGTTAGTTAGAAGATGTTTGTAAACTATGAATGGACTTATACTCAGACACACAGACCTATATGGCGAGGGTAGGCAAACTAGGTCATCTGACTACTAACAGTTTTGTATAAGGGGAACTCGAGGCTGATGCAGGCAAAGCTTTACTTTCAATTAAAGGAAGAATTGGCAAATAAAGCAGGTAAAGTTGAATACAAGAGAGGTGGAAGCAAGTTTGACAGAAAGACAGAATGTAAAAAATATGTTGAAATGGTTGTCTTATCGATCAGCTTGATAAAAGGTTTTGATCATTATAAACAACGTCAATATGAGTTGACTCCAAATAGCATTTGTGGCATGCAAAGCAGAAGTTCAAAATGTGCCTAAACCCGGGATTGAACCAGGGACCTTTAGATCTTCAGTCTACTGCTCTCCCAACTGAGCTATTTCATCCAGCTGGCATTTTTGGCTTTCTGTTGTATTTTTTATAATTGTTAAAGATAAATGCAGAACCTGGTCACTCTATCTGCATGTGCAGTTATGTGTTAAATTGTCCAGTATTATTCAGTAGCTAAATTGGTCTGATGGGTGAATTTCCTTTTTAGGAGCCAAGTTAGTTAGATGATGTTTGTAAACTATGAATGGACTTATACTCAGAAACACAGACCTATATGGCGAGGGTCGGCAAGCTAGGTCATCTGACTACTAACAGTTTTGTATAAGGGGAACTGGAGGCTGATGCAGGCAAAGCTTTACTTTCAATTAAAGGAAGAATTGGGAAATAAAGGAGGCAAAGTTGAATACAAGAGAGGTGGAAGCAAGTTTGAAAGAAAGACAGAAAGTAAATAATATGTTGAATTAATTGTATTGTCGATTATCTTGATAAAAGGTTTTGATCATTATGAACAAAGTCAATATGAGTTGACTCAAAATAGTCTTTGTGGCATGCAAAGCAGAAGTTCAAAATGTGCCAAAACCCGGGATCGAACCAGGGACCTTTAGATCTTCAGTCTAACGCTCTCCCAACTGAGCTATTTCGGCCTGCCAGCAGCTATAGTATTCAGCCTCTTTTTTTGAACAATCCCAGAACAGAGATGCAGAACCTGGATTTTCAATCTGAGGTTCGAGCTGTGTTTTAATGTGTCCTGCATTTTTCAGCAACTAACTGGTGAAATGGGTGAGTAGCGTTTTTGGGATAAATGTTAGGTCGTTTTTCTTTTAAAACTCTAAGTGGACCAGCACTGTATTACACAGACGTATGTCGCCTGAGTAGGTAAGCTATGTCATCTCAATACTGACAACTTTGTTCAAGGAGAAGTGAAAGCTGATGCAGACAAGAGTTTACTTTGAAAAAAGTATAAAACGGGATAAATTCGTCATCAAAGCTGATGGCAAGAGTGGTGGAAGCAAGTTTAGAAGGAGGACAGAAAGACAACTTTTTGTTGAAATTATCATGTTGTTGATCAGTTGATAAAATATTTTGAGAAATAAAGAAAAAAAAAACTAGAGCTGATTTCAAGAAATATTTTGCAAGAATGTAGGATCCCCTCGCACTGTGCTGAAAGTCAGGATTGAATCAGGTACCTTAAGCTCTTCAGTCTAACGATCTCCCAACTGAGATATTTCAGCCAACAAGTCCCTGTGGCCTCCTGATGTATTATTAATAATTGTACACAATACATACAGAACCTGGTCATTCTATTTTCGTTTATAGTTATGTGTTAAAGTGTCCAGTATCATTCAGCAGGTAACTTGGTCTGATGAGTGAATATCCTTTTTAGGGCACAATGTAGGTAGAATTTTTTTTTCTAAACTCTGAATTGACTTATACTCTGAACCACAGACCTATATGGCCAGGGTGTACAAGCTATGTCATCTGACTACTGACAGTTTTGTATAAGGGGAATTGGAGGCTGATGCAGGCAAAGCTTTACTTTAAAATAAAGCAAGAAGTTGCAAATAAATGAGGCATAGTTGAATACAAGAGAGGTGGAAGCAAGTTTGAAAGGAAGACAGAAAGTAAATAATATGTTGAATTGATTGTGTTGTTGATCAGATTCATAAAAGGTTTTGATAAAGAAGAGCGTTGATTTAACTCCAAACAGCTTTTGTGACATGAAAAGCAGAAGTTGAAATTGTGCCGAAACCCGGGATTGAACCAGGGACCTTTAGATCTTCAGTCTAACGCTCTCCCAAATGAGCTATTTCAGCCTGCTGGTAGTTTGGGTCTTCATCCTTTCTTTTAAACTTCCCAAGAAAATAGATGCTCCACCTCATGCTAGAGCTATGTTTTAAGATGTCCTGTATCATTCATCAGTTAACGGGTGCAATAGGTAAATAGCATTTTTCGGATCCAGGTTAGGTAGCTTTTTTTTTTACTCTGAATGGACTAGCACCATATTACACAGAGGTATTTGGCCTGAGTAGGTAAGCTATGTCATCTGAATACTGAAATCTGTGTTCAAGGAGAAGTGGAAGCTGATGCAGACAAGAGTTTACTTTACAAAAAAGCATGAAATAGGAAACCTTTGTAGTCGAAGCTGAATGCAAGAGAGGTGGAAGCAAATTTAGAAGGAGGACAGAAAGACAATTCTATGTTGAATTGATCATGTTGTCGATCAGTTGATCAAATATTTTGATAAATAAAGAAAGAAAAACTTGAGCTGATACCAAGAAATATTTTGTGAGAAGCAAGAAACCTCTCAGACTTTTCCGAAACCCAGCATTGAACAAGGGACTTTTAGATTTTCAATCTAACACTCTCCCAACTGAGCTATTTCATCCAGCTGGCCATTTTGGCTTTCTGTTGTATTTTTGATAATTGTTAAAGATAAATGCAGACCCTGGTCATTCTATCTGCATGTGCAGTTATGTGTTAAATTGTCCAATATTATTCAGCAGCTAAATTGGTCTGATGGGTGAATTTCCTTTTTAGGAGCCAAGTTAGTTAGAAGATGTTTGTAAACTATGAATGGACTCATACTCAGACACACAGACCTATATGGCGAGGGTAGGCAAACTAGGTCATCTGACTACTAACAGTTTTGTATAAGGGGAACTCGAGGCTGATGCAGGCAAAGCTTTACTTTCAATTAAAGGAAGAATTGGCAAATAAAGCAGGTAAAGTTGAATACAAGAGAGGTGGAAGCAAGTTTGACAGAAAGACAGAATGTAAAAAATATGTTGAAATGGTTGTCTTATCGATCAGCTTGATAAAAGGTTTTGATCATTATAAACAACGTCAATATGAGTTGACTCCAAATAGCATTTGTGGCATGCAAAGCAGAAGTTCAAAATGTGCCTACACCCGGGATTGAACCAGGGACCTTTAGATCTTCAGTCTACTGCTCTCCCAACTGAGCTATTTCATCCAGCTGGCATTTTTGGCTTTCTGTTGTATTTTTTATAATTGTTAAAGATAAATGCAGAACCTGGTCACTCTATCTGCATGTGCAGTTATGTGTTAAATTGTCCAGTATTATTCAGTAGCTAAATTGGTCTGATGGGTGAATTTCCTTTTTAGGAGCCAAGTTGGTTAGATGATGTTTGTAAACTATGAATGGACTTATACTCAGAAACACAGACCTATATGGCGAGGGTCGGCAAGCTAGGTCATCTGACTACTAATAGTTTTGTATAAGGGGAACTGGAGGCTGATGCAGGCAAAGCTTTACTTTCAATTAAAGGAAGAATTGGGAAATAAAGGAGGCAAAGTTGAATACAAGAGAGGTGGAAGCAAGTTTGAAAGAAAGACAGAAAGTAAATAATATGTTGAATTAATTGTATTGTCGATTATCTTGATAAAAGGTTTTGATCATTAAACAAAGTCAATATGAGTTGACTCAAAATAGTCTTTGTGGCATGCAAAGCAGAAGTTCAAAATGTGCCGAAACCCGGGATCGAACCAGGGACCTTTAGATCTTCAGTCTAACGCTCTCCCAACTGAGCTATTTCGGCCTGCCAGCAGCTATAGTATTCAGCCTCTTTTTTTGAACAATCCCAGAACAGAGATGCAGAACCTGGATTTTCAATCTGAGGTTAGAGCTGTGTCCTGCATTGTTCAGCAGCTAACTGGTGAAATGGGTGAGTAGCGTTTTTGGGATAAATGTTAGGTCGTTTTTCTTTTAAAACTCTGAGTGGACCAGCACTGTATTACACAGACGTATGTCGCCTGAGTAGGTAAGCTATGTCATCTCAATACTGACAACTTTGTTCAAGGAGAAGTGAAAGCTGATGCAGACAAGAGTTTACTTTGAAAAAAGTATAAAATGGGATAAATTCGTCATCAAAGCTGATGGCAAGAGAGGTGGAAGCAAGTTTAGAAGGACAGAAAGACAACTTTTTGTTGAAGTTATCATGTTGTTGATCAGTTGATAAAATATTTTGAGAAATAAAGAAAAAAAAACTAGAGCTGATTTCAAGAAATATTTTGCAAGAATGTAGGATCCCCTCGCACTGTGCTGAAAGTCAGGATTGAATCAGGTACCTTAAGCTCTTCAGTCTAACGATCTCCCAACTGAGATATTTCAGCCAACAAGTCCCTGTGGCCTCCTGATGTATTATTAATAATTGTAGACGATACATACAGAACCTGGTCATTCTATTTTCGTTTATAGTTATGTGTTAAAGTGTCCAGTATCATTCAGCAGGTAACTTGGTCTGATGAGTGAATATCCTTTTTAGGGGACAAGGTAAGTAGAATTTTTTTTTCTAAACTCTGAATTGACTTATACTCTGAAACACAGACCTATATGGCCAGGGTGTACAAGCTATGTCATCTGACTACTGACAGTTTTGTATAAGGGGAATTGGAGGCTGATGCAGGCAAAGCTTTACTTTAAAATAAAGCAAGAAGTTGCAAATAAATGAGGCATAGTTGAATACAAGAGAGGTGGAAGCAAGTTTGAAAGGAAGACAGAAAGTAAATAATATGTTGAATTGATTGTGTTGTTGATCAGATTGATGAAAGGTTTTGATAAAGAAGAGCGTTGATTTAACTCCAAACTGCTTTTGTGACATGAAAAGCAGATGTTGAAATTGTGCCGAAACCCGGGATTGAACCAGGGACCTTTAGATCTTCAGTCTAACGCTCTCCCAACTGAGCTATTTCGGCCTGCTGGTAGTTTGGGTCTTCATCCTTTCTTTTAAACTTTCCAAGAAAATAGATGCTCAACCTCATGCTAGAGCTATGTTTTAAGATGTACTGTATCATTCATCAGTTAACGGGTGCAATAGGTAAATAGCATTTTTCGGATCCAGGTTAGGTAGCTTTTTTTTTTACTCTGAATGGACTAGCACCATATTACACAGAGGTATTTGGCCTGAGTAGGTAAGCTATGTCATCTGAATACTGAAATCTGTGTCAAGGAGAAAAGGAAGCTGATGCAGACAAGAGTTTACTTTACAAAAAAGCATGAAATAGGAAACATTTGTAGTCGAAGCTGAATGCAAGAGAGGTGGAAGCAAATTTAGAAGGAGGACAGAAAGACAATTCTATGTTGAATTGATCATGTTGTCGATCAGTTGATCAAATATTTTGATAAATAAAGAAAGAAAAACTTGAGCTGATACCAAGAAATATTTTGTGAGAAGCAAGAAACCTCTCAGACTTTTCCGAAACCCAGCATTGAACAAGGGACTTTTAGATTTTCAATCTAACACTCTCCCAACTGAGCTATTTCATCCAGCTGGCCATTTTGGCTTTCTGTTGTATTTTTGATAATTGTTAAAGATAAATGCAGACCCTGGTCATTCTATCTGCATGTGCAGTTATGTGTTAAATTGTCCAATATTATTCAGCAGCTAAATTGGTCTGATGGGTGAATTTCCTTTTTAGGAGACAAGTTAGTTAGAAGATGTTTGTAAACTATGAATGGACTTATACTCAGACACACAGACCTATATGGTGAGGGTAGGCAAACTAGGTCATCTGACTACTAACAGTTTTGTATAAGGGGAACTCGAGGCTGATGCAGGCAAAGCTTTACTTTCAATTAAAGGAAGAATTGGCAAATAAAGCAGGTAAAGTTGAATACAAGAGAGGTGGAAGCAAGTTTGACAGAAAGACAGAATGTAAAAAATATGTTGAAATGTTTGTCTTATCGATCAGGTTGATAAAAGGTTTTGATCATTATAAACAACGTCAATATGAGTTGACTCCAAATAGCATTTGTGGCATGCAAAGCAGAAGTTCAAAATGTGCCTAAACCCGGGATTGAACCAGGGACCTTTAGATCTTCAGTCTACTGCTCTCCCAACTGAGCTATTTCACCCAGCTGGCAATTTTGGCTTTCTGTTGTATTTTTTATAATTGTTAAAGATAAATGCAGAACCTGGTCACTCTATCTGCATGTGCAGTTATGTGTTAAATTGTCCAGTATTATTCAGTAGCTAAATTGGTCTGATGGGTGAATTTCCTTTTTAGGAGCCAAGTTAGTTAGATGATGTTTGTAAACTATGAATGGACTTATACTCAGAAACACAGACCTATATGGCGAGGGTCGGCAAGCTAGGTCATCTGACTACTAACAGTTTTGTATAAGGGGAACTGGAGGCTGATGCAGGCAAAGCTTTACTTTCAATTAAAGGAAGAATTGGGAAATAAAGGAGGCAAAGTTGAATACGAGAGGTGGAAGCAAGGTTGAAAGAAAGACAGAAAGTAAATAATATGTTGAATTAATTGTATTGTCGATTATCTTGATAAAAGGTTTTGATCATTATAAACAAAGTCAATATGAGTTGACTCAAAATAGTCTTTGTGGCATGCAAAGCAGAAGTTCAAAATGTGCCGAAACCCGGGATCGAACCAGGGACCTTTAGATCTTCAGTCTAACGCTCTCCCAACTGAGCTACTTCGGCCAGCCAGCAGCTATAGTATTCAGCCTCTTTTTTTGAACAATCCCAGAACAGAGATGCAGAACCTGGATTTTCAATCTGAGGTTAGAGCTGTGTTTTAATGTGTCCTGCATTGTTCAGCAGCTAACTGGTGAAATGGGTGAGTAGCGTTTTTGGGATAAATGTTAGGTCGTTTTTCTTTTAAAACTCTAAGTGGACCAGCACTGTATTACACAGACGTATGTCGCCTGAGTAGGTAAGCTATGTCATCTCAATACTGACAAGTTTGTTCAAGGAGAAGTGAAAGCTGATGCAGACAAGAGTTTACTTTGAAAAAAGTATAAAATGGGATAAATTCGTCATCAAAGCTGATGGCAAGAGTGGTGGAAGCAAGTTTAGAAGGAGGACAGAAAGACAACTTTTTGTTGAAGTTATCATGTTGTTGATCAGTTGATAAAATATTTTGAGAAATAAAGAAAAAAAAACTAGAGCTGATTTCAAGAAATATTTTGCAAGAATGTAGGATCCCCTCGCACTGTGCTGAAAGTCAGGATTGAATCAGGTACCTTAAGCTCTTCAGTCTAACGATCTCCCAACTGAGATATTTCAGCCAACAAGTCCCTGTGGCCTCCTGATGTATTATTAATAATTGTAGACGATACATACAGAACCTGGTCATTCTATTTTCGTTTATAGTTATGTGTTAAAGTGTCCAGTATCATTCAGCAGGTAACTTGGTCTGATGAGTGAATATCCTTTTTAGGGGACAATGTAGGTAGAATTTTTTTTTCTAAACTCTGAATTGACTTATACTCTGAAACACAGACCTATATGGCCAGGGTGTACCAGCTATGTCATCTGACTACTGACAGTTTTGTATAAGGGGAATTGGAGGCTGATGCAGGCAAAGCTTTACTTTAAAATAAAGCAAGAAGTTGCAAATAAATGAGGCATGGTTGAATACAAGAGAGGTGGAAGCAAGTTTGAAAGGAAGACAGAAAGTAAAGAATATGTTGAATTGATTGTGTTGTTGATCAGAATGATAAAAGGTTTTGATAAAGAAGAGCGTTGATTTAACTCCAAACAGCTTTTGTGACATGAAAAGCAGAAGTTGAAATTGTGCCGAAACCCGGGATTGAACCAGGGACCATTAGATCTTCAATCTTACGCTCTCCCAACTGAGCTATTTCAGCCTGCTGGTAGTTTGGGTCTTCATCCCTTCTTTTAAACTTCCTAAGAAAATAGATGCTCAACCTCATGCTAGAGCTATGTTTTAAGATGTCCTGTATCATTCATCAGTTAACGGGTGCAATAGGTAAATAGCATTTTTCGGATCCAGGTTAGGTAGCTTTTTTTTTACTCTAAATGGACTAGCACCATATTACACAGAGGTATTTGGCCTGAGTAGGTAAGCTATGTCATCTGAATACTGAAATCTGTGTTCAAGGAGAAGTGGAAGCTGATGCAGACAAGAGTTTACTTTACAAAAAAGCATGAAATAGGAAACATTTGTAGTCGAAGCTGAATGCAAGAGAGGTGGAAGCAAATTTAGAAGGAGGACAGAAAGACAATTCTATGTTGAATTGATCATGTTGTGGATCAGTTGATCAAAATTTTTGATAAATAAAGAAAGAAAAACTTGAGCTGATACCAAGAAATATTTTGTGAGAAGCAAGAAACCTCTTAGACTTTTCCGAAACCCAGCATTGAACAAGGGACTTTTAGATTTTCAATCTAACACTCTCCCAACTGAGCTATTTCATCCAGCTGGCCATTTTGGCTTTCTGTTGTATTTTTGATAATTGTTAAAGATAAATGCAGACCCTGGTCATTCTATCTGCATGTGCAGTTATGTGTTAAATTGTCCAATATTATTCAGCAGCTAAATTGGTCTGATGGGTGAATTTCCTTTTTAGGAGCCAAGTTAGTTAGAAGATGTTTGTAAACTATGAATGGACTTATACTCAGACACACAGACCTATATGGCGAGGGTAGGCAAACTAGGTCATCTGACTACTAACAGTTTTGTATACGGGGAACTCGAGGCTGATGCAGGCAACGCTTTACTTTCAATTAAAGGAAGAATTGGCAAATAAAGCAGGTAAAGTTGAATACAAGAGAGGTGGAAGCAAGTTTGACAGAAAGACAGAATGTAAAAAATATGTTGAAATGGTTGTCTTATCGATCAGCTTGATAAAAGGTTTTGATCATTATAAACAACGTCAATATGAGTTGACTCCAAATAGCATTTGTGGCATGCAAAGCAGAAGTTCAAAATGTGCCTAAACCCAGGATTGAACCAGGGACCTTTAGATCTTCAGTCTACTGCTCTCCCAACTGAGCTATTTCATCCAGCTGGCAATTTTGGCTTTCTGTTGTAGTTTTTTATAATTGTTAAAGATAAATGCAGAACCTGGTCACTCTATCTGCATGTACAGTTATGTGTTAAATTGTCCAGTATTATTCAGTAGCTAAATTGGTCTGATGGGTGAATTTCCTTTTTAGGAGCCAAGTTAGTTAGATGATGTTTGTAAACTATGAATGGACTTATACTCAGAAACACAGACCTATATGGCGAGGGTCGGCAAGCTAGGTCATCTGACTACTAACAGTTTTGTATAAGGGGAACTGGAGGCTGATGCAGGCAAAGCTTTACTTTCAATTAAAGGAAGAATTGGGAAATAAAGGAGGCAAAGTTGAATACAAGAGAGGTGGAAGCAAGTTTGAATGAAAGACAGAAAGTAAATAATATGTTGAATTAATTGTATTGTCGATTATCTTGATAAAAGGTTTTGATCATTATAAACAAAGTCAATATGAGTTGACTCAAAATAGTCTTTGTGGCATGCAAAGCAGAAGATCAAAATGTCCAGAAACCCAGGATAGAACCAGGGACCTTTAGATCTTCAGTCTAACGCTCTCCCAACTGAGCTATTTCAGCCTGCCAGCAGCTATAGTATTCAGCCTCTTTTTTTGAACAATCCCAGAACAGAGATGCAGAACCTGGATTTTCAATCTGAGGTTAGAGCTGTGTTTTAATGTGTCCTGCATTGTTCAGCAGCTAACTGGTGAAATGGGTGAGTAGCGTTTTTGGGATAAATGTTAGGTCGTTTTTCTTTTAAAACTCTGAGTGGACCAGCACTGTATTACACAGACATATGTCGCCTGAGTAGGTAAGCTATGTCATCTCAATACTGACAACTTTGTTCAAGGAGAAGTGAAAGCTGATGCAGACAAGAGTTTACTTTGAAAAAAGTATAAAATGGGATAAATTCGTCATCAAAGCTGATGGCAAGAGTGGTGGAAGCAAGTTTAGAAGGAGGACAGAAAGACAACTTTTTGTTGAAGTTATCATGTTGTTGATCAGTTGATAAAATATTTTGAGAAATAAAGAAAAAAAAAACTAGAGCTGATTTCAAGAAATATTTTGCAAGAATGTAGGATCCCCTCGCACTGTGCTGAAAGTCAGGATTGAATCAGGTACCTTAAGCTCTTCAGTCTAACGATCTCCCAACTGAGATATTTCAGCCAACAAGTCCCTGTGGCCTCCTGATGTATTATTAATAATTGTAGACGATACATACAGAACCTGGTCATTCTATTTTCGTTTATAGTTATGTGTTAAAGTGTCCAGTATCATTCAGCAGGTAACTTGGTCTGATGAGTGAATATCCTTTTTAGGGCACAATGTAGGTAGAATTTTTTTTTCTAAACTCTGAATTGACTTATACTCTGAACCACAGACCTATATGGCCAGGGTGTACAAGCTATGTCATCTGACTACTGACAGTTTTGTATAAGGGGAATTGGAGGCTGATGCAGGCAAAGCTTTACTTTAAAATAAAGCAAGAAGTTGCAAATAAATGAGGCATAGTTGAATACAAGAGAGGTGGAAGCAAGTTTGAAAGGAAGACAGAAAGTAAAGAATATGTTGAATTGATTGTGTTGTTGATCAGAATGATAAAAGGTTTTGATAAAGAAGAGCGTTGATTTAACTCCAAACAGCTTTTGTGACATGAAAAGCAGAAGTTGAAATTGTGCCGAAACCCGGGATTGAACCAGGGACCTTTAGATCTTCAGTCTAACGCTCTCCCAAATGAGCTATTTCGGCCTGCTGGTAGTTTGGGTCTTCATCCTTTCTTTTAAACTTCCCAAGAAAATAGATGCTCAACCGCATGCTAGAGCTATGTTTTAAGATGTCCTGTATCATTCATCCGTTAACGGGTGCAATAGGTAAATAGCATTTTTCGGATCCAGGTTAGGTAGCTTTTTTTTTTACTCTGAATGGACTAGCACCATATTACACAGAGGTATTTGGCCTGAGTAGGTAAGCTATGTCATCTGAATACTGAAATCTGTGTTCAAGGAGAAGTGGAAGCTGATGCAGACAAGAGTTTACTTTACAAAAAAGCATGAAATAGGAAACATTTGTAGTCGAAGCTGAATGCAAGAGAGGTGGAAGCAAATTTAGAAGGAGGACAGAAAGACAATTCTATGTTGAATTGATCATGTTGTCGATCAGTTGATCAAATATTTTGATAAATAAAGAAAGAAAAACTTGAGCTGATACCAAGAAATATTTTGTGAGAAGCAAGAAACCTCTCAGACTTTTCCAAAACCCAGCATTGAACAAGGGACTTTTAGATTTTCAATCTAACACTCTCCCAACTGAGCTATTTCATCCAGCTGGCCATTTTGGCTTTCTGTTGTATTTTTGATAATTGTTAAAGATAAATGCAGACCCTGGTCATTCTATCTGCATGTGCAGTTATGTGTTAAATTGTCCAATATTATTCAGCAGCTAAATTGGTCTGATGGGTGAATTTCCTTTTTAGGAGCCAAGTTAGTTAGAAGATGTTTGTAAACTATGAATGGACTTATACTCAGACACACAGACCTATATGGCGAGGGTAGGCAAACTAGGTCATCTGACTTCTAACAGTTTTGTATAAGGGGAACTCGAGGCTGATGCAGGCAAAGCTTTACTTTCAATTAAAGGAAGAATTGGCAAATAAAGCAGGTAAAGTTCAATACAAGAGAGGTGGAAGCAAGTTTGACAGAAAGACAGAATGTAAAAAATATGTTGAAATGGTTGTCTTATCGATCAGCTTGATAAAAGGTTTTGATCATTATAAACAACGTCAATATGAGTTGACTCCAAATAGCATTTGTGGCATGCAAAGCAGAAGTTCAAAATGTGCCTACACCCGGAATTGAACCAGGGACCTTTAGATCTTCAGTCTACTGCTCTCCCAACTGAGCTATTTCATCCAGCTGGCATTTTTGGCTTTCTGTTGTATTTTTTATAATTGTTAAAGATAAATGCAGAACCTGGTCACTCTATCTGCATGTGCAGTTATGTGTTAAATTGGGATGTATGACGTTACAACGTATACTATTACAACGCATACCTTTACAACGCATTTTTTACAACGCTAGTACTACTACAACGCATAACTTTACAACGAATACTCTTACAACGCAAAACCTATCAAAATACTGAAAAGTGCTGTTACAACGAAATCTCTTACAACGCATACCATTACAACGCGATTTTTTTTTTTTTTTAATTAAAAGTACAATAAAATCTGGCACGGGATGCAGGAAAATTAGGGGTTTTAGGGTGGGGAAGTGTATTAAAATGTGGAGAACAACTGAGCGTAAATCTACTGAAACGCATTACCAAATTAATACTTGAGTATTAAAATTAATACTCGAGTATTAAAATTAATACTCAAAATCCCACCAAAAAATCCGTTTTCACACATTACTAAGTTTTTTAAAATTAACGAAAAAATAGATAACAGAACAAACACATTTTTTACATGATTAGATCGCAAAGTAAGTAAACCAACTAAAACATAACACACATACACATAGGCGCCATTTTACCCATCGCACTTGTAAAACTTGTCCTACCACAGTTTCTATGTAAACAATACCAAAAGACATGTTCCAAAATGGATGCCAAAACGGAGCAAATGAATGAAAACAATATTTGTTAAAAAGCATTTTTAAATTAACATTTTCCACAGCAAAACAAAGCATTAAAAAAAACACATCTAACGCAGTTTTTTATAAAATTAATAGTGACACAGAGTAAAACTTATAAATACAAGGGAGACACCATTTTGCACTCAGTTGATTATCAACTAGCAGAGAGAGCAGACGTAATAAGCTGACCCTCTGTCACCTGCACTGCGACCTCCTCAGAGAGAGCACGGAATTCACTCGTGAAAGCATAACAACAGAACAACTACTAGTAAGTTATTAATATATTTCTAAACGTTAGTTTTTCGAAAAATATATTTTCTTAAGCCACAAAAAATATATTTTTAATTAATATTAAAAACTTTACAAATGTACTGTTTCCAATATATTATCAATAAAATTAAACACAAAATTAAAACAAGTATGTTATTTTCCACAACCAGAAAATCGGAAGATTTTGACATTCCACAATAGCTGAACCTATTTGGTCACCCCCACCACGTTAACGACTGACAAACTCAATAGTTCAGGTAAATGTTATTTATGTGTAATGGTTTTGCTTGTAAAATTTTTTAAAATTTTTTTCCTAAAGTCATGTATGGCAAAGGTGTTTTTTATTAATACTCAATCTCATCACATAATAAACGAAATATTACCATGATGCTGGAGTAACAATTTCTAATAAGACTTCAGTTAGTTACCACATCTGCAAAAGCGTTTCATATTACTAGGGCAAATATTTCTATTGTAAGTCCATGAATGTTCTGCATTTTACTAATTTAGTAATAGTTTCGAAATTACCTGTTATGTTTTTTTTGAAAAGTGCATCATATGTGCAGTATGTTTACTCTCACCAATTGTTACTCATGCTCCTTTTTCATATTACAAATGGTTTTTATATTTTCTTTTTTTTTGCAAACCAACGTTGACAAAGGAACAATTATTTAATTTTTTTTTTTCCCACCAGTGAACATCTGTTCCCCGAAAAAACTTTAACCTCCTACAAGCATCAGGTTAAAGGCACGAAAAACAAAAAAACTACTGGAAAAGGTATGTTACCTTTTCCATTATATTATTACTATACATTATTAATCCTTCCTTTTGCAATTATTCCTCCTCTAACGTACCTACTTTGAAAAGTAATGGATAGTTTAGAGAAACAATATACTATTTCTACTCTAGAAATGAGCAACATTAGGGAAATTTCTGTTTAGTGTAGGGGTACATATCTCTATTTCTACTTCAGTAAGGTGCATTGATTAGGACAGTGTCATTTAGTACAAGTTATAATGTACTTCAGTATTATTTTAAAGATACTCAGTTTCAACATTTCTAACCACCGTTAATTAACTTTTTATCCTATTTTTTTTACCCAAAGAAAACAATTTTAAATCACAACTAAAATCTTGTGCCAACAAAGGAAATCATATTCAGCCACCTCATCCTGAAAAGCGAGTTCTACAAAACAAGGTATTTATTTACAGCACGGGTTCTTAACCTTCAAAATAGTAGACTAACTATCACATTGCTAAAGTTTTCCAAAAAAAATCAATGCAATTATGATTACATTTCCCCATTTCAGAGTTATATTTCATGTGTAAAGGATGGTTTACCATTACGGAAATTGTTATGTGCTGCAACTTATATCACATCTGCAATCTTTTTTGAAAAATTTAAAAAAAAGCATTTCTCAACTTCGTTCTGTTATCAAATTTTTTTCTTTTATCACTTTTCCAGACATTAGTTTATCCATTCCACAACAAATCACCTCTTAAGTGTCTACACAAGCCTACACACCAATACCACTGAACAAGAGTCAGCAAGAAAAGCAATTTCGAAAGAAAAAGGTAATTTCAACCAACATTGTAAGGTGCAGCAGTTTTTAAAATGTACCATGCTGTAGAGGTAACAATTTACTATTCAAAATCCAGGAAGGGGCAGCAGTAGGGAAAATGTTGGATAGTGTAGGGGTAACAATTTACTATTCTAACTCCAGGAAGGTGCATCAGTAGGGAAAGTGTTGGATAGTGTAGTAGTAACAATTTACTATTCTAACTCCAGGAAGGTGCATCAGTAGAGAAAGTGTTGGATAGTGTAGGGGTATTAATTTACTATTCTAACTCCAGGAAGGTGCATCAGTAGGGAAAGTGTTGGATAGTGTAGGGGTATCAATTTACTATTCTAACTCCAGGAAGGTGCAGCAGTAGGGTAAGTGTTGGATAGTGTAGGGGTATCAATTTACTATTCTAACTCCAGGAAGGTGCATCAGTAGGGAAAGTGTTGGATAGTGTAGGGGTATCAATTTACTATTCTAACTCCAGGAAGGTGCAGCAGTAGGGAATGTGTTGGATAGTGTAGGGGTAACAATTTACTATTCTAACTCCAGGAAGGTGCAGCAGTAGGGAAAGTGTTGGATAGTGTAGGGGTAACAATTTACTATTCTAACTCCTGGAAGGTGCAGCAGTAGGGAAAGTGTTGGATAGTGTAGGGGTAACAATTTTCTATTCTAACTCCAGGAAGGTGCATCAGTAGGGAAAGTGTTGGATAGTGTAGGGGTAACAATTTACTATTCTAACTCCAGAAAGGTGCAGCAGTAGGGAAAGTGTTGGATGGTGAAGGGGTGCAATTTACTATTCTAACTCCAGAAAGGTGCATCAGTAGGGAATGTGTTGGATAGTGTAGGGGTATCAATTTACTATTCTAACTCCAGGAAGGTGCATCAGTAGGGTAAGTGTTGGATAGTGTAGGGGTATCAATTTACTATTCTAACTCCAGGAAGGTGCAGCAGTAGGGAAAGTGTTGGATGGTGAAGGGGTGCAATTTACTATTCTAACTCCAGGAAGGTGCAGCAGTAGGGAAAGTGTTGGATAGTGTAGGGGTATCAATTTACTATTCTAACTCCATAAAGGTGCATCAGTGGAGAAAGTGTTTGATAGTGTAGGGGTAACAATTTACTAATCTTACTCCATGAAGGTGCATCAGTAGGCAAAATAATGGATGGAGTAAATGTTATGTTTTTAAAAAATATTAAATTATATCAGGCTAATTTTTTTATCTTTCCTCCTTTTTTCAGATAATGTCTAGCCTTGGAGCAGCCAACTTCATTAAATCCAGGAAGGGCAAAAATTTGTTAAACCATGGTGGATACATATATAGTAAGGAAAGAATAAGTTTAACTAGAAATCATTGGAGGTGCGTGCAATACTACACTACCCATTGCAGTGGCAGAGCGGTTACTGTTGATAATTTGGTTGTGAAAACCACAGAACATAACCACTCTGCCTCTGCAATGGATGTAGAAATCAGAGAGACAATAAATGAGATGAAAGCTATTGCAAGCACCTCCAATGATTCTACAGGATCAATTTTAAGGGAGGTTGCACAGCATGTCCCCAGTCATGTTGCTAGTAACATGCCTATAATACCCAATTTGAGAAGAATTATTCAGAGACAAAAGCAGGCAAGTAACATTCAATTGTCTACACCACATACATTCTCTGACATTAGAATTCCTCATGATCTTTCTATTTCTTTTTCTGATGAACCTTTCCTTCTGCATGACAACGAAAACCCTCAGAAACGTATTCTTATTTTTAGTACCCCACGTAACCTTGCTAAGTTAGAAAGTAGTGAAATTTGGATGATGGATGGGACGTTTAAAAGTACACCCCATCCTTTCACTCAAATTTACACTATACATGCTAAAATTAACAATAGTGTTATTCCCTTAGTGTATAGTTTGCTACCTGATAAGACTTCTGCAACATACACTGAACTTTTATCAGTGATTAAAAGTAAAACATCTGCAAGTCCTCGAAAAATTATTATTGATTTCGAATTGAGCATGATCAATGTGATCACTAAAACGTACACGGATACCCAAATTCAGGGATGTTTTTTCCATTTTTCGCAGGCATTTTGGCGTAAACTACAGAAAACATCCCTAGTTGCAGAATATTCTCGGGATAGCAAACTACAGTTTGAACTAAAAAAATTAACTGCACTTTGTTTTGTTCCTCCCGATAGTGTGGACGAGTACTACACTGCAATTATAGAATCTGTTTATTATACAAGTAACAAGGAAAAATTGGCACCCATTCTAAATTATTTTGAGGACACATGGATTGGACACCTAAGCAGATCGGGTCGCAGGAGGAAGCCACGATTCCATGTGGAGTGGTGGAACTGCTACACGAGTTGTTTAGAGGGAGAGGCCAAAACAAACAATGCCATTGAGGGGTGGCATAACTCCTTCAATCATACAATTGGAAAACCACATCCTAACTTCTACTCATTTTTGGAAACTTTGAAGAAGGAGCAAAGTTTCCAAGAAATGAGAATAGCACAAGCACTCGCAGGTAGTCTAAACCCACGAGTAACAGTCAAAACAAGGGAAATGTCTGAGAGACTATTGGCAATTCTACAACAGTTTTCGTTGTGTGTGGCTATAGACTACCTGGAAAATCTTTCTAACATTCTTTCTTTTTAAAACAATGAATTTACTTACTTTCCTGCTTTGCTTTAAATTATAGCAATTTTTAAAATGCAATTGGCATACAAAGATTTTTTTTTTTTTAAATTTTACAAACAAACAAGTCGGGTTTTTTTTTAATTTTTAAAACAAATCTTCATTTCCTCCAAAATAAACCAATGATTACAAATATACTGTTCCATAGTATTTGAACCATTTTTCATTATCGGAACACCATTTTTCAAATTACCGAAAAAATCCAAATTAAATACCGTCAAAACCAATCACCAAATCTCAAACAGATGTATAATATACAAATCAAACCATAATCCAAAATGCACTTTGCAGCAGAATCATCATTTGCATTTCAATTTTTTATTTACAAAATTTCAAAGTACGCTCATTTTTTGAACTTAGAAATGAAGATCGACAGTACGTTTTTTAATACGTAAATAAACAAATAAACTGTCTGAACAGTAACTTTTAATTTTGTAAGAGTTACATACTTTTTTTAAATAACTAACTTACTTTTAGCGACCCGACATAGGCATGTATTAATGACATTAATGTGGACATGTTTAACAACATTTTAGACATCTATTAGTTTTCCAGCAACCTCCCCTTATTCTTTCCTTACTATATATGTATCCCTTTTAAAGGTTTAATCTATAATATCAACTGAAAATATTTCCTACCTGGACGCAGATCAGCTTCCTGCTGCTTCCTCCTCCGATGCTCTGCAAAATGGCGTATTACGTCGACGCACACGTCCTTACGTCATCGCGTGCATCTCAATTTATGGCGGACTATTTTTTTAAATTCATCTGTAAATAAATGTTAATATATGTAAATAAAATATATATATTTTGTTTAAAAATTAAAACTTACTGTGATAAATTTTTGAAAAATATGCTTTTTTTTTAAATGATTTTTTAAACAAATAAAAATGTAAAATCAATAATTGTTTGCTGTCATTATTTTAAATTAAGTTTTTTAAACTCCAATATTATTATTAAATAAATGTAAATTAACTAAATATGTTCCTTACCTTGACTCTATTATCTTTTCCCTTCAAAACTTTCTCTTTCTACACTTTCTGAACCTTCTTTTCTTGTTCCGCGGGTTGTATATTCTGAGGCTGGCAAAATAAATAAAGGACAAAGACGCTCATAGACTTCAATGGAAAAGCGTGGGAATTTATTGCAAAAAGTAAGTTATAATTGTTTTTTTAAAATTTTCTAAATTTTATTAATGTTTAATTTGTAAATTTATTACTCTTTAAATATTTTAATTTTTTTTTTTTCTTTAAAAAATAAAATTATATTATTTTTATAATAATTAAACCAAAAATACTCTTCCATTACTTTTAAAAAGGGCACTTTCTTTTGTACTTATAAATACTCTAGTCTATTCATATGTGATAAAATTACTCTAGTATTTTAAATTAGGTACTCACTCATATTTATTTAAATTATAATATTAAATACTCTTTATTTTTTTAAAAAAATCAATCAATTTAGAAAAATACTCAACTATTAAATTTAGTAATTTTAAAGTATCAACTTTTAATATTTAAATACTCTATTAGTTTTTTAACTATTCAAAAAAACATTCCTACTAAACTAAATTGCCAAGTATAAATATCACAATACTCAAGTATAAATTTAACAGCTATCCAACCAAACATTTCTACAAAATAAAATACTCAAGTATTAATATTTTGATAATCTACTCACTTTTTTCAAATTAATATTGCTTTATTAGAAATAATTAAAATACTCAAGTATTAATTTAACTGCTATCCAACCAAACATTTCTACTAGACAAAATACTCAAGTATTAATATTTAAATAAACTACTCACTTTTTTAAAATACTACTGTACTTTTTTAAAATTCCAATTGCTTTATTATAAATAATTAAAATACTCAAGTATTAATTTAACTGCTATCCATCCAAACATTTCTACTAGACAAAATACTCAAGTATTAATATTTTGAAAAAGAAATAACTTTTGTCAAATTACAATTGCTTTATTTAAAATAATTAAACAAGATAAATATTTTTTTAAATGGAAACACAAAGAAAAAAAAATGCGTTGTAATAGTATATGCGTTGTAAAAGAACTTACCATATAACATCTTGCGTTGTAAAGACATGCATTATAAATGCATGCGTTGTAAAGGCATTTTCACATAATGCGTTGTAAAGGTATATGCGTTGTAACAGTACTTACCATATAATGGCACGCGTTGTAAAAGCATGCGTTGTAAAAGTTTTTGCGTTGTAAAAAATGCGTTGTAATAGCATAGCGTTGTAAAAGTTGCGTTGTAAAGGTGGTTCCCCGTTAAATTGTCCAGTATTATTCAGTAGCTAAATTGGTCTGATGGGTGAATTTCCTTTTTAGGAGCCAAGTTAGTTAGATGATGTTTGTAAACTATGAATGGACTTATACTCAGAAACACAGACCTATATGGCGAGGGTCGGCAAGCTAGGTCATCTGACTACTAATAGTTTTGTAAAAGGGGAACTGGAGGCTGATGCAGGCAAAGCTTTACTTTCAATTAAAGGAAGAATTGGGAAATAAAGGAGGCAAAGTTGAATACAAGAGAGGTGGAAGCAAGTTTGAAAGAAAGACAGAAAGTAAATAATATGTTGAATTAATTGTATTGTCGATTATCTTGATAAAAGGTTTTGATCATTATAAACAAAGTCAATATGAGTTGACTCAAAATAGTCTTTGTGGCATGCAAAGCAGAAGTTCAAAATGTGCCGAAACAAGGGATCGAACCAGGGACCTTTAGATCTTCAGTCTAACGCTCTCCCAACTGAGCTATTTCGGCCTGCCAGCAGCTATAGTATTCAGCCTCTTTTTTTGAACAATCCCAGAACAGAGCTGCAGAACCTGGATTTTCAATCTGAGGTTAGAGCTGTGTCCTGCATTGTTCAGCAGCTAACTGGTGAAATGGGTGAGTAGCGTTTTTGGGATAAATGTTAGGTCGTTTTTCTTTTAAAACTCTGAGTGGACCAGCACTGTATTACACAGACGTATGTCGCCTGAGTAGGTAAGCTATGTCATCTCAATACTGACAACTTTGTTCAAGGAGAAGGGAAAGCTGATGCAGACAAGAGTTTACTTTGAAAAAAGTATAAAATGGGATAAATTCGTCATCAAAGCTGATGGCAAGAGAGGTGGAAGCAAGTTTAGAAGGACAGAAAGACAACGTTTTGTTGAAGTTATCATGTTGTTGATCAGTCGATAAAATATTTTGAGAAATAAAGAAAAAAAAACTAGAGCTGATTTCAAGAAATATTTTGCAAGAATGTAGGATCTCCTCGCACTGTGCTGAAAGTCAGGATTGAATCAGGTACCTTAAGCTCTTCAGTCTAACGATCTCCCAACTGAGATATTTCAGCCAACAAGTCCCTGTGGCCTCCTGATGTATTATTAATAATTGTAGACGATACATACAGAACCTGGTCATTCTATTTTCATTTATAGTTATATGTTAAAGTGTCCAGTATCATTCAGCAGGTAACTTGGTCTGATGAGTGAATATCCTTTTTAGGGGACAATGTAGGTAGAATTTTTTTTTCTAAACTCTGAATTGACTTATACTCTGAAACACAGACCTATATGGCCAGGGTGTACCAGCTATGTCATCTGACTACTGACAGTTTTGTATAAGGGGAATTGGAGGCTGATGCAGGCAAAGCTTTACTTTAAAATAAAGCAAGAAGTTGCAAATAAATGAGGCATAGTTGAATACAAGAGAGGTGGAAGCAAGTTTGAAAGGAAGACAGAAAGTAAAGAATATGTTGAATTGATTGTGTTGTTGATCAGAATGATAAAAGGTTTGATAAAGAAGAGCGTTGATTTAACTCCAAACAGCTTTTGTGACATGAAAAGCAGAAGTTGAAATTGTGCCGAAACCCGGGATTGAACCAGGGAACATTAGATCTTCAGTCTTACGCTCTCCCAACTGAGCTATTTCGGCCTGCTGGTTGTTTGGGTCTTCATCCCTTCTTTTAAACTTCCCAAGAAAATAGATGCTCAACCTCATGCTAGAGCTATGTTTTAAGATGTCCTGTATCATTCATCAGTTAACGGGTGCAATAGGTAAATAGCATTTTTCGGATCCAGGTTAGGTAGCTTTTTTTTTTACTCTGAATGGACTAGCACCATATTACACAGAGATATTTGGCCTGAGTAGGTAAGCTATGTCATCTGAATACTGAAATCTGTGTTCAAGGAGAAGTGGAAGCTGATGCAGACAAGAGTTTACTTTACAAAAAAGCATGAAATAGGAAACATTTGTAGTCGAAGCTGAATGCAAGAGAGGTGGAAGCAAATTTAGAAGGAGGACAGAAAGACAATTCTATGTTGAATTGATCATGTTGTGGATCAGTTGATCAAAATTTTTGATAAATAAAGAAAGAAAAACTTGAGCTGATACCAAGAAATATTTTGTGAGAAGCAAGAAACCTCTTAGACTTTTCCGAAACCCAGCATCGAACAAGGGACTTTTAGATTTTCAATCTAACACTCTCCCAACTGAGCTATTTCATCCAGCTGGCCATTTTGGCTTTCTGTTTTATTTTTGATAATTGTTAAAGATAAATGCAGACCCTGGTCATTCTATCTGCATGTGCAGTTATGTGTTAAATTGTCCAATATTATTCAGCAGCTAAATTGGTCTGATGGGTGAATTTCCTTTTTAGGAGCCAAGTTAGTTAGAAGATGTTTGTAAACTATGAATGGACTTATACTCAGACACACAGACCTATATGGCGAGGGTAGGCAAACTAGGTCATCTGACTACTAACAGTTTTGTATAAGGGGAACTCGAGGCTGATGCAGGCAACGCTTTACTTTCAATTAAAGGAAGAATTGGCAAATAAAGCAGGTAAAGTTGAATAAAAGAGAGGTGGAAGCAAGTTTGACAGAAAGACAGAATGTAAAAAATATGTTGAAATGGTTGTCTTATCGATCAGCTTGATAAAAGGTTTTGATCATTATAAACAACGTCAATATGAGTTGACTCCAAATAGCATTTGTGGCATGCAAAGCAAAAGTTCAAAATGTGCCTAAACCCAGGATTGAACCAGGGACCTTTAGATCTTCAGTCTACTGCTCTCCCAACTGAGCTATTTCATCCAGCTGGCAATTTTGGCTTTCTGTTGTATTTTTTATAATTGTTAAAGATAAATGCAGAACCTGGTCACTCTATCTGCATGTACAGTTATGTGTTAAATTGTCCAATATTATTCAGCAGCTAAATTGGTCTGATGGGTGAATTTCCTTTTTAGGAGCCAAGTTAGTTAGAAGATGTTTGTAAACTATGAATGGACTTATACTCAGAAACACAGACCTATATCGCGAGGGTCGGCAAGCTAGGTCATCTGACTACTAACAGTTTTGTATAAGGGGAACTGGAGGCTGATGCAGGCAAAGCTTTACTTTCAATTGAAGGAAGAATTGGGAAATAAAGGAGGCAAAGTTGAATACAAGAGAGGTGGAAGCAAGTTTGAATGAAAGACAGAAAGTAAATAATATGTTGAATTAATTGTATTGTCGATTATCTTGATAAAAGGTTTTGATCATTATAAACAAAGTCAATATGAGTTGACTCAAAATAGTCTTTGTGGCATGCAAAGCAGAAGTTCAAAATGTGCCAAAACCCGGGATAGAACCAGGGACCTTTAGATCTTCAGTCTAACGCTCTCCCAACTGAGCTATTTCAGCCTGCCAGCAGCTATAGTATTCAGCCTCTTTTTTTGAACAATCCCAGAACAGAGATGCAGAACCTGGATTTTCAATCTGAGGTTAGAGCTGTGTTTTAATGTGTCCTGCATTGTTCAGCAGCTAACTGGTGAAATGGGTGAGTAGCGTTTTTGGGATAAATGTTAGGTCGTTTTTCTTTTAAAACTCTGAGTGGACCAGCACTGTATTACACAGACGTATGTCGCCTGAGTAGGTAAGCTATGTCATCTCAATACTGACAACTTTGTTCAAGGAGAAGTGAAAGCTGATGCAGACAAGAGTTTACTTTGAAAAAAGTATAAAATGGGATAAATTCGTCATCAAAGCTGATGGCAAGAGAGGTGGAAGCAAGTTTAGAAGGAGGACAGAAAGACAACTTTTTGTTGAAGTTATCATGTTGTTGATCAGTTGATAAAATATTTTGAGAAATAAAGAAAAAAAAAACTAGAGCTGATTTCAAGAAATATTTTGCAAGAATGTAGGATCCCCTCGCACTGTGCTGAAAGTCAGGATTGAATCAGGTACCTTAAGCTCTTCAGTCTAACGATCTCCCAACTGAGATATTTCAGCCAACAAGTCCCTGTGGCCTCCTGATGTATTATTAATAATTGTAGACGATACATACAGAACCTGGTCACTCTATTTTCGTTTATAGTTATGTGTTAAAGTGTCCAGTATCATTCAGCAGGTAACTTGGTCTGATGAGTGAATATCCTTTTTAGGGGACAAGGTAAGTAGAATTTTTTTTTCTAAACTCTGAATTGACTTATACTCTGAAACACAGACCTATATGGCCAGGGTGTACAAGCTATGTCATCTGACAGTTTTGTATAAGGGGAATTGGAGGCAAATGCAGGCAAAGCTTTACTTTAAAATAAAGCAAGAAGTTGCAAATAAATGAGGCATAGTTGAATACAAGAGAGGTGGAAGCAAGTTTGAAAGGAAGACAGAAAGTAAATAATATGTTGAATTGATTGTGTTGTTGATCAGCTTGATGAAAGGTTTTGATAAAGAAGAGCGTTGATTTAACTCCAAACAGCTTTTGTGACATGAAAAGCAGAAGTTGAAATTGTGCCGAAACCCGGGATTGAACCAGGGACCTTTAGATCTTCAGTCTAACGCTCTCCCAACTGAGCTATTTCGGCCTGCTGGTAGTTTGGGTCTTCATCCTTTCTTTTAAACTTTCCAAGAAAATAGATGCTCAACCTCATGCTAGAGCTATGTTTTAAGATGTCCTGTATCATTCATCAGTTAACGGGTGCAATAGGTAAATAGCATTTTTCGGATCCAGGTTAGGTAGCTTTTTTTTTTACTCTGAATGGACTAGCACCATATTACACAGAGGTATTTGGCCTGAGTAGGTAAGGTATGTCATCTGAATACTGAAATCTGTGTTCAAGGAGAAGTGGAAGCTGATGCAGACAAGAGTTTACTTTACAAAAAAGCATGAAATAGGAAACATTTGTAGTCGAAGCTGAATGCAAGAGAGGTGGAAGCAAATTTAGAAGGAGGACAGAAAGACAATTCTATGTTGAATTGATCATGTTGTCGATCAGTTGATCAAATATTTTGATAAATAAAGAAAGAAAAACTTGAGCTGATACCAAGAAATATTTTGTGAGAAGCAAGAAACCTCTCAGACTTTTCCGAAACCCAGCATTGAACAAGGGACTTTTAGATTTTCAATCTAACACTCTCCCAACTGAGCTATTTCATCCAGCTGGCCATTTTGGCTTTCTGTTGTATTTTTGATAATTGTTAAAGATAAATGCAGACCCTGGTCATTCTATCTGCATGTGCAGTTATGTGTTAAATTGTCCAATATTATTCAGCAGCTAAATTGGTCTGATGGGTGAATTTCCTTTTTAGGAGCCAAGTTAGTTAGAAGATGTTTGTAAACTATGAATGGACTTATACTCAGACACACAGACCTATATGGCGAGGGTAGGCAAACTAGGTCATCTGACTACTAACAGTTTTGTATAAGGGGAACTCGAGGCTGATGCAGGCAAAGCTTTACTTTCAATTAAAGGAAGAATTGGCAAATAAAGCAGGTAAAGTTGAATACAAGAGAGGTGGAAGCAAGTTTGACAGAAAGACAGAATGTAAAAAATATGTTGAAATGGTTGTCTTATCGATCAGCTTGATAAAAGGTTTTGATCATTATAAACAACGTCAATATAAGTTGACTCCAAATAGCATTTGTGGCATGCAAGGCAGAAGTTCAAAATGTGCCTAAACCCGGGATTGAACCAGGGACCTTTAGATCTTCAGTCTACTGCTCTCCCAACTGAGCTATTTCATCCAGCTGGCATTTTTGGCTTTCTGTTGTATTTTTTATAATTGTTAAAGATAAATGCAGAACCTGGTCACTCTATCTGCATGTGCAGTTATGTGTTAAATTGTCCAGTATTATTCAGTAGCTAAATTGGTCTGATGAGTGAATTTCCTTTTTAGGAGCCAAGTTAGTTAGATGATGTTTGTAAACTATGAATGGACTTATACTCAGAAACACAGACCTATATGGCGAGGGTCGGCAAGCTAGGTCATCTGACTACTAACAGTTTTGTATAAGGGGAACTGGAGGCTGATGCAGGCAAAGCTTTACTTTCAATTAAAGGAAGAATTGGGAAATAAAGGAGGCAAAGTTGAATACAAGAGAGGTGGAAGCAAGTTTGAAAGAAAGACAGAAAGTAAATAATATGTTGAATTAATTGTATTGTCGATTATCTTGATAAAAGGTTTTGATCATTATAAACAAAGTCAATATGAGTTGACTCAAAATAGTCTTTGTGGCATGCAAAGCAGAAGTTCAAAATGTGCCAAAACCCGGGATCGAACCAGGGACCTTTAGATCTTCAGTCTAACGCTCTCCCAACTGAGTTATTTCGGCCTGCCAGCAGCTATAGTATTCAGCCTCTTTTTTTGAACAATCCCAGAACAGAGATGCAGAACCTGGATTTTCAATCTGAGGTTAGAGCTGTGTTTTAATGTGTCCTGCATTTTTCAGCAGCTAACTGGTGAAATGGGTGAGTAGCGTTTTTGGGATAAATGTTAGGTCGTTTTTCTTTTAAAACTCTAAGTGGACCAGCACTGTATTACACAGACGTATGTCGCCTGAGTAGGTAAGCTATGTCATCTCAATACTGACAACTTTGTTCAAGGAGAAGTGAAAGCTGATGCAGACAAGAGTTTACTTTGAAAAAAGTATAAAATGGGATAAATTCGTCATCAAAGCTGATGGCAAGAGTGGTGGAAGCAAGTTTAGAAGGAGGACAGAAAGACAACTTTTTGTTGAAGTTATCATGTTGTTGATCAGTTGATAAAATATTTTGAGAAATAAAGAAAAAAAAAACTAGAGCTGATTTCAAGAAATATTTTGCAAGAATGTAGGATCCCCTCGCACTGTGCTGAAAGTCAGGATTGAATCAGGTACCTTAAGCTCTTCAGTCTAACGATCTCCCAACTGAGATATTTCAGCCAACAAGTCCCTGTGGCCTCCTGATGTATTATTAATAATTGTAGACGATACATACAGAACCTGGTCATTCTATTTTCGTTTATAGTTATGTGTTAAAGTGTCCAGTATCATTCAGCAGGTAACTTGGTCTGATGAGTGAATATCCTTTTTAGGGCACAATGTAGGTAGAATTTTTTTTTCTAAACTCTGAATTGACTTATACTCTGAACCACAGACCTATATGGCCAGGGTGTACAAGCTATGTCATCTGACTACTGACAGTTTTGTATAAGGGGAATTGGAGGCTGATGCAGGCAAAGCTTTACTTTAAAATAAAGCAAGAAGTTGCAAATAAATGAGGCATAGTTGAATACAAGAGAGGTGGAAGCAAGTTTGAAAGGAAGACAGAAAGTAAATAATATGTTGAATTGATTGTGTTGTTGATCAGATTCATAAAAGGTTTTGATAAAGAAGAGCGTTGATTTAACTCCAAACAGCTTTTGTGACATGAAAAGCAGAAGTTGAAGTTGTGCCGAAACCCGGGATTGAACCAGGGACCTTTAGATCTTCAGTCTAACGCTCTGCCAAATGAGCTATTTCGGCCTGCTGGTAGTTTGGGTCTTCATCCTTTCTTTTAAACTTCCCAAGAAAATAGATGCTCAACCTCATGCTAGAGCTATGTTTTAAGATGTCCTGTATCATTCATCAGTTAACGGGTGCAATAGGTAAATAGCATTTTTCGGATCCAGGTTAGGTAGCTTTTTTTTTTACTCTGAATGGACTAGCACCATATTACACAGAGGTATTTGGCCTGAGTAGGTAAGCTATGTCATCTGAATACTGAAATCTGTGTTCAAGGAGAAGTGGAAGCTGATGCAGACAAGAGTTTACTTTACAAAAAAGCATGAAATAGGAAACATTTGTAGTCGAAGCTGAATGCAAGAGAGGTGGAAGCAAATTTAGAAGGAGGACAGAAAGACAATTCTATGTTGAATTGATCATGTTGTCGATCAGTTGATCAAATATTTTGATAAATAAAGAAAGAAAAACTTGAGCTGATACCAAGAAATATTTTGTGAGAAGCAAGAAACCTCTCAGACTTTTCCGAAACCCAGCATTGAACAAGGGACTTTTAGATTTTCAATCTAACACTCTCCCAACTGAGCTATTGCATCCAGCTGGCCATTTTGGCTTTCTGTTGTATTTTTGATAATTGTTAAAGATAAATGCAGACCCTGGTCATTCTATCTGCATGTGCAGTTATGTGTTAAATTGTCCAATATTATTCAGCAGCTAAATTGGTCTGATGGGTGAATTTCCTTTTTAGGAGCCAAGTTAGTTAGAAGATGTTTGTAAACTATGAATGGACTCATACTCAGACACACAGACCTATATGGCGAGGGTAGGCAAACTAGGTCATCTGACTACTAACAGTTTTGTATAAGGGGAACTCGAGGCTGATGCAGGCAAAGCTTTACTTTCAATTAAAGGAAGAATTGGCAAATAAAGCAGGTAAAGTTGAATACAAGAGAGGTGGAAGCAAGTTTGACAGAAAGACAGAATGTAAAAAATATGTTGAAATGGTTGTCTTATCGATCAGCTTGATAAAAGGTTTTGATCATTATAAACAACGTCAATATGAGTTGACTCCAAATAGCATTTGTGGCATGCAAAGCAGAAGTTCAAAATGTGCCTACTCCCGGGATTGAACCAGGGACCTTTAGATCTTCAGTCTACTGCTCTCCCAACTGAGCTATTTCATCCAGCTGGCATTTTTGGCTTTCTGTTGTATTTTTTATAATTGTTAAAGATAAATGCAGAACCTGGTCACTCTATCTGCATGTGCAGTTATGTGTTAAATTGTCCAGTATTATTCAGTAGCTAAATTGGTCTGATGGGTGAATTTCCTTTTTAGGAGCCAAGTTAGTTAGATGATGTTTGTAAACTATGAATGGACTTATACTCAGAAACACAGACCTATATGGCGAGGGTCGGCAAGCTAGGTCATCTGACTACTAATAGTTTTGTATAAGGGGAACTGGAGGCTGATGCAGGCAAAGCTTTACTTTCAATTAAAGGAAGAATTGGGAAATAAAGGAGGCAAAGTTGAATACAAGAGAGGTGGAAGCAAGTTTGAAAGAAAGAGAGAAAGTAAATAATATGTTGAATTAATTGTATTGTCGATTATCTTGATAAAAGGTTTTGATCATTATAAACAAAGTCAATATGAGTTGACTCAAAATAGTCTTTGTGGCATGCAAAGCAGAAGTTCAAAATGTGCCGAAACCCGGGATCGAAACAGGGACCTTTAGATCTTCAGTCTAACGCTCTCCCAACTGAGCTATTTCGGCCTGCCAGAAGCTATAGTATTCAGCCTCTTTTTTTGAACAATCCCAGAACAGAGATGCAGAACCTGGATTTTCAATCTGAGGTTAGAGCTGTGTCCTGCATTGTTCAGCAGCTAACTGGTGAAATGGGTGAGTAGCGTTTTTGGGATAAATGTTAGGTCGTTTTTCTTTTAAAACTCTGAGTGGACCAGCACTGTATTACACAGACGTATGTCGCCTGAGTAGGTAAGCTATGTCATCTCAATACTGACAACTTTGTTCAAGGAGAAGTGAAAGCTGATGCAGACAAGAGTTTACTTTGAAAAAAGTATAAAATGGGATAAATTCGTCATCAAAGCTGATGGCAAGAGAGGTGGAAGCAAGTTTAGAAGGACAGAAAGACAACTTTTTGTTGAAGTTATCATGTTGTTGATCAGTTGATAAAATATTTTGAGAAATAAAGAAAAAAAAACTAGAGCTGATTTCAAGAAATATTTTGCAAGAATGTAGGATCCCCTCGCACTGTGCTGAAAGTCAGGATTGAATCAGGTACCTTAAGCTCTTCAGTCTAACGATCTCCCAACTGAGATATTTCAGCCAACAAGTCCCTGTGGCCTCCTGATGTATTATTAATAATTGTAGGCGATACATACAGAACCTGGTCATTCTATTTTCGTTTATAGTTATGTGTTAAAGTGTCCAGTATCATTCAGCAGGTAACTTGGTCTGATGAGTGAATATCCTTTTTAGGGGACAAGGTAAGTAGAATTTTTTTTTCTAAACTCTGAATTGACTTATACTCTGAAACACAGACCTATATGGCCAGGGTGTACAAGCTATGTCATCTGACTACTGACAGTTTTGTATAAGGGGAATTGGAGGCTGATGCAGGCAAAGCTTTACTTTAAAATAAAGCAAGAAGTTGCAAATAAATGAGGCATAGTTGAATACAAGAGAGGTAGAAGCAAGTTTGAAAGGAAGACAGAAAGTAAATAATATGTTGAATTGATTGTGTTGTTGATCAGATTGATGAAAGGTTTTGATAAAGAAGAGCGTTGATTTAACTCCAAACAGCTTTTGTGACATGAAAAGCAGAAGTTGAAATTGTGCCGAAACCCGGGATTGAACCAGGGACCTTTAGATCTTCAGTCTAACGCTCTCCCAACTGAGCTATTTCAGCCTGCTGGTAGTTTGGGTCTTCATCCTTTCTTTTAAACTTTCCAAGAAAATAGATGCTCAACCTCATGCTAGAGCTATGTTTTAAGATGTCCTGTATCATTCATCAGTTAACGGGTGCAATAGGTAAATAGCATTTTTCGGATCCAGGTTAGGTAGCTTTTTTTTTTACTCTGAATGGACTAGCACCATATTACACAGAGGTATTTGGCCTGAGTAGGTAAGCTATGTCATCTGAATACTGAAATCTGTGTTCAAGGAGAAGTGGAAGCTGATGCAGACAAGAGTTTACTTTACAAAAAAGCATGAAATAGGAAACATTTGTAGTCGAAGCTGAATGCAAGAGAGGTGGAAGCAAATTTAGAAGGAGGACAGAAAGACAATTCTATGTTGAATTGATCATGTTGTCGATCAGTTGATCAAATATTTTGATAAATAAAGAAAGAAAAACTTGAGCTGATACCAAGAAATATTTTGTGAGAAGCAAGAAACCTCTCAGACTTTTCCGAAACCCAGCATTGAACAAGGGACTTTTAGATTTTCAATCTAACACTCTCCCAACTGAGCTATTTCATCCAGCTGGCCACTTTGGCTTTCTGTTGTATTTTTGATAATTGTTAAAGATAAATGCAGACCCTGGTCATTCTATCTGCATGTGCAGTTATGTGTTAAATTGTCCAATATTATTCAGCAGCTAAATTGGTCTGATGGGTGAATTTCCTTTTTAGGAGCCAAGTTAGTTAGAAGATGTTTGTAAACTATGAATGGACTTATACTCAGACACACAGACCTATATGGCGAGGGTAGGCAAACTAGGTCATCTGACTACTAACAGTTTTGTATAAGGGGAACTCGAGGCTGATGCAGGCAAAGCTTTACTTTCAATTAAAGGAAGAATTGGCAAATAAAGCAGGTAAAGTTGAATACAAAAGAGGTGGAAGCAAGTTTGACAGAAAGACAGAATGTAAAAAATATGTTGAAATGGTTGTCTTATCGATCAGCTTGATAAAAGGTTTTGATCATTATAAACAACGTCAATATGAGTTGACTCCAAATAGCATTTGTGGCATGCAAAGCAGAAGTTCAAAATGTGCCTACACCCGGGATTGAACCAGGGACCTTTAGATCTTCAGTCTACTGCTCTCCCAACTGAGCTATTTCATCCAGCTGGCATTTTTGGCTTTCTGTTGTATTTTTTATAATTGTTAAAGATAAATGCAGAACCTGGTCACTCTATCTGCATGTGCAGTTATGTGTTAAATTGTCCAGTATTATTCAGTAGCTAAATTGGTCTGATGGGTGAATTTCCTTTTTAGGAGCCAAGTTAGTTAGATGATGTTTGTAAACTATGAATGGACTTATACTCAGAAACACAGACCTATATGGCGAGGGTCGGCAAGCTAGGTCATCTGACTACTAACAGTTTTGTATAAGGGGAACTGGAGGCTGATGCAGGCAAAGCTTTACTTTCAATTAAAGGAAGAATTGGGAAATAAAGGAGGCAAAGTTGAATACAAGAGAGGTGGAAGCAAGTTTGAAAGAAAGACAGAAAGTAAATAATATGTTGAATTAATTGTATTGTCGATTATCTTGATAAAAGGTTTTGATCATTATAAACAAAGTCAATATGAGTTGACTCAAAATAGTCTTTGTGGCATGCAAAGCAGAAGTTCAAAATGTGCCAAAACCCGGGATCGAACCAGGGACCTTTAGATCTTCAGTCTAACACTCTCCCAACTGAGCTATTTCGGCCTGCCAACAGCTATAGTATTCAGCCTCTTTTTTTGAACAATCCCAGAACAGAGATGCAGAACCTGGATTTTCAATGTGAGGTTAGAGCTGTGTTTTAATGTGTCCTGCATTTTTCAGCAGCTAACTGGTGAAATGGGTGAGTAGCGTTTTTGGGATAAATGTTAGGTCGTTTTTCTTTTAAAACTCTAAGTGGACCAGCACTGTATTACACAGACGTATGTCGCCTGAGTAGGTAAGCTATGTCATCTCAATACTGACAACTTTGTTCAAGGAGAAGTGAAAGCTGATGCAGAAAAGAGTTTACTTTGAAAAAAGTATAAAATGGGATAAATTCGTCATCAAAGCTGATGGCAAGAGTGGTGGAAGCAAGTTTAGAAGGAGGACAGAAAGACAACTTTTTGTTGAAGTTATCATGTTGTTGATCAGTTGATAAAATATTTTGAGAAATAAAGAAAAAAAAACTAGAGCTGATTTCAAGAAATATTTTGCAAGAATGTAGGATCCCCTCGCATTGTGCTGAAAGTCAGGATTGAATCAGGTACCTTAAGCTCTTCTGTCTAACGATCTCCCAACTGAGATATTTCAGCCAACAAGTCCCTGTGGCCTCCTGATGTATCATTAATAATTGTAGACGATACATACAGAACCTGGTCATTCTATTTTCGTTTATAGTTATGTGTTAAAGTGTCCAGTATCATTCAGCAGGTAACTTGGTCTGATGAGTGAATATCCTTTTTAGGGCACAATGTAGGTAGAATTTTTTTTTTCTAAACTCTGAATTGACTTATACTCTGAAACACAGACCTATATGGCCAGGGTGTACAAGCTATGTCATCTGACTACTGACAGTTTTGTATAAGGGGAATTGGAGGCTGATGCAGGCAAAGCTTTACTTTAAAATAAAGCAAGAAGTTGCAAATAAATGAGGCATAGTTGAATACAAGAGAGGTGGAAGCAAGTTTGAAAGGAAGACAGAAAGTAAATAATATGTTGAATTGATTGTGTTGTTGATCAGATTCATAAAAGGTTTTGATAAAGAAGAGCGTTGATTTAACTCCAAACAGCTTTTGTGACATGAAAAGCAGAAGTTGAAATTGTGCCGAAACCCGGGATTGAACCAGGGACCTTTAGATCTTCAGTCTAACACTCTCCCAAATGAGCTATTTCGGCCTGCTGGTAGTTTGGGTCTTCATCCTTTCTTTTAAACTTCCCAAGAAAATAGATGCTCAACCTCATGCTAGAGCTATGTTTTAAGATGTCCTGTATCATTCATCAGTTAACGGGTGCAATAGGTAAATAGCATTTTTCGGATCCAGGTTAGGTAGCTTTTTTTTTTACTCTGAATGGACTAGCACCATATTACACAGAGGTATTTGGCCTGAGTAGGTAAGCTATGTCATCTGAATACTGAAATCTGTGTTCAAGGAGAAGTGGAAGCTGATGCAGACAAGAGTTTACTTTACAAAAAAGCATGAAATAGGAAACATTTGTAGTCGAAGCTGAATGCAAGAGAGGTGGAAGCAAATTTAGAAGGAGGACAGAAAGACAATTCTATGTTGAATTGATCATGTTGTCGATCAGTTGATCAAATATTTTGATAAATAAAGAAAGAAAAACTTGAGCTGATACCAAGAAATATTTTGTGAGAAGCAAGAAACCTCTCAGACTTTTCCGAAACCCAGCATTGAACAAGGGACTTTTAGATTTTCAATCTAACACTCTCCCAACTGAGCTATTTCATCCAGCTGGCCATTTTGGCTTTCTGTTGTATTTTTGATAATTGTTAAAGATAAATGCAGACCCTGGTCATTCTATCTGCATGTGCAGTTATGTGTTAAATTGTCCAATATTATTCAGCAGCTAAATTGGTCTGATGGGTGAATTTCCTTTTTAGGAGCCAAGTTAGTTAGAAGATGTTTGTAAACTATGAATGGACTCATACTCAGACACACAGACCTATATGGCGAGGGTAGGCAAACTAGGTCATCTGACTACTAACAGTTTTGTATAAGGGGAACTCGAGGCTGATGCAGGCAAAGCTTTACTTTCAATTAAAGGAAGAATTGGCAAATAAAGCAGGTAAAGTTGAATACAAGAGAGGTGGAAGCAAGTTTGACAGAAAGACAGAATGTAAAAAATATGTTGAAATGGTTGTCTTATCGATCAGCTTGATAAAAGGTTTTGATCATTATAAACAACGTCAATATGAGTTGACTCCAAATAGCATTTGTGGCATGCAAAGCAGAAGTTCAAAATGTGCCTACTCCCGGGATTGAACCAGGGACCTTTAGATCTTCAGTCTACTGCTCTCCCAACTGAGCTATTTCATCCAGCTGACATTTTTGGCATTCTGTTGTATTTTTTATAATTGTTAAAGATAAATGCAGAACCTGGTCACTCTATCTGCATGTGCAGTTATGTGTTAAATTGTCCAGTATTATTCAGTAGCTAAATTGGTCTGATGGGTGAATTTCCTTTTTAGGAGCCAAGTTAGTTAGATGATGTTTGTAAACTATGAATGGACTTATACTCAGAAACACAGACCTATATGGCGAGGGTCGGCAAGCTAGGTCATCTGACTACTAATAGTTTTGTATAAGGGGAACTGGAGGCTGATGCAGGCAAAGCTTTACTTTCAATTAAAGGAAGAATTGGGAAATAAAGGAGGCAAAGTTGAATACAAGAGAGGTGGAAGCAAGTTTGAAAGAAAGACAGAAAGTAAATAATATGTTGAATTAATTGTATTGTCGATTATCTTGATAAAAGGTTTTGATCATTATAAACAAAGTCAATATGAGTTGACTCAAAATAGTCTTTGTGGCATGCAAAGCAGAAGTTCAAAATGTGCCGAAACCCGGGATCGAACCAGGGACCTTTAGATCTTCAGTCTAACGCTCTCCCAACTGAGCTATTTCGGCCTGCCAGAAGCTATAGTATTCAGCCTCTTTTTTTGAACAATCCCAGAACAGAGATGCAGAACCTGGATTTTCAATCTGAGGTTAGAGCTGTGTCCTGCATTGTTCAGCAGCTAACTGGTGAAATGGGTGAGTAGCGTTTTTGGGATAAATGTTAGGTCGTTTTTCTTTTAAAACTCTGAGTGGACCAGCACTGTATTACACAGACGTATGTCGCCTGAGTAGGTAAGCTATGTCATCTCAATACTGACAACTTTGTTCAAGGAGAAGTGAAAGCTGATGCAGACAAGAGTTTACTTTGAAAAAAGTATAAAATGGGATAAATTCGTCATCAAAGCTGATGGCAAGAGAGGTGGAAGCAAGTTTAGAAGGACAGAAAGACAACTTTTTGTTGAAGTTATCATGTTGTTGATCAGTTGATAAAATATTTTGAGAAATAAAGAAAAAAAAACTAGAGCTGATTTCAAGAAATATTTTGCAAGAATGTAGGATCCCCTCGCACTGTGCTGAAAGTCAGGATTGAATCAGGTACCTTAAGCTCTTCAGTCTAACGATCTCCCAACTGAGATATTTCAGCCAACAAGTCCCTGTGGCCTCCTGATGTATTATTAATAATTGTAGGCGATACATACAGAACCTGGTCATTCTATTTTCGTTTATAGTTATGTGTTAAAGTGTCCAGTATCATTCAGCAGGTAACTTGGTCTGATGAGTGAATATCCTTTTTAGGGGACAAGGTAAGTAGAATTTTTTTTTCTAAACTCTGAATTGACTTATACTCTGAAACACAGACCTATATGGCCAGGGTGTACAAGCTATGTCATCTGACTACTGACAGTTTTGTATAAGGGGAATTGGAGGCTGATGCAGGCAAAGCTTTACTTTAAAATAAAGCAAGAAGTTGCAAATAAATGAGGCATAGTTGAATACAAGAGAGGTAGAAGCAAGTTTGAAAGGAAGACAGAAAGTAAATAATATGTTGAATTGATTGTGTTGTTGATCAGATTGATGAAAGGTTTTGATAAAGAAGAGCGTTGATTTAACTCCAAACAGCTTTTGTGACATGAAAAGCAGAAGTTGAAATTGTGCCGAAACCCGGGATTGAACCAGGGACCTTTAGATCTTCAGTCTAACGCTCTCCCAACTGAGCTATTTCAGCCTGCTGGTAGTTTGGGTCTTCATCCTTTCTTTTAAACTTTCCAAGAAAATAGATGCTCAACCTCATGCTAGAGCTATGTTTTAAGATGTCCTGTATCATTCATCAGTTAACGGGTGCAATAGGTAAATAGCATTTTTCGGATCCAGGTTAGGTAGCTTTTTTTTTTACTCTGAATGGACTAGCACCATATTACACAGAGGTATTTGGCCTGAGTAGGTAAGCTATGTCATCTGAATACTGAAATCTGTGTTCAAGGAGAAGTGGAAGCTGATGCAGACAAGAGTTTACTTTACAAAAAAGCATGAAATAGGAAACATTTGTAGTCGAAGCTGAATGCAACAGAGGTGGAAGCAAATTTAGAAGGAGGACAGAAAGACAATTCTATGTTGAATTGATCATGTTGTCGATCAGTTGATCAAATATTTTGATAAATAAAGAAAGAAAAACTTGAGCTGATACCAAGAAATATTTTGTGAGAAGCAAGAAACCTCTCAGACTTTTCCGAAACCCAGCATTGAACAAGGGACTTTTAGATTTTCAATCTAACACTCTCCCAACTGAGCTATTTCATCCAGCTGGCCACTTTGGCTTTCTGTTGTATTTTTGATAATTGTTAAAGATAAATGCAGACCCTGGTCATTCTATCTGCATGTGCAGTTATGTGTTAAATTGTCCAATATTATTCAGCAGCTAAATTGGTCTGATGGGTGAATTTCCTTTTTAGGAGCCAAGTTAGTTAGAAGATGTTTGTAAACTATGAATGGACTTATACTCAGACACACAGACCTATATGGCGAGGGTAGGCAAACTAGGTCATCTGACTACTAACAGTTTTGTATAAGGGGAACTCGAGGCTGATGCAGGCAAAGCTTTACTTTCAATTAAAGGAAGAATTGGCAAATAAAGCAGGTAAAGTTGAATACAAAAGAGGTGGAAGCAAGTTTGACAGAAAGACAGAATGTAAAAAATATGTTGAAATGGTTGTCTTATCGATCAGCTTGATAAAAGGTTTTGATCATTATAAACAACGTCAATATGAGTTGACTCCAAATAGCATTTGTGGCATGCAAAGCAGAAGTTCAAAATGTGCCTACACCCGGGATTGAACCAGGGACCTTTAGATCTTCAGTCTACTGCTCTCCCAACTGAGCTATTTCATCCAGCTGGCATTTTTGGCTTTCTGTTGTATTTTTTATAATTGTTAAAGATAAATGCAGAACCTGGTCACTCTATCTGCATGTGCAGTTATGTGTTAAATTGTCCAGTATTATTCAGTAGCTAAATTGGTCTGATGGGTGAATTTCCTTTTTAGGAGCCAAGTTAGTTAGATGATGTTTGTAAACTATGAATGGACTTATACTCAGAAACACAGACCTATATGGCGAGGGTCGGCAAGCTAGGTCATCTGACTACTAACAGTTTTGTATAAGGGGAACTGGAGGCTGATGCAGGCAAAGCTTTACTTTCAATTAAAGGAAGAATTGGGAAATAAAGGAGGCAAAGTTGAATACAAGAGAGGTGGAAGCAAGTTTGAAAGAAAGACAGAAAGTAAATAATATGTTGAATTAATTGTATTGTCGATTATCTTGATAAAAGGTTTTGATCATTATAAACAAAGTCAATATGAGTTGACTCAAAATAGTCTTTGTGGCATGCAAAGCAGAAGTTCAAAATGTGCCAAAACCCGGGATCGAACCAGGGACCTTTAGATCTTCAGTCTAACGCTCTCCCAACTGAGCTATTTCGGCCTGCCAACAGCTATAGTATTCAGCCTCTTTTTTTGAACAATCCCAGAACAGAGATGCAGAACCTGGATTTTCAATCTGAGGTTAGAGCTGTGTTTTAATGTGTCCTGCATTTTTCAGCAGCTAACTGGTGAAATGGGTGAGTAGCGTTTTTGGGATAAATGTTAGGTCGTTTTTCTTTTAAAACTCTAAGTGGACCAGCACTGTATTACACAGACGTATGTCGCCTGAGTAGGTAAGCTATGTCATCTCAATACTGACAACTTTGTTCAAGGAGAAGTGAAAGCTGATGCAGAAAAGAGTTTACTTTGAAAAAAGTAGAAAATGGGATAAATTCGTCATCAAAGCTGATGGCAAGAGTGGTGGAAGCAAGTTTAGAAGGAGGACAGAAAGACAACTTTTTGTTGAAGTTATCATGTTGTTGATCAGTTGATAAAATATTTTGAGAAATAAAGAAAAAAAAACTAGAGCTGATTTCAAGAAATATTTTGCAAGAATGTAGGATCCCCTCGCACTGTGCTGAAAGTCAGGATTGAATCAGGTACCTTAAGCTCTTCTGTCTAACGATCTCCCAACTGAGATATTTCAGCCAACAAGTCCCTGTGGCCTCCTGATGTATCATTAATAATTGTAGACGATACATACAGAACCTGGTCATTCTATTTTCGTTTATAGTTATGTGTTAAAGTGTCCAGTATCATTCAGCAGGTAACTTGGTCTGATGAGTGAATATCCTTTTTAGGGCACAATGTAGGTAGAATTTTTTTTTTCTAAACTCTGAATTGACTTATACTCTGAAACACAGACCTATATGGCCAGGGTGTACAAGCTATGTCATCTGACTACTGACAGTTTTGTATAAGGGGAATTGGAGGCTGATGCAGGCAAAGCTTTACTTTAAAATAAAGCAAGAAGTTGCAAATAAATGAGGCATAGTTGAATACAAGAGAGGTGGAAGCAAGTTTGAAAGGAAGACAGAAAGTAAATAATATGTTGAATTGATTGTGTTGTTGATCATATTGATGAAAGGTTTTGATAAAGAGGAGCGTTGATTTAACTCCAAACAGCTTTTGTGACATGAAAAGCAGAAGTTGAAATTGTGCCGAAACCCAGGATTGAACCAGGGACCTTTAGATCTTCAGTCTAACGCTCTCCCAACTGAGCTATTTCAGCCTGCTTGTAGTTTGGGTCTTCATCCTTTCTTTTAAACTTCCCAAGAAAATAGATGCTCAACCTCATGCTAGAGCTATGTTTTAAGATGTCCTGTATCATTCATCAGTTAACGGGTGCAATAGGTAAATAGCATTTTTCGGATCCAGGTTAGGTAGCTTTTTTTTTTACTCTGAATGGACTAGCACCATATTACACAGAGGTATTTGGCCTGAGTAGGTAAGCTATGTCATCTGAATACTGAAATCTGTGTTCAAGGAGAAGTGGAAGCTGATGCAGACAAGAGTTTACTTTACAAAAAAGCATGAAATAGGAAACATTTGTAGTCGAAGCTGAATGCAAGAGAGGTGGAAGCAAATTTAGAAGGAGGACAGAAAGACAATTCTATGTTGAATTGATCATGTTGTCGATCAGTTGATCAAATATTTTGATAAATAAAGAAAGAAAAACTTGAGCTGATACCAAGAAATATTTTGTGAGAAGCAAGAAACCTCTCAGACTTTTCCGAAACCCAGCATTGAACAAGGGACTTTTAGATTTTCAATCTAACACTCTCCCAACTGAGCTATTTCATCCAGCTGGCCATTTTGGCTTTCTGTTGTATTTTTGATAATTGTTAAAGATAAATGCAGACCCTGGTCATTCTATCTGCATGTGCAGTTATGTGTTAAATTGTCCAATATTATTCAGCAGCTAAATTGGTCTGATGGGTGAATTTCCTTTTTAGGAGCCAAGTTAGTTAGAAGATGTTTGTAAACTATGAATGGACTTATACTCAGACACACAGACCTATATGGCGAGGGTAGGCAAACTAGGTCATCTGACTACTAACAGTTTTGTATAAGGGGAACTCGAGGCTGATGCAGGCAAAGCTTTACTTTCAATTAAAGGAAGAATTGGCAAATAAAGCAGGTAAAGTTGAATACAAAAGAGGTGGAAGCAAGTTTGACAGAAAGACAGAATGTAAAAAATAAGTTGAAATGGTTGTCTTATCGATCAGCTTGATAAAAGGTTTTGATCATTATAAACAACGTCAATATGAGTTGACTCCAAATAGCATTTGTGGCATGCAAAGCAGAAGTTCAAAATGTGCCTACACCCGGGATTGAACCAGGGACCTTTAGATCTTCAGTCTACTGCTCTCCCAACTGAGCTATTTCATCCAGCTGGCATTTTTGGCTTTCTGTTGTATTTTTTATAATTGTTAAAGATAAATGCAGAACCTGGTCACTCTATCTGCATGTGCAGTTATGTGTTAAATTGTCCAGTATTATTCAGTAGCTAAATTGGTCTGATGGGTGAATTTCCTTTTTAGGAGCCAAGTTAGTTAGATGATGTTTGTAAACTATGAATGGACTTATTCTCAGAAACACAGACCTATATGGCGAGGGTCGGCAAGCTAGGTCATCTGACTACTAACAGTTTTGTATAAGGGGAACTGGAGGCTGATGCAGGCAAAGCTTTACTTTCAATTAAAGGAAGAATTGGGAAATAAAGGAGGCAAAGTTGAATACAAGAGAGGTGGAAGCAAGTTTGAAAGAAAGACAGAAAATAAATAATATGTTGAATTAATTGTATTGTCGATTATCTTGATAAAAGGTTTTGATCATTATAAACAAAGTCAATATGAGTTGACTCAAAATAGTCTTTGTGGCATGCAAAGCAGAAGTTCAAAATGTGCCGAAACCCGGGATCGAACCAGGGACCTTTAGATCTTCAGTCTAACGCTCTCCCAACTGAGCTATTTCGGCCTGCCAGCAGCTATAGTATTCAACCTCTTTTTTTGAACAATCCCAGAACAGAGATGCAGAACCTGGATTTTCAATCTGAGGTTAGAGCTGTGTTTTAATGTGTCCTGCATTGTTCAGCAGCTAACTGGTGAAATGGGTGAGTAGCGTTTTTGGGATAAATGTTAGGTCGTTTTTCTTTTAAAACTCTGAGTGGACCAACACTGTATTACACAGACGTATGTCACCTGAGTAGGTAAGCTATGTCATCTCAATACTGACAACTTTGTTCAAGGAGAAGTGAAAGCTGATGCAGACAAGAGTTTACTTTGAAAAAAGTATAAAATGGGATAAATTCGTCATCAAAGCTGATGGCAAGAGAGGTGGAAGCAAGTTTAGAAGGAGGACAGAAAGACAACTTTTTGTTGAAGTTATCATGTTGTTGATCAGTTGATAAAATATTTTGAGAAATAAAGAAAAAAAAACTAGAGCTGATTTCAAGAAATATTTTGCAAGAATGTAGGATCCCCTCGCACTGTGCTGAAAGTCAGGATTGAATCAGGTACCTTAAGCTCTTCAGTCTAACGATCTCCCAACTGAGATATTTCAGCCAACAAGTCCCTGTGGCCTCCTGATGTATTATTAATAATTGTAGACGATACATACAGAACCTGGTCATTCTATTTTCGTTTATAGTTATGTGTTAAAGTGTCCAGGATCATTCAGCAGGTAACTTGGTCTGATGAGTGAATATCCTTTTTAGGGGACAAGGTAAGTAGATTTTTTTTTTCTAAACTCTGAATTGACTTATACTCTGAAACACAGACCTATATGGCCAGGGTGTACAAGCTATGTCATCTGACTACTGACAGTTTTGTATAAGGGGAATTGGAGGCTGATGCAGGCAAAGCTTTACTTTAAAATAAAGCAAGAAGTTGCAAATAAATGAGGCATAGTTGAATACAAGAGAGGTGGAAGCAAGTTTGAAAGGAAGACAGAAAGTAAATAATATGTTGAATTGATTGTGTTGTTGATCAGATTGATGAAAGGTTTTGATAAAGAAGAGCGTTGATTTAACTCCAAACAGCTTTTGAGACATGAAAAGCAGAAGTTGAAATTGTGCCGAAACCCGGGATTGAACCAGGGACCTTTAGATCTTCAGTCTAACGCTCTCCCAACTGAGCTATTTCAGCCTGCTGGTAGTTTGGGTCTTCATCCTTTCTTTTAAACTTCCCAAGAAAATAGATGGTCAACCTCATGCTAGAGCTATGTTTTAAGATGTCCTGTATCATTCATCAGTTAACGGGTGCAATAGGTAAATAGCATTTTTCGGATCCAGGTTAGGTAGCTTTTTTTTTTACTCTGAATGGACTAGCACCATATTACACAGAGGTATTTGGCCTGAGTAGGTAAGCTATGTCATCTGAATACTGAAATCTGTGTTCAAGGAGAAGTGGAAGCTGATGCAGACAAGAGTTTACTTTACAAAAAAGCATGAAATAGGAAACATTTGTAGTCGAAGCTGAATGCAAGAGAGGTGGAAGCAAATTTAGAAGGAGGACAGAAAGACAATTCTATGTTGAATTGATCATGTTGTCGATCAGTTGATCAAATATTTTGATAAATAAAGAAAGAAAAACTTGAGCTGATACCAAGAAATATTTTGTGAGAAGCAAGAAACCTCTCAGACTTTTCCGAAACCCAGCATTGAACAAGGGACTTTTAGATTTTCAATCTAACACTCTCCCAACTGAGCTATTTCATCCAGCTGGCCATTTTGGCTTTCTGTTGTATTTTTGATAATTGTTAAAGATAAATCCAGATCCTGGTCATTCTATCTGCATGTGCAGTTATGTGTTAAATTGTCCAATATTATTCAGCAGCTAAATTGGTCTGATGGGTGAATTTCCTTTTTAGGAGCCAAGTTAGTTAGAAGATGTTTGTAAACTATGAATGGACTTATACTCAGACACACAGACCTATATGGCGAGGGTAGGCAAACTAGGTCATCTGACTACTAACAGTTTTGTATAAGGGGAACTCGAGGGTGATGCAAGCAAAGCTTTACTTTCAATTAAAGGAAGAATTGGCAAATAAAGCAGGTAAAGTTGAATACAAGAGAGGTGGAAGCAAGTTTGACAGAAAGACAGAATGTAAAAAATATGTTGAAATGGTTGTCTTATCGATCAGCTTGATAAAAGGTTTTGATCATTATAAACAACGTCAATATGAGTTGACTCCAAATAGCATTTGTGGCATGCAAAGCAGAAGTTCAAAATGTGCCTAAACCCGGGATTGAACCAGGGACCTTTAGATCTTCAGTCTACTGCTCTCCCAACTGAGCTATTTCATCCAGCTGGCAATTTTGGCTTTCTGTTGTATTTTTTATAATTGTTAAAGATAAATGCAGAACCTGGTCACTCTATCTGCATGTGCAGTTATGTGTTAAATTGTCCAGTATTATTCAGTAGCTAAATTGGTCTGATGGGTGAATTTCCTTTTTAGAAACCAAGTTAGTTAGATGATGTTTGTAAACTATGAATGGACTTATACTCAGAAACACAGACCTATATGGCGAGGGTCGGCAAGCTAGGTCATCTGACTACTAACAGTTTTGTATAAGGGGAACTGGAGGCTGATGCAGGCAAAGCTTTACTTTCAATTAAAGGAAGAATTGGGAAATAAAGGAGGCAAAGTTGAATACAAGAGAGGTGGAAGCAAGTTTGAAAGAAAGACAGAAAGTAAATAATATGTTGAATTAATTGTATTGTCGATTATCTTGATAAAAGGTTTTGATCATTATAAACAAAGTCAATATGAGTTGACTCAAAATAGTCTTTGTGGCATGCAAAGCAGAAGTTCAAAATGTGCCAAAACCCGGGATCGAACCAGGGACCTTTAGATCTTCAGTCTAACGCTCTCCCAACTGAGCTATTTCGGCCTGCCAGCAGCTATAGTATTCAGCCTCTTTTTTTGAACAATCCCAGAACAGAGATGCAGAACCTGGATTTTCAATCTGAGGTTAGAGCTGTGTTTTAATGTGTCCTGTATTGTTCAGCAGCTAACTGGTGAAATGGGTGAGTAGCGTTTTTGGGATAAATGTTAGGTCGTTTTTCTTTTAAAAACACTAAGTGGACCAGCACTGTATTACACAGACGTATGTCGCCTGAGTAGGTAAGCTATGTCATCTCAATACTGACAACTTTGTTCAAGGAGAAGTGAAAGCTGATGCAGACAAGAGTTTACTTTGAAAAAAGTATAAAATGGGATAAATTCGTCATCAAAGCTGATGGCAAGAGAGGTGGAAGCAAGTTTAGAAGGAGGACAGAAAGACAACTTTTTGTTGAAGTTATCATGTTGTTGATCAGTTGATAAAATATTTTGAGAAATAAAGAAAAAAAAACTAGAGCTGATTTCAAGAAATATTTTGCAAGAATGTAGGATCCCCTCGCACTGTGCTGAAAGTCAGGATTGAATCAGGTACCTTAAGCTCTTCAGTCTAACGATCTCCCAACTGAGATATTTCAGCCAACAAGTCCTTGTGGCCTCCTGATGTATTATTAATAATTGTAGACGATACATACAGAACCTGGTCATTCTATTTTCGTTTATAGTTATGTGTTAAAGTGTCCAGTATCATTCAGCAGGTAACTTGGTCTGATGAGTGAATATCCTTTTTAGGGGACAAGGTAAGTAGAATTTGTTTTTCTAAACTCTGAATTGACTTATACTCTGAAACACAGACCTATATGGCCAGGGTGTACAAGCTATGTCATCTGACTACTGACAGTTTTGTATAAGGGGAATTGGAGGCTGATGCAGGCAAAGCTTTACTTTAAAATAAAGCAAGAAGTTGCAAATAAATGAGGCATAGTTGAATACAAGAGAGGTGGAAGCAAGTTTGAAAGGAAGACAGAAAGTAAATAATATGTTGAATTGATTGTGTTGTTGATCAGATTGATGAAAGGTTTTGATAAAGAAGAGCGTTGATTTAACTCCAAACAGCTTTTGTGACATGAAAAGCAGAAGTTGAAATTGTGCCGAAACCCGGGATTGAACCAGGGACCTTTAGATCTTCAGTCTAACGCTCTCCCAACTGAGCTATTTCGGCCTGCTGGTAGTTTGGGTCTTCATCCTTTCTTTTAAACTTCCCAAGAAAATAGATGCTCAACCTCATGCTAGAGCTATGTTTTAAGATGTCCTGTATCATTCATCAGTTAACGGGTGCAATAGGTAAATAGCATTTTTCGGATCCAGGTTAGGTAGCTTTTTTTTTTACTCTGAATGGACTAGCACCATATTACACAGAGGTATTTGGCCTGAGTAGGTAAGCTATGTCATCTGAATACTGAAATCTGTGTTCAAGGAGAAGTGGAAGCTGATGCAGACAAGAGTTTACTTTACAAAAAAGAATGAAATAGGAAACATTTGTAGTCGAAGCTGAATGCAAGAGAGGTGGAAGCAAATTTAGAAGGAGGACAGAAAGACAATTCTATGTTGAATTGATCATGTTGTCGATCAGTTGATCAAATATTTTGATAAATAAAGAAAGAAAAACTTGAGCTGATACCAAGAAATATTTTGTGAGAAGCAAGAAACCTCTCAGACTTTTCCGAAACCCAGCATGGAACAAGGGACTTTTAGATTTTCAATCTAACACTCTCCCAACTGAGCTATTTCATCCAGCTGGCCATTTTGGCTTTCTGTTGTATTTTTGATAATTGTTAAAGATAAATGCAGACCCTGGTCATTCTATCTGCATGTGCAGTTATGTGTTAAATTGTCCAATATTATTCAGCAGCTAAATTGGTCTAATGGGTGAATTTCCTTTTTAGGAGCCAAGTTAGTTAGAAGATGTTTGTAAACTATGAATAGACTTATACTCAGACACACAGACCTATATGGCGAGGGTAGGCAAACTAGGTCATCTGACTACTAACAGTTTTGTATAAGGGGAACTCGAGGCTGATGCAGGCAAAGCTTTACTTTCAATTAAAGGAAGAATTGGCAAATAAAGCAGGTAAAGTTGAATACAAGAGAGGTGGAAGCAAGTTTGACAGAAAGACAGAATGTAAAAAATATGTTGAAATGGTTGTCTTATCGATCAGCTTGATAAAAGGTTTTGATCATTATAAACAACGTCAATATGAGTTGACTCCAAATAGCATTTGTGGCATGCAAAGCAGAAGTTCAAAATGTGCCTAAACCCGGGATTGAACCAGGGACCTTTAGATCTTCAGTCTACTGCTCTCCCAACTGAGCTATTTCATCCAGCTGGCAATTTTGGCTTTCTGTTGTATTTTTTATAATTGTTAAAGATAAATGCAGAACCTGGTCACTCTATCTGCATGTGCAGTTATGTGTTGAATTGTCCAGTATTATTCAGTAGCTAAATTGGTCTGATGGGTGAATTTCCTTTTTAGGAGCCAAGTTAGTTAGATGATGTTTGTAAACTATGAATGGACTTATACTCAGAAACACAGACCTATCTGGCGAGGGTCGGCAAGCTAGGTCATCTGACTACTAACAGTTTTGTATAAGGGGAACTGGAGGCTGATGCAGGCAAAGCTTTACTTTCAATTAAAGGAAGAATTGGGAAATAAAGGAGGCAAAGTTGAATACAAGGGAGGTGGAAGCAAGTTTGAAAGAAAGACAGAAAGTAAATAATATGTTGAATTAATTGTATTGTCGATTATCTTGATAAAAGGTTTTGATCATTATAAACAAAGTCAATATGAGTTGACTCAAAATAGTCTTTGTGGCATGCAAAGCAGAAGTTCAAAATGTGCCGAAACCCGGGATCGAACCAGGGACCTTTAGATCTTCAGTCTAACGCTCTCCCAACTGAGCTATTTCGGCCTGCCAGCAGCTATAGTATTCAGCCTCTTTTTTTGAACAATCCCAGGACAGAGATGCAGAACCTGGATTTTCAATCTGAGGTTAGAGCTGTGTTTTAATGTGTCCTGCATTGTTCAGCAGCTAACTGGTGAAATGGGTGAGTAGCGTTTTTGGGATAAATGTTAGGTCGTTTTTCTTTTAAAACTCTGAGTGGACCAGCACTGTATTACACAGACGTATGTCGCCTGAGTAGGTAAGCTATGTCATCTCAATACTGACAACTTTGTTCAAGAAGAAGTGAAAGCTGATGCAGACAAGAGTTTACTTTGAAAAAAGTATAAAATGGGATAAATTCGTCATCAAAGCTGATGGCAAGAGAGGTGGAAGCAAGTTTAGAAGGAGGACAGAAAGACAACTTTTTGTTGAAGTTATCATGATGTTGATCAGTTGATAAAATATTTTGAGAAATAAAGAAAAAAAAACTAGAGCTGATTTCAAGAAATATTTTGCAAGAATGTAGGATCCCCTCGCACTGTGCTGAAAGTCAGGATTGAATCAGGTACCTTAAGCTCTTCAGTCTAACGATCTCCCAACTGAGATATTTCAGCCAACAAGTCCCTGTGGCCTCCTGATGTATTATTAATAATTGTAGATGATACATACAGAACCTGGTCATTCTATTTTCGTTTATAGTTATGTGTTAAAGTGTCCAGGATCATTCAGCAGGTAACTTGGTCTGATGAGTGAATATCCTTTTTAGGGGACAAGGTAAGTAGAATTTTTTTTTCTAAACTCTGAATTGACTTATACTCTGAAACACAGACCTATATGGCCAGGGTGTACAAGCTATGTCATCTGACTACTGACAGTTTTGTATAAGGGGAATTGGAGGCTGATGCAGGCAAAGCTTTACTTTAAAATAAAGCAAGAAGTTGCAAATAAATGAGGCATAGTTGAATACAAGAGAGGTGGAAGCAAGTTTGAAAGGAAGACAGAAAGTAAATAATATGTTGAATTGATTGTGTTGTTGATCAGATTGATGAAAGGTTTTGATAAAGAAGAGCGTTTATTTAACTCCAAACAGCTTTTGTGACATGAAAAGCAGAAGTTGAAATTGTGCCGAAACCCAGGATTGAACCAGGGACCTTTAGATCTTCAGTCTAACGCTCTCCCAACTGAGCTATTTCGGCCTGCTGGTAGTTTGGGTCTTCATCCTTTCTTTTAAACTTCCCAAGAAAATAGATGCTCAACCTCATGCTAGAGCTATGTTTTAAGATGTCCTGTATCATTCATCAGTTAACGGGTGCAATAGGTAAATAGCATTTTTCGGATCCAGGTTAGGTAGCTTTTTTTTTTACTCTGAATGGACTAGCACCATGTTACACAGAGGTATTTGGCCTGAGTAGGTAAGCTATGTCATCTGAATACTGAAATCTGTGTTCAAGGAGAAGTGGAAGCTGATGCAGACAAGAGTTTACTTTACAAAAAAGCATGAAATAGGAAACATTTGTAGTCGAAGCTGAATGCAAGAGAGGTGGAAGCAAATTTAGAAGGAGGACAGAAAGACAATTCTATGTTGAATTGATCATGTTGTCGATCAGTTGATCAAATATTTTGATAAATAAAGAAAGAAAAACTTGAGCTGATACCAAGAAATATTTTGTGAGAAGCAAGAAACCTCTCAGACTTTTCCGAAACCCAGCATTGAACAAGGGACTTTTAGATTTTCAATCTAACACTCTCCCAACTGAACTATTTCATCCAGCTGGCCATTTTGGCTTTCTGTTGTATTTTTGATAATTGTTAAAGATAAATACAGACCCTGGTCATTCTATCTGCATGTGCAGTTATGTGTTAAATTGTCCAATATTATTCAGCAGCTAAATTGGTCTGATGGGTGAATTTCCTTTTTAGGAGCCAAGTTAGTTAGAAGATGTTTGTAAACTATGAATGGACTTATACTCAGACACACAGACCTATATGGCGAGGGTAGGCAAACTAGGTCATCTGACTACTAACAGTTTTGTATAAGGGAAACTCGAGGCTGATGCAAGCAAAGCTTTACTTTCAATTAAAGGAAGAATTGGCAAATAAAGCAGGTAAAGTTGAATACAAGAGAGGTGGAAGCAAGTTTGACAGAAAGACAGAATGTAAAAAATATGTTGAAATGGTTGTCTTATCGATCAGCTTGATAAAAGGTTTTGATCATTATAAACAACGTCAATATGAGTTGACTGCAAATAGCATTTGTGGCATGCAAAGCAGAAGTTCAAAATGTGCCTAAACCCGGGATTGAACCAGGGACCTTTAGATCTTCAGTCTACTGCTCTCCCAACTGAGCTATTTCATCCAGCTGGCAATTTTGGCTTTCTGTTGTATTTTTTATAATTGTTAAAGATAAACGCAGAACCTGGTCACTCTATCTGCATGTGCAGTTATGTGTTAAATTGTCCAGTATTATTCAGTAGCTAAATTGGTCTGATGGGTGAATTTCCTTTTTAGGAGCCAAGTTAGTTAGATGATGTTTGTAAACTATGAATGGACTTATACTCAGAAACACAGACCTATCTGGCGAGGGTCGGCAAGCTAGGTCATCTGACTACTAACAGTTTTGTATAAGGGGAACTGGAGGCTGATGCAGGCAAAGCTTTACTTTCAATTAAAGGAGGAATTGGGAAATAAAGGAGGCAAAGTTGAATACAAGAGAGGTGGAAGCAAGTTTGAAAGAAAGACAGAAAGTAAATAATATGTTGAATTAATTGTATTGTCGATTATCTTGATAAAAGGTTTTGATCATTATAAACAAAGTCAATATGAGTTGACTCAAAATAGTCTTTGTGGCATGCAAAGCAGAAGTTCAAAATGTGCCGAAACCCGGGATCGAACCAGGGACCTTTAGATCTTCAGTCTAACGCTCTCCCAACTGAGCTATTTCGGCCTGCCAGCAGCTATAGTATTCAGCCTCTTTTTTTGAACAATCCCAGAACAGAGATGCAGAACCTGGATTTTCAATCTGAGGTTAGAGCTGTGTTTTAATGTGTCCTGCATTGTTCAGCAGCTAACTGGTGAAATGGGTGAGTAGCGTTTTTGGGATAAATGTTAGGTCGTTTTTCTTTTAAAACTCTGAGTGGACCAGCACTGTATTACACAGACGTATGTCGCCTGAGTAGGTAAGCTATGTCATCTCAATACTGACAACTTTGTTCAAGGAGAAGTGAAAGCTGATGCAGACAAGAGTTTACTTTGAAAAAAGTATAAAATGGGATAAATTCGTCATCAAAGCTGATGGCAAGAGAGGTGGAAGCAAGTTTAGAAGGAGGACAGAAAGACAACTTTTTGTTGAAGTTATCATGTTGTTGATCAGTTGATAAAATATTTTGAGAAATAAAGAAAAAAAAACTAGAGCTGATTTCAAGAAATATTTTGCAAGAATGTAGGATCCCCTCGCACTGTGCTGAAAGTCAGGATTGAATCAGGTACCTTAAGCTCTTCAGTCTAACGATCTCCCAACTGAGATATTTCAGCCAACAAGTCCCTGTGGCCTCCTGATGTATTATTAATAATTGTAGACGATACATACAGAACCTGGTCATTCTATTTTCGTTTATAGTTATGTGTTAAAGTGTCCAGGATCATTCAGCAGGTAACTTGGTCTGATGAGTGAATATCCTTTTTAGGGGACAAGGTAAGTCTAAACTCTGAATTGACTTATACTCTGAAACACAGACCTATATGGCCAGGGTGTACAAGCTATGTCATCTGACTACTGACAGTTTTGTATAAGGGGAATTGGAGGCTGATGCAGGCAAAGCTTTACTTTAAAATAAAGCAAGAAGTTGCAAATAAATGAGGCATAGTTGAATACAAGAGAGGTGGAAGCAAGTTTGAAAGGAAGACAGAAAGTAAATAATATGTTGAATTGATTGTGTTGTTGATCAGATTGATGAAAGGTTTTGATAAAGAAGAGCGTTGATTTAACTCCAAACAGCTTTTGTGACATGAAAAGCAGAAGTTGAAATTGTGCCGAAACCCGGGATTGAACCAGGGACCTTTAGATCTTCAGTCTAACGCTCTCCCAACTGAGCTATTTCGGCCTGCTGGTAGTTTGGGTCTTCATCCTTTCTTTTAAACTTCCCAAGAAAATAGATGCTCAACCTCATGCTAGAGCTATGTTTTAAGATGTCCTGTATCATTCATCAGTTAACGGGTGCAATAGGTAAATAGCATTTTTCGGATCCAGGTTAGGTAGCTTTTTTTTTTACTCTGAATGGACTAGCACCATATTACACAGAGGTATTTGGCCTGAGTAGGTAAGCTATGTCATCTGAATACTGAAATCTGTGTTCAAGGAGAAGTGGAAGCTGATGCAGACAAGAGTTTACTTTACAAAAAAGCATGAAATAGGAAATATTTGTAGTCGAAGCTGAATGCAAGAGAGGTGGAAGCAAGTTTAGAAGGAGGACAGAAAGACAACTTTTTGTTGAAGTTATCATGTTGTTGATCAGTTGATAAAATATTTTGAGAAATAAAGAAAAAAAAACTAGAGCTGATTTCAAGAAATATTTTGCAAGAATGTAGGATCCCCTCGCACTGTGCTGAAAGTCAGGATTGAATCAGGTACCTTAAGCTCTTCAGTCTAACGATCTCCCAACTGAGATATTTCAGCCAACAAGTCCCTGTGGCCTCCTGATGTATTATTAATAATTGTAGACGATACATACAGAACCTGGTCATTCTATTTTTGTTTATAGTTATGTGTTAAAGTGTCCAGTATCATTCAGCAGGTAACTTGGTCTGATGAGTGAATATCCTTTTTAGGGTGTGGAAATATGGATTTTTCTGGTCAGTTATGTCCCCTATCTTGGACCCCAACGGTTCTATGTGCATGTCACAAGTACATGTATGTTCCCTCCAGTTCCAGTTATGAAGACGCAAATACATGTGCGTCCACCGTCAACATGTCCTCTGTCAGATCCACCATGAATAGGCCGGATATTCCATTCCTAAGTACGAAAGGCCACCGGCTTTATATGGTTCACTTATGCCATTTTACAGTCCAGGCAAGTAGGCCCAGATTCTGTCATCAAACTCTTCTTGCTTTCTGCCTCTGAAAGCTCCAGTCTGAGCCTGCATCTGTGACCATGAACTTTGTCTCATTCTCTGCGCAGCTCACGAAGCCTGACATCAGCCTATTCTCTGCCAAGAACTGTATTTCACCTTCGAATTATCTGCTTCCCCCTCAGCCGATGCATTCCTGCCTAGTAGTTTAAGTAAACATTCTTCCAGTTACCAAGCAAAAGGCCCGGCTTCTCTGTCCTCATGCAAGTAATTCATAGTCCTGTTACCATGGAATATTTCTACCCCCTCGCATTTAGTGTAGACACTTAGACGCTTGTACACGCACACACAGTCAGTATAGAACAGATTCTGTCCGAGAGTCCTTCTTTTATGGATAACATAGTTCTTTAAACATAGGATGTTAGATATGATTTGGGACTAGGTTGACTTGACCCCCCAGACTTCTTGTCTCCACATGTAGAGCTAAATGTCAAGTCCCCTTCACCCCCTAGTTGCACGTCAATCACACGTCATACTGCTGCGCGCGCATCTATGCCAAGTATTATCTTATAGATCCACCTATAGGTGACATCATAACCAATTATGTTCCTTTTTACTCCTTGTTCCACCCATTTTTGGTTACGCAGACAAATCGTCATTTTCCTTATCAATTGTTACGCCTATTGCATTCGCTTCATTGTAATGTATGTACTATAAAGGTTACTTCATGTCAATAAAGTATGTACTTCACTTCCTGAACCCCCGTGGTGATGGAACTTGGAGCAACCGATTATAATCGCTTATTGGAATAAAGCCCATTCCGAACCTCTAATACCACGGATTCTGCCTCTCATTTTACTGAGCTATTTTATTATGTTTCTGTATCAAATTCAGTCCAGGTAAAGGAAAATTATTTACCACATGAATGGCGCCCGAATAGGGACACTTTCTCATCTCACGCGCCGGCGGTGAGTTGCAGGCCCGGTCTCCTGCCATAGCTGGACGGACAATAACGCGTACCAGCAGGATTTCCTGTATCTCCCTCCGGTCAAGCGGGGGCGACTGAGGCTGCGATCAACACCCAGACGAGGCGGTGAGAAGTGCGAAGTATCCCGACCAGAGCCTAGCTGAGAGAGCAAGATCCGAGGTATACAGAGACCCACCTGTTCGAAGTCAAGTCCAGTGTCCGACGAGTCGAGTCCAGTCCGGTTCAAGTTCAAGTTACCGAGGCCTTCCGTTTCCGAAGCTACCCGGTGAGTACCATTACTGGGGAGGCATTTCTGACGTGCACATAGGTTGTGCCGGTCAAGACGGGTTTGGGTACACAAATCCGGTCTGCACTGTTTTAGCAGTGTATCTGTACTGTTTAGCAGTATATCAAGTATTCCGAAGTATCTAGTTATTGTCAAGAATTAAGCTTGGTGATTAGTTAGGCAGACGATCATCATTGTTGTTTCAGTTAAAGGTTTAATGTTTAATGTTTAATGTGTTTAAAAACGTCCTGCATATTGTGGTATGAATGACTGTTCATTATCGTGTTTATTGTATTAAGTCTGTTCAAAATCAAGTATCAGGTCAGTTGGTCAAAATCAAGTATAAGGTCAGTTCTCAATATGCCGCTCTTTTCGAAATTAAGACAGATCACTACTAGAAAAGGGGTTCTCGAAGAAGCCGTTCCTATTCCTCCTAGGGACACTCCAGGGCACTTTATGTATCACAAACATGGCTTAGACGCTATATTATTTCTTGATTTATGGGTAGACTACACCAAGGGATTACCAGAAAGTCAGAGGTGGCCCACAGCGGGAACCTGGGATGCAGAGTGCATCATGAAAGTTGAGGAAGAGTTATGGAAAAGGAAGGTCAGACAGTCACAGAAAGACGCCGTTGAGTTATGGCGTAAAGAATCTCATAGACGCACAGAAAAAGCACGTAGACAGGAAGAAAAGAATAAAGAAAGTTCAAATAAAGTTCGAGAAAATCTATTAATTGAGGAAGGTATCCGAGTGAAATCAGAACAAGTAGATAGGCAAAGAAATGCCCTTATGAATGGTATGTATCCCCTTCTGGCCGAAGGATTACCTAAGGCTACTCCAGAAATACCGAAAGACTTGCCACCCCCATTGTTCCCAATAAAGGTACATCCTAAGGGGCATCCTAGAACCGCAGAAGATGTTTTTCTTTCCTCATATTTAGATGACGCAGCTCCCGAGTATGCAAATTCCGCCCCACATAGACCGCATATCAGGGAGGTTCAACGCCAAGATCCAGTGCCCGTATCCCTACAGCAACAAATCGAGTCACAAGTTCCGGCAAGCACATCTGTTTCTGCATCCGCTCCTACAGCTACTTCTATAGCTGTGTCCACACCTATAGTTGCTGTGTCACGTTCGACGAATCCTTTCACGCCCGACACCCCAGATGGGGCTACGGGAGGTGCTAGCAACATTTTTTCTACGCCACCCAGAATAAATAAACTTACTTTTCAAGAGTCAGCACATTCACGTACACCGAAACTCATAAGTGCCCGTACACTGAAGGAACTTCTTATAGATTGCAGATATGACCCTGTGCCCGGTAAAGAGGACGAAATGACCCTGGCATCATTGCGTATCAGACGAGCCGCAGTGTATTTAGGAAAGTTACCAGGAATGACTGCGCATCTAGATAAAATATATCATTTTGTCCAAACAGGGCGAGATCCAGAATGTATTAACAGAGCTATGGAATACCAGAAAGTAGAGATACAGGGGGAACTGTTACGTTTCCTCATAAACTGTGTGATCAGAAATCAAGACCGACCGGGGGTAGACCCGGAAGCAATGCAAATTCTTACAAGATGGAGTCAGAATATCTCAGAAGGGAGACATGATAAACAGAATTGTATAATAGCCATGTGCCGAAAGATCCGTAAAGAAATAGAACGCCTACACGAAGAGAGATTAGAGGTAGACGAGTTCGAACAAAGCGAGGAAGAAGGGTCAGGACTGCCCACAGGACAGTCGGACACCATAGCCTATGTAGGTAGAGGAAGATCTTGTAATAGTAATAGATGTCTTACTGACTCGATACGTCCGATATGTCCAGATAATAACAGGAATTTCCAAATACCTATATTTAATATAAGGTCTAACGAGCATTCGTTCCAAACCGCCGACAAACTACTCCAAGAACGAAGGGGTTATCATTTTCTCGATTCTATGGATGAACAAGATTTAGCCAGGGCAGCTGTCCATTGGGTGGACAGTCCCGGAAAATATAGTGATGATACAGTAGCACGCACATTTTTGAATCTCACCCCAGACGAACAGAGGTTAGCTGGGATTTATATGATTCAACAACTCATTATACTATATCGGAGTCAGCATTCGGACCCTGGTCCCTTACCTGACATATTGACCGAATTGCTTATGAATAAATGGAGAGGTTCAGGTACTAAATTAATTAAAGAAATTCTAGAATCAAGAAAGCAGTATATTCTTTTTGTATGTTCAGACCGTGTCTCATTACCCGTCAAGGAAAGAACCACGTACCACATGGATAGACAGAATCCCTTACGAGAAGTACACCCAATAAAAGGCGAGGACAACGAGTTTAAGCGCGTATTTGTATATACGCCCATATCAAAAATAGAATTGTTACAAATGAAAAAAGTGGTACCCAGTCATGACAAAGATCCAGCGGGTTTTCACCGAGAAATTAAGGACATGTTACTCATGGGAGAGTATACCTATCCCGACATTATGACAATATTAAAGGTATTGATGCCTGCTGGTATTTATGAGAAACTCAAGGAAAAAGAGTGGGAGGTAGGAGACCAAAAGATAGAATGGTCAGTGTTAGAAGCAGAAGAAAAGGCCCGAACTGCAGGAGCAGGACTTGGGGATAAAACTAAGGCATTACCAGGTTTATTAGTACAGGTACTGCCACGTTTATTAACTACGAAAAAGGAAGATTGGGGTACAATTTCAGCCTGTAAACAGAAGCAAGATGAAGACACTAGTGATTACTATGCCCGATTTGAAAAATGTTTTGGTATAAATAGTGGCATAAAAGCAAGTAGCGAATCATACCCACATCTGTTTGTAACAAAATTAGTAGAAAATGCCCTGCCCCCAGTAAAGAATAGAGTATTAAAATTCGAGAGTACCTGGCAAGGTAACACTCCATCACAAATGTTACAAATGTTACAGTACCATCATAATAGAATTAGAGAGGAACAAGAACATGAACACAGACGCATGAAAGACACGAAAATGAAAATGTTAGTTTCCCAGACAGTTCCAGCTGAAGGACATAAAAAGGGTATGACACATTCCGATTCAGCAGGACCTGTAAAAGGGACATGCAATTATTGTAAAAAGCCAGGTCATTACGTACACGATTGTCCAGTTTTAAAACATAATATCAGCATAGGTAAAACACAAGAAAGATCACGGCCACTTAGACAAGATCAGAATGAACAAGGAGCTCTGCAGCATGCCCAGGCCATGCCAGCCGCACAACAGCCAGTACAGTTTGTGCCAGCTGCACCACCGTTGCCTGTTGCTGCCACACAGACAACAACACGACAAATGTATCAGACCGCACAGTATGAATATCCTGAGTATCAGCGTTACGCATGAACTAGCCTAGAGAGGGAAGTTGACTTACCCCTTATTGAAATCCCAGTAGATCAAGAAGGACCTTATGTACATAGTGAATTATTAGGCCAAGATAGAAAATTTCTACTCGATACAGGGGCAAGTCGAACGACCATAAAACGTAGTGAAGTTCCAGGGGCACCCCTCTCAGGCTCACAGAATATTTCCCTTGGTTTTTCAGGAAAACCTATTGTTAATGAAGTATCACAGCCACTTCCACTTACGATAGGACCTCTGACCCGAACTACAGATTTATTGCTTACTAAATCATGTCCAGAAAACTTGCTAGGAATAAAAACGTTGAAAGCTCTAGGAGCCATAATATGTTGTTCTCCGGAAGGAGTAAGGTTGTTTTTACGTGATTTTAAAGGTCACTATGTGTCTAGAGACATGGATCCCCGACTGCAAACTTTACCTACACGTCTATGGGCACAAGGCCCTACTGATGTTGGTTGCATGAATATTACACCATATAGAGTCACGTTAAGGGCAGGAGTGGTACTACCACGAATGCGACAATACAAGTTACCACCAGATGCTGTAGTGGCTTTACTGCAAATCATTGACGAGCTCATTGCCCAAGGAGTAGTTGTGGAAACAGACTCCAATGTATGTAATTCACCGATAATTCCGATTCTTAAACGAACAGATCCAAAGGCCCCGCCAGTCTATCGATTGGTTATTGATCTGCGCGAGTTAAACAAATGCATTGTGCCACAATTCCCTGTGGTCCCAGATATCTCGTCATTACTGACAGCCATTGATTCCGAAGCAACATTCTTTACTGTAATTGATCTCAAGAATGCTTTTTTCAGCGTCCCAATAGATCCGGAAAGCCAATATTTGTTCGGATTTAGTTTAAATGGACGTAGCTTTAAATTCTCACGCGCACCTCAAGGATTTACAGAAAGCCCCAGCATCTATAGCCAAGCACTGAAACGAGAACTAGATAGTATCCACATGCCAGTTAACACTGCTCTGCTCCAATACGTCGATGATTTGCTGATCACCGCAAGAAGCGAACCAGAATGTGAAAAAGCATCACTGACAGTTTTAAAATTTCTAGCCGAAAAGGGGCACAAGGTGTCCCCTTCTAAGCTGCAATTCTGTGTCCAGCGAGTTGTTTATCTTGGACACTCGCTGTCCAAGGAGGGAAGGCAGCTTACACCCGACCGCATTCAGTTAATAGCTAACATGCCAATGCCCAAGACACAAAAGGAAGTACGGGCTTTCATAGGCCTCACTTCATACTGTAGACAGTGGATCCCTCAGTACGCATTTCTAGCAAAACCACTCATTCAGTTGACAACACAGGAGGCAGCCACATCGACTGTTCTCCCTTGGACTCAGGAACATACACAAGCTTTTGAAAGCCTAAAGAAAGCTTTATGTCAAGCACCTGTTTTAGCAACGCCATGTTACAGAAAACAGTTTACACTTTTTGTTACAGAACGCGAAGGTACTGCCTTGTCAGTACTCACACAGGAACAAGCAGGAGCACACAAACCATGTGCTTATTTTTCTAGTACATTAGATCCCGTAGCTCAGGCTTTGCCTGCATGCCTGAAATCAGTAGCAGCGACAGCTTTAGCAATCAGACAAAGCGATGCCATAGTGTTAGGACATCCATTGACAGTTCAAGTACCACACGCAGTAGAGGTTCTTGTAAATAAAACGCAAACACAACACTTGACTATAGCGCGACTTACAGGGTACGAACTTACATTGTTTCAGCCACACATAGAAATCAGACGCTGTAACACATTGAATCCTGCCACACTTTTGCCAGTAACCGGAACAGACCCACTAGCTCATGACTGTATTGAAGTTATTACTATAACGACGAAACCCAGACAAGACTTAACCGATGTCCCATTGTCAGATCCAGACCTGACGTTGTATGTAGATGGTTCATGTATGAGAACAAGTACAGGAGAGTTAGTGGCCGCTTACGCAGTCACAACAGATACTGAAGTCATTGAAACTAATCGTATAAATACTTTGTCAGCTCAAGCCGCAGAGCTCATCGCTCTGACACAAGCCTGTATTCAAGCCACGAATAAAAAAGTCAACATATACACTGATTCACGTTATGCATTCGGAGTTGTACATGACTTCGGCGTGCTGTGGCGAGAGAGAGGTTATTTAACTTCCCACGGTGCCCACATTCAGCACGGACCCCTCATTCATGCTTTATTAGATGCAATACATCGACCCACTGCAATATCAATTATGAAATGTAAGGCTCATACGAAGGTTACTGATATCATTTCCCAAGGCAATGATCTAGCCGACAGAACAGCTAAACAGACTGCTCAAACTCAAACCCCCGACATGACAAAGACAATAGTCCCGATGCCGACACATTGTATGACAGTTAAAGATCCTACTCTTGACGTAATTGACATACAGACACATGCTACACAAGACGAAATAAAGAAATGGACTGAATTAGGAGGGATCCAAACGGACCAAGGATGGATGATGAAGGAAAAGTCTGTATGGTTCCTTCCTGATTCAATGGTCCAAGTTATAATTAACACTACACATAGTCCAGCACATCTCGGAGAAAAAGCTATGCTAGACAGCATTCAACACATTTGGTTCAATAAACATTTACGAGCAGCAGCAAAACAAAAAGTCCGTACCTGTATGATCTGTTGTCAGTTTAACCCAGGTAAAAGCGTTCCCGTAGAACAGGGTGGATTTCATCCTCCTGATCACCCTTTTGAAGTGCTCCAGATGGATTATATCCAGATGGAACGATGTCGAGGATTCAAATACGTTCTCGTAGTTGTCTGCGCTCTGTCCCGTTGGACGGAGGCATACCCGGTTTCAGATTACACTGCCCCGACTACTGCCAAACAGTTGGTTCGAGAATTCTTCCCACGATACGGTTTACCACGTGTTGTCTACTCAGATAACGGCCAGCCGTTCTCATCCGAATTAATGAAACATGTTTCACTTCTGTTAGGATATCAGTGGAAATTCCACTGTGTCCGACACCCCGAGGCAGCAGGTCTCGTAGAAAGACATAACCAGATACTGAAAATCAGATTGTCCAAAATATGCAGAGAGAAAGGTGTCGACTGGGTAGTAGCGTTACCAGTTGCACTCTTTTACATGAGAATGGTAGCACACTCTCGAACAGGGCTATCCCCGTATGAGGTGATCTTCGGCAGACCACCAAATATATGGGGGACGCCCATACCACGCAAAATAACTGATGTTGACTGTAATATGCTGACAGATTACTTGGCTTCCTTGATGTCTGCACTACAATCTTGTCGTTCACAGATAGCTGCAGCCTTTCCCGACAACACTGAGGTGAAACCCCATGACGTAGTTCCGGGTGATATCGTATTTGTGAGAAATTTCGACCGAAAGACTCAGCTGGAGCCCAGGTGGAAGACACCCAAGTTGGTTCTGCTGACCACAAGAACAGCCGTGAAGATCGAGGGCCGCAAGGGCTGGATTCATTCAAGTCATATCAAGAAATTTCATGGACAAATCCTCGGATATAGACATTGTGCCCTGCACTCCCTCACAGACTGATTCAAAACTTCCTTTGGTTGAAAAAACTGAAAATGAACTCTATAAAGTTAAATTGAGGCCTAGAACGTCAGACGATTTGATTGTTTAAGTCCTCTCCTAGGTGAAGCGGTTGAATCTGTCTCTGACATGTATCCTCTAGACCTGAATCATGGACAGTCGCGAAAAATGATGAAACGACAGGCGTATTGTAAATCACTGCGTAGCCATTGCATAGTGACATTAATAATCTTGTTTTTCTTGAGTCTTTTAATAATTACTGCAAGCATACTGTTGCACATATATTACCCTATTTCTAGACATGTTTATAATGTTACTGCTGAACATTCTTTTAGTGACTTACCTCCGCATGAATTGTCTTATAGACTTGCGCTGCGCAATAACACTTTCATTAGTATGTTACATCATTCCCATCAGACTAGTAATGCCACCAATTGTTGGGTGTGTGGTCGGCTCCCTCCCTATCAGAATTATGAAGGAGTCCTGCCATTCTTTCCACACCCATTTACACATAACGGCTCCTGTGGAGCATGGTTTAGTTTAATCAATTCCATAGATTCAGACACAGCTGTTTACCAAGATCAATGGGTATGGGGAAATCTGAACCTAGTTTTACTCAAGGTCTGCTACCCTGACAAGGAGGGTCGCCCCAAAAGAACAGGAACTGATCTAGAAAATGAAGTATATGGATTAGGTAATTTTACACCTAATCCCATGATTCTAAATGTCATATCCGAAGTTGAACTAGTCTTACCCACCATGTCAGTATTCCCAGCAAAAGGGGAATTATGTGTAAGAAAGGTTGGTTCCATACATATGGGCCATAGTAAATGCACTACTATAGTAGAATTCAGTGATCAAGGCAAGTCTTCATTTAGAGCTTATCACCACTCCTACTTTATATGTGGTCAGACTGCATATATGCGTTTGCCTCTAGACTGGGATGGTACCTGCTACATTGCATTCCTTTTGCCACCTGTTTTCCTAGCTCCTCCTGATTATTACAGAAATATTCATTTAGTACACAACAGAGAGCGGAGAGATCTCCCAATTGTCGATTAAACTGAAACAGCATGGGAAAAATACACAGATTTCAATAAAGGCATCTTTCCCTATATAGGTACTGTTACTAATAGTAAACTGATACGTAGATTAACTAGAACCCTTGAAGCAGTAGTGAATGAAACTATTTCCGCCCTAGGCAATTTAACAGAAGAGCAGTCTGCTATGCGGATTGTTGTGCTTCAAAATCGTCTTGTCCTTGACGTCATCCTGGCTGATAGGGGCGGAGCTTGTAGGGTCATCGGATCAAGCTGCTGCGTATTCATACCAGAAAATTCGCCATCAGTATATAAAGCAATAACTCGCCTTCATAAGATTGTAATCCAGATACACCAGAACCCAGGCACTTGGACTTGGTCCAGTTGGTTTTGGAGTGTGATATCAGCCTGGGGATGGAGAGTTCTATCCTTCCTAGGTATTGGCCTTCTCATACTATTCAGTTGCTGTCTATGTCTACAATGTGGACCAGCGATCTGTGGTCTGTGTGCCACATCGTGTATTCCACCACCAAGATTTCGTTCGTCCCGGAAGAAGAAAGAAGAACAAATGATGTTATATTAACAGATCAATGGATTAATGAAGATTGATATCTCTTAACGGGCAAGTAGGGGACAAGGAGGGAATGTGGAAATATGGATTTTTCTGGTCAGTTATGTCCCCTATCTTGGACCCCAACGGTTCTATGTGCATGTCACAAGTACATGTATGTTCCCTCCAGTTCCAGTTATGAAGACGCAAATACATGTGCGTCCACCGTCAACATGTCCTCTGTCAGATCCACCATGAATAGGCCGGATATTCCATTCCTAAGTACGAAAGGCCACCGGCTTTATATGGTTCACTTATGCCATTTTACAGTCCAGGCAAGTAGGCCCAGATTCTGTCATCAAACTCTTCTTGCTTTCTGCCTCTGAAAGCTCCAGTCTGAGCCTGCATCTGTGACCATGAACTTTGTCTCATTCTCTGCGCAGCTCACGAAGCCTGACATCAGCCTATTCTCTGCCAAGAACTGTATTTCACCTTCGAATTATCTGCTTCCCCCTCAGCCGATGCATTCCTGCCTAGTAGTTTAAGTAAACATTCTTCCAGTTACCAAGCAAAAGGCCCGGCTTCTCTGTCCTCATGCAAGTAATTCATAGTCCTGTTACCATGGAATATTTCTACCCCCTCGCATTTAGTGTAGACACTTAGACGCTTGTACACGCACACACAGTCAGTATAGAACAGATTCTGTCCGAGAGTCCTTCTTTTATGGATAACATAGTTCTTTAAACATAGGATGTTAGATATGATTTGGGACTAGGTTGACTTGACCCCCCAGACTTCTTGTCTCCACATGTAGAGCTAAATGTCAAGTCCCCTTCACCCCCTAGTTGCACGTCAATCACACGTCATACTGCTGCGCGCGCATCTATGCCAAGTATTATCTTATAGATCCACCTATAGGTGACATCATAACCAATTATGTTCCTTTTTACTCCTTGTTCCACCCATTTTTGGTTACGCAGACAAATCGTCATTTTCCTTATCAATTGTTACGCCTATTGCATTCGCTTCATTGTAATGTATGTACTATAAAGGTTACTTCATGTCAATAAAGTATGTACTTCACTTCCTGAACCCCCGTGGTGATGGAACTTGGAGCAACCGATTATAATCGCTTATTGGAATAAAGCCCATTCCGAACCTCTAATACCACGGATTCTGCCTCTCATTTTACTGAGCTATTTTATTATGTTTCTGTATCAAATTCAGTCCAGGTAAAGGAAAATTATTTACCACAAGGGGACAAGGTAAGTAGAATTTGTTTTTCTAAACTCTGAATTGACTTATACTCTGAAACACAGACCTATATGGCCAGGGTGTACAAGCTATGTCATCTGACTACTGACAGTTTTGTATAAGGGGAATTGGAGGCTGATGCAGGCAAAGCTTTACTTTAAAATAAAGCAAGAAGTTGCAAATAAATGAGGCATAGTTGAATACAAGAGAGGTGGAAGCAAGTTTGAAAGGAAGACAGAAAGTAAATAATATGTTGAATTGATTGTGTTGTTGATCAGATTGATGAAAGGTTTTGATAAAGAAGAGCGTTGATTTAACTCCAAACAGCTTTTGTGACATGAAAAGCAGAAGTTGAAATTGTGCCGAAACCCGGGATTGAACCAGGGACCTTTAGATCTTCAGTCTAACGCTCTCCCAACTGAGCTATTTCGGCCTGCTGGTAGTTTGGGTCTTCATCCTTTCTTTTAAACTTCCCAAGAAAATAGATGCTCAACCTCATGCTAGAGCTATGTTTTAAGATGTCCTGTATCATTCATCAGTTAACGGGTGCAATAGGTAAATAGCATTTTTCGGATCCAGGTTAGGTAGCTTTTTTTTTTACTCTGAATGGACTAGCACCATATTACACAGAGGTATTTGGCCTGAGTAGGTAAGCTATGTCATCTGAATACTGAAATCTGTGTTCAAGGTGAAGTGGAAGCTGATGCAGACAAGAGTTTACTTTACAAAAAAGAATGAAATAGGAAACATTTGTAGTCGAAGCTGAATGCAAGAGAGGTGGAAGCAAATTTAGAAGGAGGACAGAAAGACAATTCTATGTTGAATTGATCATGTTGTCGATCAGTTGATCAAATATTTTGATAAATAAAGAAAGAAAAACTTGAGCTGATACCAAGAAATATTTTGTGAGAAGCAAGAAACCTCTCAGACTTTTCCGAAACCCAGCATTGAACAAGGGACTTTTAGATTTTCAATCTAACACTCTCCCAACTGAGCTATTTCATCCAGCTGGCCATTTTGGCTTTCTGTTGTATTTTTGATAATTTTTAAAGATAAATGCAGACCCTGGTCATTCTATCTGCATGTGCAGTTATGTGTTAAATTGTCCAATATTATTCAGCAGCTAAATTGGTCTAATGGGTGAATTTCCTTTTTAGGAGCCAAGTTAGTTAGAAGATGTTTGTAAACTATGAATAGACTTATACTCAGACACACAGACCTATATGGCGAGGGTAGGCAAACTAGGTCATCTGACTACTAACAGTTTTGTATAAGGGGAACTCGAGGCTGATGCAGGCAAAGCTTTACTTTCAATTAAAGGAAGAATTGGCAAATAAAGCAGGTAAAGTTGAATACAAGAGAGGTGGAAGCAAGTTTGACAGAAAGACAGAATGTAAAAAATATGTTGAAATGGTTGTCTTATCGATCAGCTTGATAAAAGGTTTTGATCATTATAAACAACGTCAATATGAGTTGACTCCAAATAGCATTTGTGGCATGCAAAGCAGAAGTTCAAAATGTGCCTAAACCCGGGATTGAACCAGGGACCTTTAGATCTTCAGTCTACTGCTCTCCCAACTGAGCTATTTCATCCAGCTGGCAATTTTGGCTTTCTGTTGTATTTTTTATAATTGTTAAAGATAAATGCAGAACCTGGTCACTCTATCTGCATGTGCAGTTATGTGTTGAATTGTCCAGTATTATTCAGTAGCTAAATTGGTCTGATGGGTGAATTTCCTTTTTAGGAGCCAAGTTAGTTAGATGATGTTTGTAAACTATGAATGGACTTATACTCAGAAACACAGACCTATCTGGCGAGGGTCGGCAAGCTAGGTCATCTGACTACTAACAGTTTTGTATAAGGGGAACTGGAGGCTGATGCAGGCAAAGCTTTACTTTCAATTAAAGGAAGAATTGGGAAATAAAGGAGGCAAAGTTGAATACAAGGGAGGTGGAAGCAAGTTTGAAAGAAAGACAGAAAGTAAATAATATGTTGAATTAATTGTATTGTCGATTATCTTGATAAAAGGTTTTGATCATTATAAACAAAGTCAATATGAGTTGACTCAAAATAGTCTTTGTGGCATGCAAAGCAGAAGTTCAAAATGTGCCGAAACCCGGGATCGAACCAGGGACCTTTAGATCTTCAGTCTAACGCTCTCCCAACTGAGCTATTTCAGCCTGCCAGCAGCTATAGTATTCAGCCTCTTTTTTTGAACAATCCCAGAACAGAGATGCAGAACCTGGATTTTCAATCTGAGGTTAGAGCTGTGTTTTAATGTGTCCTGCATTGTTCAGCAGCTAACTGGTGAAATGGGTGAGTAGCGTTTTTGGGATAAATGTTAGGTCGTTTTTCTTTTAAAACTCTGAGTGGACCAGCACTGTATTACACAGACGTATGTCGCCTGAGTAGGTAAGCTATGTCATCTCAATACTGACAACTTTGTTCAAGGAGAAGTGAAAGCTGATGCAGACAAGAGTTTACTTTGAAAAAAGTATAAAATGGGATAAATTCGTCATCAAAGCTGATGGCAAGAGAGGTGGAAGCAAGTTTAGAAGGAGGACAGAAAGACAACTTTTTGTTGAAGTTATCATGTTGTTGATCAGTTGATAAAATATTTTGAGAAATAAAGAAAAAAAAACTAGAGCTGATTTCAAGAAATATTTTGCAAGAATGTAGGATCCCCTCGCACTGTGCTGAAAGTCAGGATTGAATTAGGTACCTTAAGCTCTTCAGTCTAACGATCTCCCAACTGAGATATTTCAGCCAACAAGTCCCTGTGGCCTCCTGATGTATTATTAATAATTGTAGACGATACATACAGAACCTGGTCATTCTATTTTCGTTTATAGTTATGTGTTAAAGTGTCCAGGATCATTCAGCAGGTAACTTGGTCTGATGAGTGAATATCCTTTTTAGGGGACAAGGTAAGTAGATTTTTTTTTTCTAAACTCTGAATTGACTTATACTCTGAAACACAGACCTATATGGCCAGGGTGTACAAGCTATGTCATCTGACTACTGACAGTTTTGTATAAGGGGAATTGGAGGCTGATGCAGGCAAAGCTTTACTTTAAAATAAAGCAAGAAGTTGCAAATAAATGAGGCATAGTTGAATACAAGAGAGGTGGAAGCAAGTTTGAAAGGAAGACAGAAAGTAAGTAATATGTTGAATTGATTGTGTTGTTGATCATATTGATGAAAGGTTTTGATAAAGAAGAGCGTTGATTTAACTCCAAACAGCTTTTGTGACATGAAAAGCAGAAGTTGAAATTGTGCCGAAACCCAGGATTGAACCAGGGACCTTTAGATCTTCAGTCTAACGCTCTCCCAACTGAGCTATTTCGGCCTGCTTGTAGTTTGGGTCTTCATCCTTTCTTTTAAACTTCCCAAGAAAATAGATGCTCAACCTCATGCTAGAGCTATGTTTTAAGATGTCCTGTATCATTCATCAGTTAACGGGTGCAATAGGTAAATAGCATTTTTCGGATCCAGGTTAGGTAGCTTTTTTTTTTACTCTGAATGGACTAGCACCATATTACACAGAGGTATTTGGCCTGAGTAGGTAAGCTATGTCATCTGAATACTGAAATCTGTGTTCAAGGAGAAGTGGAAGCTGATGCAGACAAGAGTTTACTTTACAAAAAAGCATGAAATAGGAAATATTTGTAGTCGAAGCTGAATGCAAGAGAGGTGGAAGCAAATTTAGAAGGAGGACAGAAAGACAATTCTATGTTGAATTGATCATGTTGTCGATCAGTTGATCAAATATTTTGATAAATAAAGAAAGAAAAACTTGAGCTGATACCAAGAAATATTTTGTGAGAAGCAAGAAACCTCTCAGACTTTTCCGAAACCCAGCATTGAACAAGGGACTTTTAGATTTTCAATCTAACACTCTCCCAACTGAGCTATTTCATCCAGCTGGCCATTTTGGCTTTCTGTTGTATTTTTGATAATTGTTAAAGATAAATGCAGACCCTGGTCATTCTATCTGCATGTGCAGTTATGTGTTAAATTGTCCAATATTATTCAGCAGCTAAATTGGTCTGATGGGTGAATTTCCTTTTTAGGAGCCAAGTTAGTTAGAAGATGTTTGTAAACTATGAATGGACTTATACTCAGACACACAGACCTATATGGCGAGGGTAGGCAAACTAGGTCATCTGACTACTAACAGTTTTGTATAAGGGGAACTCGAGGCTGATGCAGGCAAAGCTTTACTTTCAATTAAAGGAAGAATTGGCAAATAAAGCAGGTAAAGTTGAATACAAAAGAGGTGGAAGCAAGTTTGACAGAAAGACAGAATGTAAAAAATATGTTGAAATGGTTGTCTTATCGATCAGCTTGATAAAAGGTTTTGATCATTATAAACAACGTCAATATGAGTTGACTCCAAATAGCATTTGTGGCATGCAAAGCAGAAGTTCAAAATGTGCCTACACCCAGGATTGAACCAGGGACCTTTAGATCTTCAGTCTACTGCTCTCCCAACTGAGCTATTTCATCCAGCTGGCATTTTTGGCTTTCTGTTGTATTTTTTATAATTGTTAAAGATAAATGCAGAACCTGGTCACTCTATCTGCATGTGCAGTTATGTGTTAAATTGTCCAGTATTATTCAGTAGCTAAATTGGTCTGATGGGTGAATTTCCTTTTTAGGAGCCAAGTTAGTTAGATGATGTTTGTAAACTATGAATGGACTTATACTCAGAAACACAGACCTATATGGCGAGGTTCGGCAAGCTAGGTCATCTGACTACTAACAGTTTTGTATAAGGGGAACTGGAGGCTGATGCAGGCAAAGCTTTACTTTCAATTAGAGGAAGAATTGGGAAATAAAGGAGGCAAAGTTGAATACAAGAGAGGTGGAAGCAAGTTTGAAAGAAAGACAGAAAGTAAATAATATGTTGAATTAATTGTATTGTCGATTATCTTGATAAAAGGTTTTGATCATTATAAACAAAGTCAATATGAGTTGACTCAAAATAGTCTTTGTGGCATGCAAAGCAGAAGTTCAAAATGTGCCGAAACCCGGGATCGAACCAGGGACCTTTAGATCTTCAGTGTAACGCTCTCCCAACTGAGCTATTTCGGCCTGCCAACAGCTTTAGTATTCAGCCTCTTTTTTTGAACAATCCCAGAACAGAGATGCAGAACCTGGATTTTCAATCTGAGGTTAGAGCTGTGTTTTAATGTGTCCTGCATTGTTCAGCAGCTAACTGGTGAAATGGGTGAGTAGCGTTTTTGGGATAAATGTTAGGTCGTTTTTCTTTTAAAACTCTGAGTGGACCAGCACTGTATTACACAGACGTATGTCGCCTGAGTAGGTAAGCTATGTCATCTCAATACTGACAACTTTGTTCAAGGAGAAGTGAAAGCTGATGCAGACAAGAGTTTACTTTGAAAAAAGTATAAAATGGGATAAATTCGTCATCAAAGCTGATGGCAAGAGAGGTGGAAGCAAGTTTAGAAGGAGGACAGAAAGACAACTTTTTTTTGAAGTTATCATGTTGTTGATCAGTTGATAAAATATTTTGAGAAATAAAGAAAAAAAAACTAGAGCTGATTTCAAGAAATATTTTGCAAGAATGTAGGATCCCCTCTCACTGTGCTGAAAGTCAGGATTGAATCAGGTACCTTAAGCTCTTCAGTCTAACGATCTCCCAACTGAGATATTTCAGCCAACAAGTCCTTGTGGCCTCCTGATGTATTATTAATAATTGTAGACGATACATACAGAACCTGGTCATTCTATTTTCGTTTATAGTTATGTGTTAAAGTGTCCAGTATCATTCAGCAGGTAACTTGGTCTGATGAGTGAATATCCTTTTTAGGGGACAAGGTAAGTAGAATTTTTTTTTCTAAACTCTGAATTGACTTATACTCTGAAACACAGACCTATATGGCCAGGGTGTACAAGCTATGTCATCTGACTACTGACAGTTTTGTATAAGGGGAATTGGAGGCTGATGCAGGCAAAGCTTTACTTTAAAATAAAGCAAGAAGTTGCAAATAAATGAGGCATAGTTGAATACAAGAGAGGTGGAAGCAAGTTTGAAAGGAAGACAGAAAGTAAATAATATGTTGAATTGATTGTGTTGTTGATCAGATTGATGAAAGGTTTTGATAAAGAAGAGCGTTGATTTAACTCCAAACAGCTTTTGTGACATGAAAAGCAGAAGTTGAAATTGTGCCGAAACCCGGGATTGAACCAGGGACCTTTAGATCTTCAGTCTAACGCTCTCCCAACTGAGCTATTTTGGCCTGCTGGTAGTTTGGGTCTTCATCCTTTCTTTTAAACTTCCCAAGAAAATAGATGCTCAACCTCATGCTAGAGCTATGTTTTAAGATGTCCTGTATCATTCATCAGTTAACGGGTGCAATAGGTAAATAGCATTTTTCGGATCCAGGTTAGGTAGCTTTTTTTTTTACTCTGAATGGACTAGCACCATATTACACAGAGGTATTTGGGCTGAGTAGGTAAGCTATGTCATCTGAATACTGAAATCTGTGTTCAAGGAGAAGTGGAACCTGATGCAGACAAGAGTTTACTTTACAAAAAAGCATGAAATAGGAAACATTTGTAGTCGAAGCTGAATGCAAGAGAGGTGGAAGCAAATTTAGAAGGAGGACAGAAAGACAATTCTATGTTGAATTGATCATGTTGTCGATCAGTTGATCAAATATTTTGATAAATAAAGAAAGAAAAACTTGAGCTGATACCAAGAAATATTTTGTGAGAAGCAAGAAACCTCTCAGACTTTTCCGAAACCCAGCATTGAACAAGGGACTTTTAGATTTTCAATCTAACACTCTCCCAACTGAGCTATTTCATCCAGCTGGCCATTTTGGCTTTCTGTTGTATTTTTGATAATTGTTAAAGATAAATGCAGACCCTGGTCATTCTATCTGCATGTGCAGTTATGTGTTAAATTGTCCAATATTATTCAGCAGCTAAATTGGTCTAATGGGTGAATTTCCTTTTTAGGAGCCAAGTTAGTTAGAAGATGTTTGTAAACTATGAATGGACTTATACTCAGACACACAGACCTATATGGCGAGGGTAGGCAAACTAGGTCATCTGACTACTAACAGTTTTGTATAAGGGGAACTCGAGGCTGATGCAGGCAAAGCTTTACTTTCAATTAAAGGAAGAATTGGCAAATAAAGCAGGTAAAGTTGAATACAAGAGAGGTGGAAGCAAGTTTGACAGAAAGACAGAATGTAAAAAATATGTTGAAATGGTTGTCTTATCAATCAGCTTGATAAAAGGTTTTGATCATTATAAACAACGTCAATATGAGTTGACTCCAAATAGCATTTGTGGCATGCAAAGCAGAAGTTCAAAATGTGCCTAAACCCGGGATTGAACCAGGGACCTTTAGATCTTCAGTCTACTGCTCTCCCAACTGAGCTATTTCATCCAGCTGGCAATTCTGGCTTTCTGTTGTATTTTTTATAATTGTTAAAGATAAATGCAGAACCTGGTCACTCTATCTGCATGTGCAGTTATGTGTTAAATTGTCCAGTATTATTCAGTAGCTAAATTGGTCTGATGGGTGAATTTCCTTTTTAGGAGCCAAGTTAGTTAGATGATGTTTGTAAACTATGAATGGACTTATACTCAGAAACACAGACCTATATGGCGAGGGTCGGCAAGCTAGGTCATCTGACTACTAACAGTTTTGTATAAGGGGAACTGGAGGCTGATGCAGGCAAAGCTTTACTTTCAATTAAAGGAAGAATTGGGAAATAAAGGAGGCAAAGTTGAATACAAGAGAGGTGGAAGCAAGTTTGAAAGAAAGACAGAAAGTAAATAATATGTTGAATTAATTGTATTGTCGATTATCTTGATAAAAGGTTTTGATCATTATAAACAAAGTCAATATGAGTTGACTCAAAATAGTCTTTGTGGCATGCAAAGCAGAAGTTCAAAATGTGCCGAAACCCAGGATCGAACCAGGGACCTTTAGATCTTCAGTCTAACGCTCTCCCAACTGAGCTATTTCGGCCTGCCAGCAGCTATAGTATTCAGCCTCTTTTTTTGAACAATCCCAGAACAGAGATGCAGAACCTGGATTTTCAATCTGAGGTTAGAGCTGTGTTTTAATGTGTCCTGCATTGTTCAGCAGCTAACTGGTGAAATGGGTGAGTAGCGTTTTTGGGATAAATGTTAGGTCGTTTTTCTTTTAAAACTCTGAGTGGACCAGCACTGTATTACACAGACGTATGTCGCCTGAGTAGGTAAGCTATGTCATCTCAATACTGACAACTTTGTTCAAGGAGAAGTGAAAGCTGATGCAGACAAGAGTTTACTTTGAAAAAAGTATAAAATGGGATAAATTCGTCATCAAAGCTGATGGCAAGAGAGGTGGAAGCAAGTTTAGAAGGAGGACAGAAAGACAACTTTTTGTTGAAGTTATCATGTTGTTGATCAGTTGATAAAATATTTTGAGAAATAAAGAAAAAAAAACTAGAGCTGATTTCAAGAAATATTTTGCAAGAATGTAGGATCCCCTCGCACTGTGCTGAAAGTCAGGATTGAATCAGGTACCTTAAGCTCTTCAGTCTAACGATCTCCCAACTGAGATATTTCAGCCAACAAGTCCCTGTGGCCTCCTGATGTATTATTAATAATTGTAGACGATACATACAGAACCTGGTCATTCTATTTTCGTTTATAGTTATGTGTTAAAGTGTCCAGGATCATTCAGCAGGTAACTTGGTCTGATGAGTGAATATCCTTTTTAGGGGACAAGGTAAGTAGATTTTTTTTTTCTAAACTCTGAATTGACTTATACTCTGAAACACAGACCTATATGGCCAGGGTGTACAAGCTATGTCATCTGACTACTGACAGTTTTGTATAAGGGGAATTGGAGGCTGATGCAGGCAAAGCTTTACTTTAAAATAAAGCAAGAAGTTGCAAATAAATGAGGCATAGTTGAATACAAGAGAGGTGGAAGCAAGTTTGAAAGGAAGACAGAAAGTAAATAATATGTTGAATTGATTGTGTTGTTGATCATATTGATGAAAGGTTTTGATAAAGAAGAGCGTTGATTTAACTCCAAACAGCTTTTGTGACATGAAAAGCAGAAGTTGAAATTGTGCCGAAACCCAGGATTGAACCAGGGACCTTTAGATCTTCAGTCTAACGCTCTCCCAACTGAGCTATTTCGGCCTGCTTGTAGTTTGGGTCTTCATCCTTTCTTTTAAACTTCCCAAGAAAATAGATGCTCAACCTCATGCTAGAGCTATGTTTTAAGATGTCCTGTATCATTCATCAGTTAACGGGTGCAATAGGTAAATAGCATTTTTCGGATCCAGGTTAGGTAGCTTTTTTTTTTACTCTGAATGGACTAGCACCATATTACACAGAGGTATTTGGCCTGAGTAGGTAAGCTATGTCATCTGAATACTGAAATCTGTGTTCAAGGAGAAGTGGAAGCTGATGCAGACAAGAGTTTACTTTACAAAAAAGCATGAAATAGGAAATATTTGTAGTCGAAGCTGAATGCAAGAGAGGTGGAAGCAAATTTAGAAGGAGGACAGAAAGACAATTCTATGTTGAATTGATCATGTTGTCGATCAGTTGATCAAATATTTTGATAAATAAAGAAAGAAAAACTTGAGCTGATACCAAGAAATATTTTGTGAGAAGCAAGAAACCTCTCAGACTTTTCCGAAACCCAGCATTGAACAAGGGACTTTTAGATTTTCAATCTAACACTCTCCCAACTGAGCTATTTCATCCAGCTGGCCATTTTGGCTTTCTGTTGTATTTTTGATAATTGTTAAAGATAAATGCAGACCCTGGTCATTCTATCTGCATGTGCAGTTATGTGTTAAATTGTCCAATATTATTCAGCAGCTAAATTGGTCTGATGGGTGAATTTCCTTTTTAGGAGCCAAGTTAGTTAGAAGATGTTTGTAAACTATGAATGGACTTATACTCAGACACACAGACCTATATGGCGAGGGTAGGCAAACTAGGTCATCTGACTACTAACAGTTTTGTATAAGGGGAACTCGAGGCTGATGCAGGCAAAGCTTTACTTTCAATTAAAGGAAGAATTGGCAAATAAAGCAGGTAAAGTTGAATACAAAAGAGGTGGAAGCAAGTTTGACAGAAAGACAGAATGTAAAAAATATGTTGAAATGGTTGTCTTATCGATCAGCTTGATAAAAGGTTTTGATCATTATAAACAACGTCAATATGAGTTGACTCCAAATAGCATTTGTGGCATGCAAAGCAGAAGTTCAAAATGTGCCTACACCCAGGATTGAACCAGGGACCTTTAGATCTTCAGTCTACTGCTCTCCCAACTGAGCTATTTCATCCAGCTGGCATTTTTGGCTTTCTGTTGTATTTTTTATAATTGTTAAAGATAAATGCAGAACCTGGTCACTCTATCTGCATGTGCAGTTATGTGTTAAATTGTCCAGTATTATTCAGTAGCTAAATTGGTCTGATGGGTGAATTTCCTTTTTAGGAGCCAAGTTAGTTAGATGATGTTTGTAAACTATGAATGGACTTATACTCAGAAACACAGACCTATATGGCGAGGTTCGGCAAGCTAGGTCATCTGACTACTAACAGTTTTGTATAAGGGGAACTGGAGGCTGATGCAGGCAAAGCTTTACTTTCAATTAGAGGAAGAATTGGGAAATAAAGGAGGCAAAGTTGAATACAAGAGAGGTGGAAGCAAGTTTGAAAGAAAGACAGAAAGTAAATAATATGTTGAATTAATTGTATTGTCGATTATCTTGATAAAAGGTTTTGATCATTATAAACAAAGTCAATATGAGTTGACTCAAAATAGTCTTTGTGGCATGCAAAGCAGAAGTTCAAAATGTGCCGAAACCCGGGATCGAACCAGGGACCTTTAGATCTTCAGTGTAACGCTCTCCCAACTGAGCTATTTCGGCCTGCCAACAGCTATAGTATTCAGCCTCTTTTTTTGAACAATCCCAGAACAGAGATGCAGAACCTGGATTTTCAATCTGAGGTTAGAGCTGTGTTTTAATGTGTCCTGCATTGTTCAGCAGCTAACTGGTGAAATGGGTGAGTAGCGTTTTTGGGATAAATGTTAGGTCGTTTTTCTTTTAAAACTCTGAGTGGACCAGCACTGTATTACACAGACGTATGTCGCCTGAGTAGGTAAGCTATGTCATCTCAATACTGACAACTTTGTTCAAGAAGAAGTGAAAGCTGATGCAGACAAGAGTTTACTTTGAAAAAAGTATAAAATGGGATAAATTCGTCATCAAAGCTGATGGCAAGAGAGGTGGAAGCAAGTTTAGAAGGAGGACAGAAAGACAACTTTTTTTTGAAGTTATCATGTTGTTGATCAGTTGATAAAATATTTTGAGAAATAAAGAAAAAAAAACTAGAGCTGATTTCAAGAAATATTTTGCAAGAATGTAGGATCCCCTCGCACTGTGCTGAAAGTCAGGATTGAATCAGGTACCTTAAGCTCTTCAGTCTAACGATCTCCCAACTGAGATATTTCAGCCAACAAGTCCTTGTGGCCTCCTGATGTATTATTAATAATTGTAGACGATACATACAGAACCTGGTCATTCTATTTTCGTTTATAGTTATGTGTTAAAGTGTCCAGTATCATTCAGCAGGTAACTTGGTCTGATGAGTGAATATCCTTTTTAGGGGACAAGGTAAGTAGAATTTTTTTTTCTAAACTCTGAATTGACTTATACTCTGAAACACAGACCTATATGGCCAGGGTGTACAAGCTATGTCATCTGACTACTGACAGTTTTGTATAAGGGGAATTGGAGGCTGATGCAGGCAAAGCTTTACTTTAAAATAAAGCAAGAAGTTGCAAATAAATGAGGCATAGTTGAATACAAGAGAGGTGGAAGCAAGTTTGAAAGGAAGACAGAAAGTAAATAATATGTTGAATTGATTGTGTTGTTGATCAGATTGATGAAAGGTTTTGATAAAGAAGAGCGTTGATTTAACTCCAAACAGCTTTTGTGACATGAAAAGCAGAAGTTGAAATTGTGCCGAAACCCGGGATTGAACCAGGGACCTTTAGATCTTCAGTCTAACGCTCTCCCAACTGAGCTATTTTGGCCTGCTGGTAGTTTGGGTCTTCATCCTTTCTTTTAAACTTCCCAAGAAAATAGATGCTCAACCTCATGCTAGAGCTATGTTTTAAGATGTCCTGTATCATTCATCAGTTAACGGGTGCAATAGGTAAATAGCATTTTTCGGATCCAGGTTAGGTAGCTTTTTTTTTTACTTTGAATGGACTAGCACCATATTACACAGAGGTATTTGGCCTGAGTAGGTAAGCTATGTCATCTGAATACTGAAATCTGTGTTCAAGGAGAAGTGGAACCTGATGCAGACAAGAGTTTACTTTACAAAAAAGCATGAAATAGGAAACATTTGTAGTCGAAGCTGAATGCAAGAGAGGTGGAAGCAAATTTAGAAGGAGGACAGAAAGACAATTCTATGTTGAATTGATCATGTTGTCGATCAGTTGATCAAATATTTTGATAAATAAAGAAAGAAAAACTTGAGCTGATACCAAGAAATATTTTGTGAGAAGCAAGAAACCTCTCAGACTTTTCCGAAACCCAGCATTGAACAAGGGACTTTTAGATTTTCAATCTAACACTCTCCCAACTGAGCTATTTCATCCAGCTGGCCATTTTGGCTTTCTGTTGTATTTTTGATAATTGTTAAAGATAAATGCAGACCCTGGTCATTCTATCTGCATGTGCAGTTATGTGTTAAATTGTCCAATATTATTCAGCAGCTAAATTGGTCTAATGGGTGAATTTCCTTTTTAGGAGCCAAGTTAGTTAGAAGATGTTTGTAAACTATGAATGGACTTATACTCAGACACACAGACCTATATGGCGAGGGTAGGCAAACTAGGTCATCTGACTACTAACAGTTTTGTATAAGGGGAACTCGAGGCTGATGCAGACAAAGCTTTACTTTCAATTAAAGGAAGAATTGGCAAATAAAGCAGGTAAAGTTGAATACAAGAGAGGTGGAAGCAAGTTTGACAGAAAGACAGAATGTAAAAAATATGTTGAAATGGTTGTCTTATCAATCAGCTTGATAAAAGGTTTTGATCATTATAAACAACGTCAATATGAGTTGACTCCAAATAGCATTTGTGGCATGCAAAGCAGAAGTTCAAAATGTGCCTAAACCCGGGATTGAACCAGGGACCTTTAGATCTTCAGTCTACTGCTCTCCCAACTGAGCTATTTCATCCAGCTGGCAATTCTGGCATTCTGTTGTATTTTTTATAATTGTTAAAGATAAATGCAGAACCTGGTCACTCTATCTGCATGTGCAGTTATGTGTTAAATTGTCCAGTATTATTCAGTAGCTAAATTGGTCTGATGGGTGAATTTCCTTTTTAGGAGCCAAGTTAGTTAGATGATGTTTGTAAACTATGAATGGACTTATACTCAGAAACACAGACCTATATGGCGAGGGTCGGCAAGCTAGGTCATCTGACTACTAACAGTTTTGTATAAGGGGAACTGGAGGCTGATGCAGGCAAAGCTTTACTTTCAATTAAAGGAAGAATTGGGAAATAAAGGAGGCAAAGTTGAATACAAGAGAGGTGGAAGCAAGTTTGAAAGAAAGACAGAAAGTAAATAATATGTTGAATTAATTGTATTGTCGATTATCTTGATAAAAGGTTTTGATCATTATAAACAAAGTCAATATGAGTTGACTCAAAATAGTCTTTGTGGCATGCAAAGCAGAAGTTCAAAATGTGCCGAAACCCGGGATCGAACCAGGGACCTTTAGATCTTCAGTCTAACGCTCTCCCAACTGAGCTATTTCGGCCTGCCAGCAGCTATAGTATTCAGCCTCTTTTTTTGAACAATCCCAGAACAGAGATGCAGAACCTGGATTTTCAATCTGAGGTTAGAGCTGTGTTTTAATGTGTCCTGCATTGTTCAGCAGCTAACTGGTGAAATGGGTGAGTAGCGTTTTTGGGATAAATGTTAGGTCGTTTTTCTTTTAAAACTCTGAGTGGACCAGCACTGTATTACACAGACGTATGTCGCCTGAGTAGGTAAGCTATGTCATCTCAATACTGACAACTTTGTTCAAGGAGAAGTGAAAGCTGATGCAGACAAGAGTTTACTTTGAAAAAAGTATAAAATGGGATAAATTCGTCATCAAAGCTGATGGCAAGAGAGGTGGAAGCAAGTTTAGAAGGAGGACAGAAAGACAACTTTTTGTTGAAGTTATCATGATGTTGATCAGTTGATAAAATATTTTGAGAAATAAAGAAAAAAAAACTAGAGCTGATTTCAAGAAATATTTTGCAAGAATGTAGGATCCCCTCGCACTGTGCTGAAAGTCAGGATTGAATCAGGTACCTTAAGCTCTTCAGTCTAACGATCTCCCAACTGAGATATTTCAGCCAACAAGTCCCTGTGGCCTCCTGATGTATTATTAATAATTGTAGACGATACATACAGAACCTGGTCATTCTATTTTCGTTTATAGTTATGTGTTAAAGTGTCCAGGATCATTCAGCAGGTAACTTGGTCTGATGAGTGAATATCCTTTTTAGGGGACAAGGTAAGTAGAATTTTTTTTTCTAAACTCTGAATTGACTTATACTCTGAAACACAGACCTATATGGCCAGGGTGTACAAGCTATGTCATCTGACTACTGACAGTTTTGTATAAGGGGAATTGGAGGCTGATGCAGGCAAAGCTTTACTTTAAAATAAAGCAAGAAGTTGCAAATAAATGAGGCATAGTTGAATACAAGAGAGGTGGAAGCAAGTTTGAAAGGAAGACAGAAAGTAAATAATATGTTGAATTGATTGTGTTGTTGATCAGATTGATGAAAGGTTTTGATAAAGAAGAGCGTTGATTTAACTCCAAACAGCTTTTGTGACATGAAAAGCAGAAGTTGAAATTGTGCCGAAACCCGGGATTGAACCAGGGACCTTTAGATCTTCAGTCTAACGCTCTCCCAACTGAGCTATTTTGGCCTGCTGGTAGTTTGGGTCTTCATCCTTTCTTTTAAACTTCCCAAGAAAATAGATGCTCAACCTCATGCTAGAGCTATGTTTTAAGATGTCCTGTATCATTCATCAGTTAACGGGTGCAATAGGTAAATAGCATTTTTCGGATCCAGGTTAGGTAGCTTTTTTTTTTACTCTGAATGGACTAGCACCATATTACACAGAGGTATTTGGCCTGAGTAGGTAAGCTATGTCATCTGAATACTGAAATCTGTGTTCAAGGAGAAGTGGAAGCTGATGCAGACAAGAGTTTACTTTACAAAAAAGCATGAAATAGGAAACATTTGTAGTCGAAGCTGAATGCAAGAGAGGTGGAAGCAAATTTAGAAGGAGGAAAGAAAGACAATTCTATGTTGAATTGATCATGTTGTCGATCAGTTGATCAAATATTTTGATAAATAAAGAAAGAAAAACTTGAGCTGATACCAAGAAATATTTTGTGAGAAGCAAGAAACCTCTCAGACTTTTCCGAAACCCAGCATTGAACAAGGGATTTTTAGATTTTCAATCTAACACTCTCCCAACTGAGCTATTTCATCCAGCTGGCCATTTTGGCTTTCTGTTGTATTTTTGATAATTGTTAAAGATAAATGCAGACCCTGGTCATTCTATCTGCATGTGCAGTTATGTGTTAAATTGTCCAATATTATTCAGCAGCTAAATTGGTCTAATGGGTGAATTTCCTTTTTAGGAGCCAAGTTAGTTAGAAGATGTTTGTAAACTATGAATGGACTTATACTCAGACACACAGACCTATATGGCGAGGGTAGGCAAACTAGGTCATCTGACTACTAACAGTTTTGTATAAGGGGAACTCGAGGCTGATGCAGGCAAAGCTTTACTTTCAATTAAAGGAAGAATTGGCAAATAAAGCAGGTAAAGTTGAATACAAGAGAGGTGGAAGCAAGTTTGACAGAAAGACAGAATGTAAAAAATATGTTGAAATGGTTGTCTTATCGATCAGCTTGATAAAAGGTTTTGATCATTATAAACAACGTCAATATGAGTTGACTCCAAATAGCATTTGTGGCATGCAAAGCAGAAGTTCAAAATGTGCCTAAACCCGGGATTGAACCAGGGACCTTTAGATCTTCAGTGTACTGCTCTCCCAACTGAGCTATTTCATCCAGCTGGCAATTCTGGCTTTCTGTTGTATTTTTTATAATTGTTAAAGATAAATGCAGAACCTGGTCACTCTATCTGCATGTGCAGTTATGTGTTAAATTGTCCAGTATTATTCAGTAGCTAAATTGGTCTGATGGGTGAATTTCCTTTTTAGGAGCCAAGTTAGTTAGATGATGTTTGTAAACTATGAATGGACTTATACTCAGAAACACAGACCTATATGGCGAGGGTCGGCAAGCTAGGTCATCTGACTACTAACAGTTTTGTATAAGGGGAACTGGAGGCTGATGCAGGCAAAGCTTTACTTTCAATTAAAGGAAGAATTGGGAAATAAAGGAGGCAAAGTTGAATACAAGAGAGGTGGAAGCAAGTTTGAAAGAAAGACAGAAAGTAAATAATATGTTGAATTAATTGTATTGTCGATTATCTTGATAAAAGGTTTTGATCATTATAAACAAAGTCAATATGAGTTGACTCAAAATAGTCTTTGTGGCATGCAAAGCAGAAGTTCAAAATGTGCCGAAACCCGGGATCGAACCAAGGACCTTTAGATTTTCAGTCTAACGCTCTCCCAACTGAGCTATTTCGGCCTGCCAGCAGCTATAGTATTCAGCCTCTTTTTTTGAACAATCCCAGAACAGAGATGCAGAACCTGGATTTTCAATCTGAGGTTAGAGCTGTGTTTTAATGTGTCCTGCATTGTTCAGCAGCTAACTGGTGAAATGGGTGAGTAGCGTTTTTGGGATAAATGTTAGGTCGTTTTTCTTTTAAAACTCTGAGTGGACCAGCACTGTATTACACAGACGTATGTCGCCTGAGTAGGTAAGCTATGTCATCTCAATACTGACAACTTTGTTCAAGGAGAAGTGAAAGCTGATGCAGACAAGAGTTTACTTTGAAAAAAGTATAAAATGGGATAAATTCGTCATCAAAGCTGATGGCAAGAGAGGTGGAAGCAAGTTTAGAAGGAGGACAGAAAGACAACTTTTTGTTGAAGTTATCATGATGTTGATCAGTTGATAAAATATTTTGAGAAATAAAGAAAAAAAAACTAGAGCTGATTTCAAGAAATATTTTGCAAGAATGTAGGATCCCCTCGCACTGTGCTGAAAGTCAGGATTGAATCAGGTACCTTAAGCTCTTCAGTCTAACGATCTCCCAACTGAGATATTTCAGCCAACAAGTCCCTGTGGCCTCCTGATGTATTATTAATAATTGTAGACGATACATACAGAACCTGGTCATTCTATTTTCGTTTATAGTTATGTGTTAAAGTGTCCAGGATCATTCAGCAGGTAACTTGGTCTGATGAGTGAATATCCTTTTTAGGGGACAAGGTAAGTAGAATTTTTTTTTCTAAACTCTGAATTGACTTATACTCTGAAACACAGACCTATATGGCCAGGGTGTACAAGCTATGTCATCTGACTACTGACAGTTTTGTATAAGGGGAATTGGAGGCTGATGCAGGCAAAGCTTTACTTTAAAATAAAGCAAGAAGTTGCAAATAAATGAGGCATAGTTGAATACAAGAGAGGTGGAAGCAAGTTTGAAAGGAAGACAGAAAGTAAATAATATGTTGAATTGATTGTGTTGTTGATCAGATTGATGAAAGGTTTTGATAAAGAAGAGCGTTGATTTAACTCCAAACAGCTTTTGTGACATGAAAAGCAGAAGTTGAAATTGTGCCGAAACCCGGGATTGAACCAGGGACCTTTAGATCTTCAGTCTAACGCTCTCCCAACTGAGCTATTTTGGCCTGCTGGTAGTTTGGGTCTTCATCCTTTCTTTTAAACTTCCCAAGAAAATAGATGCTCAACCTCATGCTAGAGCTATGTTTTAAGATGTCCTGTATCATTCATCAGTTAACGGGTGCAATAGGTAAATAGCATTTTTCGGATCCAGGTTAGGTAGCTTTTTTTTTTACTCTGAATGGACTAGCACCATATTACACAGAGGTATTTGGCCTGAGTAGGTAAGCTATGTCATCTGAATACTGAAATCTGTGTTCAAGGAGAAGTGGAAGCTGATGCAGACAAGAGTTTACTTTACAAAAAAGCATGAAATAGGAAACATTTGTAGTCGAAGCTGAATGCAAGAGAGGTGGAAGCAAATTTAGAAGGAGGACAGAAAGACAATTCTATGTTGAATTGATCATGTTGTCGATCAGTTGATCAAATATTTTGATAAATAAAGAAAGAAAAACTTGAGCTGATACCAAGAAATATTTTGTGAGAAGCAAGAAACCTCTCAGACTTTTCCGAAACCCAGCATTGAACAAGGGACTTTTAGATTTTCAATCTAACACTCTCCCAACTGAGCTATTTCATCCAGCTGGCCATTTTGGCTTTCTGTTGTATTTTTGATAATTGTTAAAGATAAATGCAGACCCTGGTCATTCTATCTGCATGTGCAGTTATGTGTTAAATTGTCCAATATTATTCAGCAGCTAAATTGGTCTAATGGGTGAATTTCCTTTTTAGGAGCCAAGTTAGTTAGAAGATGTTTGTAAACTATGAATGGACTTATACTCAGACACACAGACCTATATGGCGAGGGTAGGCAAACTAGGTCATCTGACTACTAACAGTTTTGTATAAGGGGAACTCGAGGCTGATGCAGGCAAAGCTTTACTTTCAATTAAAGGAAGAATTGGCAAATAAAGCAGGTAAAGTTGAATACAAGAGAGGTGGAAGCAAGTTTGACAGAAAGACAGAATGTAAAAAATATGTTGAAATGGTTGTCTTATCGATCAGCTTGATAAAAGGTTTTGATCATTATAAACAACGTCAATATGAGTTGACTCCAAATAGCATTTGTGGCATGCAAAGCAGAAGTTCAAAATGTGCCTAAACCCGGGATTGAACCAGGGACCTTTAGATCTTCAGTCTACTGCTCTCCCAACTGAGCTATTTCATCCAGCTGGCAATTCTGGCTTTCTGTTGTATTTTTTATAATTGTTAAAGATAAATGCAGAACCTGGTCACTCTATCTGCATGTGCAGTTATGTGTTAAATTGTCCAGTATTATTCAGTAGCTAAATTGGTCTGATGGGTGAATTTCCTTTTTAGGAGCCAAGTTAGTTAGATGATGTTTGTAAACTATGAATGGACTTATACTCAGAAACACAGACCTATATGGCGAGGGTCGGCAAGCTAGGTCATCTGACTACTAACAGTTTTGTATAAGGGGAACTGGAGGCTGATGCAGGCAAAGCTTTACTTTCAATTAAAGGAAGAATTGGGAAATAAAGGAGGCAAAGTTGAATACAAGAGAGGTGGAAGCAAGTTTGAAAGAAAGACAGAAAGTAAATAATATGTTGAATTAATTGTATTGTCGATTATCTTGATAAAAGGTTTTGATCATTATAAACAAAGTCAATATGAGTTGACTCAAAATAGTCTTTGTGGCATGCAAAGCAGAAGTTCAAAATGTGCCGAAACCCGGGATCGAACCAAGGACCTTTAGATTTTCAGTCTAACGCTCTCCCAACTGAGCTATTTCGGCCTGCCAGCAGCTATAGTATTCAGCCTCTTTTTTTGAACAATCCCAGAACAGAGATGCAGAACCTGGATTTTCAATCTGAGGTTAGAGCTGTGTTTTAATGTGTCCTGCATTGTTCAGCAGCTAACTGGTGAAATGGGTGAGTAGCGTTTTTGGGATAAATGTTAGGTCGTTTTTCTTTTAAAACTCTGAGTGGACCAGCACTGTATTACACAGACGTATGTCGCCTGAGTAGGTAAGCTATGTCATCTCAATACTGACAACTTTGTTCAAGGAGAAGTGAAAGCTGATGCAGACAAGAGTTTACTTTGAAAAAAGTATAAAATGGGATAAATTCGTCATCAAAGCTGATGGCAAGAGAGGTGGAAGCAAGTTTAGAAGGAGGACAGAAAGACAACTTTTTGTTGAAGTTATCATGATGTTGATCAGTTGATAAAATATTTTGAGAAATAAAGAAAAAAAAACTAGAGCTGATTTCAAGAAATATTTTGCAAGAATGTAGGATCCCCTCGCACTGTGCTGAAAGTCAGGATTGAATCAGGTACCTTAAGCTCTTCAGTCTAACGATCTCCCAACTGAGATATTTCAGCCAACAAGTCCCTGTGGCCTCCTGATGTATTATTAATAATTGTAGACGATACATACAGAACCTGGTCATTCTATTTTCGTTTATAGTTATGTGTTAAAGTGTCCAGGATCATTCAGCAGGTAACTTGGTCTGATGAGTGAATATCCTTTTTAGGGGACAAGGTAAGTAGAATTTTTTTTTCTAAACTCTGAATTGACTTATACTCTGAAACACAGACCTATATGGCCAGGGTGTACAAGCTATGTCATCTGACTACTGACAGTTTTGTATAAGGGGAATTGGAGGCTGATGCAGGCAAAGCTTTACTTTAAAATAAAGCAAGAAGTTGCAAATAAATGAGGCATAGTTGAATACAAGAGAGGTGGAAGCAAGTTTGAAAGGAAGACAGAAAGTAAATAATATGTTGAATTGATTGTGTTGTTGATCAGATTGATGAAAGGTTTTGATAAAGAAGAGCGTTGATTTAACTCCAAACAGCTTTTGTGACATGAAAAGCAGAAGTTGAAATTGTGCCGAAACCCGGGATTGAACCAGGGACCTTTAGATCTTCAGTCTAACGCTCTCCCAACTGAGCTATTTCAGCCTGCTGGTAGTTTGGGTCTTCATCCTTTCTTTTAAACTTCCCAAGAAAATAGATGCTCAACCTCATGCTAGAGCTATGTTTTAAGATGTCCTGTATCATTCATCAGTTAACTGGTGCAATAGGTAAATAGCATTTTTCGGATCCAGGTTAGGTAGCTTTTTTTTTTACTCTGAATGGACTAGCACCATATTACACAGAGGTATTTGGCCTGAGTAGGTAAGCTATGTCATCTGAATACTGAAATATGTGTTCAAGGAGAAGTGGAAGCTGATGCAGACGAGTTTACTTTACAAAAAAGCATGAAATAGGAAACATTTGTAGTCGAAGCTGAATGCAAGAGAGGTGGAAGCAAATTTAGAAGGAGGACAGAAAGACAATTCTATGTTGAATTGATCATGTTGTCGATCAGTTGATCAAATATTTTGATAAATAAAGAAAGAAAAACTTGAGCTGATACCAAGAAATATTTTGTGAGAAGCAAGAAACCTCTCAGACTTTTCCGAAACCCAGCATTGAGCAAGGGACTTTTAGATTTTCAATCTAACACTCTCCCAACTGAGCTATTTCATCCAGCTGGCCATTTTGGCTTTCTGTTGTATTTTTGATAATTGTTAAAGATAAATGCAGACCCTGGTCATTCTATCTGCATGTGCAGTTATGTGTTAAATTGTCCAATATTATTCAGCAGCTAAATTGGTCTGATGGGTGAATTTCCTTTTTAGGAGCCAAGTTAGTTAGAAGATGTTTGTAAACTATGAATGGACTTATACTCAGACACACAGACCTATATGGCGAGGGTAGGCAAACTAGGTCATCTGACTACTAACAGTTTTGTATAAGGGGAACTCGAGGCTGATGCAAGCAAAGCTTTACTTTCAATTAAAGGAAGAATTGGCAAATAAAGCAGGTAAAGTTGAATACAAGAGAGGTGGAAGCAAGTTTGACAGAAAGACAGAATGTAAAAAATATGTTGAAATGGTTGTCTTATCGATCAGCTTGATAAAAGGTTTTGATCATTATAAACAACGTCAATATGAGTTGACTCCAAATAGCATTTGTGGCATGCAAAGCAGAAGTTCAAAATGTGCCTAAACCCGGGATTGAACCAGGGACCTTTAGATCTTCAGTCTACTGCTCTCCCAACTGAGCTATTTCATCCAGCTGGCAATTTTGGCTTTCTGTTGTATTTTTTATAATTGTTAAAGATAAATGCAGAACCTGGTCACTTTATCTGCATGTGCAGTTATGTGTTAAATTGTCCAGTATTATTCAGTAGCTAAATTGGTCTGATGGGTGAATTTCCTTTTTAGGAGCCAAGTTAGTTAGATGATGTTTGTAAACTATGAATGGACTTATACTCAGAAACACAGACCTATCTGGCGAGGGTCGGCAAGCTAGGTCATCTGACTACTAACAGTTTTGTATAAGGGGAACTGGAGGCTGATGCAGGCAAAGCTTTACTTTCAATTAAAGGAAGAATTGGGAAATAAAGGAGGCAAAGTTGAATACAAGAGAGGTGGAAGCAAGTTTGAAAGAAAGACAGAAAGTAAATAATATGTTGAATTAATTGTATTGTCGATTATCTTGATAAAAGGTTTTGATCATTATAAACAAAGTCAATATGAGTTGACTCAAAATAGTCTTTGTGGCATGCAAAGCAGAAGTTCAAAATGTGCCAAAACCCGGGTTCGAACCAGGGACCTTTAGATCTTCAGTCTAACGCTCTCCCAACTGAGCTATTTCGGCCTGCCAGCAGCTATAGTATTCAGCCTCTGTTTTTGAACAATCCCAGAACAGAGATGCAGAACATGGATTTTCAATCTGAGGTTAGAGCTGTGTTTTAATGTGTCCTGCATTGTTCAGCAGCTAACTGGTGAAATGGGTGAGTAGCGTTGTTGGGATAAATGTTAGGTCGTTTTTCTTTTAAAACTCTGAGTGGACCAGCACTGTATTACACAGACGTATGTCGCCTGAGTAGGTAAGCTATGTCATCTCAATACTGACAACTTTGTTCAAGGAGAAGTGAAAGCTGATGCAGACAAGAGTTTACTTTGAAAAAAGTATAAAATGGGATAAATTCATCATCAAAGCTGATGGCAAGAGAGGTGGAAGCAAGTTTAGAAGGAGGACAGAAAGACAACTTTTTGTTGAAGTTATCATGTTGTTGATCAGTTGATAAAATATTTTGAGAAATAAAGAAAAAAAAACTAGAGCTGATTTCAAGAAATATTTTGCAAGAATGTAGGATCCCCTCGCACTGTGCTGAAAGTCAGGATTGAATCAGGTACCTCAAGCTCTTCAGTCTAACGATCTCCCAACTGAGATATTTCAGCCAACAAGTCCCTGTGGCCTCCTGATGTATTATTAATAATTGTAGACGATACATACAGAACCTGGTCATTCTATTTTCGTTTATAGTTATGTGTTAAAGTGTCCAGTATCATTCAGCAGGTAACTTGGTCTGATGAGTGAATATCCTTTTTAGGGGACAAGGTAAGTAGAATTTTTTTTTCTAAACTCTGAATTGACTTATACTCTGAAACACAGACCTATATGGCCAGGGTGTACAAGCTATGTCATCTGACTACTGACAGTTTTGTATAAGGGGAATTGGAGGCTGATGCAGGCAAAGCTTTACTTTAAAATAAAGCAAGAAGTTGCAAATAAATGAGGCATAGTTGAATACAAGAGAGGTGGAAGCAAATTTGAAAGGAAGACAGAAAGTAAATAATATGTTGAATTGATTGTGTTGTTGATCAGATTGATGAAAGGTTTTGATAAAGAAGAGCGTTGATTTAACTCCAAACAGCTTTTGTGACATGAAAAGCAGAAGTTGAAATTGTGCCGAAACCCGGGATTGAACCAGGGACCTTTAGATCTTCAGTCTAACGCTCTCCCAACTGAGCTATTTCGGCCTGCTGGTAGTTTGGGTCTTCATCCTTTCTTTTAAACTTCCCAAGAAAATAGATGCTAAACCTCATGCTAGAGCTATGTTTTAAGATGTCCTGTATCATTCATCAGTTAACGGGTGCAATAGGTAAATAGCATTTTTCGGATCCAGGTTAGGTAGCTTTTTTTTTTACTCTGAATGGACTAGCACCATATTACACAGAGGTATTTGGCCTGAGTAGGTAAGCTATGGCATCTGAATACTGAAATCTGTGTTCAAGGAGAAGTGGAAGCTGATGCAGACAAGAGTTTACTTTACAAAAAAGCATGAAATAGGAAACATTTGTAGTCGAAGCTGAATGCAAGAGAGGTGGAAGCAAATTTAGAAGGAGGACAGAAAGACAATTCTATGTTGAATTGATCATGTTGTCGATCAGTTGATCAAATATTTTGATAAATAAAGAAAGAAAAACTTGAGCTGATACCAAGAAATATTTTGTGAGAAGCAAGAAACCTCTCAGACTTTTCCGAAACCCAGCATTGAAAAAGGGACTTTTAGATTTTCAATCTAACACTCTCCCAACTGAGCTATTTCATCCAGCTGGCCATTTTGGCTTTCTGTTGTATTTTTGATAATTGTTAAAGATAAATGCAGACCCTGGTCATTCTATCTGCATGTGCAGTTATGTGTTAAATTGTCCAATATTATTCAGCAGCTAAATTGGTCTGATGGGTGAATTTCCTTTTTAGGAGCCAAGTTAGTTAGAAGATGTTTGTAAACTATGAATGGACTTATACTCAGACACACAGACCTATATGGCGAGGGTAGGCAAACTAGGTCATCTGACTACTAACAGTTTTGTATAAGGGGAACTCGAGGCTGATGCAGGCACAGCTTTACTTTCAATTAAAGGAAGAATTGGCAAATAAAGCAGGTAAAGTTGAATACAAAAGAGGTGGAAGCAAGTTTGACAGAAAGACAGAATGTAAAAAATATGTTGAAATGGTTGTCTTATCGATCAGCTTGATAAAAGGTTTTGATCATTATAAACAATGTCAATATGAGTTGACTCAAAATAGTCTTTGTGGCATGCAAAGCAGAAGTTCAAAATGTGCCGAAACCCGGGATCGAACCAGGGACCTTTAGATCTTCAGTCTAATGCTCTCCCAACTGAGCTATTTCGGCCTGCCAGCAGCTATAGTATTCAGCCTCTTTTTTTGAACAATCCCAGAACAGAGATGCAGAACCTGGATTTTCAATCTGAGGTTAGAGCTGTGTTTTAATGTGTCCTGCATTGTTCAGCAGCTAACTGGTGAAATGGGTGAGTAGCGTTTTTGGGATAAATGTTAGGTCGTTTTTCTTTTAAAACTCTGAGTGGACCAGCACTGTATTACACAGACGTATGTCGCCTGAGTAGGTAAGCTATGTCATCTCAATACTGACAACTTTGTTCAAGGAGAAGTGAAAGCTGATGCAGACAAGAGTTTACTTTGAAAAAAGTATAAAATGGGATAAATTCGTCATCAAAGCTGATGGCAAGAGAGGTGGAAGCAAGTTTAGAAGGAGGACAGAAAGACAACTTTTTGTTGAAGTTATCATGATGTTGATCAGTTGATAAAATATTTTGAGAAATAAAGAAAAAAAAACTAGAGCTGATTTCAAGAAATATTTTGCAAGAATGTAGGATCCCCTCGCACTGTGCTGAAAGTCAGGATTGAATCAGGTACCTTAAGCTCTTCAGTCTAACGATCTCCCAACTGAGATATTTCAGCCAACAAGTCCCTGTGGCCTCCTGATGTATTATTAATAATTGTAGACGATACATACAGAACCTGGTCATTCTATTTTCGTTTATAGTTATGTGTTAAAGTGTCCAGTATCATTCAGCAGGTAACTTGGTCTGATGAGTGAATATCCTTTTTAGGGGACAAGGTAAGTAGATTTTTTTTTTCTAAACTCTGAATTGACTTATACTCTGAAACACAGACCTATATGGCCAGGGTGTACAAGCTATGTCATCTGACTACTGACAGTTTTGTATAAGGGGAATTGGAGGCTGATGCAGGCAAAGCTTTACTTTAAAATAAAGCAAGAAGTTGCAAATAAATGAGGCATAGTTGAATACAAGAGAGGTGGAAGCAAGTTTGAAAGGAAGACAGAAAGTAAATAATATGTTGAATTGATTGTTTGTTGATCAGATTGATAAAAGGTTTTGATAAAGAAGAGCGTTGATTTAACTCCAAACAGCTTTTGTGACATGAAAAGCAGAAGTTGAAATTGTGCCGAAACCCGGGATTGAACCAGGGACCTTTAGATCTTCAGTCTAACCCTCTCCCAACTGAGATATTTCGGCCTGCTGGTAGTTTGGGTCTTCATCCTTTCTTTTAAACTTCCCTAGAAAATAGATGCTCAACCTCATGCTAGAGCTATGTTTTAAGATGTCCTGTATCATTCATCAGTTAACGGGTGCAATAGGTAAATAGCATTTTTCGGATCCAGGTTAGGTAGCTTTTTTTTTTACTCTGAATGGACTAGCACCATATTACACAGAGGTATTTGGCCTGAGTAGGTAAGCTATGTCATCTGAATACTGAAATCTGTGTTCAAGGAGAAGTGGAAGCTGATGCAGACAAGAGTTTACTTTACAAAAAAGCATGAAATAGGAAACATTTGTAGTCGAAGCTGAATGCAAGAGAGGTGGAAGCAAATTTAGAAGGAGGACAGAAAGACAATTCTATGTTGAATTGATCATGTTGTCGATCAGTTGATCAAATATTTTGATAAATAAAGAAAGAAAAACTTGAGCTGATACCAAGAAATATTTTGTGAGAAGCAAGAAACCTCTCAGACTTTTCCGAAACCCAGCATTGAACAAGGGACTTTTAGATTTTCAATCTAACACTCTCCCAACTGAACTATTTCATCCAGCTGGCCATTTTGGCTTTCTGTTGTATTTTTGATAATTGTTAAAGATAAATACAGACCCTGGTCATTCTATCTGCATGTGCAGTTATGTGTTAAATTGTCCAATATTATTCAGCAGCTAAATTGGTCTGATGGGTGAATTTCTTTTTTAGGAGCCAAGTTAGTTAGAAGATGTTTGTAAACTATGAATGGACTTATACTCAGACACACAGACCTATATGGCGAGGGTAGGCAAACTAGGTCATCTGACTACTAACAGTTTTGTATAAGGGAAACTCGAGGCTGATGCAAGCAAAGCTTTACTTTCAATTAAAGGAAGAATTGGCAAATAAAGCAGGTAAAGTTGAATACAAGAGAGGTGGAAGCAAGTTTGACAGAAAGACAGAATGTAAAAAATATGTTGAAATGGTTGTCTTATCGATCAGCTTGATAAAAGGTTTTGATCATTATAAACAACGTCAATATGAGTTGACTGCAAATAGCATTTGTGGCATGCAAAGCAGAAGTTCAAAATGTGCCTAAACCCGGGATTGAACCAGGGACCTTTTGATCTTCAGTCTACTGCTCTCCCAACTGAGCTATTTCATCCAGCTGGCAATTTTGGCTTTCTGTTGTATTTTTTATAATTGTTAAAGATAAACGCAGAACCTGGTCACTCTATCTGCATGTGCAGTTATGTGTTAAATTGTCCAGTATTATTCAGTAGCTAAATTGGTCTGATGGGTGAATTTCCTTTTTAGGAGCCAAGTTAGTTAGATGATGTTTGTAAACTATGAATGGACTTATACTCAGAAACACAGACCTATCTGGCGAGGGTCGGCAAGCTAGGTCATCTGACTACTAACAGTTTTGTATAAGGGGAACTGGAGGCTGATGCAGGCAAAGCTTTACTTTCAATTAAAGGAGGAATTGGGAAATAAAGGAGGCAAAGTTGAATACAAGAGAGGTGGAAGCAAGTTTGAAAGAAAGACAGAAAGTAAATAATATGTTGAATTAATTGTATTGTCGATTATCTTGATAAAAGGTTTTGATCATTATAAACAAAGTCAATATGAGTTGACTCAAAATAGTCTTTGTGGCATGCAAAGCAGAAGTTCAAAATGTGCCGAAAACCGGGATCGAACCAGGGACCTTTAGATCTTCAGTCTAACGCTCTCCCAACTGAGCTATTTCGGCCTGCCAGCAGCTATAGTATTCAGCCTCTTTTTTGGACAATCCCAGAACAGAGATGCAGAACCTGGATTTTTAATCTGAGGTTAGAGCTGTGTTTTAATGTGTCCTGCATTGTTCAGCAGCTAACTGGTGAAATGGGTGAGTAGCGTTTTTGGGATAAATGTTAGGTCGTTTTTCTTTTAAAACTCTGAGTGGACCAGCACTGTATTACACAGACGTATGTCGCCTGAGTAGGTAAGCTATGTCATCTCAATACTGACAACTTTGTTCAAGGAGAAGTGAAAGCTGATGCAGACAAGAGTTTACTTTGAAAAAAGTATAAAATGGGATAAATTCGTCATCAAAGCTGATGGCAAGAGAGGTGGAAGCAAGTTTAGAAGGAGGACAGAAAGACAACTTTTTGTTGAAGTTATCATGTTGTTGATCAGTTGATAAAATATTTTGAGAAATAAAGAAAAAAAAACTAGAGCTGATTTCAAGAAATATTTTGCAAGAATGTAGGATCCCCTCGCACTGTGCTGAAAGTCAGGATTGAATCAGGTACCTTAAGCTCTTCAGTCTAACGATCTCCCAACTGAGATATTTCAGCCAACAAGTCCCTGTGGCCTCCTGATGTATTATTAATAATTGTAGACGATACATACAGAACCTGGTCATTCTATTTTCGTTTATAGTTATGTGTTAAAGTGTCCAGTATCATTCAGCAGGTAACTTGGTCTGATGAGTGAATATCCTTTTTAGGGGACAAGGTAAGTAGAATTTTTTTTTCTAAACTCTGAATTGACTTATACTCTGAAACACAGACCTATATGGCCAGGGTGTACAAGCTATGTCATCTGACTACTGACAGTTTTGTATAAGGGGAATTGGAGGCTGATGCAGGCAAAGCTTTACTTTAAAATAAAGCAAGAAGTTGCAAATAAATGAGGCATAGTTGAATACAAGAGAGGTGGAAGCAAGTTTGAAAGGAAGACAGAAAGTAAATAATATGCTGAATTGATTGTGTTGTTGATCAGATTGATGAAAGGTTTTGATAAAGAAGAGCGTTGATTTAACTCCAAACAGCTTTTGTGACATGAAAAGCAGAAGTTGAAATTGTGACGAAACCCGGGATTGAACAAGGGACCTTTAGATCTTCAGTCTAACGCTCTCCCAACTGAGCTATTTCGGCCTGCTGGTAGTTTGGGTCTTCATCCTTTCTTTTAAACTTCCCAAGAAAATAGATGCTCAACCTCATGCTAGAGCTATGTTTTAAGATGTCCTGTATCATTCATCAGTTAACGGGTGCAATAGGTAAATAGCATTTTTCGGATCCAGGTTAGGTAGCTTTTTTTTTTACTCTGAATGGACTAGCACCATATTACACAGAGGTATTTGGCCTGAGTAGGTAAGCTATGTCATCTGAATACTGAAATCTGTGTTCAAGGAGAAGTGGAAGCTGATGCAGACAAGAGTTTACTTTACAAAAAAGCATGAAATAGGAAACATTTGTAGTCGAAGCTGAATGCAAGAGAGGTGGAAGCAAATTTAGAAGGAGGACAGAAAGACAATTCTATGTTGAATTGATCATGTTGTCGATCAGTTGATCAAATATTTTGATAAATAAAGAAAGAAAAACTTGAGCTGATACCAAGAAATATTTTGTGAGAAGCAAGAAACCTCTCAGACTTTTCCGAAACCCAGCATTGAACAAGGGACTTTTAGATTTTCTATCTAACACTCTCCAAACTGAGCTATTTCATCCAGCTTGCCATTTTGGCTTTCTGTTGTATTTTTGATAATTGTTAAAGATAAATGCAGACCCTGGTCATTCTATCTGCATGTGCAGTTATGTGTTAAATTGTCCAATATTATTCAGAAGCTAAATTGGTCTGATGGGTGAATTTCCTTTTTAGGAGCCAAGTTAGTTAGAAGATGTTTGTAAACTATGAATGGACTTATACTCAGACACACAGACCTATATGGCGAGGGTAGGCAAACTAGGTCATCTGACTACTAACAGTTTTGTATAAGGGGAACTCGAGGCTGATGCAAGCAAAGCTTTACTTTCAATTAAAGGAAGAATTGGCAAATAAAGCAGGTAAAGTTGAATACAAGAGAGGTGGAAGCAAGTTTGACAGAAAGACAGAATGTAAAAAATACGTTGAAATGGTTGTCTTATCGATCAGCTTGATAAAAGGTTTTGATCATTATAAACAACGTCAATATGAGTTGACTCCAAATAGCATTTGTGGCATGCAAAGCAGAAGTTCAAAATGTGCCTAAACCCGGGATTGAACCAGGGACCTTTAGATCTTCAGTCTACTGCTCTCCCAACTGAGCTATTTCATCCAGCTGGCAATTTTGGCTTTCTGTTGTATTTTTTATAATTGTTAAAGATAAATGCAGAACCTGGTCACTCTATCTGCATGTGCAGTTATGTGTTAAATTGTCCAGTATTATTCAGTAGCTAAATTGGTCTGATGGGTGAATTTCCTTTTTAGGAGCCAAGTTAGTTAGATGATGTTTGTAAACTATGAATGGACTTATACTCAGAAACACAGACCTATCTGGCGAGGGTCGGCAAGCTAGGTCATCTGACTACTAACAGTTTTGTATAAGGGGAATTGGAGGCTGATGCAGGCAAAGCTTTACTTTCAATTAAAGGAAGAATTGGGAAATAAAGGAGGCAAAGTTGAATACAAGAGAGGTGGAAGCAAGTTTGAAAGAAAGACAGAAAGTAAATAATATGTTGAATTAATTGTATTGTCGATTATCTTGATAAAAGGTTTTGATCATTATAAACAAAGTCAATATGAGTTGACTCAAAATAGTCTTTGTGGCATGCAAAGCAGAAGTTCAAAATGTGCCGAAACCCGGGATCGAACCAAGGACCTTTAGATTTTCAGTCTAACGCTCTCCCAACTGAGCTATTTCGGCCTGCCAGCAGCTATAGTATTCAGCCTCTTTTTTTGAACAATCCCAGAACAGAGATGCAGAACCTGGATTTTCAATCTGAGGTTAGAGCTGTGTTTTAATGTGTCCTGCATTGTTCAGCAGCTAACTGGTGAAATGGGTGAGTAGCGTTTTTGGGATAAATGTTAGGTCGTTTTTCTTTTAAAACTCTGAGTGGACCAGCACTGTATTACACAGACGTATGTCGCCTGAGTAGGTAAGCTATGTCATCTCAATACTGACAACTTTGTTCAAGGAGAAGTGAAAGCTGATGCAGACAAGAGTTTACTTTGAAAAAAGTATAAAATGGGATAAATTCGTCATCAAAGCTGATGGCAAGAGAGGTGGAAGCAAGTTTAGAAGGAGGACAGAAAGACAACTTTTTGTTGAAGTTATCATGATGTTGATCAGTTGATAAAATATTTTGAGAAATAAAGAAAAAAAAACTAGAGCTGATTTCAAGAAATATTTTGCAAGAATGTAGGATCCCCTCGCACTGTGCTGAAAGTCAGGATTGAATCAGGTACCTTAAGCTCTTCAGTCTAACGATCTCCCAACTGAGATATTTCAGCCAACAAGTCCCTGTGGCCTCCTGATGTATTATTAATAATTGTAGACGATACATACAGAACCTGGTCATTCTATTTTCGTTTATAGTTATGTGTTAAAGTGTCCAGGATCATTCAGCAGGTAACTTGGTCTGATGAGTGAATATCCTTTTTAGGGGACAAGGTAAGTAGAATTTTTTTTTCTAAACTCTGAATTGACTTATACTCTGAAACACAGACCTATATGGCCAGGGTGTACAAGCTATGTCATCTGACTACTGACAGTTTTGTATAAGGGGAATTGGAGGCTGATGCAGGCAAAGCTTTACTTTAAAATAAAGCAAGAAGTTGCAAATAAATGAGGCATAGTTGAATACAAGAGAGGTGGAAGCAAGTTTGAAAGGAAGACAGAAAGTAAATAATATGTTGAATTGATTGTGTTGTTGATCAGATTGATGAAAGGTTTTGATAAAGAAGAGCGTTGATTTAACTCCAAACAGCTTTTGTGACATGAAAAGCAGAAGTTGAAATTGTGCCGAAACCCGGGATTGAACCAGGGACCTTTAGATCTTCAGTCTAACGCTCTCCCAACTGAGCTATTTCAGCCTGCTGGTAGTTTGGGTCTTCATCCTTTCTTTTAAACTTCCCAAGAAAATAGATGCTCAACCTCATGCTAGAGCTATGTTTTAAGATGTCCTGTATCATTCATCAGTTAACTGGTGCAATAGGTAAATAGCATTTTTCGGATCCAGGTTAGGTAGCTTTTTTTTTTACTCTGAATGGACTAGCACCATATTACACAGAGGTATTTGGCCTGAGTAGGTAAGCTATGTCATCTGAATACTGAAATATGTGTTCAAGGAGAAGTGGAAGCTGATGCAGACGAGTTTACTTTACAAAAAAGCATGAAATAGGAAACATTTGTAGTCGAAGCTGAATGCAAGAGAGGTGGAAGCAAATTTAGAAGGAGGACAGAAAGACAATTCTATGTTGAATTGATCATGTTGTCGATCAGTTGATCAAATATTTTGATAAATAAAGAAAGAAAAACTTGAGCTGATACCAAGAAATATTTTGTGAGAAGCAAGAAACCTCTCAGACTTTTCCGAAACCCAGCATTGAGCAAGGGACTTTTAGATTTTCAATCTAACACTCTCCCAACTGAGCTATTTCATCCAGCTGGCCATTTTGGCTTTCTGTTGTATTTTTGATAATTGTTAAAGATAAATGCAGACCCTGGTCATTCTATCTGCATGTGCAGTTATGTGTTAAATTGTCCAATATTATTCAGCAGCTAAATTGGTCTGATGGGTGAATTTCCTTTTTAGGAGCCAAGTTAGTTAGAAGATGTTTGTAAACTATGAATGGACTTATACTCAGACACACAGACCTATATGGCGAGGGTAGGCAAACTAGGTCATCTGACTACTAACAGTTTTGTAAAAGGGGAACTCGAGGCTGATGCAAGCAAAGCTTTACTTTCAATTAAAGGAAGAATTGGCAAATAAAGCAGGTAAAGTTGAATACAAGAGAGGTGGAAGCAAGTTTGACAGAAAGACAGAATGTAAAAAATATGTTGAAATGGTTGTCTTATCGATCAGCTTGATAAAAGGTTTTGATCATTATAAACAACGTCAATATGAGTTGACTCCAAATAGCATTTGTGGCATGCAAAGCAGAAGTTCAAAATGTGCCTAAACCCGGGATTGAACCAGGGACCTTTAGATCTTCAGTCTACTGCTCTCCCAACTGAGCTATTTCATCCAGCTGGCAATTTTGGCTTTCTGTTGTATTTTTTATAATTGTTAAAGATAAATGCAGAACCTGGTCACTTTATCTGCATGTGCAGTTATGTGTTAAATTGTCCAGTATTATTCAGTAGCTAAATTGGTCTGATGGGTGAATTTCCTTTTTAGGAGCCAAGTTAGTTAGATGATGTTTGTAAACTATGAATGGACTTATACTCAGAAACACAGACCTATCTGGCGAGGGTCGGCAAGCTAGGTCATCTGACTACTAACAGTTTTGTATAAGGGGAACTGGAGGCTGATGCAGGCAAAGCTTTACTTTCAATTAAAGGAAGAATTGGGAAATAAAGGAGGCAAAGTTGAATACAAGAGAGGTGGAAGCAAGTTTGAAAGAAAGACAGAAAGTAAATAATATGTTGAATTAATTGTATTGTCGATTATCTTGATAAAAGGTTTTGATCATTATAAACAAAGTCAATATGAGTTGACTCAAAATAGTCTTTGTGGCATGCAAAGCAGAAGTTCAAAATGTGCCAAAACCCGGGTTCGAACCAGGGACCTTTAGATCTTCAGTCTAACGCTCTCCCAACTGAGCTATTTCGGCCTGCCAGCAGCTATAGTATTCAGCCTCTGTTTTTGAACAATCCCAGAACAGAGATGCAGAACATGGATTTTCAATCTGAGGTTAGAGCTGTGTTTTAATGTGTCCTGCATTGTTCAGCAGCTAACTGGTGAAATGGGTGAGTAGCGTTGTTGGGATAAATGTTAGGTCGTTTTTCTTTTAAAACTCTGAGTGGACCAGCACTGTATTACACAGACGTATGTCGCCTGAGTAGGTAAGCTATGTCATCTCAATACTGACAACTTTGTTCAAGGAGAAGTGAAAGCTGATGCAGACAAGAGTTTACTTTGAAAAAAGTATAAAATGGGATAAATTCATCATCAAAGCTGATGGCAAGAGAGGTGGAAGCAAGTTTAGAAGGAGGACAGAAAGACAACTTTTTGTTGAAGTTATCATGTTGTTGATCAGTTGATAAAATATTTTGAGAAATAAAGAAAAAAAAACTAGAGCTGATTTCAAGAAATATTTTGCAAGAATGTAGGATCCCCTCGCACTGTGCTGAAAGTCAGGATTGAATCAGGTACCTCAAGCTCTTCAGTCTAACGATCTCCCAACTGAGATATTTCAGCCAACAAGTCCCTGTGGCCTCCTGATGTATTATTAATAATTGTAGACGATACATACAGAACCTGGTCATTCTATTTTCGTTTATAGTTATGTGTTAAAGTGTCCAGTATCATTCAGCAGGTAACTTGGTCTGATGAGTGAATATCCTTTTTAGGGGACAAGGTAAGTAGAATTTTTTTTTCTAAACTCTGAATTGACTTATACTCTGAAACACAGACCTATATGGCCAGGGTGTACAAGCTATGTCATCTGACTACTGACAGTTTTGTATAAGGGGAATTGGAGGCTGATGCAGGCAAAGCTTTACTTTAAAATAAAGCAAGAAGTTGCAAATAAATGAGGCATAGTTGAATACAAGAGAGGTGGAAGCAAATTTGAAAGGAAGACAGAAAGTAAATAATATGTTGAATTGATTGTGTTGTTGATCAGATTGATGAAAGGTTTTGATAAAGAAGAGCGTTGATTTAACTCCAAACAGCTTTTGTGACATGAAAAGCAGAAGTTGAAATTGTGCCGAAACCCGGGATTGAACCAGGGACCTTTAGATCTTCAGTCTAACGCTCTCCCAACTGAGCTATTTCGGCCTGCTGGTAGTTTGGGTCTTCATCCTTTCTTTTAAACTTCCCAAGAAAATAGATGCTAAACCTCATGCTAGAGCTATGTTTTAAGATGTCCTGTATCATTCATCAGTTAACGGGTGCAATAGGTAAATAGCATTTTTCGGATCCAGGTTAGGTAGCTTTTTTTTTTACTCTGAATGGACTAGCACCATATTACACAGAGGTATTTGGCCTGAGTAGGTAAGCTATGGCATCTGAATACTGAAATCTGTGTTCAAGGAGAAGTGGAAGCTGATGCAGACAAGAGTTTACTTTACAAAAAAGCATGAAATAGGAAACATTTGTAGTCGAAGCTGAATGCAAGAGAGGTGGAAGCAAATTTAGAAGGAGGACAGAAAGACAATTCTATGTTGAATTGATCATGTTGTCGATCAGTTGATCAAATATTTTGATAAATAAAGAAAGAAAAACTTGAGCTGATACCAAGAAATATTTTGTGAGAAGCAAGAAACCTCTCAGACTTTTCCGAAACCCAGCATTGAAAAAGGGACTTTTAGATTTTCAATCTAACACTCTCCCAACTGAGCTATTTCATCCAGCTGGCCATTTTGGCTTTCTGTTGTATTTTTGATAATTGTTAAAGATAAATGCAGACCCTGGTCATTCTATCTGCATGTGCAGTTATGTGTTAAATTGTCCAATATTATTCAGCAGCTAAATTGGTCTGATGGGTGAATTTCCTTTTTAGGAGCCAAGTTAGTTAGAAGATGTTTGTAAACTATGAATGGACTTATACTCAGACACACAGACCTATATGGCGAGGGTAGGCAAACTAGGTCATCTGACTACTAACAGTTTTGTATAAGGGGAACTCGAGGCTGATGCAGGCACAGCTTTACTTTCAATTAAAGGAAGAATTGGCAAATAAAGCAGGTAAAGTTGAATACAAAAGAGGTGGAAGCAAGTTTGACAGAAAGACAGAATGTAAAAAATATGTTGAAATGGTTGTCTTATCGATCAGCTTGATAAAAGGTTTTGATCATTATAAACAATGTCAATATGAGTTGACTCAAAATAGTCTTTGTGGCATGCAAAGCAGAAGTTCAAAATGTGCCGAAACCCGGGATCGAACCAGGGACCTTTAGATCTTCAGTCTAATGCTCTCCCAACTGAGCTATTTCGGCCTGCCAGCAGCTATAGTATTCAGCCTCTTTTTTTGAACAATCCCAGAACAGAGATGCAGAACCTGGATTTTCAATCTGAGGTTAGAGCTGTGTTTTAATGTGTCCTGCATTGTTCAGCAGCTAACTGGTGAAATGGGTGAGTAGCGTTTTTGGGATAAATGTTAGGTCGTTTTTCTTTTAAAACTCTGAGTGGACCAGCACTGTATTACACAGACGTATGTCGCCTGAGTAGGTAAGCTATGTCATCTCAATACTGACAACTTTGTTCAAGGAGAAGTGAAAGCTGATGCAGACAAGAGTTTACTTTGAAAAAAGTATAAAATGGGATAAATTCGTCATCAAAGCTGATGGCAAGAGAGGTGGAAGCAAGTTTAGAAGGAGGACAGAAAGACAACTTTTTGTTGAAGTTATCATGATGTTGATCAGTTGATAAAATATTTTGAGAAATAAAGAAAAAAAAACTAGAGCTGATTTCAAGAAATATTTTGCAAGAATGTAGGATCCCCTCGCACTGTGCTGAAAGTCAGGATTGAATCAGGTACCTTAAGCTCTTCAGTCTAACGATCTCCCAACTGAGATATTTCAGCCAACAAGTCCCTGTGGCCTCCTGATGTATTATTAATAATTGTAGACGATACATACAGAACCTGGTCATTCTATTTTCGTTTATAGTTATGTGTTAAAGTGTCCAGTATCATTCAGCAGGTAACTTGGTCTGATGAGTGAATATCCTTTTTAGGGGACAAGGTAAGTAGATTTTTTTTTTCTAAACTCTGAATTGACTTATACTCTGAAACACAGACCTATATGGCCAGGGTGTACAAGCTATGTCATCTGACTACTGACAGTTTTGTATAAGGGGAATTGGAGGCTGATGCAGGCAAAGCTTTACTTTAAAATAAAGCAAGAAGTTGCAAATAAATGAGGCATAGTTGAATACAAGAGAGGTGGAAGCAAGTTTGAAAGGAAGACAGAAAGTAAATAATATGTTGAATTGATTGTTTGTTGATCAGATTGATAAAAGGTTTTGATAAAGAAGAGCGTTGATTTAACTCCAAACAGCTTTTGTGACATGAAAAGCAGAAGTTGAAATGGTGCCGAAACCCGGGATTGAACCAGGGACCTTTAGATCTTCAGTCTAACCCTCTCCCAACTGAGATATTTCGGCCTGCTGGTAGTTTGGGTCTTCATCCTTTCTTTTAAACTTCCCTAGAAAATAGATGCTCAACCTCATGCTAGAGCTATGTTTTAAGATGTCCTGTATCATTCATCAGTTAACGGGTGCAATAGGTAAATAGCATTTTTCGGATCCAGGTTAGGTAGCTTTTTTTTTTACTCTGAATGGACTAGCACCATATTACACAGAGGTATTTGGCCTGAGTAGGTAAGCTATGTCATCTGAATACTGAAATCTGTGTTCAAGGAGAAGTGGAAGCTGATGCAGACAAGAGTTTACTTTACAAAAAAGCATGAAATAGGAAACATTTGTAGTCGAAGCTGAATGCAAGAGAGGTGGAAGCAAATTTAGAAGGAGGACAGAAAGACAATTCTATGTTGAATTGATCATGTTGTCGATCAGTTGATCAAATATTTTGATAAATAAAGAAAGAAAAACTTGAGCTGATACCAAGAAATATTTTGTGAGAAGCAAGAAACCTCTCAGACTTTTCCGAAACCCAGCATTGAACAAGGGACTTTTAGATTTTCAATCTAACACTCTCCCAACTGAACTATTTCATCCAGCTGGCCATTTTGGCTTTCTGTTGTATTTTTGATAATTGTTAAAGATAAATACAGACCCTGGTCATTCTATCTGCATGTGCAGTTATGTGTTAAATTGTCCAATATTATTCAGCAGCTAAATTGGTCTGATGGGTGAATTTCTTTTTTAGGAGCCAAGTTAGTTAGAAGATGTTTGTAAACTATGAATGGACTTATACTCAGACACACAGACCTATATGGCGAGGGTAGGCAAACTAGGTCATCTGACTACTAACAGTTTTGTATAAGGGAAACTCGAGGCTGATGCAAGCAAAGCTTTACTTTCAATTAAAGGAAGAATTGGCAAATAAAGCAGGTAAAGTTGAATACAAGAGAGGTGGAAGCAAGTTTGACAGAAAGACAGAATGTAAAAAATATGTTGAAATGGTTGTCTTATCGATCAGCTTGATAAAAGGTTTTGATCATTATAAACAACGTCAATATGAGTTGACTGCAAATAGCATTTGTGGCATGCAAAGCAGAAGTTCAAAATGTGCCTAAACCCGGGATCGAACCAGGGACCTTTAGATCTTCAGTCTACTGCTCTCCCAACTGAGCTATTTCATCCAGCTGGCAATTTTGGCTTTCTGTTGTATTTTTTATAATTGTTAAAGATAAACGCAGAACCTGGTCACTCTATCTGCATGTGCAGTTATGTGTTAAATTGTCCAGTATTATTCAGTAGCTAAATTGGTCTGATGGGTGAATTTCCTTTTTAGGAGCCAAGTTAGTTAGATGATGTTTGTAAACTATGAATGGACTTATACTCAGAAACACAGACCTATCTGGCGAGGGTCGGCAAGCTAGGTCATCTGACTACTAACAGTTTTGTATAAGGGGAACTGGAGGCTGATGCAGGCAAAGCTTTACTTTCAATTAAAGGAGGAATTGGGAAATAAAGGAGGCAAAGTTGAATACAAGAGAGGTGGAAGCAAGTTTGAAAGAAAGACAGAAAGTAAATAATATGTTGAATTAATTGTATTGTCGATTATCTTGATAAAAGGTTTTGATCATTATAAACAAAGTCAATATGAGTTGACTCAAAATAGTCTTTGTGGCATGCAAAGCAGAAGTTCAAAATGTGCCGAAAACCGGGATCGAACCAGGGACCTTTAGATCTTCAGTCTAACGCTCTCCCAACTGAGCTATTTCGGCCTGCCAGCAGCTATAGTATTCAGCCTCTTTTTTGGACAATCCCAGAACAGAGATGCAGAACCTGGATTTTTAATCTGAGGTTAGAGCTGTGTTTTAATGTGTCCTGCATTGTTCAGCAGCTAACTGGTGAAATGGGTGAGTAGCGTTTTTGGGATAAATGTTAGGTCGTTTTTCTTTTAAAACTCTGAGTGGACCAGCACTGTATTACACAGACGTATGTCGCCTGAGTAGGTAAGCTATGTCATCTCAATACTGACAACTTTGTTCAAGGAGAAGTGAAAGCTGATGCAGACAAGAGTTTACTTTGAAAAAAGTATAAAATGGGATAAATTCGTCATCAAAGCTGATGGCAAGAGAGGTGGAAGCAAGTTTAGAAGGAGGACAGAAAGACAACTTTTTGTTGAAGTTATCATGTTGTTGATCAGTTGATAAAATATTTTGAGAAATAAAGAAAAAAAAACTAGAGCTGATTTCAAGAAATATTTTGCAAGAATGTAGGATCCCCTCGCACTGTGCTGAAAGTCAGGATTGAATCAGGTACCTTAAGCTCTTCAGTCTAACGATCTCCCAACTGAGATATTTCAGCCAACAAGTCCCTGTGGCCTCCTGATGTATTATTAATAATTGTAGACGATACATACAGAACCTGGTCATTCTATTTTCGTTTATAGTTATGTGTTAAAGTGTCCAGTATCATTCAGCAGGTAACTTGGTCTGATGAGTGAATATCCTTTTTAGGGGACAAGGTAAGTAGAATTTTTTTTTCTAAACTCTGAATTGACTTATACTCTGAAACACAGACCTATATGGCCAGGGTGTACAAGCTATGTCATCTGACTACTGACAGTTTTGTATAAGGGGAATTGGAGGCTGATGCAGGCAAAGCTTTACTTTAAAATAAAGCAAGAAGTTGCAAATAAATGAGGCATAGTTGAATACAAGAGAGGTGGAAGCAAGTTTGAAAGGAAGACAGAAAGTAAATAATATGCTGAATTGATTGTGTTGTTGATCAGATTGATGAAAGGTTTTGATAAAGAAGAGCGTTGATTTAACTCCAAACAGCTTTTGTGACATGAAAAGCAGAAGTTGAAATTGTGACGAAACCCGGGATTGAACAAGGGACCTTTAGATCTTCAGTCTAACGCTCTCCCAACTGAGCTATTTCGGCCTGCTGGTAGTTTGGGTCTTCATCCTTTCTTTTAAACTTCCCAAGAAAATAGATGCTCAACCTCATGCTAGAGCTATGTTTTAAGATGTCCTGTATCATTCATCAGTTAACGGGTGCAATAGGTAAATAGCATTTTTCGGATCCAGGTTAGGTAGCTTTTTTTTTTACTCTGAATGGACTAGCACCATATTACACAGAGGTATTTGGCCTGAGTAGGTAAGCTATGTCATCTGAATACTGAAATCTGTGTTCAAGGAGAAGTGGAAGCTGATGCAGACAAGAGTTTACTTTACAAAAAAGCATGAAATAGGAAACATTTGTAGTCGAAGCTGAATGCAAGAGAGGTGGAAGCAAATTTAGAAGGAGGACAGAAAGACAATTCTATGTTGAATTGATCATGTTGTCGATCAGTTGATCAAATATTTTGATAAATAAAGAAAGAAAAACTTGAGCTGATACCAAGAAATATTTTGTGAGAAGCAAGAAACCTCTCAGACTTTTCCGAAACCCAGCATTGAACAAGGGACTTTTAGATTTTCTATCTAACACTCTCCAAACTGAGCTATTTCATCCAGCTTGCCATTTTGGCTTTCTGTTGTATTTTTGATAATTGTTAAAGATAAATGCAGACCCTGGTCATTCTATCTGCATGTGCAGTTATGTGTTAAATTGTCCAATATTATTCAGAAGCTAAATTGGTCTGATGGGTGAATTTCCTTTTTAGGAGCCAAGTTAGTTAGAAGATGTTTGTAAACTATGAATGGACTTATACTCAGACACACAGACCTATATGGCGAGGGTAGGCAAACTAGGTCATCTGACTACTAACAGTTTTGTATAAGGGGAACTCGAGGCTGATGCAAGCAAAGCTTTACTTTCAATTAAAGGAAGAATTGGCAAATAAAGCAGGTAAAGTTGAATACAAGAGAGGTGGAAGCAAGTTTGACAGAAAGACAGAATGTAAAAAATACGTTGAAATGGTTGTCTTATCGATCAGCTTGATAAAAGGTTTTGATCATTATAAACAACGTCAATATGAGTTGACTCCAAATAGCATTTGTGGCATGCAAAGCAGAAGTTCAAAATGTGCCTAAACCCGGGATTGAACCAGGGACCTTTAGATCTTCAGTCTACTGCTCTCCCAACTGAGCTATTTCATCCAGCTGGCAATTTTGGCTTTCTGTTGTATTTTTTATAATTGTTAAAGATAAATGCAGAACCTGGTCACTCTATCTGCATGTGCAGTTATGTGTTAAATTGTCCAGTATTATTCAGTAGCTAAATTGGTCTGATGGGTGAATTTCCTTTTTAGGAGCCAAGTTAGTTAGATGATGTTTGTAAACTATGAATGGACTTATACTCAGAAACACAGACCTATCTGGCGAGGGTCGGCAAGCTAGGTCATCTGACTACTAACAGTTTTGTATAAGGGGAATTGGAGGCTGATGCAGGCAAAGCTTTACTTTCAATTAAAGGAAGAATTGGGAAATAAAGGAGGCAAAGTTGAATACAAGAGAGGTGGAAGCAAGTTTGAAAGAAAGACAGAAAGTAAATAATATGTTGAATAAATTGTATTGTCGATTATCTTGATAAAAGGTTTTGATCATTATAAACAAAGTCAATATGAGTTGACTCAAAATAGTCTTTGTGGCATGCAAAGCAGAAGTTCAAAATGTGCCGAAACCCGGGATCGAACCAGGGACCTTTAGATCTTCAGTCTAACGCTCTCCCAACTGAGCTATTTCGGCCTGCCAGCAGCTATAGTATTCAGCCTCTTTTTTTGAACAATCCCAGAACAGAGATGCAGAACCTGGATTTTCAATCTGAGGTTAGAGCTGTGTTTTAATGTGTCCTGCATTGTTCAGCAGCTAACTGGTGAAATGGGTGAGTAGCGTTTTTGGGATAAATGTTAGGTCGTTTTTCTTTTAAAACTCTGAGTGGACCAGCACTGTATTACACAGACGTATGTCGCCTGAGTAGGTAAGCTATGTCATCTCAATACTGACAACTTTGTTCAAGGAGAAGTGAAAGCTGATGCAGACAAGAGTTTACTTTGAAAAAAGTATAAAATGGGATAAATTCGTCATCAAAGCTGATGGCAAGAGAGGTGGAAGCAAGTTTAGAAGGAGGACAGAAAGACAACTTTTTGTTGAAGTTATCATGTTGTTGATCAGTTGATAAAATATTTTGAGAAATAAAGAAAAAAAAACTAGAGCTGATTTCAAGAAATATTTTGCAAGAATGTAGGATCCCCTCGCACTGTGCTGAAAGTCAGGATTGAATCAGGTACCTTAAGCTCTTCAGTCTAACGATCTCCCAACTGAGATATTTCAGCCAACAAGTCCTTGTGGCCTCCTAATGTATTATTAATAATTGTAGACGATACATACAGAACCTGGTCATTCTATTTTCGTTTATAGTTATGTGTTAAAGTGTCCAGTATCATTCAGCAGGTAACTTGGTCTGATGAGTGAATATCCTTTTTAGGGGACAAGGTAAGTAGAATTTTTTTTTCTAAACTCTGAATTGACTTATACTCTGAAACACAGACCTATATGGCCAGGGTGTACAAGCTATGTCATCTGACTACTGACAGTTTTGTATAAGGGGAATTGGAGGCTGATGCAGGCAAAGCTTTACTTTAAAATAAAGCAAGAAGTTGCAAATAAATGAGGCATAGTTGAATACAAGAGAGGTGGAAGCAAGTTTGAAAGGAAGACAGAAAGTAAATAATATGTTGAATTGATTGTGTTGTTGATCATATTGATGAAAGGTTTTGATAAAGAAGAGCATTGATTTAACTCCAAACAGCTTTTGTGACATGAAAAGCAGAAGTTGAAATTGTGCCGAAACCCGGGATTGAACCAGGGACCTTTAGATCTTCAGTCTAACGCTCTCCCAACTGACCTATTTCGGCCTGCTTGTAGTTTGGGTCTTCATCCTTTCTTTTAAACTTCCCAAGAAAATAGATGCTCAACCTCATGCTAGAGCTATGTTTTAAGATGTCCTGTATCATTCATCAGTTAACGGGTGCAATAGGTAAATAGCATTTTTCGGATCCAGGTTAGGTAGCTATTTTTTTTACTCTGAATGGACTAGCACCATATTACACAGAGGTATTTGGCCTGAGTAGGTAAGCTATGTCATCTGAATACTGAAATCTGTGTTCAAGGAGAAGTGGAAGCTGATGCAGACAAGAGTTTACTTTACAAAAAAGCATGAAATAGGAAACATTTGTAGTCGAAGCTGAATGCAAGAGAGGTGGAAGCAAATTTAGAAGGAGGACAGAAAGACAATTCTATGTTGAATTGATCATGTTGTCGATCAGTTGATCAAATATTTTGATAAATAAAGAAAGAAAAACTTGAGCTGATACCAAGAAATATTTTGTGAGAAGCAAGAAACCTCTCAGACTTTTCCGAAACCCAGCATTGAACAAGGGACTTTTAGATTTTCAATCTAACACTCTCCCAACTGAGCTATTTCATCCAGCTGGCCATTTTTGCTTTCTGTTGTATTTTTGATAATTGTTAAAGATAAATGCAGACCCTGGTCATTCTATCTGCATGTGCAGTTATGTGTTAAATTGTCCAATATTATTCAGCAGCTAAATTGGTCTGATGGGTGAATTTCCTTTTTAGGAGCCAAGTTAGTTAGAAGATGTTTGTAAACTATGAATGGACTTATACTCAGACACACAGACCTATATGGTGAGGGTAGGCAAACTAGGTCATCTGACTACTAACAGTTTTGTATAAGGGGAACTCGAGGCTGATGCAAGCAAAGCTTTACTTTCAATTAAAGGAAGAATTGGCAAATAAAGCAGGTAAAGTTGAATACAAGAGAGGTGGAAGCAAGTTTGACAGAAAGACAGAATGTAAAAAATATGTTGAAATGGTTGTCTTATCGATCAGCTTGATAAAAGGTTTTGATCATTATAAACAACGTCAATATGAGTTGACTCCAAATAGCATTTGTGGCATGCAAAGCAGAAGTTCAAAATGTGCCTAAACCCGGGATTGAACCAGGGACCTTTAGATCTTCAGTCTACTGCTCTCCCAACTGAGCTATTTCATCCAGCTGGCAATTTTGGCTTTCTGTTGTATTTTTTATAATTGTTAAAGATAAATGCAGAACCTGGTCACTCTATCTGCATGTGCAGTTATGTGTTAAATTGTCCAGTATTATTCAGTAGCTAAATTGGTCTGATGGGTGAATTTCCTTTTTAGGAGCCAAGTTAGTTAGATGATGTTTGTAAACTATGAATGGACTTATACTCAGAAACACAGACCTATATGGCGAGGGTCGGCAAGCTAGGTCATCTGACTACTAACAGTTTTGTATAAGGGGAACTGGAGGCTGATGCAGGCAAAGCTTTACTTTCAATTAAAGGAAGAATTGGGAAATAAAGGAGGCAAAGTTGAATACAAGAGAGGTGGAAGCAAGTTTGAAAGAAAGACAGAAAGTAGATAATATGTTGAATTAATTGTATTGTCGATTATCTTGATAAAAGGTTTTGATCATTATAAACAAAGTCAATATGAGTTGACTCAAAATAGTCTTTGTGGCATGCAAAGCAGAAGTTCAAAATGTGCCGAAACCCGGGATCGAACCAGGGACCTTTAGATCTTCAGTCTAACGCTCTCCCAACTGAGCTATTTCGGCCTGCCAGCAGCTATAGTATTCAGCCTCTTTTTTTGAACAATCCCAGAACAGAGATGCAGAACCTGGATTTTCAATCTGAGGTTAGAGCTGTGTTTTAATGTGTCCTGCATTGTTCAGCAGCTAACTGGTGAAATGGGTGAGTAGCGTTTTTGGGATAAATGTTAGGTCGTTTTTCTTTTAAAACTCTGAGTGGACCAGCACTGTATTACACAGACGTATGTCGCCTGAGTAGGTAAGCTATGTCATCTCAATACTGACAACTTTGTTCAAGGAGAAGTGAAAGCTGATGCAGACAAGAGTTTACTTTGAAAAAAGTATAAAATGGGATAAATTCGTCATCAAAGTTGATGGCAAGAGAGGTGGAAGCAAGTTTAGAAGGAGGACAGAAAGACAACTTTTTGTTGAAGTTATCATGTTGTTGATCAGTTGATAAAATATTTTGAGAAATAAAGAAAAAAAACTAGAGCTGATTTCAAGAAATATTTTGCAAGAATTAGGATCCCCTCGCACTGTGCTGAAAGTCAGGATTGAATCAGGTACCTTAAGCTCTTCAGTCTAACGATCTCCCAACTGAGATATTTCAGCCAACAAGTCCCTGTGGCCTCCTGATGTATTATTAATAATTGTAGACGATACATACAGAACCTGGTCATTCTATTTTCGTTTATAGTTATGTGTTAAAGTGTCCAGTATCATTCAGCAGGTAACTTGGTCTGATGAGTGAATATCCTTTTTAGGGGACAAGGTAGGTAGAATTTTTTTTTCTAAACTCTGAATTGACTTATACTCTGAAACACAGACCTATATGGCCAGGGTGTACAAGCTATGTCATCTGACTACTGACAGTTTTGTATAAGGGGAATTGGAGGCTGATGCAGGCAAAGCTTTACTTTAAAATAAAGCAAGAAGTTGCAAATAAATGAGGCATAATTGAATACAAGAGAGGTGGAAGTAAGTTTGAAAGGAAGACAGAAAGTAAATAATATGTTGAATTGATTGTGTTGTTGATCAGATTGATAAAAGGTTTTGATAAAGAAGAGCGTTGATTTAACTCCAAACAGCTTTTGTGACATGAAAAGCAGAAGTTGAAATTGTGCCGAAACCCGGGATTGAACCAGGGACCTTTAGATCTTCTGTCTAACACTCTCCCAACTGAGCTATTTCAGCCTGCTGGTAGTTTGGGTCTTCATCCTTTCTTTTAAACTTCCCAAGAAAATAGATGCTCAACCTCATGCTAGAGCTATGTTTTAAGATGTCCTGTATCATTCATCAGTTAACGGGTGCAATAGGTAAATAGCATTTTTCGGATCCAGGTTAGGTAGCTTTTGTTTTTTACTCTGAATGGACTAGCACCATATTACACAGAGGTATTTGGCCTGAGTAGGTAAGCTATGTCATCTGAATACTGAAATCTGTGTTCAAGGAGAAGTGGAAGCTGATGCAGACAAGAGTTTACTTTACAAAAAAGCATGAAATAGGAAACATTTGTAGTCGAAGCTGAATGCAAGAGAGGTGGAAGCAAATTTAGAAGGAGGACAGAAAGACAATTCTATGTTGAATTGATCATGTTTTCGATCAGTTGATCAAATATTTTGATAAATAAAGAAAGAAAAACTTGAGCTGATACCAAGAAATATTTTGTGAGAAGCAAGAAACCTCTCAGACTTTTCCGAAACCCAGCATTGAACAAGGGACTTTTAGATTTTCAATATAACACTCTCCCAACTGAGCTATTTCATCCAGCTGGCCATTTTGGCTTTCTGTTGTATTTTTGATAATTGTTAAAGATAAATGCAGACCCTGGTCATTCTATCTGCATGTGCAGTTATGTGTTAAATTGTCCAATATTATTCAGCAGCTAAATTGGTCTGATGGGTGAATTTCCTTTTTAGGAGCCAAGTTAGTTAGAAGATGTTTGTAAACTATGAATGGACTTATACTCAGACACACAGACCTATATGGCGAGGGTAGGCAAACTAGGTCATCTGACTACTAACAGTTTTGTATAAGGGGAACTCGAGGCTGATGCAGGCAAAGCTTTACTTTCAATTAAAGGAAGAATTGGCAAATAAAGCAGGTAAAGTTGAATACAAGAGAGGTGGAAGCAAGTTTGACAGAAAGACAGAATGTAAAAAATATGTTGAAATGGTTGTCTTATCGATCAGCTTGATAAAAGGTTTTGATCATTATAAACAACGTCAATATGAGTTGACTCCAAATAGCATTTGTGGCATGCAAAGCAAAAGTTCAAAATGTGCCTAAACCCGGGATTGAACCAGGGACCTTTAGATATTCAGTCTACTGCTCTCCCAACTGAGCTATTTCATCCAGCTGGCAAGTTTGGCTTTCTGTTGTATTTTTTATAATTGTTAAAGATAAATGCAGAACCTGGTCACTCTATCTGCGTGTGCAGTTATGTGTTAAATTGTCCAGTATTATTCAGTAGCTAAATTGGTCTGATGGGTGAATTTCCTTTTTAGGAGCCAAGTTAGTTAGATGATGTTTGTAAACTATGAATGGACTTATACTCAGAAACACAGACCTATATGGCGAGGGTCGGCAAGCTAGGTCATCTGACTACTAACAGTTTTGTATAAGGGGAACTGGAGGCTGATGCAGGCAAAGCTTTACTTTCAATTAAAGGAAGAATTGGGAAATAAAGGAGGCAAAGTTGAATACAAGAGAGGTGGAAGCAAGTTTGAAAGAAAGACAGAAAGTAAATAATATGTTGAATTAATTGTATTGTCGATTATCTTGATAAAAGGTTTTGATCATTATAAACAAAGTCAATATGAGTTGACTCAAAATAGTCTTTGTGGCATGCAAAGCAGAAGTTCAAAATGTGCCGAAACCCGGGATCGAACCAGGGACCTTTAGATCTTCAGTCTAACGCTCTCCCAACTGAGCTATTTCGGCCTGCCAGCAGTTATAGTATTCAGCCTCTTTTTTTGAACAATCCCAGAACAGAGATGCAGAACCTGGATTTTCAATCTGAGGTTAGAGCTGTGTTTTAATGTGTCCTGCATTGTTCAGCAGCTAACTGGTGAAATGGGTGAGTAGCGTTTTTGGGATAAATGTTAGGTCGTTTTTCTTTTAAAACTCTGAGTGGACCAGCACTGTATTACACAGACGTATGTCGCCTGAGTAGGTAAGCTATGTCATCTCAATACTGACAACTTTGTTCAAGGAGAAGTGAAAGCTGATGCAGACAAGAGTTTACTTTGAAAAAAGTATAAAATGGGATAAATTCGTCATCAAAGTTGATGGCAAGAGAGGTGGAAGCAAGTTTAGAAGGAGGACAGAAAGACAACTTTTTGTTGAAGTTATCATGTTGTTGATCAGTTGATAAAATATTTTGAGAAATAAAGAAAAAAAACTAGAGCTGATTTCAAGAAATATTTTGCAAGAATTAGGATCCCCTCGCACTGTGCTGAAAGTCAGGATTGAATCAGGTACCTTAAGCTCTTCAGTCTAACGATCTCCCAACTGAGATATTTCAGCCAACAAGTCCCTGTGGCCTCCTGATGTATTATTAATAATTGTAGACGATACATACAGAACCTGGTCATTCTATTTTCGTTTATAGTTATGTGTTAAAGTGTCCAGTATCATTCAGCAGGTAACTTGGTCTGATGAGTGAATATCCTTTTTAGGGGACAAGGTAGGTAGAATTTTTTTTTCTAAACTCTGAATTGACTTATACTCTGAAACACAGACCTATATGGCCAGGGTGTACAAGCTATGTCATCTGACTACTGACAGTTTTGTATAAGGGGAATTGGAGGCTGATGCAGGCAAAGCTTTACTTTAAAATAAAGCAAGAAGTTGCAAATAAATGAGGCATAATTGAATACAAGAGAGGTGGAAGTAAGTTTGAAAGGAAGACAGAAAGTAAATAATATGTTGAATTGATTGTGTTGTTGATCAGATTGATAAAAGGTTTTGATAAAGAAGAGCGTTGATTTAACTCCAAACAGCTTTTGTGACATGAAAAGCAGAAGTTGAAATTGTGCCGAAACCCGGGATTGAACCAGGGACCTTTAGATCTTCTGTCTAACGCTCTCCCAACTGAGCTATTTCAGCCTGCTGGTAGTTTGGGTCTTCATCCTTTCTTTTAAACTTCCCAAGAAAATAGATGCTCAACCTCATGCTAGAGCTATGTTTTAAGATGTCCTGTATCATTCATCAGTTAACGGGTGCAATAGGTAAATAGCATTTTTCGGATCCAGGTTAGGTAGCTTTTGTTTTTTACTCTGAATGGACTAGCACCATATTACACAGAGGTATTTGGCCTGAGTAGGTAAGCTATGTCATCTGAATACTGAAATCTGTGTTCAAGGAGAAGTGGAAGCTGATGCAGACAAGAGTTTACTTTACAAAAAAGCATGAAATAGGAAACATTTGTAGTCGAAGCTGAATGCAAGAGAGGTGGAAGCAAATTTAGAAGGAGGACAGAAAGACAATTCTATGTTGAATTGATCATGTTTTCGATCAGTTGATCAAATATTTTGATAAATAAAGAAAGAAAAACTTGAGCTGATACCAAGAAATATTTTGTGAGAAGCAAGAAACCTCTCAGACTTTTCCGAAACCCAGCATTGAACAAGGGACTTTTAGATTTTCAATATAACACTCTCCCAACTGAGCTATTTCATCCAGCTGGCCATTTTGGCTTTCTGTTGTATTTTTGATAATTGTTAAAGATAAATGCAGACCCTGGTCATTCTATCTGCATGTGCAGTTATGTGTTAAATTGTCCAATATTATTCAGCAGCTAAATTGGTCTGATGGGTGAATTTCCTTTTTAGGAGCCAAGTTAGTTAGAAGATGTTTGTAAACTATGAATGGACTTATACTCAGACACACAGACCTATATGGCGAGGGTAGGCAAACTAGGTCATCTGACTACTAACAGTTTTGTATAAGGGGAACTCGAGGCTGATGCAGGCAAAGCTTTACTTTCAATTAAAGGAAGAATTGGCAAATAAAGCAGGTAAAGTTGAATACAAGAGAGGTGGAAGCAAGTTTGACAGAAAGACAGAATGTAAAAAATATGTTGAAATGGTTGTCTTATCGATCAGCTTGATAAAAGGTTTTGATCATTATAAACAACGTCAATATGAGTTGACTCCAAATAGCATTTGTGGCATGCAAAGCAAAAGTTCAAAATGTGCCTAAACCCGGGATTGAACCAGGGACCTTTAGATATTCAGTCTACTGCTCTCCCAACTGAGCTATTTCATCCAGCTGGCAAGTTTGGCTTTCTGTTGTATTTTTTATAATTGTTAAAGATAAATGCAGAACCTGGTCACTCTATCTGCGTGTGCAGTTATGTGTTAAATTGTCCAGTATTATTCAGTAGCTAAATTGGTCTGATGGGTGAATTTCCTTTTTAGGAGCCAAGTTAGTTAGATGATGTTTGTAAACTATGAATGGACTTATACTCAGAAACACAGACCTATATGGCGAGGGTCGGCAAGCTAGGTCATCTGACTACTAACAGTTTTGTATAAGGGGAACTGGAGGCTGATGCAGGCAAAGCTTTACTTTCAATTAAAGGAAGAATTGGGAAATAAAGGAGGCAAAGTTGAATACAAGAGAGGTGGAAGCAAGTTTGAAAGAAAGACAGAAAGTAAATAATATGTTGAATTAATTGTATTGTTGATTATCTTGATAAAAGGTTTTGATCATTATAAACAAAGTCAATATGAGTTGACTCAAAATAGTCTTTGTGGCATGCAAAGCAGAAGTTCAAAATGTGCCGAAACCCGGGATCGAACCAGGGACCTTTAGATCTTCAGTCTAACGCACTCCCAACTGAGCTATTTCGGCCTGCCAGCAGCTATACTATTCAGCCTCTTTTTTTGAACAATCCCAGAACAGAGATGCAGAACCTGGATTTTCAATCTGAGGTTAGAGCTGTGTTTTAATGTGTCCTGCATTGTTCAGCAGCTAACTGGTGAAATGGGTGAGTAGCGTTTTTGGGATAAATGTTAGGTCGTTTTTCTTTTAAAACTCTAAGTGGACCAGCACTGTATTACACAGACGTATGTCGCCTGAGTAGGTAAGCTATGTCATCTCAATACTGACAACTTTGTTCAAGGAGAAGTGAAAGCTGATGCAGACAAGAGTTTACTTTGAAAAAAGTATAAAATGGGATAAATTCGTCATCAAAGCTGATGGCAAGAGAGGTGGAAGCAAGTTTAGAAGGAGGACAGAAAGACAACTTTTTGTTGAAGTTATCATGTTGTTGATCAGTTGATAAAATATTTTGAGAAATAAATAAAAAAAAACCTAGAGCTGATTTCAAGAAATATTTTGCAAGAATGTAGGATCCCCTCGCACTGTGCTGAAAGTCAGGATTGAATCAGGTACCTTAAGCTCTTCAGTCTAACGATCTCCCAACTGAGATATTTCAGCCAACAAGTCCCTGTGGCCTCCTGATGTATTATTAATAATTGTAGACGATACATACAGAACCTGGTCATTCTATTTTCGTTTATAGTTATGTGTTAAAGTGTCCAGTATCATTCAGCAGGTAACTTGGTCTGATGAGTGAATATCCTTTTTAGGGGACAATGTAGGTAGAATTTTTTTTTCTAAACTCTGAATTGACTTATACTCTGAAACACAGACCTATATGGCCAGGGTGTACAAGCTATGTCATCTGACTACTGACAGTTTTGTATAAGGGGAATTGGAGGCTGATGCAGGCAAAGCTTTACTTTAAAATAAAGCAAGAAGTTTCAAATAAATGAGGCATAGTTGAATACAAGAGAGGTGGAAGCAAGTTTGAAAGGAAGACAGAAAGTAAATAATATGTTGAATTGATTGTGTTGTTGATCAGATTGATAAAAGGTTTTGATAAAGAAGAGCGTTGATTTAACTCCAAACAGCTTTTGTGACATGAAAAGCAGAAGTTGAAATTGTGCCGAAACCCGGGATTGAACCAGGGACCTTTAGATCTTCAGTCTAACGCGCTCCCAACTGAGCTATTTCCGCCTGCTGGTAGGTTGGGTCTTCATCCTTTCTTATAAACTTCCCAAGAAAATAGATGCTCAACCTCATGCTAGAGCTATGTTTTAAGATGTCCTGTATCATTCATCAGTTAACGGGTGCAATAGGTAAATAGCATTTTTCGGATCCAGGTTAGGTAGCTTTTGTTTTTTACTCTGAATGTACTAGCACCATATTACACAGAGGTATTTGGCCTGAGTAGGTAAGCTATGTCATCTGAATACTGAAATCTGTGTTCAAGGAGAAGTGGAAGCTGATGCAGACAAGAGTTTACTTTACAAAAAAGCATGAAATAGGAAACATTTGTAGTCTAAGCTGAATGCAAGAGAGGTGGAAGCAAATTTAGAAGGAGGACAGAAAGACAATTCTATGTTGAATTGATCATGTTGTCGATCAGTTGATCAAATATTTTGATAAATAAAGAAAGAAAAACTTGAGCTGATACCAAGAAATATTTTGTGAGAAGCAAGAAACCTCTCAGACTTTTCCGAAACCCAGCATTGAACAAGGGACTTTTAGATTTTCAATCTAACACTCTCCCAACTGAGCTATTTCATCCAGCTGGCCATTTTGGCTTTCTGTTGTATTTTTGATAATTGTTAAAGATAAATGCAGACCCTGGTCATTCTATCTGCATGTGCAGTTATGTGTTAAATTGTCCAATATTATTCAGCAGCTAAATTGGTCTGATGGGTGAATTTCCTTTTTAGGAGCCAAGTTAGTTAGAAGATGTTTGTAAACTATGAATGGACTTATACTCAGACACACAGACCTATATGGCGAGGGTAGGCAAACTAGGTCATCTGACTACTAACAGTTTTGTATAAGGGGAACTCGAGGCTGATGCAGGCAAAGCTTTACTTTCAATTAAAGGAAGAATTGGCAAATAAAGCAGGTAAAGTTGAATACAAGAGAGGTGGAAGCAAGTTTGACAGAAAGACAGAATGTAAAAAATATGTTGAAATGGTTGTCTTATCGATCAGCTTGATAAAAGGTTTTGATCATTATAAACAACGTCAATATGAGTTGACTCCAAATAGCATTTGTGGCATGCAAAGCAGAAGTTCAAAATGTGCCTAAACCCGGGATTGAACCAGGGACCTTTAGATCTTCAGTCTACTGCTCTCCCAACTGAGCTATTTCATCCAGCTGGCAATTTTGGCATTCTGTTGTATTTTTTATAATTGTTAAAGATAAATGCAGAACCTGGTCACTCTATCTGCATGTGCAGTTACGTGTTAAATTGTCCAGTATTATTCAGTAGCTAAATTGGTCTGATGGGTGAATTTCCTTTTTAGGAGCCAAGTTAGTTAGATGATGTTTGTAAACTATGAATGGACTTATACTCAGAAACACAGACCTATATGGCGAGGGTCGGCAAGCTAGGTCATCTGACTACTAACAGTTTTGTATAAGGGGAACTGGAGGCTGATGCAGGCAAAGCTTTACTTTCAATTAAAGGAAGAATTGGGAAATAAAGGAGGCAAAGTTGAATACAAGAGAGGTGGAAGCAAGTTTGAAAGAAAGACAGAAAGTAAATAATATGTTGAATTAATTGTATTGTCGATTATCTTGATAAAAGGTTTTGATCATTATAAACAAAGTCAATATGAGTTGACTCAAAATAGTCTTTGTGGCATGCAAAGCAGAAGTTCAAAATGTGCCGAAACCCGGGATCGAACCAGGGACCTTTAGATCTTCAGTCTAACGCTCTCCCAACTGAGCTATTTCGGCCTGCCAGCAGTTATAGTATTCAGCCTCTTTTTTTGAACAATCCCAGAACAGAGATGCAGAACCTGGATTTTCAATCTGAGGTTAGAGCTGTGTTTTAATGTGTCCTGCATTGTTCAGCAGCTAACTGGTGAAATGGGTGAGTAGCGTTTTTGGGATAAATGTTAGGTCGTTTTTCTTTTAAAACTCTGAGTGGACCAGCACTGTATTACACAGACGTATGTCGCCTGAGTAGGTAAGCTATGTCATCTCAATACTGACAACTTTGTTCAAGGAGAAGTGAAAGCTGATGCAGACAAGAGTTTACTTTGAAAAAAGTATAAAATGGGATAAATTCGTCATCAAAGCTGATGGCAAGAGAGGTGGAAGCAAGTTTAGAAGGAGGACAGAAAGACAACTTTTTGTTGAAGTTATCATGTTGTTGATCAGTTGATAAAATATTTTGAGAAATAAAGAAAAAAAACTAGAGCTGATTTCAAGAAATATTTTGCAAGAATGTAGGATCCCCTCGCACTGTGCTGAAAGTCAGGATTGAATCAGGTACCTTAAGCTCTTCAGTCTAACGATCTCCCAACTGAGATATTTCAGCCAACAAGTCCCTGTGGCCTCCTGATGTATTATTAATAATTGTAGACGATACATACAGAACCTGGTCATTCTATTTTCGTTTATAGTTATGTGTTAAAGTGTCCAGTATCATTCAGCAGGTAACTTGGTCTGATGAGTGAATATCCTTTTTAGGGGACAAGGTAGGTAGAATTTTTTTTTCTAAACTCTGAATTGACTTATACTCTGAAACACAGACCTATATGGCCAGGGTGTACAAGCTATGTCATCTGACTACTGACAGTTTTGTATAAGGGGAATTGGAGGCTGATGCAGGCAAAGCTTTACTTTAAAATAAAGCAAGAAGTTGCAAATAAATGAGGCATAATTGAATACAAGAGAGGTGGAAGCAAGTTTGAAAGGAAGACAGAAAGTAAATAATATGTTGAATTGATTGTGTTGTTGATCAGATTGATAAAAGGTTTTGATAAAGAAGAGCGTTGATTTAACTCCAAACAGCTTTTGTGACATGAAAAGCAGAAGTTGAAATTGTGCCGAAACCCGGGATTGAACCAGGGACCTTTAGATCTTCTGTCTAACGCTCTCCCAACTGAGCTATTTCAGCCTGCTGGTAGTTTGGGTCTTCATCCTTTCTTTTAAACTTCCCAAGAAAATAGATGCTCAACCTCATGCTAGAGCTATGTTTTAAGATGTCCTGTATCATTCATCAGTTAACGGGTGCAATAGGTAAATAGCATTTTTCGGATCCAGGTTAGGTAGCTTTTGTTTTTTACTCTGAATGGACTAGCACCATATTACACAGAGGTATTTGGCCTGAGTAGGTAAGCTATGTCATCTGAATACTGAAATCTGTGTTCAAGGAGAAGTGGAAGCTGATGCAGACAAGAGTTTACTTTACAAAAAAGCATGAAATAGGAAACATTTGTAGTCGAAGCTGAATGCAAGAGAGGTGGAAGCAAATTTAGAAGGAGGACAGAAAGACAATTCTATGTTGAATTGATCATGTTGTCGATCAGTTGATCAAATATTTTGATAAATAAAGAAAGAAAAACTTGAGCTGATACCAAGAAATATTTTGTGAGAAGCAAGAAACCTCTCAGACTTTTCCGAAACCCAGCATTGAACAAGGGACTTTTAGATTTTCAATCTAACACTCTCCCAACTGAGCTATTTCATCCAGCTGGCCATTTTGGCTTTCTGTTGTATTTTTGATAATTGTTAAAGATAAATGCAGACCCTGGTCATTCTATCTGCATGTGCAGTTATGTGTTAAATTGTCCAATATTATTCAGCAGCTAAATTGGTCTGATGGGTGAATTTCCTTTTTAGGAGCCAAGTTAGTTAGAAGATGTTTGTAAACTATGAATGGACTTATACTCAGACACACAGACCTATATGGCGAGGGTAGGCAAACTAGGTCATCTGACTACTAACAGTTTTGTATAAGGGGAACTCGAGGCTGATGCAGGCAAAGCTTTACTTTCAATTAAAGGAAGAATTGGCAAATAAAGCAGGTAAAGTTGAATACAAGAGAGGTGGAAGCAAGTTTGACAGAAAGACAGAATGTAAAAAATATGTTGAAATGGTTGTCTTATCGATCAGCTTGATAAAAGGTTTTGATCATTATAAACAACGTCAATATGAGTTGACTCCAAATAGCATTTGTGGCATGCAAAGCAAAAGTTCAAAATGTGCCTAAACCCGGGATTGAACCAGGGACCTTTAGATATTCAGTCTACTGCTCTCCCAACTGAGCTATTTCATCCAGCTGGCAAGTTTGGCTTTCTGTTGTATTTTTTATAATTGTTAAAGATAAATGCAGAACCTGGTCACTCTATCTGCGTGTGCAGTTATGTGTTAAATTGTCCAGTATTATTCAGTAGCTAAATTGGTCTGATGGGTGAATTTCCTTTTTAGGAGCCAAGTTAGTTAGATGATGTTTGTAAACTATGAATGGACTTATACTCAGAAACACAGACCTATATGGCGAGGGTCGGCAAGCTAGGTCATCTGACTACTAACAGTTTTGTATAAGGGGAACTGGAGGCTGATGCAGGCAAAGCTTTACTTTCAATTAAAGGAAGAATTGGGAAATAAAGGAGGCAAAGTTGAATACAAGAGAGGTGGAAGCAAGTTTGAAAGAAAGACAGAAAGTAAATAATATGTTGAATTAATTGTATTGTTGATTATCTTGATAAAAGGTTTTGATCATTATAAACAAAGTCAATATGAGTTGACTCAAAATAGTCTTTGTGGCATGCAAAGCAGAAGTTCAAAATGTGCCGAAACCCGGGATCGAACCAGGGACCTTTAGATCTTCAGTCTAACGCACTCCCAACTGAGCTATTTCGGCCTGCCAGCAGATATAGTATTCAGCCTCTTTTTTTGAACAATCCCAGAACAGAGATGCAGAACCTGGATTTTCAATCTGAGGTTAGAGCTGTGTTTTAATGTGTCCTGCATTGTTCAGCAGCTAACTGGTGAAATGGGTGAGTAGCGTTTTTGGGATAAATGTTAGGTCGTTTTTCTTTTAAAACTCTAAGTGGACCAGCACTGTATTACACAGACGTATGTCGCCTGAGTAGGTAAGCTATGTCATCTCAATACTGACAACTTTGTTCAAGGAGAAGTGAAAGCTGATGCAGACAAGAGTTTACTTTGAAAAAAGTGTAAAATGGGATAAATTCGTCATCAAAGCTGATGGCAAGAGAGGTGGAAGCAAGTTTAGAAGGAGGACAGAAAGACAACTTTTTGTTGAAGTTATCATGTTGTTGATCAGTTGATAAAATATTTTGAGAAATAAAGAAAAAAAAACCTAGAGCTGATTTCAAGAAATATTTTGCAAGAATGTAGGATCCCCTCGCACTGTGCTGAAAGTCAGGATTGAATCAGGTACCTTAAGCTCTTCAGTCTAACGATCTCCCAACTGAGATATTTCAGCCAACAAGTCCCTGTGGCCTCCTGATGTATTATTAATAATTGTAGACGATACATACAGAACCTGGTCATTCTATTTTCGTTTATAGTTATGTGTTAAAGTGTCCAGTATCATTCAGCAGGTAACTTGGTCTGATGAGTGAATATCCTTTTTAGGGGACAATGTAGGTAGAATTTTTTTTTCTAAACTCTGAATTGACTTATACTCTGAAACACAGACCTATATGGCCAGGGTGTACAAGCTATGTCATCTGACTACTGACAGTTTTGTATAAGGGGAATTGGAGGCTGATGCAGGCAAAGCTTTACTTTAAAATAAAGCAAGAAGTTTCAAATAAATGAGGCATAGTTGAATACAAGAGAGGTGGAAGCAAGTTTGAAAGGAAGACAGAAAGTAAATAATATGTTGAATTGATTGTGTTGTTGATCAGATTGATAAAAGGTTTTGATAAAGAAGAGCGTTGATTTAACTCCAAACAGCTTTTGTGACATGAAAAGCAGAAGTTGAAATTGTGCAGAAACCCGGGATTGAACCAGGGACCTTTAGATCTTCAGTCTAACACGCTCCCAACTGAGCTATTTCCGCCTGCTGGTAGGTTGGGTCTTCATCCTTTCTTTTAAACTTCCCAAGAAAATAGATGCTCAACCTCATGCTAGAGCTATGTTTTAAGATGTCCTGTATCATTCATCAGTTAACGGGTGCAATAGGTAAATAGCATTTTTCGGATCCAGGTTAGGTAGCTTTTGTTTTTTACTCTGAATGTACTAGCACCATATTACACAGAGGTATTTGGCCTGAGTAGGTAAGCTATGTCATCTGAATACTGAAATCTGTGTTCAAGGAGAAGTGGAAGCTGATGCAGACAAGAGTTTACTTTACAAAAAAGCATGAAATAGGAAACATTTGTAGTCTAAGCTGAATGCAAGAGAGGTGGAAGCAAATTTAGAAGGAGGACAGAAAGACAATTCTATGTTGAATTGATCATGTTGTCGATCAGTTGATCAAATATTTTGATAAATAAAGAAAGAAAAACTTGAGCTGATACCAAGAAATATTTTGTGAGAAGCAAGAAACCTCTCAGACTTTTCCGAAACCCAGCATTGAACAAGGGACTTTTAGATTTTCAATCTAACACTCTCCCAACTGAGCTATTTCATCCAGCTGGCCATTTTGGCTTTCTGTTGTATTTTTGATAATTGTTAAAGATAAATGCAGACCCTGGTCATTCTATCTGCATGTGCAGTTATGTGTTAAATTGTCCAATATTATTCAGCAGCTAAATTGGTCTGATGGGTGAATTTCCTTTTTAGGAGCCAAGTTAGTTAGAAGATGTTTGTAAACTATGAATGGACTTATACTCAGACACACAGACCTATATGGCGAGGGTAGGCAAACTAGGTCATCTGACTACTAACAGTTTTGTATAAGGGGAACTCGAGGCTGATGCAGGCAAAGCTTTACTTTCAATTAAAGGAAGAATTGGCAAATAAAGCAGGTAAAGTTGAATACAAGAGAGGTGGAAGCAAGTTTGACAGAAAGACAGAATGTAAAAAATATGTTGAAATGGTTGTCTTATCGATCAGCTTGATAAAAGGTTTTGATCATTATAAACAACGTCAATATGAGTTGACTCCAAATAGCATTTGTGGCATGCAAAGCAGAAGTTCAAAATGTGCCTAAACCCGGGATTGAACCAGGGACCTTTAGATCTTCAGTCTACTGCTCTCCCAACTGAGCTATTTCATCCAGCTGGCAATTTTGGCATTCTGTTGTATTTTTTATAATTGTTAAAGATAAATGCAGAACCTGGTCACTCTATCTGCATGTGCAGTTATGTGTTAAATTGTCCAGTATTATTCAGTAGCTAAATTGGTCTGATGGGTGAATTTCCTTTTTAGGAGCCAAGTTAGTTAGATGATGTTTGTAAACTATGAATGGACTTATACTCAGAAACACAGACCTATATGGCGAGGGTCGGCAAGCTAGGTCATCTGACTACTAACAGTTTTGTATAAGGGGAACTGGAGGCTGATGCAGGCAAAGCTTTACTTTCAATTAAAGGAAGAATTGGGAAATAAAGGAGGCAAAGTTGAATACAAGAGAGGTGGAAGCAAGTTTGAAAGAAAGACAGAAAGTAAATAATATGTTGAATTAATTGTATTGTCGATTATCTTGATAAAAGGTTTTGATCATTATAAACAAAGTCAATATGAGTTGACTCAAAATAGTCTTTGTGGCATGCAAAGCAGAAGTTCAAAATGTGCCGAAACCCGGGATCGAACCAGGGACCTTTAGATCTTCAGTCTAACGCTCTCCCAACTGAGCTATTTCGGCCTACTAGCAGTTATAGTATTCAGCCTCTTTTTTTGAACAATCCCAGAACAGAGATGCAGAACCTGGATTTTCAATCTGAGGTTAGAGCTGTGTTTTAATGTGTCCTGCATTGTTCAGCAGCTAACTGGTGAAATGGGTGAGTAGCGTTTTTGGGATAAATGTTAGGTCGTTTTTCTTTTAAAACTCTGAGTGGACCAGCACTGTATTACACAGACGTATGTCGCCTGAGTAGGTAAGCTATGTCATCTCAATACTGACAACTTTGTTCAAGGAGAAGTGAAAGCTGATGCAGACAAGAGTTTACTTTGAAAAAAGTATAAAATGGGATAAATTCGTCATCAAAGCTGATGGCAAGAGAGGTGGAAGCAAGTTTAGAAGGAGGACAGAAAGACAACTTTTTGTTGAAGTTATCATGTTGTTGATCAGTTGATAAAATATTTTGAGAAATAAAGAAAAAAAAACTAGAGCTGATTTCAAGAAATATTTTGCAAGAATGTAGGATCCCCTCGCACTGTGCTGAAAGTCAGGATTGAATCAGGTACCTTAAGCTCTTCAGTCTAACGATCTCCCAACTGAGATATTTCAGCCAACAAGTCCCTGTGGCCTCCTGATGTATTATTAATAATTGTAGACGATACATACAGAACCTGGTCATTCTATTTTCGTTTATAGTTATGTGTTAAAGTGTCCAGTATCATTCAGCAGGTAACTTGGTCTGATGTGTGAATATCCTTTTTAGGGGACAAGGTAGGTAGAATTTTTTTTTCTAAACTCTGAATTGACTTATACTCTGAAACACAGACCTATATGGCCAGGGTGTACAAGCTATGTCATCTGACTACTGACAGTTTTGTATAAGGGGAATTGGAGGCTGATGCAGGCAAAGCTTTACTTTAAAATAAAGCAAGAAGTTGCAAATAAATGAGGCATAGTTGAATACAAGAGAGGTGGAAGCAAGTTTGAAAGGAAGACAGAAAGTAAATAATATGTTGAATTGATTGTGTTGTTGATCAGATTGATGAAAGGTTTTGATAAAGAAGAGCGTTGATTTAACTCCAAACAGCTTTTGTGACATGAAAAGCAGAAGTTGAAATTGTGCCGAAACCCAGGATTGAATCAGGGACCTTTAGATCTTCACTCTAACGCTCTCCCAACTGAGCTATTTCAGCCTGCTGGTAGTTTGGGTCTTCATCCTTTCTTTTAAACTTCCCAAGAAAATAGATGCTCATCCTCATGCTAGAGCTATGTTTTAAGATGTCCTGTATCATTCATCAGTTAACGGGTGCAATAGGTAAATAGCATTTTTCGGATCCAAGTTAGGTAGCTTTTTTTTTTACTCTGAATGGACTAGCACCATATTACACAGAGGTATTTGGCCTGAGTAGGTAAGCTATGTCATCTGAATACTGAAATCTGTGTTCAAGGAGAAGTGGAAGCTGATGCAGACAAGAGTTTACTTTACAAAAAAGCATGAAATAGGAAACATTTGTAGTCGAAGCTGAATGCAAGAGAGGTGGAAGCAAATTTAGAAGGAGGACAGAAAGACAATTCTATGTTGAATTGATCATGTTGTCGATCAGTTGATCAAATATTTTGATAAATAAAGAAAGAAAAACTTGAGCTGATACCAAGAAATATTTTGTGAGAAGCAAGAAACCTCTCAGACTTTTCCGAAACCCAGCATTGAACAAGGGACTTTTAGATTTTCAATCTAACACTCTCCCAACTGAGCTATTTCATCCAGCTGGCCATTTTGGCTTTCTGTTGTATTTTTGATAATTGTTAAAGATAAATGCAGACCCTGGTCATTCTATCTGCATGTGCAGTTATGTGTTAAATTGTCCAATATTATTCAGCAGCTAAATTGGTCTGATGGGTGAATTTCCTTTTTAGGAGCCAAGTTAGTTAGAAGATGTTTGTAAACTATGAATGGACTTATACTCAGACACACAGACCTATATGGCGAGGGTAGGCAAACTAGGTCATCTGACTACTAACAGTTTTGTATAAGGGGAACTCGAGGCTGATGCAGGCAAAGCTTTACTTTCAATTAAAGGAAGAATTGGCAAATAAAGCAGGTAAAGTTGAATACAAGAGAGGTGGAAGCAAGTTTGACAGAAAGACAGAATGTAAAAAATATGTTGAAATGGTTGTCTTATCGAATAGCTTGATAAAAGATTTTGATCATTATAAACAACGTCAATATGAGTTGACTCCAAATAGCATTTGTGGCATGCAAAGCAGAAGTTCAAAATGTGCCTAAACCCGGGATTGAACCAGGGACCTTTAGATCTTCAGTCTACTGCTCTCCCAACTGAGCTATTTCATCCAGCTGGCAATTTCGGCTTTCTGTTGTATTTTTTATAATTGTTAAAGATAAATGCAGAACCTGGTCACTCTATCTGCATGTGCAGTTATGTGTTAAATTGTCCAGTATTATTCAGTAGCTAAATTGGTCTGATGGGTGAATTTCCTTTTTAGGAGCCAAGTTAGTTAGATGATGTTTGTAAACTATGAATGTACTTATACTCAGAAACACAGACCTATATGGCGAGGGTCGGCAAGCTAGGTCATCTGACTACTAACAGTTTTGTATAAGGGGAACTGGAGGCTGATGCAGGCAAAGCTTTACTTTCAATTAAAGGAAGAATTGGCAAATAAAGCAGGTAAAGTTGAATACAAGAGAGGTGGAAGCAAGTTTGAAAGAAAGACAGAAAGTAAATAATATGTTGAATTAATTGTATTGTCGATTATCTTGATAAAAGGTTTTGATCATTATAAACAAAGTCAATATGAGTTGACTCAAAATAGTTTTTGTGGCATGCAAAGCAGAAGTTCAAAACGTGCCGAAACCCGGGATCGAACCAGGGACCTTTAGATCTTCAGTCTAACACTCTCCCAATTGAGCTATTTCGGCCTGCCAGCAGCTATAGTATTCAGCCTCTTTTTTTGAACAATCCCAGAACAGAGATGCAGAACCTGGATTTTCAATCTGAGGTTAGAGCTGTGTTTTAATGTGTCCTGCATTGTTCAGCAGCTAACTGGTGAAATGGGTGAGTAGCGTTTTTGGGATAAATGTTAGGTCGTTTTTCTTTTAAAACTCTGAGTGGACCAGCACTGTATTACACAGACGTATGTCGCCTGAGTAGGTAAGCTATGTCATCTCAATACTGACAACTTTGTTCAAGGAGAAGTGAAAGCTGATGCAGACAAGAGTTTACTTTGAAAAAAGTATAAAATGGGATAAATTCGTCATCAAAGTTGATGGCAAGAGAGGTGGAAGCAAGTTTAGAAGGAGGACAGAAAGACAACTTTTTGTTGAAGTTATCATGTTGTTGATCAGTTGATAAAATATTTTGAGAAATAAAGAAAAAAAACTAGAGCTGATTTCAAGAAATATTTTGCAAGAATGTAGGATCCCCTCGCACTGTGCTGAAAGTCAGGATTGAATCAGGTACCTTAAGCTCTTCAGTCTAACGATCTCCCAACTGAGATATTTCAGCCAACAAGTCCCTGTGGCCTCCTGATGTATTATTAATAATTGTAGACGATACATACAGAACCTGGTCATTCTATTTTCGTTTATAGTTATGTGTTAAAGTGTCCAGTATCATTCAGCAGGTAACTTGGTCTGATGAGTGAATATCCTTTTTAGGGGACAAGGTAGGAAGAATTTTTTTTTCTAAACTCTGAATTGACTTATACTCTGAAACACAGACCTATATGGCCAGGGTGTACAAGCTATGTCATCTGACTACTGACAGTTTTGTATAAGGGGAATTGGAGGCTGATGCAGGCAAAGCTTTACTTTAAAATAAAGCAAGAAGTTGCAAATAAATGAGGCATAATTGAATACAAGAGAGGTGGAAGTAAGTTTGAAAGCAAGACAGAAAGTAAATAATATGTTGAATTGATTGTGTTGTTGATCAGATTGATAAAAGGTTTTGATAAAGAAGAGCGTTGATTTAACTCCAAACAGCTTTTGTGACATGAAAAGCAGAAGTTGAAATTGTGCCGAAACCCGGGATTGAACCAGGGACCTTTAGATCTTCTGTCTAACGCTCTCCCAACTGAGCTATTTCAGCCTGCTGGTAGTTTGGGTCTTCATCCTTTCTTTTAAACTTCCCAAGAAAATAGATGCTCAACCTCATGCTAGAGCTATGTTTTAAGATGTCCTGTATCATTCATCAGTTAACGGGTGCAATAGGTAAATAGCATTTTTCGGATCCAGGTTAGGTAGCTTTTGTTTTTTACTCTGAATGGACTAGCACCATATTACACAGAGGTATTTGGCCTGAGTAGGTAAGCTATGTCATCTGAATACTGAAATCTGTGTTCAAGGAGAAGTGGAAGCTGATGCAGACAAGAGTTTACTTTACAAAAAAGCATGAAATAGGAAACATTTGTAGTCGAAGCTGAATGCAAGAGAGGTGGAAGCAAACTTAGAAGGAGGACAGAAAGACAATTCTATGTTGAATTGATCATGTTGTCGATCAGTTGATCAAATATTTTGATAAATAAAGAAAGAAAAACTTGAGCTGATACCAAGAAATATTTTGTGAGAAGCAAGAAACCTCTCAGACTTTTCCGAAACCCAGCATTGAACAAGGGACTTTTAGATTTTCAATATAACACTCTCCCAACTGAGCTATTTCATCCAGCTGGCCATTTTGGCTTTCTGTTGTATTTTTGATAATTGTTAAAGATAAATGCAGACCCTGGTCATTCTATCTGCATGTGCAGTTATGTGTTAAATTGTCCAATATTATTCAGCAGCTAAATTGGTCTGATGGGTGAATTTCCTTTTTAGGAGCCAAGTTAGTTAGAAGATGTTTGTAAACTATGAATGGACTTATACTCAGACACACAGACCTATATGGCGAGGGTAGGCAAACTAGGTCATCTGACTACTAACAGTTTTGTATAAGGGGAACTCGAGGCTGATGCAGGCAAAGCTTTACTTTCAATTAAAGGAAGAATTGGCAAATAAAGCAGGTAAAGTTGAATACAAGAGAGGTGGAAGCAAGTTTGACAGAAAGACAGAATGTAAAAAATATGTTGAAATGGTTGTCTTATCGATCAGCTTGATAAAAGGTTTTGATCATTATAAACAACGTCAATATGAGTTGACTCCAAATAGCATTTGTGGCATGCAAAGCAAAAGTTCAAAATGTGCCTAAACCCGGGATTGAACCAGGGACCTTTAGATATTCAGTCTACTGCTCTCCCAACTGAGCTATTTCATCCAGCTGGCAAGTTTGGCTTTCTGTTGTATTTTTTATAATTGTTAAAGATAAATGCAGAACCTGGTCACTCTATCTGCGTGTGCAGTTATGTGTTAAATTGTCCAGTATTATTCAGTAGCTAAATTGGTCTGATGGGTGAATTTCCTTTTTAGGAGCCAAGTTAGTTAGATGATGTTTGTAAACTATGAATGGACTTATACTCAGAAACACAGACCTATATGGCGAGGGTCGGCAAGCTAGGTCATCTGACTACTAACAGTTTTGTATAAGGGGAACTGGAGGCTGATGCAGGCAAAGCTTTACTTTCAATTAAAGGAAGAATTGGGAAATAAAGGAGGCAAAGTTGAATACAAGAGAGGTGGAAGCAAGTTTGAAAGAAAGACAGAAAGTAAATAATATGTTGAATTAATTGTATTGTTGATTATCTTGATAAAAGGTTTTGATCATTATAAACAAAGTCAATATGAGTTGACTCAAAATAGTCTTTGTGGCATGCAAAGCAGAAGTTCAAAATGTGCCGAAACCCGGGATCGAACCAGGGACCTTTAGATCTTCAGTCTAACGCACTCCCAACTGAGCTATTTCGGCCTGCCAGCAGCTATAGTATTCAGCCTCTTTTTTTGAACAATCCCAGAACAGAGATGCAGAACCTGGATTTTCAATCTGAGGTTAGAGCTGTGTTTTAATGTGTCCTGCATTGTTCAGCAGCTAACTGGTGAAATGGGTGAGTAGCGTTTTTGGGATAAATGTTAGGTCGTTTTTCTTTTAAAACTCTAAGTGGACCAGCACTGTATTACACAGACGTATGTCGCCTGAGTAGGTAAGCTATGTCATCTCAATACTGACAACTTTGTTCAAGGAGAAGTGAAAGCTGATGCAGACAAGAGTTTACTTTGAAAAAAGTATAAAATGGGATAAATTCGTCATCAAAGCTGATGGCAAGAGAGGTGGAAGCAAGTTTAGAAGGAGGACAGAAAGACAACTTTTTGTTGAAGTTATCATGTTGTTGATCAGTTGATAAAATATTTTGAGAAATAAAGAAAAAAAAACCTAGAGCTGATTTCAAGAAATATTTTGCAAGAATGTAGGATCCCCTCGCACTGTGCTGAAAGTCAGGATTGAATCAGGTACCTTAAGCTCTTCAGTCTAACGATCTCCCAACTGAGATATTTCAGCCAACAAGTCCCTGTGGCCTCCTGATGTATTATTAATAATTGTAGACGATACATACAGAACCTGGTCATTCTATTTTCGTTTATAGTTATGTGTTAAAGTGTCCAGTATCATTCAGCAGGTAACTTGGTCTGATGAGTGAATATCCTTTTTAGGGGACAATGTAGGTAGAATTTTTTTTTCTAAACTCTGAATTGACTTATACTCTGAAACACAGACCTATATGGCCAGGGTGTACAAGCTATGTCATCTGACTACTGACAGTTTTGTATAAGGGGAATTGGAGGCTGATGCAGGCAAAGCTTTACTTTAAAATAAAGCAAGAAGTTTCAAATAAATGAGGCATAGTTGAATACAAGAGAGGTGGAAGCAAGTTTGAAAGGAAGACAGAAAGTAAATAATATGTTGAATTGATTGTGTTGTTGATCAGATTGATAAAAGGTTTTGATAAAGAAGAGCGTTGATTTAACTCCAAACAGCTTTTGTGACATGAAAAGCAGAAGTTGAAATTGTGCCGAAACCCGGGATTGAACCAGGGACCTTTAGATCTTCAGTCTAACGCGCTCCCAACTGAGCTATTTCCGCCTGCTGGTAGGTTGGGTCTTCATCCTTTCTTTTAAACTTCCCAAGAAAATAGATGCTCAACCTCATGCTAGAGCTATGTTTTAAGATGTCCTGTATCATTCATCAGTTAACGGGTGCAATAGGTAAATAGCATTTTTCGGATCCAGGTTAGGTAGCTTTTGTTTTTTACTCTGAATGTACTAGCACCATATTACACAGAGGTATTTGGCCTGAGTAGGTAAGCTATGTCATCTCAATACTGAAATCTGTGTTCAAGGAGAAGTGGAAGCTGATGCAGACAAGAGTTTACTTTACAAAAAAGCATGAAATAGGAAACATTTGTAGTCTAAGCTGAATGCAAGAGAGGTGGAAGCAAATTTAGAAGGAGGACAGAAAGACAATTCTATGTTGAATTGATCATGTTGTCGATCAGTTGATCAAATATTTTGATAAATAAAGAAAGAAAAACTTGAGCTGATACCAAGAAATATTTTGTGAGAAGCAAGAAACCTCTCAGACTTTTCCGAAACCCAGCATTGAACAAGGGACTTTTAGATTTTCAATCTAACACTCTCCCAACTGAGCTATTTCATCCAGCTGGCCATTTTGGCTTTCTGTTGTATTTTTGATAATTGTTAAAGATAAATGCAGACCCTGGTCATTCTATCTGCATGTGCAGTTATGTGTTAAATTGTCCAATATTATTCAGCAGCTAAATTGGTCTGATGGGTGAATTTCCTTTTTAGGAGCCAAGTTAGTTAGAAGATGTTTGTAAACTATGAATGGACTTATACTCAGACACACAGACCTATATGGCGAGGGTAGGCAAACTAGGTCATCTGACTACTAACAGTTTTGTATAAGGGGAACTCGAGGCTGATGCAGGCAAAGCTTTACTTTCAATTAAAGGAAGAATTGGCAAATAAAGCAGGTAAAGTTGAATACAAGAGAGGTGGAAGCAAGTTTGACAGAAAGACAGAATGTAAAAAATATGTTGAAATGGTTGTCTTATCGATCAGCTTGATAAAAGGTTTTGATCATTATAAACAACGTCAATATGAGTTGACTCCAAATAGCATTTGTGGCATGCAAAGCAGAAGTTCAAAATGTGCCTAATTCCGGGATTGAACCAGGGACCTTTAGATCTTCAGTCTACTGCTCTCCCAACTGAGCTATTTCATCCAGCTGGCAATTTTGGCATTCTGTTGTATTTTTTATAATTGTTAAAGATAAATGCAGAACCTGGTCACTCTATCTGCATGTGCAGTTATGTGTTAAATTGTCCAGTATTATTCAGTAGCTAAATTGGTCTGATGGGTGAATTTCCTTTTTAGGAGCCAAGTTAGTTAGATGATGTTTGTAAACTATGAATGGACTTATACTCAGAAACACAGACCTATATGGCGAGGGTCGGCAAGCTAGGTCATCTGACTACTAACAGTTTTGTATAAGGGGAACTGGAGGCTGATGCAGGCAAAGCTTTACTTTCAATTAAAGGAAGAATTGGGAAATAAAGGAGGCAAAGTTGAATACAAGAGAGGTGGAAGCAAGTTTGAAAGAAAGACAGAAAGTAAATAATATGTTGAATTAATTGTATTGTCGATTATCTTGATAAAAGGTTTTGATCATTATAAACAAAGTCAATATGAGTTGACTCAAAATAGTCTTTGTGGCATGCAAAGCAGAAGTTCAAAATGTGCCGAAACCCGGGATCGAACCAGGGACCTTTAGATCTTCAGTCTAACGCTCTCCCAACTGAGCTATTTCGGCCTGCCAGCAGTTATAGTATTCAGCCTCTTTTTTTGAACAATCCCAGAACAGAGATGCAGAACCTGGATTTTCAATCTGAGGTTAGAGCTGTGTTTTAATGTGTCCTGCATTGTTCAGCAGCTAACTGGTGAAATGGGTGAGTAGCGTTTTTGGGATAAATGTTAGGTCGTTTTTCTTTTAAAACTCTGAGTGGACCAGCACTGTATTACACAGACGTATGTCGCCTGAGTAGGTAAGCTATGTCATCTCAATACTGACAACTTTGTTCAAGGAGAAGTGAAAGCTGATGCAGACAAGAGTTTACTTTGAAAAAAGTATAAAATGGGATAAATTCGTCATCAAAGCTGATGGCAAGAGAGGTGGAAGCAAGTTTAGAAGGAGGACAGAAAGACAACTTTTTGTTGAAGTTATCATGTTGTTGATCAGTTGATAAAATATTTTGAGAAATAAAGAAAAAAAACTAGAGCTGATTTCAAGAAATATTTTGCAAGAATGTAGGATCCCCTCGCACTGTGCTGAAAGTCAGGATTGAATCAGGTACCTTAAGCTCTTCAGTCTAACGATCTCCCAACTGAGATATTTCAGCCAACAAGTCCCTGTGGCCTCCTGATGTATTATTAATAATTGTAGACGATACATACAGAACCTGGTCATTCTATTTTCGTTTATAGTTATGTGTTAAAGTGTCCAGTATCATTCAGCAGGTAACTTGGTCTGATGAGTGAATATCCTTTTTAGGGGACAAGGTAGGTAGAATTTTTTTTTCTAAACTCTGAATTGACTTATACTCTGAAACACAGACCTATATGGCCAGGGTGTACAAGCTATGTCATCTGACTACTGACAGTTTTGTATAAGGGGAATTGGAGGCTGATGCAGGCAAAGCTTTACTTTAAAATAAAGCAAGAAGTTGCAAATAAATGAGGCATAATTGAATACAAGAGAGGTGGAAGCAAGTTTGAAAGGAAGACAGAAAGTAAATAATATGTTGAATTGATTGTGTTGTTGATCAGATTGATAAAAGGTTTTGATAAAGAAGAGCATTGATTTAACTCCAAACAGCTTTTGTGACATGAAAAGCAGAAGTTGAAATTGTGCCGAAACCCGGGATTGAACCAGGGACCTTTAGATCTTCTGTCTAACGCTCTCCCAACTGAGCTATTTCAGCCTGCTGGTAGTTTGGGTCTTCATCCTTTCTTTTAAACTTCCCAAGAAAATAGATGCTCAACCTCATGCTAGAGCTATGTTTTAAGATGTCCTGTATCATTCATCAGTTAACGGGTGCAATAGGTAAATAGCATTTTTCGGATCCAGGTTAGGTAGCTTTTGTTTTTTACTCTGAATGGACTAGCACCATATTACACAGAGGTATTTGGCCTGAGTAGGTAAGCTATGTCATCTGAATACTGAAATCTGTGTTCAAGGAGAAGTGGAAGCTGATGCAGACAAGAGTTTACTTTACAAAAAAGCATGAAATAGGAAACATTTGTAGTCGAAGCTGAATGCAAGAGAGGTGGAAGCAAATTTAGAAGGAGGACAGAAAGACAATTCTATGTTGAATTGATCATGTTGTCGATCAGTTGATCAAATATTTTGATAAATAAAGAAAGAAAAACTTGAGCTGATACCAAGAAATATTTTGTGAGAAGCAAGAAACCTCTCAGACTTTTCCGAAACCCAGCATTGAACAAGGGACTTTTAGATTTTCAATATAACACTCTCCCAACTGAGCTATTTCATCCAGCTGGCCATTTTGGCTTTCTGTTGTATTTTTGATAATTGTTAAAGATAAATGCAGACCCTGGTCATTCTATCTGCATGTGCAGTTATGTGTTAAATTGTCCAATATTATTCAGCAGCTAAATTGGTCTGATGGGTGAATTTCCTTTTTAGGAGCCAAGTTAGTTAGAAGATGTTTGTAAACTATGAATGGACTTATACTCAGACACACAGACCTATATGACGAGGGTAGGCAAACTAGGTCATCTGACTACTAACAGTTTTGTATAAGGGGAACTCGAGGCTGATGCAGGCAAAGCTTTACTTTCAATTAAAGGAAGAATTGGCAAATAAAGCAGGTAAAGTTGAATACAAGAGAGGTGGAAGCAAGTTTGACAGAAAGACAGAATGTAAAAAATATGTTGAAATGGTTGTCTTATCGATCAGCTTGATAAAAGGTTTTGATCATTATAAACAACGTCAATATGAGTTGACTCCAAATAGCATTTGTGGCATGCAAAGCAAAAGTTCAAAATGTGCCTAAACCCGGGATTGAACCAGGGACCTTTAGATATTCAGTCTACTGCTCTCCCAACTGAGCTATTTCATCCAGCTGGCAAGTTTGGCTTTCTGTTGTATTTTTTATAATTGTTAAAGATAAATGCAGAACCTGGTCACTCTATCTGCGTGTGCAGTTATGTGTTAAATTGTCCAGTATTATTCAGTAGCTAAATTGGTCTGATGGGTGAATTTCCTTTTTAGGAGCCAAGTTAGTTAGATGATGTTTGTAAACTATGAATGGACTTATACTCAGAAACACAGACCTATATGGCGAGGGTCGGCAAGCTAGGTCATCTGACTACTAACAGTTTTGTATAAGGGGAACTGGAGGCTGATGCAGGCAAAGCTTTACTTTCAATTAAAGGAAGAATTGGGAAATAAAGGAGGCAAAGTTGAATACAAGAGAGGTGGAAGCAAGTTTGAAAGAAAGACAGAAAGTAAATAATATGTTGAATTAATTGTATTGTTGATTATCTTGATAAAAGGTTTTGATCATTATAAACAAAGTCAATATGAGTTGACTCAAAATAGTCTTTGTGGCATGCAAAGCAGAAGTTCAAAATGTGCCGAAACCCGGGATCGAACCAGGGACCTTTAGATCTTCAGTCTAACGCACTCCCAACTGAGCTATTTCGGCCTGCCAGCAGCTATAGTATTCAGCCTCTTTTTTTGAACAATCCCAGAACAGAGATGCAGAACCTGGATTTTCAATCTGAGGTTACAGCTGTGTTTTAATGCGTCCTGCATTGTTCAGCAGCTAACTGGTGAAATGGGTGAGTAGCGTTTTTGGGATAAATGTTAGGTCGTTTTTCTTTTAAAACTCTAAGTGGACCAGCACTGTATTACACAGACGTATGTCGCCTGAGTAGGTAAGCTATGTCATCTCAATACTGACAACTTTGTTCAAGGAGAAGTGAAAGCTGATGCAGACAAGAGTTTACTTTGAAAAAAGTATAAAATGGGATAAATTCGTCATCAAAGCTGATGGCAAGAGAGGTGGAAGCAAGTTTAGAAGGAGGACAGAAAGACAACTTTTTGTTGAAGTTATCATGTTGTTGATCAGTTGATAAAATATTTTGAGAAATAAAGAAAAAAAACTAGAGCTGATTTCAAGAAATATTTTGCAAGAATGTAGGATCCCCTCGCACTGTGCTGAAAGTCAGGATTGAATCAGGTACCTTAAGCTCTTCAGTCTAACGATCTCCCAACTGAGATATTTCAGCCAACAAGTCCCTGTGGCCTCCTGATGTATTATTAATAATTGTAGACGATACATACAGAACCTGGTCATTCTATTTTCGTTTATAGTTATGTGTTAAAGTGTCCAGTATCATTCAGCAGGTAACTTGGTCTGATGAGTGAATATCCTTTTTAGGGGACAAGGTAGGTAGAATTTTTTTTTCTAAACTCTGAATTGACTTATACTCTGAAACACAGACCTATATGGCCAGGGTGTACAAGCTATGTCATCTGACTACTGACAGTTTTGTATAAGGGGAATTGGAGGCTGATGCAGGCAAAGCTTTACTTTAAAATAAAGCAAGAAGTTGCAAATAAATGAGGCATAATTGAATACAAGAGAGGTGGAAGCAAGTTTGAAAGGAAGACAGAAAGTAAATAATATGTTGAATTGATTGTGTTGTTGATCAGATTGATAAAAGGTTTTGATAAAGAAGAGCGTTGATTTAACTCCAAACAGCTTTTGTGACATGAAAAGCAGAAGTTGAAATTGTGCCGAAACCCGGGATTGAACCAGGGACTTTTAGATCTTCTGTCTAACGCTCTCCCAACTGAGCTATTTCAGCCTGCTGGTAGTTTGGGTCTTCATCCTTTCTTTTAAACTTCCCAAGAAAATAGATGCTCAACCTCATGCTAGAGCTATGTTTTAAGATGTCCTGTATCATTCATCAGTTAACGGGTGCAATAGGTAAATAGCATTTTTCGGATCCAGGTTAGGTAGCTTTTGTTTTTTACTCTGAATGGACTAGCACCATATTACACAGAGGTATTTGGCCTGAGTAGGTAAGCTATGTCATCTGAATACTGAAATCTGTGTTCAAGGAGAAGTGGAAGCTGATGCAGACAAGAGTTTTCTTTACAAAAAAGCATGAAATAGGAAACATTTGTAGTCGAAGCTGAATGCAAGAGAGGTGGAAGCAAATTTAGAAGGAGGACAGAAAGACAATTCTATGTTGAATTGATCATGTTGTCGATCAGTTGATCAAATATTTTGATAAATAAAGAAAGAAAAACTTGAGCTGATACCAAGAAATATTTTGTGAGAAGCAAGAAACCTCTCAGACTTTTCCGAAACCCAGCATTGAACAAGGGACTTTTAGATTTTCAATATAACACTCTCCCAACTGAGCTATTTCATCCAGCTGGCCATTTTGGCTTTCTGTTGTATTTTTGATAATTGTTAAAGATAAATGCAGACCCTGGTCATTCTATCTGCATGTGCAGTTATGTGTTAAATTGTCCAATATTATTCAGCAGCTAAATTGGTCTGATGGGTGAATTTCCTTTTTAGGAGCCAAGTTAGTTAGAAGATGTTTGTAAACTATGAATGGACTTATACTCAGACACACAGACCTATATGGCGAGGGTAGGCAAACTAGGTCATCTGACTACTAACAGTTTTGTATAAGGGGAACTCGAGGCTGATGCAGGCAAAGCTTTACTTTCAATTAAAGGAAGAATTGGCAAATAAAGCAGGTAAAGTTGAATACAAGAGAGGTGGAAGCAAGTTTGACAGAAAGACAGAATGTAAAAAATATGTTGAAATGGTTGTCTTATCGATCAGCTTGATAAAAGGTTTTGATCATTATAAACAACGTCAATATGAGTTGACTCCAAATAGCATTTGTGGCATGCAAAGCAAAAGTTCAAAATGTGCCTAAACACGGGATTGAACCAGGGACCTTTAGATATTCAGTCTACTGCTCTCCCAACTGAGCTATTTCATCCAGCTGGCAAGTTTGGCTTTCTGTTGTATTTTTTATAATTGTTAAAGATAAATGCAGAACCTGGTCACTCTATCTGCGTGTGCAGTTATGTGTTAAATTGTCCAGTATTATTCAGTAGCTAAATTGGTCTGATGGGTGAATTTCCTTTTTAGGAGCCAAGTTAGTTAGATGATGTTTGTAAACTATGAATGGACTTATACTCAGAAACACAGACCTATATGGCGAGGGTCGGCAAGCTAGGTCATCTGACTACTAACAGTTTTGTATAAGGGGAACTGGAGGCTGATGCAGGCAAAGCTTTACTTTCAATTAAAGGAAGAATTGGGAAATAAAGGAGGCAAAGTTGAATACAAGAGAGGTGGAAGCAAGTTTGAAAGAAAGACAGAAAGTAAATAATATGTTGAATTAATTGTATTGTTGATTATCTTGATAAAAGGTTTTGATCATTATAAACAAAGTCAATATGAGTTGACTCAAAATAGTCTTTGTGGCATGCAAAGCAGAAGTTCAAAATGTGCCGAAACCCGGGACCTTTAGATCTTCAGTCTAACGCACTCCCAACTGAGCTATTTCGGCCTGCCAGCAGCTATAGTATTCAGCCTCTTTTTTTGAACAATCCCAGAACAGAGATGCAGAACCTGGATTTTCAATCTGAGGTTAGAGCTGTGTTTTAATGTGTCCTGCATTGTTCAGCAGCTAACTGGTGAAATGGGTGAGTAGCGTTTTTGGGATAAATGTTAGGTCGTTTTTCTTTTAAAACTCTAAGTGGACCAGCACTGTATTACACAGACGTATGTCGCCTGAGTAGGTAAGCTATGTCATCTCAATACTGACAACTTTGTTCAAGGAGAAGTGAAAGCTGATGCAGACAAGAGTTTACTTTGAAAAAAGTATAAAATGGGATAAATTCGTCATCAAAGCTGATGGCAAGAGAGGTGGAAGCAAGTTTAGAAGGAGGACAGAAAGACAACTTTTTGTTGAAGTTATCATGTTGTTGATCAGTTGATAAAATATTTTGAGAAATAAATAAAAAAAAACCTAGAGCTGATTTCAAGAAATATTTTGCAAGAATGTAGGATCCCCTCGCACTGTGCTGAAAGTCAGGATTGAATCAGGTACCTTAAGCTCTTCAGTCTAACGATCTCCCAACTGAGATATTTCAGCCAACAAGTCCCTGTGGCCTCCTGATGTATTATTAATAATTGTAGACGATACATACAGAACCTGGTCATTCTATTTTCGTTTATAGTTATGTGTTAAAGTGTCCAGTATCATTCAGCAGGTAACTTGGTCTGATGAGTGAATATCCTTTTTAGGGGACAATGTAGGTAGAATTTTTTTTTCTAAACTCTGAATTGACTTATACTCTGAAACACAGACCTATATGGCCAGGGTGTACAAGCTATGTCATCTGACTACTGACAGTTTTGTATAAGGGGAATTGGAGGCTGATGCAGGCAAAGCTTTACTTTAAAATAAAGCAAGAAGTTTCAAATAAATGAGGCATAGTTGAATACAAGAGAGGTGGAAGCAAGTTTGAAAGGAAGACAGAAAGTAAATAATATGTTGAATTGATTGTGTTGTTGATCAGATTGATAAAAGGTTTTGATAAAGAAGAGCGTTGATTTAACTCCAAACAGCTTTTGTGACATGAAAAGCAGAAGTTGAAATTGTGCCGAAACCCGGGATTGAACCAGGGACCTTTAGATCTTCAGTCTAACACGCTCCCAACTGAGCTATTTCCGCCTGCTGGTAGGTTGGGTCTTCATCCTTTCTTTTAAACTTCCCAAGAAAATAGATGCTCAACCTCATGCTAGAGCTATGTTTTAAGATGTCCTGTATCATTCATCAGTTAACGGGTGCAATAGGTAAATAGCATTTTTCGGATCCAGGTTAGGTAGCTTTTGTTTTTTACTCTGAATGTACTAGCACCATATTACACAGAGGTATTTGGCCTGAGTAGGTAAGCTATGTCATCTGAATACTGAAATCTGTGTTCAAGGAGAAGTGGAAGCTGATGCAGACAAGAGTTTACTTTACAAAAAAGCATGAAATAGGAAACATTTGTAGTCTAAGCTGAATGCAAGAGAGGTGGAAGCAAATTTAGAAGGAGGACAGAAAGACAATTCTATGTTGAATTGATCATGTTGTCGATCAGTTGATCAAATATTTTGATAAATAAAGAAAGAAAAACTTGAGCTGATACCAAGAAATATTTTGTGAGAAGCAAGAAACCTCTCAGACTTTTCCGAAACCCAGCATTGAACAAGGGACTTTTAGATTTTCAATCTAACACTCTCCCAACTGAGCTATTTCATCCAGCTGGCCATTTTGGCTTTCTGTTGTATTTTTGATAATTGTTAAAGATAAATGCAGACCCTGGTCATTCTATCTGCATGTGCAGTTATGTGTTAAATTGTCCAATATTATTCAGCAGCTAAATTGGTCTGATGGGTGAATTTCCTTTTTAGGAGCCAAGTTAGTTAGAAGATGTTTGTAAACTATGAATGGACTTATACTCAGACACACAGACCTATATGGCGAGGGTAGGCAAACTAGGTCATCTGACTACTAACAGTTTTGTATAAGGGGAACTCGAGGCTGATGCAGGCAAAGCTTTACTTTCAATTAAAGGAAGAATTGGCAAATAAAGCAGGTAAAGTTGAATACAAGAGAGGTGGAAGCAAGTTTGACAGAAAGACAGAATGTAAAAAATATGTTGAAATGGTTGTCTTATCGATCAGCTTGATAAAAGGTTTTGATCATTATAAACAACGTCAATATGAGATGACTCCAAATAGCATTTGTGGCATGCAAAGCAGAAGTTCAAAATGTGCCTAAACCCGGGATTGAACCAGGGACCTTTAGATCTTCAGTCTACTGCTCTCCCAACTGAGCTATTTCATCCAGCTGGCAATTTTGGCATTCTGTTGTATTTTTTATAATTGTTAAAGATAAATGCAGAACCTGGTCACTCTATCTGCATGTGCAGTTATGTGTTAAATTGTCCAGTATTATTCAGTAGCTAAATTGGTCTGATGGGTGAATTTCCTTTTTAGGAGCCAAGTTAGTTAGATGATGTTTGTAAACTATGAATGGACTTATACTCAGAAACACAGACCTATATGGCGAGGGTCGGCAAGCTAGGTCATCTGACTACTAACAGTTTTGTATAAGGGGAACTGGAGGCTGATGCAGGCAAAGCTTTACTTTCAATTAAAGGAAGAATTGGGAAATAAAGGAGGCAAAGTTGAATACAAGAGAGGTGGAAGCAAGTTTGAAAGAAAGACAGAAAGTAAATAATATGTTGAATTAATTGTATTGTCGATTATCTTGATAAAAGGTTTTGATCATTATAAACAAAGTCAATATGAGTTGACTCAAAATAGTCTTTGTGGCATGCAAAGCAGAAGTTCAAAATGTGCCGAAACCCGGGATCGAACCAGGGACCTTTAGATCTTCAGTCTAACGCTCTCCCAACTGAGCTATTTCGGCCTGCCAGCAGTTATAGTATTCAGCCTCTTTTTTTGAACAATCCCAGAACAGAGATGCAGAACCTGGATTTTCAATCTGAGGTTAGAGCTGTGTTTTAATGTGTCCTGCATTGTTCAGCAGCTAACTGGTGAAATGGGTGAGTAGCGTTTTTGGGATAAATGTTAGGTCGTTTTTCTTTTAAAACTCTGAGTGGACCAGCACTGTATTACACAGACGTATGTCGCCTGAGTAGGTAAGCTATGTCATCTCAATACTGACAACTTTGTTCAAGGAGAAGTGAAAGCTGATGCAGACAAGAGTTTACTTTGAAAAAAGTATAAAATGGGATAAATTCGTCATCAAAGCTGATGGCAAGAGAGGTGGAAGCAAGTTTAGAAGGAGGACAGAAAGACAACTTTTTGTTGAAGTTATCATGTTGTTGATCAGTTGATAAAATATTTTGAGAAATAAAGAAAAAAAAACTAGAGCTGATTTCAAGAAATATTTTGCAAGAATGTAGGATCCCCTCGCACTGTGCTGAAAGTCAGGATTGAATCAGGTACCTTAAGCTCTTCAGTCTAACGATCTCCCAACTGAGATATTTCAGCCAACAAGTCCCTGTGGCCTCCTGATGTATTATTAATAATTGTAGACGATACATACAGAACCTGGTCATTCTATTTTCGTTTATAGTTATGTGTTAAAGTGTCCAGTATCATTCAGCAGGTAACTTGGTCTGATGTGTGAATATCCTTTTTAGGGGACAAGGTAGGTAGAATTTTTTTTTCTAAACTCTGAATTGACTTATACTCTGAAACACAGACCTATATGGCCAGGGTGTACAAGCTATGTCATCTGACTACTGACAGTTTTGTATAAGGGGAATTGGAGGCTGATGCAGGCAAAGCTTTACTTTAAAATAAAGCAAGAAGTTGCAAATAAATGAGGCATAGTTGAATACAAGAGAGGTGGAAGCAAGTTTGAAAGGAAGACAGAAAGTAAATAATATGTTGAATTGATTGGAGTTAAATCAACGCTCTTCTTTATCAAAACCTTTTATCAATCTGATCAACAACACAAACAGCTTTTGTGACATGAAAAGCAGAAGTTGAAATTGTGCCGAAACCCGGGATTGAACCAGGGACCTTTAGATCTTCAGTCTAACACTCTCCCAACTGAGCTATTTAAGCCTGCTGGTAGTTTGGGTCTTCATCCTTTCTTTTAAACTTCCCAAGAAAATAGATGCTCAACCTCATGCTAGAGCTATGTTTTAAGATGTCCTGTATCATTCATCAGTTAACGGGTGCAATAGGTAAATAGCATTTTTCGGATCCAGGTTAGGTAGCTTTTTTTTTTACTCTGAATGGACTAGCACCATATTACACAGAGGTATTTGGCCTGAGTAGGTAAGCTATGTCATCTGAATACTGAAATCTGTGTTCAAGGAGAAGTGGAAGCTGATGCAGACAAGAGTTTACTTTACAAAAAAGCATGAAATAGGAAACATTTGTAGTCGAAGCTGAATGCAAGAGAGGTGGAAGCAAATTTAGAAGGAGGACAGAAAGACAATTCTATGTTGAATTGATCATGTTGTCGATCAGTTGATCAAATATTTTGATAAATAAAGAAAGAAAAACTTGAGCTGATACCAAGAAATATTTTGTGAGAAGCAAGAAACCTCTCAGACTTTTCCGAAACCCAGCATTGAACAAGGGACTTTTAGATTTTCAATCTAACACTCTCCCAACTGAGCTATTTCATCCAGCTGGCCATTTTGGCTTTCTGTTGTATTTTTGATAATTGTTAAAGATAAATGCAGACCCTGGTCATTCTATCTGCATGTGCAGTTATGTGTTAAATTGTCCAATATTATTCAGCAGCTAAATTGGTCTGATGGGTGAATTTCCTTTTTAGGAGCCAAGTTAGTTAGAAGATGTTTGTAAACTATGAATGGACTTATACTCAGACACACAGACCTATATGGCGAGGGTAGGCAAACTAGGTCATCTGACTACTAACAGTTTTGTATAAGGGGAACTCGAGGCTGATGCAGGCAAAGCTTTACTTTCAATTAAAGGAAGAATTGGCAAATAAAGCAGGTAAAGTTGAATACAAGAGAGGTGGAAGCAAGTTTGACAGAAAGACAGAATGTAAAAAATATGACTCATTGGAACCCCTCTGAGGCGGAAAGCCGGAGGTTTTGTAAACTGCTTTGCATTTTTAAAACTGTCACCTTTTGTGTTGTTATTTTAAAAATAAGACGATCTAAGCTCACCTGTTAGAAAGCGCTGCTGTTACGCGCTAAGTCAGACCCTCCAGATTCAGGGGAAAACGCCCTCACCGCCAGCGCGGCAAAGGTGTAGCCACGCCCACTGCGAGGCCACGCCCACCGACCGAGTACATAAACGCTTGAAAGCGCATCGATCACTACTCATTGGAACCCCTCTGAGGCGGAAAGCCGGAGGTTTTGTAAACTGCTTTGCATTTTTAAAACTGTCACCTTTTGTGTTGTTATTTTAAAAATAAGACGATCTAAGCTCACCTGTTAGAAAGCGCTGCTGTTACGCGCTAAGTCAGACCCTCCAGATTCAGGGGAAAACGCCCTCACCGCCAGCGCGGCAAAGGTGTAGCCACGCCCACTGCGAGGCCACGCCCACCGACCGAGTACATAAACGCTTGATAGCGCAACAATCACTACTCATTGGAACCCCTCTGAGGCGGAAAGCCGGAGGTTTTGTAAACTGCTTTGCATTTTTAAAACTGTCACCTTTTGTGTTGTTATTTTAAAAATAAGACGATCTAAGCTCACCTGTTAGAAAGCGCTGCTGTTACGCGCTAAGTCAGACCCTCCAGATTCAGGGGAAAACGCCCTCACCGTCAGCGCGGCAAAGGTGTAGCCACGCCCACTGCAAGGCCACGCCCATAACAACTATTACAAATGTGCCGACCTCCCCAGCGCAGCGGACGAGCGCAGCGGGAGCGCCGATTGCGCGCCGAAGGCGCGCCTAAGGCAAGCCCGTCTGCGCCCGTCCGCGGCAGACCGGGGCCTGGGGCCATAACCCCTGGTCATAATTACACATATTCCACTTCCTCATTGCTGTCACTTAGGCCCACTGATAGCGCCGGACTCGCCCCACCCGCTTTTGTTCTAAAGCGTGCCACCACTCACGGCATTTTGAAGCCCGAATTCTCTCTCGGCAAGGCTCCTAAGCCTAGGTCCTATGTACCTCATTTTTCACCCAATGACTCTGAGGCCATTCTCAAATGCCTATATCTAAACACCAGATCCATGGTTAAACACCATTTGGATATCTTTCTCTTGCTCCAGGCTGAACAACCTGATTTTTTGTTTCTCTCTGAGACTTGGCTCACCGAGGGTTCCCTACCCGACATTTTAGCGGCAGTTCCCTCAAACTACTATATTCTACATGTCGATAGACCAGCCGGTAAAAGAGGTGGGGGGGTTGCTGCGATTATTCGCAGCACCCACAAAGTCTCCTCTTTACCATCCTTCGACATATTAGGAACAGACAACCTGATCTTTAAAATGGATACTAATACTGGATCATTACTTCTCATCCTTATATATCGCCCCCCTCAAAATATGCCCTCTTTTGCGGCATCCCTAGCTGAACAACTTGCCCCTCTGATAATCTCCCATAATAAAATCGTGTTGCTGGGAGACTTCAACCTTTGGCTGGACTCTGCCGAGTCTGACTCTCAGGCAGCTACGCTGAAAGAAACCCTCCTCGATATGAACCTTATTCAACATATTCACCTTCCAACTCATGACAAAGGGCATAGCCTAGATCAAATCTGGTCCCAAAACATTTCCTTGGCTATTAAGTCTATCACGCCCTGTATTTGGTCGGATCATTATCTGATCAACTTTACTATGACCACCGGGAAAAGTAGAAATCCCCTGCCCAAGCTAGGAGGAAAAACTAGAAGATGGAAGAATGTTGATGTCCCCGCTTTTATTGGTTCATTAACTTCCTCCCTTCCCCCGCTTGATCAGGACATCGAAAAGATGGAAGAAGCTTTCTCAGGATGGCTACTCCAGGCAGCGGACGCTCACGCCCCCTGTACCTACTTTCCACGCGCCCGCACCAATGACGCCCACAGGTGGTTTACACCCCTTCTGAAAACTCATAAACTTGAAGTCCGTCAATTGGAGCGAAAGTGGCGAATAGCCTATTTAGAACAAGATAGGGCTAACTATTGCAAGGCTCGTAAAAATTACCAAAAGCTTATTTTAAAATACAAAACCGACTATTTTTCGGAAAAAATTCTTAAGGCTCATAATAAATCCAAAGAACTGTTCAACATTGTGGAAGATCTTAGCACCAGTGACAGAACCTCCCTCCCGACAGTTCCCACTCAGGAACTTTGTAACTCATTAAACTCCTTTTTCTTTGACAAAATCTGCACCATTAAACAAAACATTCCTACCAATCAGCCTCCCCTTTTATTTGCAGACACCTTTTATAACCCTGTTACCCTGGACTCCTACCCCCCCATTGAAAGCGCTAACCTATCTAAACTCCTTTCTAAGATCAAATCCGGCTCCCCTGATGACATCTGCCCCCCTTACATCCTGAAAGAAGTGGGTACCAGCATTCCTGGGAGCCTACTTCCCATGCTGAATGGTTCACTTGCTCAGGGTAAAGTTCCAAACAACTTCAAAAAAGCCCTCCTTATTCCCCTCATAAAAAAGGCAGGAGCCAACCCATTAGACCCACTCAATTACAGGCCTATATCTTTGTTGCCATACTGCGCCAAACTTTTGGAGTCTCATGTCTGTGACAGCATCTCCACATTCCTGGAAAAATCTGAGTATCTTGCACCTAATCAGGCCGGTTTCCGCCCTTGCCATTCTACTGAGGCGGTCATCCTCTCGGTGCAGAATACCCTGAGGCGGAATGCGGATGAAGGGATCCATCAGGCTCTGGTGCTTTTGGACCTCTCTGCTGCTTTCGACACGGTCGACTATACCATCTTGGTCGACCGTGTCGAACAGGCAGGCCTCAGGGGCCCTGCGCTGAGCTGGATCCGCTCATTTATCACTGACCGAACTCAATCGGTCAGACTGGGCTCCTTCACGGCTCCCACCATATCTACCATCTGTGGAGTACCTCAAGGCTCCTCGTTGTCTCCCCTGCTTTTTAATTTGTATCTACGCCCTCTTTTGTATTCCCTCAGGCACGCTAAGGTCACCATTTTCAATTACGCCGATGATTTGCAGCTCATCTTTTCTTTGAACACCAAGGACTCTGTGGTAGAATTCCAAAACACCATGTCCCACATTTTGAGCTGGATGAGCTGCAATCACCTGAAACTTAACCCAGGCAAGACCGAACTGGTCTTGCCTGGACAGAGCACCCTCAGTTGGAACCCCAGTTTCTGGCCCTCCTGCATGGCCGCCCCCCCATCCAAATCATCCTCGGTTAAGAGCCTTGGCATTTTCATTAGCGAGGATCTCTCCCTGAAAAAACAAGTTGGAGCTGTTGTTTCCTCCAGTTTTTTTCAGCTGAAGAAAATAAAAAAAATCGCCCGCTTCTTCTCCTTAGCTGCCCTCACTCAGATCGTCATCTCCCTGGTTTTGTCCAGATTGGACTTTTCCAACAGTCTATACCTTGGGTTCCAAGCTGGAGAGCTAAAACGCCTCCAGTTGGTTCAAAACCAGGCAGCCAGACTTCTCTTGAACATCCCTAGCAGGCAATCAGTCAGACCTGGCTTGAAACAGCTGCATTGGCTTCCGGTTGAGCAACGCGTGGCCTTCAAAGCTGGGTGTATCCTTTTCAAGTCCTTACATGACATTGGGCCCATTTTCATTAGAGACCTATTTAAAAGATACAGCCCCTCCCGCAACCTCCGCTCTGCTCATAAAGCCCTTCTGACTATCCCTCCGTACAAGAAGAAGCGTCTCGGAGGCAGCTGCTTTGACCATCTTGCAGCTGCCCTCTGGAACTCTCTCCCTCTTCATCTGAAACTTAGTGATAACATCCTCAGCTTCAGACACTCTTTGAAGACCTGGCTCTTCTCTCAGGCGCATCACTAAGCTGCCTTATCTCCACCAACCAATGGCCACGCCTGTTCCTCCCTACAGCGCCATGAAGCCCCCGGGCGTACGAGCGCTTAACAAATGTCAAACAACAACATATTGAAATGGTTGTCTTATCGATCAGCTTGATAAAAGGTTTTGATCATTATAAACAACGTCAATATGAGTTGACTCCAAATAGCATTTGTGGCATGCAAAGCAGAAGTTCAAAATGTGCCTAAACCCGGGATTGAACCAGGGACCTTTAGATCATCAGTCTACTGCTCTCCCAACTGAGCTATTTCATCCAGCTGGCATTTTTGGCTTTCTGTTGTATTTTTTATAATTGTTAAAGATAAATGCAGAACCTGGTCACTCTATCTGCATGTGCAGTTATGTGTTAAATTGTCCAGTATTATTCAGTAGCTAAATTGGTCTGATGGGTGAATTTCCTTTTTAGGAGCCAAGTTAGTTAGATGATGTTTGTAAACTATGAATGGACTTATACTCAGAAACACAGACCTATATGGCGAGGGTCGGCAAGCTAGGTCATCTGACTACTAACAGTTTTGTATAAGGGGAACTGGAGGCTGATGCAGGCAAAGCTTTACTTTCAATTAAAGGAAGAATTGGGAAATAAAGGAGGCAAAGTTGAATACAAGAGAGGTGGAAGCAAGTTTGAAAGAAAGACAGAAAGTAAATAATATGTTGAATTAATTGTATTGTCGATTATCTTGATAAAAGGTTTTGATCATTATAAACAAAGTCAATATGAGTTGACTCAAAATAGTCTTTGTGGCATGCAAAGCAGAAGTTCAAAATGTGCCGAAACCCGGGATCGAACCAGGGACCTTTAGATCTTCAGTCTAACGCTCTCCCAACTGAGCTATTTCGGCCTGCCAGAAGCTATAGTATTCAGCCTCTTTTTTTGAACAATCCCAGAACAGAGATGCAGAACCTGGATTTTCAATCTGAGGTTAGAGCTGTGTTTTAACCCCTTCAGTGCCCATGACGAGCTGGACTCGTCATGGGCTGCGGTGGCGCTGTGCCCATGACGAGTCCAGCTCGTCATGAACTCCGCCCGCTAATGCAAAGCGCGGCACTGGGCGGGGAAAGGGGCGGGCATGCAAGGGGTTAATGTGTCCTGCATTGTTCAGCAGCTAACTGGTGAAATGGGTGAGTAGCGTTTTTTGGATAAATGTTAGGTCGTTTTTCTTTTAAAACTCTAAGTGGACCAGCACTGTATTACACAGACGTATGTCGCCTGAGTAGGTAAGCTATGTCATCTCAATACTGACAACTTTGTTCAAGGAGAAGTGAAAGCTGATGCAGACAAGAGTTTACTTTGAAAAAAGTATAAAATGGGATAAATTCGTCATCAAAGCTGATGGCAAGAGAGGTGGAAGCAAGTTTAGAAGGAGGACAGAAAGACAACTTTTTGTTGAAGTTATCATGTTGTTGATCAGTTGATAAAATATTTTGAGAAATAAAGAAAAAAAAACCTAGAGCTGATTTCAAGAAATATTTTGCAAGAATGTAGGATCCCCTCGCACTGTGCTGAAAGTCAGGATTGAATCAGGTACCATAAGCTCTTCAGTCTAACGATCTCCCAACTGAGATATTTCAGCCAACAAGTCCCTGTGGCCTCCTGATGTATTATTAATAATTGTAGACGATACATACAGAACCTGGTCATTCTATTTTCGTTTATAGTTATGTGTTAAAGTGTCCAGTATCATTCAGCAGGTAACTTGGTCTGATGAGTGAATATCCTTTTTAGGGGACAATGTAGGTAGAATTTTTTTTTCTAAACTCTGAATTGACTTATGCTCTGAAACACAGACCTATATGGCCAGGGTGTACAAGCTATGTCATCTGACTACTGACAGTTATGTATAAGGGGAATTGGAGGCTGATGCAGGCAAAGCTTTACTTTAAAATAAAGCAAGAAGTTTCAAATAAATGAGGCATAGTTGAATACAAGAGAGGTGGAAGCAAGTTTGAAAGGAAGACAGAAAGTAAATAATATGTTGAATTGATTGTGTTGTTGATCAGATTGATAAAAGGTTTTGATAAAGAAGAGCGTTGATTTAACTCCAAACAGCTTTTGTGACATGAAAAGCAGAAGTTGAAATTGTGCCGAAACCCGGTATTGAACCAGGGACCTTTAGATCTTCAAGCTAACGCTCTCCCAACTGAGCTATTTCGGCCTGCTGGTAGGTTGGGTCTTCATCCTTTGTTTTAAACTTTCCAAGAAAATAGATGCTCAACCTCATGCTAGAGCTATGTTTTAAGATGTCCTGTATCATTCATCAGTTAACGGGTGCAATAGGTAAATAGCATTTTTCGGATCCAGGTTAGGTAGCTTTTGTTTTTTACTCTGAATGGACTAGCACCATATTACACAGAGGTATTTGGCCTGAGTAGGTAAGCTATGTCATCTGAATACTGAAATCTGTGTTCAAGGAGAAGTGAAAGCTGATGCAGACAAGAGTTTACTTTACAAAAAAGCATGAAATAGGAAACATTTGTAGTCTAAGCTGAATGCAAGAGAGGTGGAAGCAAATTTAGAAGGAGGACAGAAAGACAATTCTATGTTGAATTGATCATGTTGTCGATCAGTTGATCAAATATTTTGATAAATAAAGAAATAAAAACTTGAGCTGATACCAAGAAATATTTTGTGAGAAGCAAGAAACCTCTCAGACTTTTCCGAAACCCAGCATTGAACAAGGGACTTTTAGATTTTCAATCTAACACTCTCCCAACTGAGCTATTTCATCCAGCTGGCCATTTTGGCTTTCTGTTGTATTTTTGATAATTGTTAAAGATAAATGCAGACCCTGGTCATTCTATCTGCATGTGCAGTTATGTGTTAAATTGTCCAATATTATTCAGCAGCTAAATTGGTCTGATGGGTGAATTTCCTTTTTAGGAGCCAAGTTAGTTAGAAGATGTTTGTAAACTATGAATGGACTTATACTCAGACACACAGACCTATATGGCGAGGGTAGGCAAACTAGGTCATCTGACTACTAACAGTTTTGTATAAGGGGAACTCGAGGCTGATGCAGGCAAAGCTTTACTTTCAATTAAAGGAAGAATTGGCAAATAAAGCAGGTAAAGTTGAATACAAGAGAGGTGGAAGCAAGTTTGACAGAAAGACAGAATGTAAAAAATATGTTGAAATGGTTGTCTTATCGATCAGCTTGATAAAAGGTTTTGATCATTATAAACAACGTCAATATGAGTTGACTCCAAATAGCATTTGTGGCATGCAAAGCAGAAGTTCAAAATGTGCCTAAACCCGGGATTGAACAAGGGACCTTTAGATCATCAGTCTACTGCTCTCCCAACTGAGCTATTTTATCCAGCTGGCATTTTTGGCTTTCTGTTGTATTTTTTATAATTGTTAAAGATAAATGCAGAACCTGGTCACTCTATCTGCATGTGCAGTTATGTGTTAAATTGTCCAGTATTATTCAGTAGCTAAATTGGTCTGATGGGTGAATTTCCTTTTTAGGAGCCAAGTTAGTTAGATGATGTTTGTAAACTATGAATGGACTTATACTCAGAAACACAGACCTATATGGCGAGGGTCGGCAAGCTAGGTCATCTGACTACTAACAGTTTTGTATAAGGGGAACTGGAGGCTGATGCAGGCAAAGCTTTACTTTCAATTAAAGGAAGAATTGGGAAATAAAGGAGGCAAAGTTGAATACAAGAGAGGTGGAAGCAAGTTTGAAAGAAAGACAGAAAGTAAATAATATGTTGAATTAATTGTATTGTCGATTATCTTGATAAAAGGTTTTGATCATTATAAACAAAGTCAATATGAGTTGACTCAAAATAGTCTTTGTGGCATGCAAAGCAGAAGTTCAAAATGTGCCGAAACCCGGGATCGAACCAGGGACCTTTAGATCTTCAGTCTAACGCTCTCCCAACTGAGCTATTTCGGCCTGCCAGCAGCTATAGTATTCAGCCTCTTTTTTTGAACAATCCCAGAACAGAGATGCAGAACCTGGATTTTCAATCTGAGGTTAGAGCTGTGTTTTAATGTGTCCTGCATTGTTCAGCAGCTAACTGGTGAAATGGGTGAGTAGCGTTTTTGGGATAAATATTAGGTCGTTTTTCTTTTAAAACTCTAAGTGGACCAGCACTGTATTACACAGACGTATGTCGCCTGAGTAGGTAAGCTATGTCATCTCAATACTGACAACTTTGTTCAAGGAGAAGTGAAAGCTGATGCAGACAAGAGTTTACTTTGAAAAAAGTATAAAATAGGATAAATTTGTCATCAAAGCTGATGGCAAGAGAGGTGGAAGCAAGTTTAGAAGAAGGACAGAAAGACAACTTTTTGTTGAAGTTATCATGTTGTTGATCAGTTGATAAAATATTTTGAGAAATAAAGAAAAAAAAACTAGAGCTGATTTCAAGAAATATTTTGCAAGAATGTAGGATCCCCTCGCACTGTGCTGAAAGTCAGGATTGAATCAGGTACCTTAAGCTCTTCAGTCTAACGATCTCCCAACTGAGATATTTCAGCCAACAAGTACCTGTGGCCTCCTGATGTATTAATAATAATTGTAGACGATACATACAGAACCTGGTCATTCTATTTTCGTTTATAGTTATGTGTTAAAGTGTCCAGTATCATTCAGCAGGTAACTTGGTCTGATGAGTGAATATCCTTTTTAGGGGACAATGTAGGTAGAATTTTTTTTTCTAAACTCTGAATTGACTTATACTCTGAAACACAGACCTATATGGCCAGGGTGTACAAGCTATGTCATCTGACTACTGACAGTTTTGTATAAGGGGAATTGGAGGCTGATGCAGGCAAAGCTTTACTTTAAAATAAAGCAAGAAGTTGCAAATAAATGAGGCATAGTTGAATACAAGAGAGGTGGAAGCAAGTTTGAAAGGAAGACAGAAAGTAAATAATATGTTGAATTGATTGGAGTTAAATCAACGCTCTTCTTTATCAAAACCTTTTATCAATCTGATCAACAACACAAACAGCTTTTGTGACATGAAAAGCAGAAGTTGAAATTGTGCCGAAACCCGGGATTGAACCAGGGACCTTTAGATCTTCAGTCTAACGCTCTCCCAACTGAGCTACTTCGGCCTGCTGGTAGTTTGGATCTTCATCCTTTCTTTTAAACTTCCCAAGAAAATAGATTCTCAACCTCATGCTAGAGCTATGTTTTAAGATGTCCTGTATCATTCATCAGTTAACGGGTGCAATAGGTGAATAGCATTTTTCGGATCCAGGTTAGGTAGCTTTTTTTTTTACTCTGAATGGACTAGCACCATATTACACAGAGGTATTTGGCCTGAGTAGGTAAGCTATGTCATCTGAATACTGAAATCTGTGTTCAAGGAGAAGTGGAAGCTGATGCAGACAAGAGTTTACTTTACAAAAAAGCATGAAATAGGAAACATTTGTAGTCGAAGCTGAATGCAAGAGAGGTGGAAGCAAATTTAGAAGGAGGACAGAAAGACAATTCTATGTTGAATTGATCATGTTGTCGATCAGTTGATCAAATATTTTGATAAATTAAGAAAGAAAAACTTGAGCTGATACCAAGAAATACTTTGTGAGAAGCAAGAAACCTCTCAGACTTTTCCGAAACCCAGCATTGAACAAGGGACTTTTAGATTTTCAATCTAACACTCTCCCGACTGAGCTATTTCATCCAGCTGGCCATTTTGGCTTTCTGTTGTATTTTTGATAATTGTTAAAGATAAATGCAGACCCTGGTCATTCTATCTGCATGTGCAGTTATGTGTTAAATTGTCCAATATTATTCAGCAGCTAAATTGGTCTGATGGGTGAATTTCCTTTTTAGGAGCCAAGTTAGTTAGAAGATGTTTGTAAACTATGAATGGACTTATACTCAGACACACAGACCTATATGGCGAGGGTAGGCAAACTAGGTCATCTGACTACTAAAAGTTTTGTATAAGGGGAACTCGAGGCTGATGCAGGCAAAGCTTTACTTTCAATTAAAGGAAGAATTGGCAAATAAAGCAGGTAAAGTTGAATACAAGAGAGGTGGAAGCAAGTTTGACAGAAAGACAGAATGTAAAAAATATGTTGAAATGGTTGTCTTATCGATCAGCTTGATAAAAGGTTTTGATCATTATAAACAACGTCAATATGAGTTGACTCCAAATAGCATTTGTGGCATGCAAAGCAGAAGTTCAAAATGTGCCTAAACCCGGGATTGAACAAGGGACCTTTAGATCATCAGTCTACTGCTCTCCCAACTGAGCTATTTTATCCAGCTGGCATTTTTGGCTTTCTGTTGTATTTTTTATAATTGTTAAAGATAAATGCAGAACCTGGTCACTCTATCTGCATGTCCAGTTATGTGTTAAATTGTCCAGTATTATTCAGTAGCTAAATTGGTCTGATGGGTGAATTTCCTTTTTAGGAGCCAAGTTAGTTAGATGATGTTTGTAAACTATGAATGGACTTATACTCAGAAACACAGACCTATATGGCGAGGGTCGGCAAGCTAGGTCATCTGACTACTAACAGTTTTGTATAAGGGGAACTGGAGGCTGATGCAGGCAAAGCTTTACTTTCAATTAAAGGAAGAATTGGGAAATAAAGGAGGCAAAGTTGAACACAAGAGAGGTGGAAGCAAGTTTGAAAGAAAGACAGAAAGTAAATAATATGTTGAATTAATTGAATTGTCGATTATCTTGATAAAAGGTTTTGATCATTATAAACAAAGTCAATATGAGTTGACTCAAAATAGTCTTTGTGGCATGCAAAGCAGAAGTTCAAAATGTGCCGAAACCCGGGATCGAACCAGGGACCTTTAGATCTTCAGTCTAACGCTCTCCCAACTGAGCTATTTCGGCCTGCCAGCAGCTATAGTATTCAGCCTCTTTTTTCGAACAATCCCAGAACAGAGATGCAGAACCTGGATTTTCAATCTGAGGTTAGAGCTGTGTTTTAATGTGTCCTGCATTGTTCAGCAGCTAACTGGTGAAATGGGTGAGTAGCGTTTTTGGGATAAATATTAGGTCGTTTTTCTTTTAAAACTCTAAGTGGACCAGCACTGTATTACACAGACGTATGTCGCCTGAGTAGGTAAGCTATGTCATCTCAATACTGACAACTTTGTTCAAGGAGAAGTGAAAGCTGATGCAGACAAGAGTTTACTTTGAAAAAAGTATAAAATAGGATAAATTTGTCATCAAAGCTGATGGCAAGAGAGGTGGAAGCAAGTTTAGAAGGAGGACAGAAAGACAACTTTTTGTTGAAGTTATCATGTTGTTGATCAGTTGATAAAATATTTTGAGAAATAAAGAAAAAAAAACTAGAGCTGATTTCAAGAAATATTTTGCAAGAATGTAGGATCCCCTCGCACTGTGCTGAAAGTCAGGATTGAATCAGGTACCTTAAGCTCTTCAGTCTAACGATCTCCCAACTGAGATATTTCAGCAAACAAGTACCTGTGGCCTCCTGATGTATTAATAATAATTGTAGACGATACATACAGAACCTGGTCATTCTATTTTCGTTTATAGTTATGTGTTAAAGTGTCCAGTATCATTCAGCAGGTAACTTGGTCTGATGAGTGAATATCCTTTTTAGGGGACAATGTAGGTAGAATTTTTTTTTCTAAACTCTGAATTGACTTATACTCTGAAACACAGACCTATATGGCCAGGGTGTACAAGCTATGTCATCTGACTACTGACAGTTTTGTATAAGGGGAATTGGAGGCTGATGCAGGCAAAGCTTTACTTTAAAATAAAGCAAGAAGTTGCAAATAAATGAGGCATAGTTGAATACAAGAGAGGTGGAAGCAAGTTTGAAAGGAAGACAGAAAGTAAATAATATGTTGAATTGATTGGAGTTAAATCAACGCTCTTCTTTATCAAAACCTTTTATCAATCTGATCAACAACACAAACAGCTTTTGTGACATGAAAAGCAGAAGTTGAAATTGTGCCGAAACCCGGGATTGAACCAGGGACCTTTAGATCTTCAGTCTAACGCTCTCCCAACTGAGCTATTTCGGCCTGCTGGTAGTTTGGATCTTCATCCTTTCTTTTAAACTTTCCAAGAAAATAGATGCTCAACCTCATGCTAGAGCTATGTTTTAAGATGTCCTGTATCATTCATCAGTTAACGGGTGCAATAGGTGAATAGCATTTTTCGGATCCAGGTTAGGTAGCTTTTTTTTTTACTCTGAATGGACTAGCACCATATTACACAGAGGTATTTGGCCTGAGTAGGTAAGCTATGTCATCTGAATACTGAAATCTGTGTTCAAGGAGAAGTGGAAGCTGATGCAGACAAGAGTTTACTTTACAAAAAAGCATGAAATAGGAAACATTTGTAGTCGAAGCTGAATGCAAGAGAGGTGGAAGCAAATTTAGAAGGAGGACAGAAAGACAATTCTATGTTGAATTGATCATGTTGTCGATCAGTTGATCAAATATTTTGATAAATAAAGAAAGAAAAACTTGAGCTGATACCAAGAAATACTTTGTGAGAAGCAAGAAACCTCTCAGACTTTTCCGAAACCCAGCATTGAACAAGGGACTTTTAGATTTTCAATCTAACACTCTCCCGACTGAGCTATTTCATCCAGCTGGCCATTTTGGCTTTCTGTTGTATTTTTGATAATTGTTAAAGATAAATGCAGACCCTGGTCATTCTATCTGCATGTGCAGTTATGTGTTAAATTGTCCAATATTATTCAGCAGCTAAATTGGTCTGATGGGTGAATTTCCTTTTTAGGAGCCAAGTTAGTTAGAAGATGTTTGTAAACTATGAATGGACTTATACTCAGACACACAGACCTATATGGCGAGGGTAGGCAAACTAGGTCATCTGACTACTAACAGTTTTGTATAAGGGGAACTCGAGGCTGATGCAGGCAAAGCTTTACTTTCAATTAAAGGAAGAATTGGCAAATAAAGCAGGTAAAGTTGAATACAAGAGAGGTGGAAGCAAGTTTGACAGAAAGACAGAATGTAAAAAATATGTTGAAATGGTTGTCTTATCGATCAGCTTGATAAAAGGTTTTGATCATTATAAACAACGTCAATATGAGTTGACTCCAAATAGCATTTGTGGCATTGTGGTAAATAATTTAATTACCGGAACTTAATTTGATGCGGAAAATTAATAATAATAGCTCAGTAAAATAAGAGGCAGAATCCGTGGTATTAGAGGTTCGGAACGGGCTTTATTCCAAAATAAATTCGAATTGATGGACTCCATATTCCATCACCACGAAGGTTCAGGAAGTGAAGGGCCAACTTTATTGACAAGTAATCATTTTTATACAGAGGCATTATAGTGAAAACAGATGCAGGAGGCGTAACAGTTGATAACAAAGATAAAACATACATGCGTAACTAAAATGGGTGTAACTAGGGATAACTAAAGAACGTCATTTAGGTATGATGTCACAAATGGGTGGCACCATGAAAGAATTTCGCAATGTCAGCAGAAATACTTGGCAGAAATGCGCGCGCAGCAGCATGACGTGTGATTGACGTGCAACTAGGGGGTGAAGGGGACTTGACATTTAGCTCTACATGTGGAGACAGAAGTCTGGGGTTATGTCAACCTAATCCCGAATCATATCTAACATCCTATGTTTAAAGAACTATGTTATCCAAAAGGAAAGGTCTCTCGAATAAAATCTATTCTATACTGACTGTGAGTGCGTGTACAAGCGTCTAAGTGTCTACATTGGATGCGAAGGGCAGAAATCTTCCATAGTAACAGGGCTATGAATTACTTGCATAAAGACAGAGAAGCCGGGCCTTTTGCTCGGTAGCTGGAAGAATGTTTACTTAAACTACTAGACAGGAATGCTTTGGATGGGGAGCGGAGCAGAGCAGATAATCTTGAAGGTGAAATACAGTTTTTGGCAGGCAGACAGGTCGAGTCAGGCACCATTAGCCGCGCAGGGAGTAGGACAAAGTTCATGGATACAGATGCGAGCTCAGACTGGAGCTTTCAGAGGCAGAAGGCAGGAAAAAGCTTAATGGTAGAATCAGGGCCTACTCGCCTGGACTGTAAAATGGGATAAATGAACCATATAAAGCCGGTGGCCTTTCATACTTAGGAATAGAATATCCGGCCCATTCATGGCGGATCTGAAAGAGGACATGTTGACGGTGGACGCACATGTGTTTGCGTCTTCATAACTGGAACTGGAGGAAACATACATGTATTTGTGATTTATACATGAAACCGTTGGGGTCCAAGATAGGGGACATAACTGATCATAAAAATCCATATTTCCACATTCCCTCCTTGTCCCCTACTTGCCCTTTAAGAGATATCAATCTTCATCAATCCGTTGATCTGTTCATATAGCATCATTTGTTCTTCTTTCTTCTTTCGGGATGAATGAAATCTTGGTGGTGGAATACACGATGTGGCACACAGACCACAAATCGCTGGTCCACATTGTAGGCATAAGCAGCAACTGAATAGTATGAGAAAGCCAATACCTAGGAAGGATAGGACCCTCCATCCCCAGGCTGACAATACACCCCAAAACCAACCGGACCAAGTCCAGGTGCCTGGATTCTGGTGTATCTGGCTTACAATCTTATGAAGGCGAGTTATGGCTTTATATACTGACGGCGAATTTTCTGGTATGAAAATGCAACAACTTGATCCGATGACCCTACAAGCTCCGCCCCTATCGGCCAGGATGACGTCAAGGACAAGACGATTTTGAAGCACAACAATCCGCATAGCAGACTGCTCTTCTGTTAAATTGCCTAAGGCGGAAATAGTTTCATTCACTACTGCTTCAAGGGTTCTGGTTAATCTACGTATCAGCTTACTATTGGTAACTGTACCTATATAGGGAAAGAGACCTTTATTGAAATCTGTGTATTTTTCCCATGCTGTTTCAGTGTAGTCGACGATTGGGAGATCTCTCCGTTCTCTATTGTGTACTAAATGAGTATTTCTGTGATAATCAGGAGGAGCTAGGAAAACAGGTGGCAAAAGGAATCCGATATAACAGGTACCATCCCAATCTAGAGGCAAACGTATATATGCAGTCTGACCACATATGAAGTAGGAATGGCGAGAAGCTCTAAATGTAGATTTGCCTTGATCACTGAATTCTATTACAGTGGTGCATCTACTATGGCCCATATGTATGGAACCATTCTTTCTTACACACAATTCACCCTTAACTGGAAATACTGACATAGCGGGCAAAATTGGTGCAGCTTCGGATTCAACATTCAGGATCATGAGATTAAGCGTGAAATTACCTAATCCGTATACTTCATTTTCTAGATCAGTTCCTGTTCTTTTGGGAAGTCCCTCCTTGTTAGGGTAGCAGACTTTGAGTAAAACTAGGTTCAGGTTTCCCCATACCCAGTTGTCTTGATAAACTGCGGAATTCGAATCTAGGGAATTAATTAAACTAAACCATGCTCCACAGGAGCCATTGTGTGTGAACGGATATGGAAAGAGAGGCAGAATTCCTTTATAGTTCTGATAGGGAGGGAGTCGGCCACATATCCAACAATTTGTAGCATTGCTAGTCTGATGGGAATGATGTAACATACTAATAAAAGTGTTATTGCGCAGCGCAAATCTATAGGACAACTCATGCGGGGGTAATTCACTAAAAGAATGTTCAGCAGTAACATTGTAAACATGTTTAGAAATAGGATAATATATATGCAACAATATACTTGCAGCAATTATTAAAAGATTTAAGAAAAACAAAATTAATAACGTCACTGTGCAATGACTACGCAGTGATTTACAGTACGCATGTTGTTTCAATTGCATCTTTCGGTTTCTTTCTCTATTCAGGTCTAAGGGATACATGTCAGAGACAAATTCGACCGATTCACCTTGGAGAGGACTTAAACAATCAAATTGTCTGACTTGTTAGACCGTAGTTTTAGTTTGTATAGTTCCTTATTACTCTGTTCAACCAAAGGAAGCTTTGAGTCAATCGGTGAAGACACGCGAGGTGTATCGTTTATATCAGACGGAAGTCCATGAAATTTCTTGATATGACTTGAATGTATCCAGCCTTTGCGACCTTCGATCTTCACGGCGGTCCTCGTGGTGAGCAGTACTAGTTGAGGCGATTTCCACCTAGGATCCAGCTGAGACTTCCGGTCAAAGTTCCTCACTAACACCAGGTCCCCGGGAACTACGTCATGGGGTTTCACCTCGGTGTTGTCGGGAAAGGCTGCAGCTACCTGTGAACGACAAGATTGTAGTGCAGACATCAAGGAAGCCAAGTAATCTGTCAGCATATTACAGTCAACATCAGTTATTTTGCGTGGTATAGGCGTCCCCCACATATTTGGTGGTCTACCGAAGATCACCTCATAAGGGGATAGCCCTGTTCGAGAGTGCGCTACCATTCTCATGTAAAAGAGTGCAACTGGTAAGGCTACTACCCAGTCAACACCTTTCTCTCTACATATTTTGGACAATCTAATTTTCAGGGTTTGATTATGTCGTTCCACGAGACCTGCTGCCTCGGGGTGTCGGACACAGTGAAATCTCCATTGATAGCCTAACAAAAGTGAAACGTGTTTCATTAGTTCGGATGAGAACGGCTGGCCGTTATCTGAGTAGACAACACGTGGTAAACCGTACCGTGGGAAGAATTCTCGAACCAACTGTTTGGCAGTAGTCGGGGCAGTGTAATCTGAAACCGGGTATGCCTCTGTCCAACGGGAAAGAGCACAGACAACTACAAGAACATATTTGAATCCTCGACATCGTTCCATCTGGATATAATCCATCTGGAGGACTTCAAAAGGGTGATCAGGAGGCTGAAATCCACCCTGTTCTATGGGAATGTTTTTACCTGGGTTAAACTGACAACAGATCATACAGGTACGAACTTTTTGTTTAGCTGCTGCTCGTAAATGTTTGTTGAACCAAATGTGTTGAATGCTGTCTAGCATAGCTTTTTCTCCTAGGTGCGCTGGACTATGTATTGTATTAATGATAACTTGGACCATTGAATCAGGAAGGAACCATACAGATTTTTCCTTCGTCATCCATCCTTGATCCGTTTGGATCCCTCCTAATTCAGTCCATTTCTTTATTTCCTCTGGTGTAGCATGTGTCTGTATGTCAATTACGTCAAGAGCGGGATCCTTAACCATCATGCAATGTGTTGGTGTCGGAACTATTGTCTTTGTTATGTCAGATGTGTGAGTTTGAGCAGTCTGTTTAGCTGTTCTGTAGCTAGATCATTGCCTTGGGAAATGATATCAGTAACTTTCGTATGAGCTTAACATTTCATAATTGATATTGCAGTGGGTAGATGTATTGCATCTAATAAGGCATGAATGAGGGGTCCGTGCTGAATGTGGGCACCGTGAGAAGTTAAATAACCTCTCTCTCGCCACAGCACGCCGAAGTCATGTACCACTCCGAATGCATAACGTGAATCAGTGTATATGTTGACTTTTTTATTTGTGGCTTGAATACAGGCTTGTGTCAGAGCGATGAACTCTGCTGCTTGAGCGGACAAGGTATTTATGCAATTTGTTTCAATGATTTCAGTGTCTGTTGTGACTGCATACGCGGCCACTAGCTCTCCTGTACTTGTTCTCATACATGAACCATCTACATACAACGTCAGGTCTGGGTCTGACAATGGGACGTCTGTCAAGTCTTGTCTAGGTTTCGTCGTGATAGTAATAACTTCAATACAATCATGTGCTAGTGGGTCTGTTCCGTTTACTGGTAACAGTGTGGCAGGATTCAATGTACTACAACGTCTGATTTCTATGTGTGGCTGAAACAATGTTAATTCGTAACCGGTGAGTCTTGCTATAGTCAAGTGTTGTGTTTGTGTGCGGTTCAAGAGAACCTCTACTGCATGTGGTACTTGTACTGTCAATTGGTGTCCTAACACTATGGCATCGCTTTGTCGGATTGCTAAAGCTGTCGCTGCCACTGATTTCAGGCACGCAGGCAGAGCCTGAGCTACGGGATCTAATGTACTAGAAAAATAAGCACATGGTTTATGTGATCCTGCTTGTTCCTGTGTGAGTACTGACAAAGCAGTACCTTCGCGTTCTGTAACAAAGAGTGTAAACTGTTTATTGTAACATGGTGTTGCTAAAACAGGTGCTTGACATAAAGCTTTCTTTAGGCTTTCAAAAGCTTGTGTATGTTCCTGAGTCCAAGGGAGGACAGTCGATGTGGCTGCCTCCTGTGTTGTCAACTGAATGAGTGGTTTTGCTAGAAATGCATACTGAGGGATCCACTGCCTACAATATGAAGTGAGGCCTATAAAAGCCCGCACCTCCTTTTGTGTCTTGGGTATTGGCATGTTAACAATTAACTGGATGCGATCGGGTGTAAGCTGCCTTCCCTCCTTGGACAGCGAGTGCCCAAGGTAAACAACTCGCTGGACACAGAATTGCAGCTTAGAAGGGGACACCTTGTGCCCCTTTTCGGCCAAAAATTGTAAAACCGTCAGTGAGGCTTTTTCACATTCAGGTTCGCTTCTAGCGGTGATCAGCAGATCATCGACATATTGAAGCAGGGCAGTGTTGACTGGCATGTTGATACTATCAAGTTCTCGTTTCAGTGCTTGGCTATAGATGCTGGGGCTTTCTGTGAATCCTTGAGGTGCGCGTGTGAATTTAAAGCTTCGTCCATTTAAACTAAATCCGAACAAGTATTGGCTTTCCGGATCTATTGGGACGCTGAAAAAGGCATTCTTGAGATCAATTACAGTAAAGAATGTTGCTTCGGAATCAATGGCTGTCAGTAATGAAGAAATATCTGGGACTACGGGGTATTGTGGTACAATACATTTATTTAATTCGCGCAGATCAATAACCAATCGATATACTGGCGGGGCTGTTGGATCAGTTCGTTTAAGAATCGGAATTATCGGGGAATTACATACATTGGAGTCGGTTTCCACAACCACTCCTTGGGTAATAAGCTCGTCAATGATTTGCAGTAAAGCCACTACAGCATCTGGGGGTAACTTGTATTGTCGCATTCGTGGTAGTACCACTCCTGTCTTTAGTGTGACTCGATGTGGTGTAATGTTCATGCAACCAACATCTGTAGGGCCTTGTGCCCATAAATGTGTGGGTAAAGTCTGCAGTCGGTGATCCATGTCTCGGGACACATAGTGCCCTTTGAAATCACGTAGAAACAATCTTACTCCTTCCGGAGAACAACATATTATAGCTCCTAGAGCTTTCAATGTTTTTATACCTAACAGGTTTTCTGGACATGATTTAGTAAGCAATAAATCTGTAGTTCGTGTCAAGGGACCAATCGTAAGTGGAAGAGGCTGTGATACTTCGTTAATGATAGGTTTTCCTGAAAAGCCAAGGGAAATATTCTGTGAGCCTGAGAGGGGTGCCCCTGGAACTTCACTACGTTTTATGGTTGTTCGGCTTGCCCCTGTATCAAGTAGAAATTTTCTATCTTGGCCTAATAGTTCACTGTGTACATAAGGTCCTTCTTGATCTACAGGGACCTCGATAAGGGGTAAGCCAACTTCCCTCTCTAGGCTGTTTCATGAGTATCGTTGATAATCGGGATAGTCATACTGTGCGGTCTGGTACATCTGTTGTGTCGTTGTTTGTGTGGCAGCAATAGGCTGCGGTGGTGGAGCTGGCATAGACTGTTGCGGAGCTGGCATGGACTGTGCATGCTGCGGAGCTCCTTGTTTGTTCTGCTCCTGTCTAAGTGGCCGTGGTCTTTCTTTTGTATTACCTATGGCGATATTATGTTTTAAAACTGGACAATCGTGTACATAATGACCTGGCTGTTTACAATAGTTGCATGTCCCTTTTACAGGACCTGCTGAAACACTGGACTGTGTCATACCCTTTTTATGACCGTCAGCTGGGACTGTCTGGGAAACTAGCATTTTCATTTTCGTGTCTTTCATGCGTCTTTGTTCATGTTCTTGTTCTTCTCTAATTCTATTGTGATGGTACTGTAGCATTTGTAACATTTGTGACGGAGTGTTACCTTGCCAGGTACTCTCGAATTTCAATACTCTATTCTTAACTTGGGGCAAGGAATTTTCAACTAATTTTGTCACAAACAGATGTGGATACGATTCGCTACTTGCTTTTATTCCACTATTTATACCAAAACATTTTTCGAATCGGGCATAGAAATCACTCGTGTCTTCATCTTGCTTTTGTTTACAGGCTGAGATTGCACCCCAGTCTTCCTTTTTCGTAGTTAATAAACGTGGCAGTACCTGTACTAATAAACCTGGTAGTGTTTTGGTCTTATCCCCAAGCCCTGAACCTGGACCTCGAGCTTTTTCTTCGTTTTCTAATGCTGTCCAATCTATCTTTTGGTCTCCCACCTCCCAATCCTTTTCCTTGAGTTTTTCGTAAATGCCCGCAGGCATTAATACCTTCAATATTTTCATAATGTCGGGATAGGTATACTCTCCCATGAGCAACATGTCTTTAATTTCACGGTGGAAACCCGCTGGGTCTTTGTCATGACTGGGTACCACTTTCTTCATTTCTAATAGTTCTATTTTAGATATGGGTGTGTATACAAACACACGTTTAAACTGATGTCATCACCTTTTATCGGGTGCACTTCGCGTAAGGGATTCTGTCTATCCATATAATACGTCGTTCTTTCCTTGATGGGCAGTGAGACATGTTCGGGGCATACAAACAGAATGTACTGCTTTCTGGATTCTAGTATTTCTCTAATTAACTCAGTACCTGAACCTCTCCATTTATTCGTGAGTAATTCAGTCAATATATCAGGTAAGGGGCCAGGATCGGAGTGTTGGCTTTTATATAATATAAGGAGTTGTTGAATCATATAGATACCAGCTAAACGCTGTTCATCTGGGGTGAGGTTCAAAAACGTGTGTGCTAGTGTATCATCACTATATTTTCCGGGGCTGTCAACCCAGTGAACGGCTGACCTGGCTAATTCTTGTTCGTCCATAGAATCGAGTATATGATAACCCCTTCGTTCTCGGAGTAATTTGTCAGCGGCTTGGAACGAATGTTCGGGGGACCTTATATTTATTATAGGTGTTTGGAAATTTCTGTTATGGTCTGGACGTATCGGACGTATCGGATCAGTAAAGCATCTAGTATTATTACAATATTTCCCTCTACCTACATAGGCCATTGTTTCTAACTGTCCTGTGGGCAGTTCTAATTCTTCCTCCTCCTCGGTTTGTTCAGGCTGGTCTACTGCTAATCTTTCTTCGTGTATTCGTTCTACTTCTTTGCGGATCTTTCGGCACATAGCTACTATACTTAATCGTTTATCATGTCTCCCCTCTGATATATTCCGACTCCATGTGGTAAGAATTTGCATTTCTTCCGGATTTACCCCTGGTCGGTCTTGATTTCTGATCACACAATTTATGAGGAAACGTAACAGTTCCCCCTGTATTTCCACTTTCTGGTACTCCATGGCTCTATTAATACTCTCAGAATCTCGTCCTGACTGGACAAAGTGATATATGTTTTCTAAATGTGTAGTCATTCCTGGTAGCCTCCCTAAATATATTGCAGCTCGTCGGATACGTAATGATGCCAGCAGCATTTCGTCCTCTTTGCCGGGCACAGGGTCATATCTACAATCTATTAGAAGTTCCTTAAGCATGTCGGGAGTTACTAGTTTGGGCGTACGTTGGTGGGCTAATTCTTGAAAGGAAAGTTTATTTACTCTGGGTGGCGTGGAAAAAATGTTTGATGCACCTCCTGTAGCACCACCTGGGGTGCTGGATGTGAAAGGATTCGTTGAACGTGATATAGCAACCATAGGTGTGGATACAGCTGTAGAAACAGATGTGCTTGCCGGAACTTGCGTCGGAGTTTGTTGTTGTGGGGGTACAGACGGAGGAGGGTCTTGGCGTTGAACCCCCTCGGCAGGGGGTCTATGTGGCGCAGCATTAGCATACTCGGGAGCTGCGTCGTCTAAATAAGAGGAAAGAAAAACATCTTCTGCGGTTCTGGGATGCCCTTTGGGATGTGCTTTTATCGGAAACAATGGGGGTGGCAAGTCTTTTGGTATCTCCGGAGTAGCCTTAGGTAACCCTTCGGCCAGAAGAGGATACATACCATTCATAAGGGCATTTCTTTGTCTGTCTGTTTGTTCTGATTTTACTCGAGTACCTTCTTCAATTAATAGACTTTCTCGGACTTTATTTGAATTCTCCTTACTTTTCTCTTCCTGTCTGAGTGCTTTTTCTGTACGTCTATATGATTCTTTACGCCATAATTCAATGGCATCTTTCTGTGATTGTCTAGCTTTCTTTTTCCATAATTCTTCCTCTACTTTCATGATGCAATCTGCATCCCAGGTCCCAGCTGCGGGCCACCTCTGACTTTCTGGTAATTCCTTGGTGTAGTCTACCCATAAATCAAGAAATAATATGGCGTCTAGGCCATGTTTATGATACATGAAGTACCCCGGAGTGTCCCTAGGAGGAATGGGAACAGCTTCTTCGAGTACCCCTTTTCTAGTTTTGATCTGTCTTAATTTCGAAAAGAGCGGCATATTGAGAACTGATCTGATACCTAATTTTGAACACGTTTAATACAACAAAACACAATAATGAACAGTCATTCACACCACAATATGCAGAACGTGCTTAAAACATTTAACATTTAACATTTAATGAACAACAATGATGGCCATTTAGGGAACTAGTCACTAAGCATAATACTCGGCACTAACTAGGTAATTCTGAATTATATACTAGACATACTTGATATACTGCTAAACAGTACAGATACACTGCTGAAACAGTGCAGACCGGATTTGTGTACCCAAACCCGTCTTGACCGGCACAACCTATGTGCACGTCAGAACGCCTCCCCGACAATGGTACTCACCGGGTAGCTCGGAACGGAAGGCCTTGGAACTGAACTGAACTGGACTTGAACCGGACTGGACTCGACTCGGAACTTCGGAACCTCGGAAACTGGTGGGCCTCTGTATACCTCGGATCTTGCTCTCTCAGCTAGGCTCTGGTCGGGATACTTCGCACTTCTCACCGCCTCGTCTGGGTGTTGATCGCAGCCTCAGTTACCCCCGCTCGGCAGGAGGGAGATACAGGAAATCCTGTGGGTACGCGTTGTTGTCCGTCCAGCTGTGGCAGGAGACCGGGCCTGCAACGCACCTCCGGCGCGTGAGATGAGAAAGTGTCCCTATTCGGGCGCCATATATGTGGTAAATAATTTAATTACCGGAACTTAATTTGATGCGGAAAATTAATAATAATAGCTCAGTAAAATAAGAGGCAGAATCCGTGGTATTAGAGGTTCGGAACGGGCTTTATTCCAAAATCAATTCGAATTGATGGACTCCATATTCCATCACCACGAAGGTTCAGGAAGTGAAGGGCCAACTTTATTGACAAGTAATCATTTTTATACAGAGGCATTATAGTGAAAACAGATGCAGGAGGCGTAACAGTTGATAACAAAGATAAAACATACATGCGTAACTAAAATGGGTGTAACTAGGCATAACTAATAACGTCATTTAGGTATGATGTCACAAATGGGTGGCACCATGAAAGAATTTCGCAATGTCAGCAGAAATACTTGGCAGAAATGCGCGCGCAGCAGCATGACGTGTGATTGACGTGCAACTAGGGGGTGAAGGGGACTTGACATTTAGCTCTACATGTGGAGACAGAAGTCTGGGGTTATGTCAACCTAATCCCGAATCATATCTAACATCCTATGTTTAAAGAACTATGTTATCCAAAAGGAAAGGTCTCTCGAATAAAATCTATTCTATACTGACTGTGAGTGCGTGTACAAGCGTCTAAGTGTCTACATTGGATGCGAAGGGCAGAAATCTTCCATAGTAACAGGGCTATGAATTACTTGCATAAAGACAGAGAAGCCGGGCCTTTTGCTCGGTAGCTGGAAGAATGTTTACTTAAACTACTAGACAGGAATGCATTGGATGGGGAGCGGAGCAGAGCAGATAATCTGAAGGTGAAATACAGTTTTTGGCAGGCAGACAGGTCGAGTCAGGCACCATTAGCCGCGCAGGGAGTAGGACAAAGTTCATGGATACAGATGCGAGCTCAGACTGGAGCTTTCAGAGGCAGAAGGCAGGAAAAAGCTTAATGGTAGAATCAGGGCCTACTCGCCTGGACTGTAAAATGGGATAAATGAACCATATAAAGCCGGTGGCCTTTCATACTTAGGAATAGAATATCCGGCCCATTCATGGCGGATCTGAAAGAGGACATGTTGACGGTGGACGCACATGTGTTTGCGTCTTCATAACTGGAACTGGAGGAAACATACATGTATTTGTGATTTATACATGAAACCGTTGGGGTCCAAGATAGGGGACATAACTGATCATAAAAATCCATATTTCCACAGCATGCAAAGCAGAAGTTCAAAATGTGCCTAAACCCGGGATTGAACCAGGGACCTTTAGATCTTCAATCTACTGCTCTCCCAACTGAGCTATTTCATCCAGCTGGCAATTTTGGCTTTCTGTTGTATTTTTTATAATTGTTAAAGATAAATGCAGAACCTGGTCACTCTATCTGCATGTGCAGTTATGTGTTAAATTGTCCAGTATTATTCAGTAGCTAAATTCGTCTGATGGGTGAATTTCCTTTTTAGGAGCCAAGTTAGTTAGATGATGTTTGTAAACTATGAATGGACTTATACTCAGAAACACAGACCTATATGGCGAGGGTCGGCAAGCTAGGTCATCTGACTACTAACAGTTTTGTATAAGGGGAACTGGAGGCTGATGCAGGCAAAGCTTTACTTTCAATTAAAGGAAGAATTGGGAAATAAAGGAGGCAAAGTTGAATACAAGAGAGGTGGAAGCAAGTTTGAAAGAAAGACAGAAAGTAAATAATATGTTGAATTAATTGTATTGTCGATTATCTTGATAAAAGGTTTTGATCATTATAAACAAAGTCAATATGAGTTGACTCAAAATAGTCTTTGTGGCATGCAAAGCAGAAGTTCAAAATGTGCCGAAACCCGGGATCGAACCAGGGACCTTTAGATCTTCAGTGTAACGCTCTCCCAACTGAGCTATTTCGGCCTGCCAGCAGCTATAGTATTCAGCCTCTTTTTTTGAACAATCCCAGAACAGAGATGCAGAACCTGGATTTTCAATCTGAGGTTAGAGCTGTGTTTTAATGTGTCCTGCATTGTTCAGCAGCTAACTGGTGAAATGGGTGAGTAGCGTTTTTGGGATAAATGTTAGGTCGTTTTTCTTTTAAAACTCTAAGTGGACCAGCACTGTATTACATAGACGTATGTCGCCTGAGTAGGTAAGCTATGTCATCTCAATACTGACAACTTTGTTCAAGGAGAAGTGAAAGCTGATGCAGACAAGAGTTTACTTTGAAAAAAGTATAAAATGGGATAAATTCGTCATCAAAGCTGATGGCAAGAGAGGTGGAAGCAAGTTTAGAAGGAGGACAGAAAGACAACTTTTTGTTGAAGTTATCATGTTGTTGATCAGTTGATAAAATATTTTGAGAAATAAAGAAAAAAAAACTAGAGCTGATTTCAAGAAATATTTTGCAAGAATGTAGGATCCCCTCGCACTGTGCTGAAAGTCAGGATTGAATCAGGTACCTTAAGCTCTTCAGTCTAACGATCTCCCAACTGAGATATTTCAGCCAACAAGTCCCTGTGGCCTCCTGATGTATTATTAATAATTGTAGACGATACATACAGAACCTGGTCATTCTATTTTCGTTTATAGTTATGTGTTAAAGTGTCCAGTATCATTCAACAGGTAACTTGGTCTGATGTGTGAATATCCTTTTTAGGGGACAAGGTAGGTAGAATTTTTTTTCTAAACTCTGAATTGACTTATACTCTGAAACACAGACCTATATGGCCAGGGTGTACAAGCTATGTCATCTGACTACTGACAGTTTTGTATAAGGGGAATTGGAGGCTGATGCAGGCAAAGCTTTACTTTAAAATAAAGCAAGAAGTTGCAAATAAATGAGGCATAGTTGAATACAAGAGAGGTGGAAGCAAGTTTGAAAGGAAGACAGAAAGTAAATAATATGTTGAATTGATTGTGTTGTTGATCAGATTGATGAAAGGTTTTGATAAAGAAGAGCTTTGATTTAACTCCAAACAGCTTTTGTGACATGAAAAGCAGAAGTTGAAATTGTGCCGAAACCCGGGATTGAACCAGGGACCTTTAGATCTTCACTCTAACGCGCTCCCAACTGAGCTATTTCAGCCTGCTGGTAGTTTGGGTCTTCATCCTTTCTTTTAAACTTCCCAAGAAAATAGATGCTCATCCTCATGCTAGAGCTATGTTTTAAGATGTCCTGTATCATTCATCAGTTATCGGGTGCAATAGGTAAATAGCATTTTTCGGATCCAGGTTAGGTAGCTTTTTTTTTTACTCTGAATGGACTAGCACCATAATACACAGAGGTATTTGGCCTGAGTAGGTAAGCTATGTCATCTGAATACTGAAATCTGTGTTCAAGGAGAAGTGGAAGCTGATGCAGACTAGAGTTTACTTTACAAAAAAGCATGAAATAGGAAACATTTGTAGTCGAAGCTGAATGCAAGAGAGGTGGAAGCAAATTTAGAAGGAGGACAGAAACACAATTCTATGTTGAATTGATCATGTTGTCGATCAGTTGATCAAATATTTTGATAAATAAAGAAAGAAAAACTTGAGCTGATACCAAGAAATATTTTGTGAGAAGCAAGAAACCTCTCAGACTTTTCCGAAACCCAGCATTGAACAAGGGACTTTTAGATTTTCAATCTAACACTCTCCCAACTGAGCTATTTCATCCAGCTGGCCATTTTGGCTTTCTGTTGTATTTTTGATAATTGTTAAAGATAAATGCAGACCCTGGTCATTCTATCTGCATGTGCAGTTATGTGTTAAATTGTCCAATATTATTCAGCAGCTAAATTGGTCTGATGGGTGAATTTCCTTTTTAGGAGCCAAGTTAGTTAGAAGATGTTTGTAAACTATGAATGGACTTATACTCAGACACACAGACCTATATGGCGAGGGTAGGCAAACTAGGTCATCTGACTACTAACAGTTTTGTATAAGGGGAACTCGAGGCTGATGCAGGCAAAGCTTTACTTTCAATTAAAGGAAGAATTGGCAAATAAAGCAGGTAAAGTTGAATACAAGAGAGGTGGAAGCAAGTTTGACAGAAAGACAGAATGTAAAAAATATGTTGAAATGGTTGTCTTATCGATCAGCTTGATAAAAGGTTTTGATCATTATAAACAACGTCAATATGAGTTGACTCCAAATAGCATTTGTGGCATGCAAAGCAGAAGTTCAAAATGTGCCTAAACCCGGGATTGAACCAGGGACCTTTAGATCTTCAGTCTACTGCTCTCCCAACTGAGCTATTTCATCCAGCTGGCAATTTTGGCTTTCTGTTGAATTTTTTATAATTGTTAAAGATAAATGCAGAACCTGGTCACTCTATCTGCATGTGCAGTTATGTGTTAAATTGTCCAGTATTATTCAGTAGCTAAATTGGTCTGATGGGTGAATTTCCTTTTTAGGAGCCAAGTTAGTTAGATGATGTTTGTAAACTATGAATGGACTTATACTCAGAAACACAGACCTATATGGCGAGGGTCGGCAAGCTAGGTCATCTGACTACTAACAGTTTTGTATAAGGGGAACTGGAGGCTGATGCAGGCAAAGCTTTACTTTCAATTAAAGGAAGAATTGGGAAATAAAGGAGGCAAAGTTGAATACAAGAGAGGTGGAAGCAAGTTTGAAAGAAAGACAGAAAGTAAATAATATGTTGAATTAATTGTATTGTCGATTATCTTGATAAAATGTTTTGATCATTATAAACAAAGTCAATATGAGTTGACTCAAAATAGTTTTTGTGGCATGCAAAGCAGAAGTTCAAAATGTGCCGAAACCCGGGATCGAACCAGGGACCTTTAGATCTTCAGTCTAACACTCTCCCAACTGAGCTATTTCGGCCTGCCAGCAGCTATAGTATTCAGCCTCTTTTTTTGAACAATCCCAGAACAGAGATGCAGAACCTGGATTTTCAATCTGAGGTTAGAGCTGTGTTTTAATGTGTCCTGCATTGTTCAGCAGCTAACTGGTGAAATGGGTGAGTAGCGTTTTTGGGATAAATGTTAGGTCGTTTTTCTTTTAAAACTCTGAGTGGACCAGCACTGTATTACACAGACGTATGTCGCCTGAGTAGGTAAGCTATGTCATCTCAATACTGACAACTTTGTTCAAGGAGAAGTGAAAGCTGATGCAGACAAGAGTTTACTTTGAAAAAAGTATAAAATGGGATAAATTCGTCATCAAAGTTGATGGCAAGAGAGGTGGAAGCAAGTTTAGAAGGAGGACGGAAAGACAACTTTTTGTTGAAGTTATCATGTTGTTGATCAGTTGATAAAATATTTTGAGAAATAAAGAAAAAAAAACAAGAGCTGATTTCAAGAAATATTTTGCAAGAATGTAGGATCCCCTCGCACTGTGCTGAAAGTCAGGATTGAATCAGGTACCTTAAGCTCTTCAGTCTTACGATCTCCCAACTGAGATATTTCAGCCAACAAGTCCCTGTGGCCTCCTGATGTATTATTAATAATTGTAGACGATACATACAGAACCTGGTCATTCTATTTTCGTTTATAGTTATGTGTTAAAGTGTCCAGTATCAATTAGCAGGTAACTTGGTCTGATGAGTGAATATCCTTTTTAGGGGACAAGGTAGGTAGAATTTTTTTTTCTAAACTCTGAATTGACTTATACTCTGAAACACAGACCTATATGGCCAGGGTGTACAAGCTATGTCATCTGACTACTGACAGTTTTGTATAAGGGGAATTGGAGGCTGATGCAGGCAAAGCTTTACTTTAAAATAAAGCAAGAAGTTGCAAATAAATGAGGCATAGTTGAATACAAGAGAGGTGGAAGCAAGTTTGAAAGGAAGACAGAAAGTAAATAATATGTTGAATTGATTGTGTTGTTGATCAGATTGATAAAAGGTTTTGATAAAGAAGAGCGTTGATTTAACTCCAAACAGCTTTTGTGACATGAAAAGCAGAAGTTGAAATTGTGCCGAAACCCGGGATTGAACAAGGGACCTTTAGATCTTCACTCTAACGCTCTCCCAACTGAGCTATTTCAGCCTGCCAGTAGTTTGGGTCTTCATCCTTTCTTTTAAACTTCCCAAGAAAATAGATGCTCAACCTCATGCTAGAGCTATTTTTTAAGATGTCCTGTATCATTCATCAGTTAACGGGTGCAATAGGTAAATAGCATTTTTCGGATCCAGGTTAGGTAGCTTTTGTTTTTTACTCTGAATGGACTAGCACCATATTACACAGAGGTATTTGGCCTGAGTAGGTAAGCTATGTCATCTGAATACTGAAATCTGTGTTCAAGGAGAAGTGGAAGCTGATGCAGACAAGAGTTTACTTTACAAAAAAGCATGAAATAGGAAACATTTGTAGTCGAAGCTGAATGCAAGAGAGGTGGAAGCAAATTTAGAAGGAGGACAGAAAGACAATTCTATGTTGAATTGATCATGTTGTCGATCAGTTGATCAAATATTTTGATAAATAAAGAAAGAAAAACTTGAGCTGATACCAAGAAATATTTTGTGAGAAGCAAGAAACCTCTCAGACTTTTCCGAAACCCAGCATTGAACAAGGGACTTTTAGATTTTCAATCTAACACTCTCCCAACTGAGCTATTTCATCCAGCTGGCCATTTTGGCTTTCTGTTGTATTTTTGATAATTGTTAAAGATAAATGCAGACCCTGGTCATTCTATCTGCATGTGCAGTTATGTGTTAAATTGTCGAATATTATTCAGCAGCTAAATTGGTCTGATGGGTGAATTTCCTTTTTAGGAGCCAAGTTAGTTAGAAGATGTTTGTAAACTATGAATGGACTTATACTCAGACACACAGACCTATATGGCGAGGGTAGGCAAACTAGGTCATCTGACTACTAACAGTTTTGTATAAGGGGAACTCGAGGCTGATGCAGGCAAAGCTTTACTTTCAATTAAAGAAAGAATTGGCAAATAAAGCAGGTAAAGTTGAATACAAGAGAGGTGGAAGCAAGTTTGGCAGAAAGACAGAATGTAAAAAATATGTTGAAATGGTTGTCTTATCGATCAGCTTGATAAAAGGTTTTGATCATTATAAACAACGTCAATATGAGTTGACTCCAAATAGCATTTGTGGCATGCAAAGCAAAAGTTCAAAATGTGCCTAAACCCGGGATTGAACCAGGGACCTTTAGATATTCAGTCTACTGCTCTCCCAACTGAGCTATTTCATCCAGCTGACAAGTTTGGCTTTCTGTTGTATTTTTTATAATTGTTAAAGATAAATGCAGAACCTGGTCACTCTATCTGCATGTGCAGTTATGTGTTAAATTGTCCAGTATTATTCAGTAGCTAAATTGGTCTGATGGGTGAATTTCCTTTTTAGGAGCCAAGTTAGTTAGATGATGTTTGTAAACTATGAATGGACTTATACTCAGAAACACAGACCTATATGGCGAGGGTCGGCAAGCTAGGTCATCTGACTACTAACAGTTTTGTATAAGGGGAACTGGAGGCTGATGCAGGCAAAGCTTTACTTTCAATTAAAGGAAGAATTGGGAAATAAAGGAGGCAAAGTTGAATACAAGAGAGGTGGAAGCAAGTTTGAAAGAAAGACAGAAAGTAAATAATATGTTGAATTAATTGTATTGTCGATTATCTTGATAAAAGGTTTTGATCATTATAAACAAAGTCAATATGAGTTGACTCAAAATAGTTTTTGTGGCATGCAAAGCAGAAGTTCAAAATGTGCCGAAACCCGGGATCGAACCAGGGACCTTTAGATCTTCAGTCTAACACTCTCCCAACTGAGCTATTTCGGCCTGCCAGCAGCTAAAGTATTCAGCCTCTTTTTTTGAACAATCCCAGAACAGAGATGCAGAACCTGGATTTTCAATCTGAGGTTAGAGCTGTGTTTTAATGTGTCCTGCATTGTTCAGCAGCTAACTGGTGAAATGGGTGAGTAGCGTTTTTGGGATAAATGTTAGGTCGTTTTTCTTTTAAAACTCTGAGTGGACCAGCACTGTATTACACAGACGTATGTCGCCTGAGTAGGTAAGCTATGTCATCTCAATACTGACAACTTTGTTCAAGGAGAAGTGAAAGCTGATGCAGACAAGAGTTTACTTTGAAAAAAGTATAAAATGGGATAAATTCGTCATCAAAGTTGATGGCAAGAGAGGTGGAAGCAAGTTTAGAAGGAGGACAGAAAGACAACTTTTTGTTGAAGTTATCATGTTGTTGATCAGTTGATAAAATATTTTGAGAAATAAAGAAAAAAAAACTAGAGCTGATTTCAAGAAATATTTTGCAAGAATGTAGGATCCCCTCGCACTGTGCTGAAAGTCAGGATTGAATCAGGTACCTTAAGCTCTTCAGTCTAACGATCTCCCAACTGAGATATTTCAGCCAACAAGTCCCTGTGGCCTCCTGATGTATTATTAATAATTGTAGACGATACATACAGAACCTGGTCATTCTATTTTCGTTTATAGTTATGTGTTAAAGTGTCCAGTATCATTCAGCAGGTAACTTGGTCTGATGAGTGAATATCCTTTTTAGGGGACAAGGTAGGTACAATTTTTTTTTCTAAACTCTGAATTGACTTATACTCTGAAACACAGACCTATATGGCCAGGGTGTACAAGCTATGTCATCTGACTACTGACAGTTTTGTATAAGGGGAATTGGAGGCTGATGCAGGCAAAGCTTTACTTTAAAATAAAGCAAGAAGTTGCAAATAAATGAGGCATAGTTGAATACAAGAGAGGTGGAAGCAAGTTTGAAAGGAAGACAGAAAGTAAATAATATGTTGAATTGATTGTGTTGTTGATCAGATTGATAAAAGGTTTTGATAAAGAAGAGCGTTGATTTAACTCCAAACAGCTTTTGTGACATGAAAAGCAGAAGTTGAAATTGTGCCGAAACCCGGGATTGAACAAGGGACCTTTAGATCTTCACTCTAACGCTCTCCCAACTGAGCTATTTCAGCCTGCTGGTAGTTTGGGTCTTCATCCTTTCTTTTAAACTTCCCAAGAAAATAGATGCTCAACCTCATGCTAGAGCTATTTTTTAAGATGTCCTGTATCATTCATCAGTTAACGGGTGCAATAGGTAAATAGCATTTTTCGGATCCAGGTTAGGTAGCTTTTGTTTTTTACTCTGAATGGACTAGCACCATATTACACAGAGGTATTTGGCCTGAGTAGGTAAGCTATGTCATCTGAATACTGAAATCTGTGTTCAAGGAGAAGTGGAAGCTGATGCAGACAAGAGTTTACTTTACAAAAAAGCATGAAATAGGAAACATTTGTAGTCAAAGCTGAATGCAAGAGAGGTGGAAGCAAATTTAGAAGGAGGACAGAAAGACAATTCTATGTTGAATTGATCATGTTGTCGATCAGTTGATCAAATATTTTGATAAATAAAGAAAGAAAAACTTGAGCTGATACCAAGAAATATTTTGTGAGAAGCAAGAAACCTCTCAGACTTTTCCGAAACCCAGCATTGAACAAGGGACTTTTAGATTTTCAATCTAACACTCTCCCAACTGAGCTATTTCATCCAGCTGGCCATTTTGGCTTTCTGTTGTATTTTTGATAATTGTTAAAGATAAATGCAGACCCTGGTCATTCTATCTGCATGTGCAGTTATGTGTTAAATTGTCGAATATTATTCAGCAGCTAAATTGGTCTGATGGGTGAATTTCCTTTTTAGGAGCCAAGTTAGTTAGAAGATGTTTGTAAACTATGAATGGACTTATACTCAGACACACAGACCTATATGGCGAGGGTAGGCAAACTAGGTCATCTGACTACTAACAGTTTTGTATAAGGGGAACTCGAGGCTGATGCAGGCAAAGCTTTACTTTCAATTAAAGGAAGAATTGGCAAATAAAGCAGGTACAGTTGAATACAAGAGAGGTGGAAGCAAGTTTGACAGAAAGACAGAATGTAAAAAATATGTTGAAATGGTTGTCTTATCGATCAGCTTGGTAAAAGGTTTTGATCATTATAAACAACGTCAATATGAGTTGACTCCAAATAGCATTTGTGGCATGCAAAGCAGAAGTTCAAAATGTGCCTAAACCCGGGATTGAACAAGGGACCTTTAGATCATCAGTCTACTGCTCTCCCAACTGAGCTATTTTATCCAGCTGGCATTTTTGGCTTTCTGTTGTATTTTTTATAATTGTTAAAGATAAATGCAGAACCTGGTCACTCTATCTGCATGTCCAGTTATGTGTTAAATTGTCCAGTATTATTCAGTAGCTAAATTGGTCTGATGGGTGAATTTCCTTTTTAGGAGCCAAGTTAGTTAGATGATGTTTGTAAACTATGAATGGACTTATACTCAGAAACACAGACCTATATGGCGAGGGTCGGCAAGCTAGGTCATCTGACTACTAACAGTTTTGTATAAGGGGAACTGGAGGCTGATGCAGGCAAAGCTTTACTTTCAATTAAAGGAAGAATTGGGAAATAAAGGAGGCAAAGTTGAACACAAGAGAGGTGGAAGCAAGTTTGAAAGAAAGACAGAAAGTAAATAATATGTTGAATTAATTGTATTGTCGATTATCTTGATAAAAGGTTTTGATCATTATAAACAAAGTCAATATGAGTTGACTCAAAATAGTCTTTGTGGCATGCAAAGCAGAAGTTCAAAATGTGCCGAAACCCGGGATCGAACCAGGGACCTTTAGATCTTCAGTCTAACGCTCTCCCAACTGAGCTATTTCGGCCTGCCAGCAGCTATAGTATTCAGCCTCTTTTTTTGAACAATCCCAGAACAGAGATGCAGAACCTGGATTTTCAATCTGAGGTTAGAGCTGTGTTTTAATGTGTCCTGCATTGTTCAGCAGCTAACTGGTGAAATGGGTGAGTAGCGTTTTTGGGATAAATATTAGGTCGTTTTTCTTTTAAAACTCTAAGTGGACCAGCACTGTATTACACAGACGTATGTCGCCTGAGTAGGTAAGCTATGTCATCTCAATACTGACAACTTTGTTCAAGGAGAAGTGAAAGCTGATGCAGACAAGAGTTTACTTTGAAAAAAGTATAAAATAGGATAAATTTGTCATCAAAGCTGATGGCAAGAGAGGTGGAAGCAAGTTTAGAAGGAGGACAGAAAGACAACTTTTTGTTGAAGTTATCATGTTGTTGATCAGTTGATAAAATATTTTGAGAAATAAAGAAAAAAAAACTAGAGCTGATTTCAAGAAATATTTTGCAAGAATGTAGGATCCCCTCGCACTGTGCTGAAAGTCAGGATTGAATCAGGTACCTTAAGCTCTTCAGTCTAACGATCTCCCAACTGAGATATTTCAGCCAACAAGTACCTGTGGCCTCCTGATGTATTATTAATAATTGTAGACGATACATACAGAACCTGGTCATTCTATTTTCGTTTATAGTTATGTGTTAAAGTGTCCAGTATCATTCAGCAGGTAACTTGGTCTGATGAGTGAATATCCTTTTTAGGGGACAATGTAGGTAGAATTTTTTTTTCTAAACTCTGAATTGACTTATACTCTGAAACACAGACCTATATGGCCAGGGTGTACAAGCTATGTCATCTGACTACTGACAGTTTTGTATAAGGGGAATTGGAGGCTGATGCAGGCAAAGCTTTACTTTAAAATAAAGCAAGAAGTTGCAAATAAATGAGGCATAGTTGAATACAAGAGAGGTGGAAGCAAGTTTGAAAGGAAGACAGAAAGTAAATAATATGTTGAATTGATTGGAGTTAAATCAACGCTCTTCTTTATCAAAACCTTTTATCAATCTGATCAACAACACAAACAGCTTTTGTGACATGAAAAGCAGAAGTTGAAATTGTGCCGAAACCCGGGATTGAACCAGGGACCTTTAGATCTTCAGTCTAACGCTCTCCCAACTGAGCTATTTCGGCCTGCTGGTAGTTTGGATCTTCATCTTTTCTTTTAAACTTCCCAAGAAAATAGATGCTCAACCTCATGCTAGATCTATGTTTTAAGATGTCCTGTATCATTCATCAGTTAACGGGTGCAATAGGTGAATAGCATTTTTCGGATCCAGGTTAGGTAGCTTTTTTTTTTACTCTGAATGGACTAGCACCATATTACACAGAGGTATTTGGCCTGAGTAGGTAAGCTATGTCATCTGAATACTGAAATCTGTGTTCAAGGAGAAGTGGAAGCTGATGCAGACAAGAGTTTACTTTACAAAAAAGCATGAAATAGGAAACATTTGTAGTCGAAGCTGAATGCAAGAGAGGTGGAAGCAAATTTAGAAGGAGGACAGAAAGACAATTCTATGTTGAATTGATCATGTTGTCGATCAGTTGATCAAATATTTTGATAAATAAAGAAAGAAAAACTTGAGCTGATACCAAGAAATACTTTGTGAGAAGCAAGAAACCTCTCAGACTTTTCCGAAACCCAGCATTGAACAAGGGACTTTTAGATTTTCAATCTAACACTCTCCCGACTGAGCTATTTCATCCAGCTGGCCATTTTGGCTTTCTGTTGTATTTTTGATAATTGTTAAAGATAAATGCAGACCCTGGTCATTCTATCTGCATGTGCAGTTATGTGTTAAATTGTCCAATATTATTCAGCAGCTAAATTGGTCTGATGGGTGAATTTCCTTTTTAGGAGCCAAGTTAGTTAGAAGATGTTTGTAAACTATGAATGGACTTATACTCAGACACACAGACCTATATGGCGAGGGTAGGCAAACTAGGTCATCTGACTACTAACAGTTTTGTATAAGGGGAACTCGAGGCTGATGCAGGCAAAGCTTTACTTTCAATTAAAGGAAGAATTGGCAAATAAAGCAGGTAAAGTTGAATACAAGAGAGGTGGAAGCAAGTTTGACAGAAAGACAGAATGTAAAAAATATGTTGAAATGGTTGTCTTATCGATCAGCTTGATAAAAGGTTTTGATCATTATAAACAACGTCAATATGAGTTGACTCCAAATAGCATTTGTGGCATGCAAAGCAGAAGTTCAAAATGTGCCTAAACCCGGGACCTTTAGATCTTCAGTCTACTGCTCTCCCAACTGAGCTATTTCATCCAGCTGGCAATTTTGGCTTTCTGTTGTATTTTTTATAATTGTTAAAGATAAATGCAGAACCTGGTCACTCTATCTGCATGTGCAGTTATGTGTTAAATTGTCCAGTATTATTCAGTAGCTAAATTTGTCTGATGGGTGAATTTCCTTTTTAGGAGCCAAGTTAGTTAGATGATGTTTGTAAACTATGAATGGACTTATACTCAGAAACACAGACCTATATGGCGAGGGTCGGCAAGCTAGGTCATCTGACTACTAACAGTTTTGTATAAGGGGAACTGGAGGCTGATGCAGGCAAAGCTTTACTTTCAATTAAAGGAAGAATTGGGAAATAAAGGAGGCAAAGTTGAATACAAGAGAGGTGGAAGCAAGTTTGAAAGAAAGACAGAAAGTAAATAATATGTTGAATTAATTGTATTGTCGATTATCTTGATAAAAGGTTTTGATCATTATAAACAAAGTCAATATGAGTTGACTCAAAATAGTCTTTGTGGCATGCAAAGCAGAAGTTCAAAATGTGCCGAAACCCGGGATCGAACCAGGGACCTTTAGATCTTCAGTGTAACGCTCTCCCAACTGAGCTATTTCGGCCTGCCAGCAGCTATAGTATTCAGCCTCTTTTTTTGAACAATCCCAGAACAGAGATGCAGAACCTGGATTTTCAATCTGAGGTTAGAGCTGTGTTTTAATGTGTCCTGCATTGTTCAGCAGCTAACTGGTGAAATGGGTGAGTAGCGTTTTTGGGATAAATGTTAGGTCGTTTTTCTTTTAAAACTCTAAGTGGACCAGCACTGTATTACACAGACGTATGTCGCCTGAGTAGGTAAGCTATGTCATCTCAATACTGACAACTTTGTTCAAGGAGAAGTGAAAGCTGATGCAGACAAGAGTTTACTTTGAAAAAAGTATAAAATGGGATAAATTCGTCATCAAAGCTGATGGCAAGAGAGGTGGAAGCAAGTTTAGAAGGAGGACAGAAAGACAACTTTTTGTTGAAGTTATCATGTTGTTGATCAGTTGATAAAATATTTTGAGAAATAAAGAAAAAAAAACTAGAGCTGATTTCAAGAAATATTTTGCAAGAATGTAGGATCCCCTCGCACTGTGCTGAAAGTCAGGATTGAATCAGGTACCTTAAGCTCTTCAGTCTAACGATCTCCCAACTGAGATATTTCAGCCAACAAGTCCCTGTGGCCTCCTGATGTATTATTAGTAATTGTAGACGATACATACAGAACCTGGTCATTCTATTTTCGTTTATAGTTATGTGTTAAAGTGTCCAGTATCATTCAGCAGGTAACTTGGTCTGATGTGTGAATATCCTTTTTAGGGGACAAGGTAGGTAGAATTTTTTTTCTAAACTCTGAATTGACTTATACTCTGAAACTCAGACCTATATGGCCAGGGTGTACAAGCTATGTCATCTGACTACTGACAGTTTTGTATAAGGGGAATTGGAGGCTGATGCAGGCAAAGCTTTACTTTAAAATAAAGCAAGAAGTTGCAAATAAATGAGGCATAGTTGAATACAAGAGAGGTGGAAGCAAGTTTGAAAGGAAGACAGAAAGTAAATAATATGTTGAATTGATTGTGTTGTTGATCAGATTGATGAAAGGTTTTGATAAAGAAGAGCTTTGATTTAACTCCAAACAGCTTTTGTGACATGAAAAGCAGAAGTTGAAATTGTGCCGAAACCCGGGATTGAACTAGGGACCTTTAGATCTTCACTCTAACGCTCTCCCAACTGAGCTATTTCAGCCTGCTGGTAGTTTGGGTCTTCATCCTTTCTTTTAAACTTCCCAAGAAAATAGATGCTCATCCTCATGCTAGAGCTATGTTTTAAGATGTCCTGTATCATTCATCAGTTAACGGGTGCAATAGGTAAATAGCATTTTTCGGATCCAGGTTAGGTAGCTTTTTTTTTTACTCTGAATGGACTAGCACCATATTACACAGAGGTATTTGGCCTGAGTAGGTAAGCTATGTCATCTGAATACTGAAATCTGTGTTCAAGGAGAAGTGGAAGCTGATGCAGACAAGAGTTTACTTTACAAAAAAGCATGAAATAGGAAACATTTGTAGTCGAAGCTGAATGCAAGAGAGGTGGAAGCAAATTTAGAAGGAGGACAGAAAGACAATTCTATGTTGAATTGATCATGTTGTCGATCAGTTGATCAAATATTTTGATAAATAAAGAAAGAAAAACTTGAGCTGATACCAAGAAATATTTTGTGAGAAGCAAGAAACCTCTCAGACTTTTCCGAAACCCAGCATTGAACAAGGGACTTTTAGATTTTCAATGTAACACTCTCCCAACTGAGCTATTTCATCCAGCTGGCCATTTTGGCTTTCTGTTGTATTTTTGATAATTGTTAAAGATAAATGCAGACCCTGGTCATTCTATCTGCATGTGCAGTTATGTGTTAAATTGTCCAATATTATTCAGCAGCTAAATTGGTCTGATGGGTGAATTTCCTTTTTAGGAGCCAAGTTAGTTAGAAGATGTTTGTAAACTATGAATGGACTTATACTCAGACACACAGACCTATATGGCGAGGGTAGGCAAACTAGGTCATCTGACTACTAACAGTTTTGTATAAGGGGAACTCGAGGCTGATGCAGGCAAAGCTTTACTTTCAATTAAAGGAAGAATTGGCAAATAAAGCAGGTAAAGTTGAATACAAGAGAGGTGGAAGCAAGTTTGACAGAAAGACAGAATGTAAAAAATATGTTGAAATGGTTGTCTTATCGATCAGCTTGATAAAAGGTTTTGATCATTATAAACAACGTCAATATGAGTTGACTCCAAATAGCATTTGTGGCATGCAAAGCAGAAGTTCAAAATGTGCCTAAACCCAGGATTGAACCAGGGACCTTTAGATATTCAGTCTACTGCTCTCCCAACTGAGCTATTTCATCCAGCTGGCAATTTTGGCTTTCTGTTGTATTTTTTATAATTGTTAAAGATAAATGCAGAACCTGGTCACTCTATCTGCATGTGCAGTTATGTGTTAAATTGTCCAGTATTATTCAGTAGCTAAATTGGTCTGATGGGTGAATTTCCTTTTTAGGAGCCAAGTTAGTTAGATGATGTTTGTAAACTATGAATGGACTTATACTCAGAAACACAGACCTATATGGCGAGGGTCGGCAAGCTAGGTCATCTGACTACTAACAGTTTTGTATAAGGGGAACTGGAGGCTGATGCAGGCAAAGCTTTACTTTCAATTAAAGGAAGAATTGGGAAATAAAGGAGGCAAAGTTGAATACAAGAGAGGTGGAAGCAAGTTTGAAAGAAAGACAGAAAGTAAATAATATGTTGAATTAATTGTATTGTTGATTATCTTGATAAAAGGTTTTGATCATTATAAACAAAGTCAATATGAGTTGACTCAAAATAGTCTTTGTGGCATGCAAAGCAGACGTTCAAAATGTGCCGAAACCCGGGATCGAACCAGGGACCTTTAGATCTTCAGTCTAACGCTCTCCCAACTGAGCTATTTCGGCCTGCCAGCAGCTATAGTATTCAGCCTCTTTTTTTGAACAATCCCAGAACAGAGATGCAGAACCTGGATTTTCCATCTGAGGTTAGAGCTGTGTTTTAATGTGTCCTGCATTGTTCAGCAGCTAACTGGTGAAATGGGTGAGTAGCGTTTTTGGGATAAATGTTAGGTCGTTTTTATTTTAAAACTCTAAGTGGACCAGCACTGTATTACACAGACGTATGTCGCCTGAGTAGGTAAGCTATGTCATCTCAATACTGACAACTTTGTTCAAGGAGAAGTGAAAGCTGATGCAGACAAGAGTTTACTTTGAAAAAAGTATAAAATGGGATAAATTCGTCATCAAAGCTGATGGCAAGAGAGGTGGAAGCAAGTTTAGAAGGAGGACAGAAAGACAACTTTTTGTTGAAGTTATCATGTTGTTGATCAGTTGATAAAATATTTTGAGAAATAAAGAAAAAAAAACCTAGAGCTGATTTCAAGAAATATTTTGCAAGAATGTAGGATCCCCTCGCACTGTGCTGAAAGTCAGGATTGAATCAGGTACCTTAAGCTCTTCAGTCTAACGATCTCCCAACTGAGATATTTCAGCCAACAAGTCCCTGTGGCCTCCTGATGTATTATTAATAATTGTAGACGATACATACAGAACCTGGTCATTCTATTTTCGTTTATAGTTATGTGTTAAAGTGTCCAGTATCATTCAGCAGGTAACTTGGTCTGATGAGTGAATATCCTTTTTAGGGGACAATGTAGGTAGAATTTTTTTTTCTAAACTCTGAATTGACTTATACTCTGAAACACAGACCTATATGGCCAGGGTGTACAAGCTATGTCATCTGACTACTGACAGTTTTGTATAAGGGGAATTGGAGGCTGATGCAGGCAAAGCTTTACTTTAAAATAAAGCAAGAAGTTGCAAATAAATGAGGCATAGTTGAATACAAGAGAGGTGGACGCAAGTTTGAAAGGAAGACAGAAAGTAAATAATATGTTGAATTGATTGTGTTGTTGATCAGATTGATGAAAGGTTTTGATAAAGAAGAGTGTTGATTTAACTCCAAACAGCTTTTGTGACATGAAAAGCAGAAGTTGAAATTGTGCCGAAACCCAGGATTGAACCAGGGACCTTTAGATCTTCACTCTAACGCTCTCCCAACTGAGCTATTTCAGCCTGCTGGTAGTTTGGGTCTTCATCCTTTCTTTTAAACTTCCCAAGAAAATAGATGCTCATCCTCATGCTAGAGCTATGTTTTAAGATGTCCTGTATCATTCATCAGTTAACGGGTGCAATAGGTAAATAGCATTTTTCGGATCCAGGTTAGGTAGCTTTTTTTTTTACTCTGAATGGACTAGCACCATATTACACAGAGGTATTTGGCCTGAGTAGGTAAGCTATGTCATCTGAATACTGAAATCTGTGTTCAAGGAGAAGTGGAAGCTGATGCAGACAAGAGTTTACTTTACAAAAAAGCATGAAATAGGAAACATTTGTAGTCGAAGCTGAATGCAAGAGAGGTGGAAGCAAATTTAGAAGGAGGACAGAAAGACAATTCTATGTTGAATTGATCATGTTGTCGATCAGTTGATCAAATATTTTGATAAATAAAGAAAGAAAAACTTGAGCTGATACCAAGAAATATTTTGTGAGAAGCAAGAAACCTCTCAGACTTTTCCGAAACCCAGCATTGAACAAGGGACTTTTAGATTTTCAATCTAACACTCTCCCAACTGAGCTATTTCATCCAGCTGGCCATTTTGGCTTTCTGTTGTATTTTTGATAATTGTTAAAGATAAATGCAGACCCTGGTCATTCTATCTGCATGTGCAGTTATGTGTTAAATTGTCCAATATTATTCAGCAGCTAAATTGGTCTGATGGGTGAATTTCCTTGTTAGGAGCCAAGTTAGTTAGAAGATGTTTGTAAACTATGAATGGACTTATACTCAGACACACAGACCTATATGGCGAGGGTAGGCAAACTAGGTCATCTGACTACTAACAGTTTTGTATAAGGGGAACTCGAGGCTGATGCAGGCAAAGCTTTACTTTCAATTAAAGGAAGAATTGGCAAATAAAGCAGGTAAAGTTGAATACAAGAGAGGTGGAAGCAAGTTTGACAGAAAGACAGAATGTAAAAAATATGTTGAAATGGTTGTCTTATCGATCAGCTTGATAAAAGGTTTTGATCATTATAAACAACGTCAATATGAGTTGACTCCAAATAGCATTTGTGGCATGCAAAGCAGAAGTTCAAAATGTGCCTAAACCCGGGATTGAACCAGGGACCTTTAGATCTTCAGTGTACTGCTCTCCCAACTGAGCTATTTCATCCAGCTGGCAATTTTGGCTTTCTGTTGTATTTTTTATAATTGTTAAAGAAAAATGCAGAACCTGGTCACTCTATCTGCATGTGCAGTTATGTGTTAAATTGTCCAGTATTATTCAGTAGCTAAATTGGTCTGATGGGTGAATTTCCTTTTTAGGAGCCAAGTTAGTTAGATGATGTTTGTAAACTATGAATGGACTTATACTCAGAAACACAGACCTATATGGCGAGGGTCGGCAAGCTAGGTCATCTGACTACTAACAGTTTTGTATAAGGGGAACTGGAGGCTGATGCAGGCAAAGCTTTACTTTCAATTAAAGGAAGAATTGGGAAATAAAGGAGGCAAAGTTGAATACAAGAGAGGTGGAAGCAAGTTTGAAAGAAAGACAGAAAGTAAATAATATGTTGAATTAATTGTATTGTCGATTATCTTGATAAAATGTTTTGATCATTATAAACAAAGTCAATATGAGTTGACTCAAAATAGTCTTTGTGGCATGCAAAGCAGAAGTTCAAAATGTGCCGAAACCCGGGATCGAACCAGGGACCTTTAGATCTTCAGTCTAACGCTCTCCCAACTGAGCTATTTCGGCCTGCCAGCAGCTATAGTATTCAGCCTCTTTTTTTTAACAATCCCAGAACAGAGATGCAGAACCTGGATTTTCAATCTGAGGTTAGAGCTGTGTTTTAATGTGTCCTGCATTGTTCAGCAGCTAACTGGTGAAATGGGTGAGTAGCGTTTTTGGGATAAATGTTAGGTCGTTTTTCTTTTAAAACTCTGAGTGGACCAGCACTGTATTACACAGACGTATGTCGCCTGAGTAGGTAAGCTATGTCATCTCAATACTGACAACTTTGTTCAAGGAGAAGTGAAAGCTGATGCAGACAAGAGTTTACTTTGAAAAAAGTATAAAATGGGATAAATTCGTCATCAAAGTTGATGGCAAGAGAGGTGGAAGCAAGTTTAGAAGGAGGACAGAAAGACAACTTTTTGTTGAAGTTATCATGTTGTTGATCAGTTGATAAAATATTTTGAGAAATAAAGAAAAAAAAACTAGAGCTGATTTCAAGAAATATTTTGCAAGAATGTAGGATCCCCTCGCACTGTGCTGAAAGTCAGGATTGAATCAGGTACCTTAAGCTCTTCAGTCTAACGATCTCCCAACTGAGATATTTCAGCCAACAAGTCCCTGTGGCCTCCTGATGTATTATTAATAATTGTAGACGATACATACAGAACTTGGTCATTCTATTTTCGTTTATAGTTATGTGTTAAAGTGTCCAGTATCATTCAGCAGGTAACTTGGTCTGATGAGTGAATATCCTTTTTAGGGGACAATGTAGGTAGAATTTTTTTTTCTAAACTCTGAATTGACTTATACTCTGAAACACAGACCTATATGGCCAGGGTGTACAAGCTATGTCATCTGACTACTGACAGTTTTGTATAAGGGGAATTGGAGGCTGATGCAGGCAAAGCTTTACTTTAAAATAAAGCAAGAAGTTGCAAATAAATGAGGCATAGTTGAATTCAAGAGAGGTGAAAGCAAGTTTGAAAGGAAGACAGAAAGTAAATAATATGTTGAATTGATTGTGTTGTTGATCAGATTGATGAAAGGTTTTGATAAAGAAGAGTGTTGATTTAACTCCAAACAGCTTTTGTGACATGAAAAGCAGAAGTTGAAATTGTGCCGAAACCCAGGATTGAACCAGGGACCTTTAGATCTTCACTCTAACGCTCTCCCAACTGAGCTATTTCAGCCTGCTGGTAGTTTGGGTCTTCATCCTTTCTTTTAAACTTCCCAAGAAAATAGATGCTCATCCTCATGCTAGAGCTATGTTTTAAGATGTCCTGTATCATTCATCAGTTAACGGGTGCAATAGGTAAATAGCATTTTTCGGATCCAGGTTAGGTAGCTTTTTTTTTTACTCTGAATGGACTAGCACCATATTACACAGAGGTATTTGGCCTGAGTAGGTAAGCTATGTCATCTGAATACTGAAATCTGTGTTCAAGGAGAAGTGGAAGCTGATGCAGACAAGAGTTTACTTTACAAAAAAGCATGAAATAGGAAACATTTGTAGTCGAAGCTGAATGCAAGAGAGGTGGAAGCAAATTTAGAAGGAGGACAGAAAGACAATTCTATGTTGAATTGATCATGTTGTCGATCAGTTGATCAAATATTTTGATAAATAAAGAAAGAAAAACTTGAGCTGATACCAAGAAATATTTTGTGAGAAGCAAGAAACCTCTCAGACTTTTCCGAAACCCAGCATTGAACAAGGGACTTTTAGATTTTCAATCTAACACTCTCCCAACTGAGCTATTTCATCCAGCTGGCCATTTTGGCTTTCTGTTGTATTTTTGATAATTGTTAAAGATAAATGCAGACCCTGGTCATTCTATCTGCATGTGCAGTTATGTGTTAAATTGTCGAATATTATTCAGCAGCTAAATTGGTCTGATGGGTAAATTTCCTTTTTAGGAGCCAAGTTAATTAGAAGATGTTTGTAAACTATGAATGGACTTATACTCAGACACACAGACCTATATGGCGAGGGTAGGCAAACTAGGTCATCTGACTACTAACAGTTTTGTATAAGGGGAACTCGAGGCTGATGCAGGCAAAGCTTTACTTTCAATTAAAGGAAGAATTGGCAAATAAAGCAGGTAAAGTTGAATACAAGAGAGGTGGAAGCAAGTTTGACAGAAAGACAGAATGTAAAAAATATGTTGAAATGGTTGTCTTATCGATCAGCTTGATAAAAGGTTTTGATCATTATAAACAACGTCAATATGAGTTGACTCCAAATAGCATTTGTGGCATGCAAAGCAGAAGTTCAAAATGTGCCTAAACCCGGGATTGAACCAGGGACCTTTAGATCTTCAGTCTACTGCTCTCCCAACTGAGCTATTTCATCCAGCTGGCAATTTTGGCTTTCTGTTGAATTTTTTATAATTGTTAAAGATAAATGCAGAACCTGGTCACTCTATCTGCATGTGCAGTTATGTGTTAAATTGTCCAGTATTATTCAGTAGCTAAATTGGTCTGATGGGTGAATTTCCTTTTTAGGAGCCAAGTTAGTTAGATGATGTTTGTAAACTATGAATGGACTTATACTCAGAAACACAGACCTATATGGCGAGGGTCGGCAAGCTAGGTCATCTGACTACTAACAGTTTTGTATAAGGGGAACTGGAGGCTGATGCAGGCAAAGCTTTACTTTCAATTAAAGGAAGAATTGGGAAATAAAGGAGGCAAAGTTGAATACAAGAGAGGTGGAAGCAAGTTTGAAAGAAAGACAGAAAGTAAATAATATGTTGAATTAATTGTATTGTCGATTATCTTGATAAAAGGTTTTGATCATTATAAACAAAGTCAATATGAGTTGACTCAAAATAGTTTTTGTGGCATGCAAAGCAGAAGTTCAAAATGTGCCGAAACCCGGGATCGAACCAGGGACCTTTAGATCTTCAGTCTAACACTCTCCCAACTGAGCTATTTCGGCCTCCCAGCAGCTATAGTATTCAGCCTCTTTTTTTGAACAATCCCAGAACAGAGATGCAGAACCTGGATTTTCAATCTGAGGTTAGAGCTGTGTTTTAATGTGTCCTGCATTGTTCAGCAGCTAACTGGTGAAATGGGTGAGTAGCGTTTTTGGGATAAATGTTAGGTCGTTTTTCTTTTAAAACTCTGAGTGGACCAGCACTGTATTACACAGACGTATGTCGCCTGAGTAGGTAAGCTATGTCATCTCAATACTGACAACTTTGTTCAAGGAGAAGTGAAAGCTGATGCAGACAAGAGTTTACTTTGAAAAAAGTATAAAATGGGATAAATTCGTCATCAAAGTTGATGGCAAGAGAGGTGGAAGCAAGTTTAGAAGGAGGACAGAAAGACAACTTTTTGTTGAAGTTATCATGTTGTTGATCAGTTGATAAAATATTTTGAGAAATAAAGAAAAAAAAACTAGAGCTGATTTCAAGAAATATTTTGCAAGAATGTAGGATCCCCTCGCATCGTGCTGAAAGTCAGGATTGAATCAGGTACCTTAAGCTCTTCAGTCTAACGATCTCCCAACTGAGATATTTCAGCCAACAAGTCCCTGTGGCCTCCTGATGTATTATTAATAATTGTAGACGATACATACAGAACCTGGTCATTCTATTTTCGTTTATAGTTATGTGTTAAAGTGTCCAGTATCATTCAGCAGGTAACTTGGTCTGATGAGTGAATATCCTTTTTAGGGGACAAGGTAGGTAGAATTTTTTTTTCTAAACTCTGAATTGACTTATACTCTGAAACACAGACCTATATGGCCAGGGTGTACAAGCTATGTCATCTGACTACTGACAGTTTTGTATAAGGGGAATTGGAGGCTGATGCAGGCAAAGCTTTACTTTAAAATAAAGCAAGAAGTTGCAAATAAATGAGGCATAGTTGAATACAAGAGAGGTGGAAGCAAGTTTGAAAGGAAGACAGAAAGTAAATAATATGTTGAATTGATTGTGTTGTTGATCAGATTGATAAAAGGTTTTGATAAAGAAGAGCGTTGATTTAACTCCAAACAGCTTTTGTGACATGAAAAGCAGAAGTTGAAATTGTGCCGAAACCCAGGATTGAACCAGGGACCTTTAGATCTTCACTCTAACGCTCTCCCAACTGAGCTATTTCAGCCTGCTGGTAGTTTGGGTCTTCATCCTTTCTTTTAAACTTCCCAAGAAAATAGATGCTCAACCTCATGCTAGAGCTATTTTTTAAGATGTCCTGTATCATTCATCAGTTAACGGGTGCAATAGGTAAATAGCATTTTTCGGATCCAGGTTAGGTAGCTTTTGTTTTTTACTCTGAATGGACTAGCACCATATTACACAGAGGTATTTGGCCTGAGTAGGTAAGCTATGTCCTCTGAATACTGAAATCTGTGTTCAAGGAGAAGTGGAAGCTGATGCAGACAAGAGTTTACTTTACAAAAAAGCATGAAATAGGAAACATTTGTAGTCGAAGCTGAATGCAAGAGAGGTGGAAGCAAATTTAGCAGGAGGACAGAAAGACAATTCTATGTTGAATTGATCATGTTGTCGATCAGTTGATCAAATATTTTGATAAATAAAGAAAGAAAAACTTGAGCTGATACCAAGAAATATTTTGTGAGAAGCAAGAAACCTCTCAGACTTTTCCGAAACCCAGCATTGAACAAGGGACTTTTAGATTTTCAATCTAACACTCTCCCAACTGAGCTATTTCATCCAGCTGGCCATTTTGGCTTTCTGTTGTATTTTTGATAATTGTTAAAGATAAATGCAGACCCTGGTCATTCTATCTGCATGTGCAGTTATGTGTTAAATTGTCCAATATTATTCAGCAGCTAAATTGGTCTGATGGGTGAATTTCCTTTTTAGGAGCCAAGTTAGTTAGAAGATGTTTGTAAACTATGAATGGACTTATACTCAGACACACAGACCTATATGGCGAGGGTAGGCAAACTAGGTCATCTGACTACTAACAGTTTTGTATAAGGGGAACTCGAGGCTGATGCAGGCAAAGCTTTACTTTCAATTAAAGGAAGAATTGGCAAATAAAGCAGGTAAAGTTGAATACAAGAGAGGTGGAAGCAAGTTTGACAGAAAGACAGAATGTAAAAAATATGTTGAAATGGTTGTCTTATCGATCAGCTTGATAAAAGGTTTTGATCATTATAAACAACGTCAATATGAGTTGACTCCAAATAGCATTTGTGGCATGCAAAGCAGAAGTTCAAAATGTGCCTAAACCCGGGATTGAACCAGGGACCTTTAGATCTTCAGTCTACTGCTCTCCCAACTGAGCTATTTCATCCAGCTGGCAATTTTGGCTTTCTGTTGTATTTTTTATAATTGTTAAAGAAAAATGCAGAACCTGGTCACTCTATCTGCATGTGCAGTTATGTGTTAAATTGTCCAGTATTATTCAGTAGCTAAATTGGTCTGATGGGTGAATTTCCTTTTTAGGAGCCAAGTTAGTTAGATGATGTTTGTAAACTATGAATGGACTTATACTCAGAAACACAGACCTATATGGCGAGGGTCGGCAAGCTAGGTCATCTGACTACTAACAGTTTTGTATAAGGGGAACTGGAGGCTGATGCAGGCAAAGCTTTACTTTCAATTAAAGGAAGAATTGGGAAATAAAGGAGGCAAAGTTGAATACAAGAGAGGTGGAAGCAAGTTTGAAAGAAAGACAGAAAGTAAATAATATGTTGAATTAATTGTATTGTCGATTATCTTGATAAAATGTTTTGATCATTATAAACAAAGTCAATATGAGTTGACTCAAAATAGTCTTTGTGGCATGCAAAGCAGAAGTTCAAAATGTGCCGAAACCCGGGATCGAACCAGGGACCTTTAGATCTTCAATCTAACGCTCTCCCAACTGAGCTATTTCGGCCTGCCAGCAGCTATAGTATTCAGCCTCTTTTTTTTAACAATCCCAGAACAGAGATGCAGAACCTGGATTTTCAATCTGAGGTTAGAGCTGTGTTTTAATGTGTCCTGCATTGTTCAGCAGCTAACTGGTGAAATGGGTGAGTAGCGTTTTTGGGATAAATGTTAGGTCGTTTTTCTTTTAAAACTCTGAGTGGACCAGCACTGTATTACACAGACGTATGTCGCCTGAGTAGGTAAGCTATGTCATCTCAATACTGACAACTTTGTTCAAGGAGAAGTGAAAGCTGATGCAGACAAGAGTTTACTTTGAAAAAAGTATAAAATGGGATAAATTCGTCATCAAAGCTGATGGCAAGAGAGGTGGAAGCAAGTTTAGAAGGAGGACAGAAAGACAACTTTTTGTTGAAGTTATCATGTTGTTGATCAGTTGATAAAATATTTTGAGAAATAAAGAAAAAAAAACTAGAGCTGATTTCAAGAAATATTTTGCAAGAATGTAGGATCCCCTCGCACTGTGCTGAAAGTCAGGATTGAATCAGGTACCTTAAGCTCTTCAGTCTAAAGATCTCCCAACTGAGATATTTCAGCCAACAAGTCCCTGTGGCCTCCTGATGTATTATTAATAATTGTAAACGATACATACAGAACCTGGTCATTCTATTTTCGTTTATAGTTATGTGTTAAAGTGTCCAGTATCATTCAGCAGGTAACTTGGTCTGATGAGTGAATATCCTTTTTAGGGGACAATGTAGGTAGAATTTTTTTTTCTAAACTCTGAATTGACTTATACTCTGAAACACAGACCTATATGGCCAGGGTGTACAAGCTATGTCATCTGACTACTGACAGTTTTGTATAAGGGGAATTGGAGGCTGATGCAGGCAAGGCTTTACTTTAAAATAAAGCAAGAAGTTGCAAATAAATGAGGCATAGTTGAATACAAGAGAGGTGGAAGCAAGTTTGAAAGGAAGACAGAAAGTAAATAATATGTTGAATTGATTGGAGTTAAATCAACGCTCTTCTTTATCAAAACCTTTTATCAATCTGATCAACAACACAAACAGCTTTTGTGACATGAAAAGCAGAAGTTAAAATTGTGCCGAAACCCGGGATTGAACCAGGGACCTTTAGATCTTCAGTCTAACGCTCTCCCTACTGAGCTATTTCAGCCTGCTGGTAGTTTGGGTCTTCATCCTTTCTTTTAAACTTCCCAAGAAAATAGATGCTCAACCTCATGCTAGAGCTATGTTTTAAGATGTCCTGTATCATTCATCAGTTAACGGGTGCAATAGGTAAATAGCATTTTTCGGATCCAGGTTAGGTAGCTTTTTTTTTTACTCTGAATGGACTAGCACCATATTACACAGAGGTATTTGGCCTGAGTAGGTAAGCTATGTCATCTGAATACTGAAATCTGTGTTCAAGGAGAAGTGGAAGCTGATGCAGACAAGAGTTTACTTTACAAAAAAGCATGAAATAGGAAACATTTGTAGTCGAAGCTGAATGCAAGAGAGGTGGAAGCAAATTTAGAAGGAGGACAGAAATACAATTCTATGTTGAATTGATCATGTTGTCGATCAGTTGATCAAATATTTTGATAAATAAAGAAAGAAAAACTTGAGCTGATACCAAGAAATATTTTGTGAGAAGCAAGAAACCTCTCAGACTTTTCCGAAACCCAGCATTGAACAAGGGACTTTTAGATTTTCAATCTAACACTCTCCCAACTGAGCTATTTCATCCAGCTGGCCATTTTGGCTTTCTGTTGTATTTTTGATAATTGTTAAAGATAAATGCAGACCCTGGTCATTCTATCTGCATGTGCAGTTATGTGTTAAATTGTCCAATATTATTCAGCAGCTAAATTGGTCTGATGGGTGAATTTCCTTTTTAGGAGCCAAGTTAGTTAGAAGATGTTTGTAAACTATGAATGGGCTTACACTCAGACACACAGACCTATATGGCGAGGGTAGGCAAACTAGGTCATCTGACTACTAACAGTTTTGTATAAGGGGAACTCGAGGCTGATGCAGGCAAAGCTTTACTTTCAATTAAAGGAAGAATTGGCAAATAAAGCAGGTAAAGTTGAATACAAGAGAGGTGGAAGCAAGTTTGACAGAAAGACAGAATGTAAAAAATATGTTGAAATGGTTGTCTTATCGATCAGCTTGATAAAAGGTTTTGATCATTATAAACAACGTCAATATGAGTTGACTCCAAATAGCATTTGTGGCATGCAAAGCAGAAGTTCAAAATGTGCCTAAACCCGGAATTGAACCAGGGACCTTTAGATCTTCAGTCTACTGCTCTCCCAACTGAGCTATTTCATCCAGCTGGCAATTTTGGCTTTCTGTTGTATTTTTTATAATTGTTAAAGATAAATGCAGAACCTGGTCACTCTATCTGCATGTACAGTTATGTGTTAAATTGTCCAGTATTATTCAGTAGCTAAATTGGTCTGATGGGTGAATTTCCTTTTTAGGAGCCAAGTTAGTTAGATGATGTTTGTAAACTATGAATGGACTTATACTCAGAAACACAGACCTATATGGCGAGGGTCGGCAAGCTAGGTCATCTGACTACTAACAGTTTTGTATAAGGGGAACTGGAGGCTGATGCAGGCAAAGCTTTACTTTCAATTAAAGGAAGAATTGGGAAATAAAGGAGGCAAAGTTGAACACAAGAGAGGTGGAAGCAAGTTTGAAAGAAAGACAGAAAGTAAATAATATGTTGAATTAATTGTATTGTCGATTATCTTGATAAAAGGTTTTGATCATTATAAACAAAGTCAATATGAGTTGACTCAAAATAGTCTTTGTGGCATGCAAAGCAGAAGTTCAAAATGTGCCGAAACCCGGGATCGAACCAGGGACCTTTAGATCTTCAGTCTAACGCTCTCCCAACTGAGCTATTTCGGCCTGCCAGCAGCTATAGTATTCAGCCTCTTTTTTTGAACAATCCCAGAACAGAGATGCAGAACCTGGATTTTCAATCTGAGGTTAGAGCTGTGTTTTAATGTGTCCTGCATTGTTCAGCAGCTAACTGGTGAAATGGGTGAGTAGCGTTTTTGGGATAAATATTAGGTCGTTTTTCTTTTAAAACTCTAAGTGGACCAGCACTGTATTACACAGACGTATGTCGCCTGAGTAGGTAAGCTATGTCATCTCAATACTGACAACTTTGTTCAAGGAGAAGTGAAAGCTGATGCAGACAAGAGTTTACTTTGAAAAAAGTATAAAATAGGATAAATTTGTCATCAAAGCTGATGGCAAGAGAGGTGGAAGCAAGTTTAGAAGGAGGACAGAAAGACAACTTTTTGTTGAAGTTATCATGTTGTTGATCAGTTGATAAAATATTTTGAGAAATAAAGAAAAAAAAACTAGAGCTGATTTCAAGAAATATTTTGCAAGAATGTAGGATCCCCTCGCACTGTGCTGAAAGTCAGGATTGAATCAGGTACCTTAAGCTCTTCAGTCTAACGATCTCCCAACTGAGATATTTCAGCCAACAAGTACCTGTGGCCTCCTGATGTATTATTAATAATTGTAGACGATACATACAGAACCTGGTCATTCTATTTTCGTTTATAGTTATGTGTTAAAGTGTCCAGTATCATTCAGCAGGTAACTTGGTCTGATGAGTGAATATCCTTTTTAAGGGACAATGTAGGTAGAATTTTTTTTTCTAAACTCTGAATTGACTTATACTCTGAAACACAGACCTATATGGCCAGGGTGTACAAGCTATGTCATCTGACTACTGACAGTTTTGTATAAGGGGAATTGGAGGCTGATGCAGGCAAAGCTTTACTTTAAAATAAAGCAAGAAGTTGCAAATAAATGAGGCATAGTTGAATACAAGAGAGGTGGAAGCAAGTTTGAAAGGAAGACAGAAAGTAAATAATATGTTGAATTGATTGGAGTTAAATCAACGCTCTTCTTTATCAAAACCTTTTATCAATCTGATCAACAACACAAACAGCTTTTGTGACATGAAAAGCAGAAGTTGAAATTGTGCCGAAACCCGGGATTGAACCAGGGACCTTTAGATCTTCAGTCTAACGCTCTCCCAACTGAGCTATTTCGGCCTGCTGGTAGTTTGGATCTTCATCTTTTCTTTTAAACTTCCCAAGAAAATAGATGCTCAACCTCATGCTAGAGCTATGTTTTAAGATGTCCTGTATCATTCATCAGTTAACGGGTGCAATAGGTGAATAGCATTTTTCGGATCCAGGTTAGGTAGCTTTTTTTTTTACTCTGAATGGACTAGCACCATATTACACAGAGGTATTTGGCCTGAGTAGGTAAGCTATGTCATCTGAATACTGAAATCTGTGTTCAAGGAGAAGTGGAAGCTGATGCAGACAAGAGTTTACTTTACAAAAAAGCATGAAATAGGAAACATTTGTAGTCGAAGCTGAATGCAAGAGAGGTGGAAGCAAATTTAGAAGGAGGACAGAAAGACAATTCTATGTTGAATTGATCATGTTGTCGATCAGTTGATCAAATATTTTGATAAATAAAGAAAGAAAAACTTGAGCTGATACCAAGAAATACTTTGTGAGAAGCAAGAAACCTCTCAGACTTTTCCGAAACCCAGCATTGAACAAGGGACTTTTAGATTTTCAATCTAACACTCTCCCGACTGAGCTATTTTATCCAGCTGGCCATTTTGGCTTTCTGTTGTATTTTTGATAATTGTTAAAGATAAATGCAGACCCTGGTCATTCTATCTGCATGTGCAGTTATGTGTTAAATTGTCCAATATTATTCAGCAGCTAAATTGGTCTGATGGGTGAATTTCCTTTTTAGGAGCCAAGTTAGTTAGAAGATGTTTGTAAACTATGAATGGACTTATACTCAGACACACAGACCTATATGGCGAGGGTAGGCAAACTAGGTCATCTGACTACTAACAGTTTTGTATAAGGGGAACTCGAGGCTGATGCAGGCAAAGCTTTACTTTCAATTAAAGGAAGAATTGGCAAATAAAGCAGGTAAAGTTGAATACAAGAGAGGTGGAAGCAAGTTTGACAGAAAGACAGAATGTAAAAAATATGTTGAAATGGTTGTCTTATCGATCAGCTTGATAAAAGGTTTTGATCATTATAAACAACGTCAATATGAGTTGACTCCAAATAGCATTTGTGGCATGCAAAGCAGAAGTTCAAAATGTGCCTAAACCCGGGACCTTTAGATCTTCAGTCTACTGCTCTCCCAACTGAGCTATTTCATCCAGCTGGCAATTTTGGCTTTCTGTTGTATTTTTTATAATTGTTAAAGATAAATGCAGAACCTGGTCACTCTATCTGCATGTGCAGTTATGTGTTAAATTGTCCAGTATTATTCAGTAGCTAAATTTGTCTGATGGGTGAATTTCCTTTTTAGGAGCCAAGTTAGTTAGATGATGTTTGTAAACTATGAATGGACTTATACTCAGAAACACAGACCTATATGGCGAGGGTCGGCAAGCTAGGTCATCTGACTACTAACAGTTTTGTATAAGGGGAACTGGAGGCTGATGCAGGCAAAGCTTTACTTTCAATTAAAGGAAGAATTGGGAAATAAAGGAGGCAAAGTTGAATACAAGAGAGGTGGAAGCAAGTTTGAAAGAAAGACGGAAAGTAAATAATATGTTGAATTAATTGTATTGTCGATTATCTTGATAAAAGGTTTTGATCATTATAAACAAAGTCAATATGAGTTGACTCAAAATAGTCTTTGTGGCATGCAAAGCAGAAGTTCAAAATGTGCCGAAACCCGGGATCGAACCAGGGACCTTTAGATCTTCAGTGTAACGCTCTCCCAACTGAGCTATTTCGGCCTGCCAGCAGCTATAGTATTCAGCCTCTTTTTTTGAACAATCCCAGAACAGAGATGCAGAACCTGGATTTTCAATCTGAGGTTAGAGCTGTGTTTTAATGTGTCCTGCATTGTTCAGCAGCTAACTGGTGAAATGGGTGAGTAGCGTTTTTGGGATAAATGTTAGGTCGTTTTTCTTTTAAAACTCTAAGTGGACCAGCACTGTATTACACAGACGTATGTCGCCTGAGTAGGTAAGCTATGTCATCTCAATACTGACAACTTTGTTCAAGGAGAAGTGAAAGCTGATGCAGACAAGAGTTTACTTTGAAAAAAGTATAAAATGGGATAAATTCGTCATCAAAGCTGATGGCAAGAGAGGTGGAAGCAAGTTTAGAAGGAGGACAGAAAGACAACTTTTTGTTGAAGTTATCATGTTGTTGATCAGTTGATAAAATATTTTGAGAAATAAAGAAAAAAAAACTAGAGCTGATTTCAAGAAATATTTTGCAAGAATGTAGGATCCCCTCGCACTGTGCTGAAAGTCAGGATTGAATCAGGTACCTTAAGCTCTTCAGTCTAACGATCTCCCAACTGAGATATTTCAGCCAACAAGTCCCTGTGGCCTCCTGATGTATTATTAATAATTGTAGACGATACATACAGAACCTGGTCATTCTATTTTCGTTTATAGTTATGTGTTAAAGTGTCCAGTATCATTCAGCAGGTAACTTGGTCTGATGTGTGAATATCCTTTTTAGGGGACAAGGTAGGTAGAATTTTTTTTCTAAACTCTGAATTGACTTATACTCTGAAACTCAGACCTATATGGCCAGGGTGTACAAGCTATGTCATCTGACTACTGACAGTTTTGTATAAGGGGAATTGGAGGCTGATGCAGGCAAAGCTTTACTTTAAAATAAAGCAAGAAGTTGCAAATAAATGAGGCATAGTTGAATACAAGAGAGGTGGAAGCAAGTTTGAAAGGAAGACAGAAAGTAAATAATATGTTGAATTGATTGTGTTGTTGATCAGATTGATGAAAGGTTTTGATAAAGAAGAGCTTTGATTTAACTCCAAACAGCTTTTGTGACATGAAAAGCAGAAGTTGAAATTGTGCCGAAACCCGGGATTGAACTAGGGACCTTTAGATCTTCACTCTAACGCTCTCCCAACTGAGCTATTTCAGCCTGCTGGTAGTTTGGGTCTTCATCCTTTCTTTTAAACTTCCCAAGAAAATAGATGCTCATCCTCATGCTAGAGCTATGTTTTAAGATGTCCTGTATCATTCATCAGTTAACGGGTGCAATAGGTAAATAGCATTTTTCGGATCCAGGTTAGGTAGCTTTTTTTTTTACTCTGAATGGACTAGCACCATATTACACAGAGGTATTTGGCCTGAGTAGGTAAGCTATGTCATCTGAATACTGAAATCTGTGTTCAAGGAGAAGTGGAAGCTGATGCAGACAAGAGTTTACTTTACAAAAAAGCATGAAATAGGAAACATTTGTAGTCGAAGCTGAATGCAAGAGAGGTGGAAGCAAATTTAGAAGGAGGACAGAAAGACAATTCTATGTTGAATTGATCATGTTGTCGATCAGTTGATCAAATATTTTGATAAATAAAGAAAGAAAAACTTGAGCTGATACCAAGAAATATTTTGTGAGAAGCAAGAAACCTCTCAGACTTTTCCGAAACCCAGCATTGAACAAGGGACTTTTAGATTTTCAATCTAACACTCTCCCAACTGAGCTATTTCATCCAGCTGGCCATTTTGGCTTTCTGTTGTATTTTTGATAATTGTTAAAGATAAATGCAGACCCTGGTCATTCTATCTGCATGTGCAGTTATGTGTTAAATTGTCCAATATTATTCAGCAGCTAAATTGGTCTGATGGGTGAATTTCCTTTTTAGGAGCCAAGTTAGTTAGAAGATGTTTGTAAACTATGAATGGACTTATACTCAGACACACAGACCTATATGGCGAGGGTAGGCAAACTAGGTCATCTGACTACTAACAGTTTTGTATAAGGGGAACTCGAGGCTGATGCAGGCAAAGCTTTACTTTCAATTAAAGGAAGAATTGGCAAATAAAGCAGGTAAAGTTGAATACAAGAGAGGTGGAAGCAAGTTTGACAGAAAGACAGAATGTAAAAAATATGTTGAAATGGTTGTCTTATCGATCAGCTTGATAAAAGGTTTTGATCATTATAAACAACGTCAATATGAGTTGACTCCAAATAGCATTTGTGGCATGCAAAGCAGAAGTTCAAAATGTGCCTAAACCCGGGATTGAACAAGGGACCTTTAGATCATCAGTCTACTGCTCTCCCAACTGAGCTATTTCATCCAGCTGACAAGTTTGGCTTTCTGTTGTATTTTTTATAATTGTTAAAGATAAATGCAGAACCTGGTCACTCTATCTGCATGTGCAGTTATGTGTTAAATTGTCCAGTATTATTCAGTAGCTAAATTGGTCTGATGGGTGAATTTCCTGTTTAGGAGCCAAGTTAGTTAGATGATGTTTGTAAACTATGAATGGACTTATACTCAGAAACACAGACCTATATGGCGAGGGTCGGCAAGCTAGGTCATCTGACTACTAACAGTTTTGTATAAGGGGAACTGGAGGCTGATGCAGGCAAAGCTTTACTTTCAATTAAAGGAAGAATTGGGAAATAAAGGAGGCAAAGTTGAATACAAGAGAGGTGGAAGCAAGTTTGAAAGAAAGACAGAAAGTAAATAATATGTTGAATTAATTGTATTGTTGATTATCTTGATAAAAGGTTTTGATCATTATAAACAAAGTCAATATGAGTTGACTCAAAATAGTCTTTGTGGCATGCAAAGCAGAAGTTCAAAATGTGCAGAAACCCGGGATCGAACCAGGGACCTTTAGATCTTCAGTCTAACGCTCTCCCAACTGAGCTATTTCGGCCTGCCAGCAGCTATAGTATTCAGCCTCTTTTTTTGAACAATCCCAGAACAGAGATGCAGAACCTGGATTTTCAATCTGAGGTTAGAGCTGTGTTTTAATGTGTCCTGCATTGTTCAGCAGCTAACTGGTGAAATGGGTGAGTAGCGTTTTTGGGATAAATGTTAGGTCGTTTTTCTTTTAAAACTCTAAGTGGACCAGCACTGTATTACACAGACGTATGTCGCCTGAGTAGGTAAGCTATGTCATCTCAATACTGACAACTTTGTTCAAGGAGAAGTGAAAGCTGATGCAGACAAGAGTTTACTTTGAAAAAAGTATAAAATAGGATAAATTTGTCATCAAAGCTGATGGCAAGAGAGGTGGAAGCAAGTTTAGAAGGAGGACAGAAAGACAACTTTTTGTTGAAGTTATCATGTTGTTGATCAGTTGATAAAATATTTTGAGAAATAAAGAAAAAAAAACTAGAGCTGATTTCAAGAAATATTTTGCAAGAATGTAGGATCCCCTCGCACTGTGCTGAAAGTCAGGATTGAATCAGGTACCTTAAGCTCTTCAGTCTAACGATCTCCCAACTGAGATATTTCAGCCAACAAGTACCTGTGGCCTCCTGATGTATTATTAATAATTGTAGACGATACATACAGAACCTGGTCATTCTATTTTCGTTTATAGTTATGTGTTAAAGTGTCCAGTATCATTCAGCAGGTAACTTGGTCTGATGAGTGAATATCCTTTTTAGGGGACAATGTAGGTAGAATTTTTTTTTCTAAACTCTGAATTGACTTATACTCTGAAACACAGACCTATATGGCCAGGGTGTACAAGCTATGTCATCTGACTACTGACAGTTTTGTATAAGGGGAATTGGAGGCTGATGCAGGCAAAGCTTTACTTTAAAATAAAGCAAGAAGTTGCAAATAAATGAGGCATAGTTGAATACAAGAGAGGTGGAAGCAAGTTTGAAAGGAAGACAGAAAGTAAATAATATGTTGAATTGATTGGAGTTAAATCAACGCTCTTCTTTATCAAAACATTTTATCAATCTGATCAACAACACAAACAGCTTTTGTGACATGAAAAGCAGAAGTTGAAATTGTGCCGAAACCCGGGATTGAACCAGGGACCTTTAGATCTTCAGTCTAACGCTCTCCCAACTGAGCTATTTCGGCCTGCTGGTAGTTTGGATCTTCATCTTTTCTTTTAAACTTCCCAAGAAAATAGATGCTCAACCTCATGCTAGAGCTATGTTTTAAGATGTCCTGTATCATTCATCAGTTAACGGGTGCAATAGGTGAATAGCATTTTTCGGATCCAGGTTAGGTAGCTTTTTTTTTTACTCTGAATGGACTAGCACCATATTACACAGAGGTATTTGGCCTGAGTAGGTAAGCTATGTCATCTGAATACTGAAATCTGTGTTCAAGGAGAAGTGGAAGCTGATGCAGACAAGAGTTTACTTTACAAAAAAGCATGAAATAGGAAACATTTGTAGTCGAAGCTGAATGCAAGAGAGGTGGAAGCAAATTTAGAAGGAGGACAGAAAGACAATTCTATGTTGAATTGATCATGTTGTCGATCAGTTGATCAAATATTTTGATAAATAAAGAAAGAAAAACTTGAGCTGATACCAAGAAATACTTTGTGAGAAGCAAGAAACCTCTCAGACTTTTCCGAAACCCAGCATTGAACAAGGGACTTTTAGATTTTCAATCTAACACTCTCCCGACTGAGCTATTTCATCCAGCTGGCCATTTTGGCTTTCTGTTGTATTTTTGATAATTGTTAAAGATAAATGCAGACCCTGGTCATTCTATCTGCATGTGCAGTTATGTGTTAAATTGTCCAATATTATTCAGCAGCTAAATTGGTCTGATGGGTGAATTTCCTTTTTAGGAGCCAAGTTAGTTAGAAGATGTTTGTAAACTATGAATGGACTTATACTCAGACACACAGACCTATATGGCGAGGGTAGGCAAACTAGGTCATCTGACTACTAACAGTTTTGTATAAGGGGAACTCGAGGCTGATGCAGGCAAAGCTTTACTTTCAATTAAAGGAAGAATTGGCAAATAAAGCAGGTAAAGTTGAATACAAGAGAGGTGGAAGCAAGTTTGACAGAAAGACAGAATGTAAAAAATATGTTGAAATGGTTGTCTTATCGATCAGCTTGATAAAAGGTTTTGATCATTATAAACAACGTCAATATGAGTTGACTCCAAATAGCATTTGTGGCATGCAAAGCAGAAGTTCAAAATGTGCCTAAACCCGGGACCTTTAGATCTTCAGTCTACTGCTCTCCCAACTGAGCTATTTCATCCAGCTGGCAATTTTGGCTTTCTGTTGTATTTTTTATAATTGTTAAAGATAAATGCAGAACCTGGTCACTCTATCTGCATGTGCAGTTATGTGTTAAATTGTCCAGTATTATTCAGTAGCTAAATTTGTCTGATGGGTGAATTTCCTTTTTAGGAGCCAAGTTAGTTAGATGATGTTTGTAAACTATGAATGGACTTATACTCAGAAACACAGACCTATATGGCGAGGGTCGGCAAGCTAGGTCATCTGACTACTAACAGTTTTGTATAAGGGGAACTGGAGGCTGATGCAGGCAAAGCTTTACTTTCAATTAAAGGAAGAATTGGGAAATAAAGGAGGCAAAGTTGAATACAAGAGAGGTGGAAGCAAGTTTGAAAGAAAGACAGAAAGTAAATAATATGTTGAATTAATTGTATTGTCGATTATCTTGATAAAAGGTTTTGATCATTATAAACAAAGTCAATATGAGTTGACTCAAAATAGTCTTTGTGGCATGCAAAGCAGAAGTTCAAAATGTGCCGAAACCCGGGATCGAACCAGGGACCTTTAGATCTTCAGTGTAACGCTCTCCCAACTGAGCTATTTCGGCCTGCCAGCAGCTATAGTATTCAGCCTCTTTTTTTGAACAATCCCAGAACAGAGATGCAGAACCTGGATTTTCAATCTGAGGTTAGAGCTGTGTTTTAATGTGTCCTGCATTGTTCAGCAGCTAACTGGTGAAATGGGTGAGTAGCGTTTTTGGGATAAATGTTAGGTTGTTTTTCTTTTAAAACTCTAAGTGGACCAGCACTGTATTACACAGACGTATGTCGCCTGAGTAGGTAAGCTATGTCATCTCAATACTGACAACTTTGTTCAAGGAGAAGTGAAAGCTGATGCAGACAAGAGTTTACTTTGAAAAAAGTATAAAATGGGATAAATTCGTCATCAAAGCTGATGGCAAGAGAGGTGGAAGCAAGTTTAGAAGGAGGACAGAAAGACAACTTTTTGTTGAAGTTATCATGTTGTTGATCAGTTGATAAAATATTTTGAGAAATAAAGAAAAAAAAACTAGAGCTGATTTCAAGAAATATTTTGCAAGAATGTAGGATCCCCTCGCACTGTGCTGAAAGTCAGGATTGAATCAGGTACCTTAAGCTCTTCAGTCTAACGATCTCCCAACTGAGATATTTCAGCCAACAAGTCCCTGTGGCCTCCTGATGTATTATTAATAATTGTAGACGATACATACAGAACCTGGTCATTCTATTTTCGTTTATAGTTATGTGTTAAAGTGTCAAGTATCATTCAGCAGGTAACTTGGTCTGATGTGTGAATATCCTTTTTAGGGGACAAGGTAGGTAGAATTTTTTTTCTAAACTCTGAATTGACTTATACTCTGAAACTCAGACCTATATGGCCAGGGTGTACAAGCTATGTCATCTGACTACTGACAGTTTTGTATAAGGGGAATTGGAGGCTGATGCAGGCAAAGCTTTACTTTAAAATAAAGCAAGAAGTTGCAAATAAATGAGGCATAGTTGAATACAAGAGAGGTGGAAGCAAGTTTGAAAGGAAGACAGAAAGTAAATAATATGTTGAATTGATTGTGTTGTTGATCAGATTGATGAAAGGTTTTGATAAAGAAGAGCTTTGATTTAACTCCAAACAGCTTTTGTGACATGAAAAGCAGAAGTTGAAATTGTGCCGAAACCCGGGATTGAACTAGGGACCTTTAGATCTTCACTCTAACGCTCTCCCAACTGAGCTATTTCAGCCTGCTGGTAGTTTGGGTCTTCATCCTTTCTTTTAAACTTCCCAAGAAAATAGATGCTCATCCTCATGCTAGAGCTATGTTTTAAGATGTCCTGTATCATTCATCAGTTAACGGGTGCAATAGGTAAATAGCATTTTTCGGATCCAGGTTAGGTAGCTTTTTTTTTTACTCTGAATGGACTAGCACCATATTACACAGAGGTATTTGGCCTGAGTAGGTAAGCTATGTCATCTGAATACTGAAATCTGTGTTCAAGGAGAAGTGGAAGCTGATGCAGACAAGAGTTTACTTTACAAAAAAGCATGAAATAGGAAACATTTGTAGTCGAAGCTGAATGCAAGAGAGGTGGAAGCAAATTTAGAAGGAGGACAGAAAGACAATTCTATGTTGAATTGATCATGTTGTCGATCAGTTGATCAAATATTTTGATAAATAAAGAAAGAAAAACTTGAGCTGATACCAAGAAATATTTTGTGAGAAGCAAGAAACCTCTCAGACTTTTCCGAAACCCAGCATTGAACAAGGGACTTTTAGATTTTCAATCTAACACTCTCCCAACTGAGCTATTTCATCCAGCTGGCCATTTTGGCTTTCTGTTGTATTTTTGATAATTGTTAAAGATAAATGCAGACCCTGGTCATTCTATCTGCATGTGCAGTTATGTGTTAAATTGTCCAATATTATTCAGCAGCTAAATTGGTCTGATGGGTGAATTTCCTTTTTAGGAGCCAAGTTAGTTAGAAGATGTTTGTAAACTATGAATGGACTTATACTCAGACACACAGACCTATATGGCGAGGGTAGGCAAACTAGGTCATCTGACTACTAACAGTTTTGTATAAGGGGAACTCGAGGCTGATGCAGGCAAAGCTTTACTTTCAATTAAAGGAAGAATTGGCAAATAAAGCAGGTAAAGTTGAATACAAGAGAGGTGGAAGCAAGTTTGACAGAAAGACAGAATGTAAAAAATATGTTGAAATGGTTGTCTTATCGATCAGCTTGATAAAAGGTTTTGATCATTATAAACAACGTCAATATGAGTTGACTCCAAATAGCATTTGTGGCATGCAAAGCAGAAGTTCAAAATGTGCCTAATCCCGGGATTGAACAAGGGACCTTTAGATCATCAGTCTACTGCTCTCCCAACTGAGCTATTTCATCCAGCTGACAAGTTTGGCTTTCTGTTGTATTTTTTATAATTGTTAAAGATAAATGCAGAACCTGGTCACTCTATCTGCATGTGCAGTTATGTGTTAAATTGTCCAGTATTATTCAGTAGCTAAATTGGTCTGATGGGTGAATTTCCTTTTTAGGAGCCAAGTTAGTTAGATGATGTTTGTAAACTATGAATGGACTTATACTCAGAAACACAGACCTATATGGCGAGGGTCGGCAAGCTAGGTCATCTGACTACTAACAGTTTTGTATAAGGGGAACTGGAGGCTGATGCAGGCAAAGCTTTACTTTCAATTAAAGGAAGAATTGGGAAATAAAGGAGGCAAAGTTGAATACAAGAGAGGTGGAAGCAAGTTTGAAAGAAAGACAGAAAGTAAATAATATGTTGAATTAATTGTATTGTTGATTATCTTGATAAAAGGTTTTGATCATTATAAACAAAGTCAATATGAGTTGACTCAAAATAGTCTTTGTGGCATGCAAAGCAGAAGTTCAAAATGTGCAGAAACCCGGGATCGAACCAGGGACCTTTAGATCTTCAGTCTAACGCTCTCCCAACTGAGCTATTTCGGCCTGCCAGCAGCTATAGTATTCAGCCTCTTTTTTTGAACAATCCCAGAACAGAGATGCAGAACCTGGATTTTCAATCTGAGGTTAGAGCTGTGTTTTAATGTGTCCTGCATTGTTCAGCAGCTAACTGGTGAAATGGGTGAGTAGCGTTTTTGGGATAAATGTTAGGTCGTTTTTCTTTTAAAACTCTAAGTGGACCAGCACTGTATTACACAGACGTATGTCGCCTGAGTAGGTAAGCTGTGTCATCTCAATACTGACAACTTTGTTCAAGGAGAAGTGAAAGCTGATGCAGACAAGAGTTTACTTTGAAAAAAGTATAAAATGGGATAAATTCGTCATCAAAGCTGATGGCAAGAGAGGTGGAAGCAAGTTTAGAAGGAGGACAGAAAGACAACTTTTTGTTGAAGTTATCATGTTGTTGATCAGTTGATACAATATTTTGAGAAATAAAGAAAAAAAAACCTAGAGCTGATTTCAAGAAATATTTTGCAAGAATGTAGGATCCCCTCGCACTGTGCTGAAAGTCAGGATTGAATCAGGTACCTTAAGCTCTTCAGTCTAACGATCTCCCAACTGAGATATTTCAGCCAACAAGTCCCTGTGGCCTCCTGATGTATTATTAATAATTGTAGACGATACATACAGAACCTGGTCATTCTATTTTCGTTTATAGTTATGTGTTAAAGTGTCCAGTATCATTCAGCAGGTAACTTGGTCTGATGAGTGAATATCCTTTTTAGGGGACAATGTAGGTAGAATTTTTTTTTCTAAACTCTGAATTGACTTATACTCTGAAACACAGACCTATATGGCCAGGGTGTACAAGCTATGTCATCTGACTACTGACAGTTTTGTATAAGGGGAATTGGAGGCTGATGCAGGCAAAGCTTTACTTTAAAATAAAGCAAGAAGTTGCAAATAAATGAGGCATAGTTGAATACAAGAGAGGTGGAAGCAAGTTTGAAAGGAAGACAGAAAGTAAATAATATGTTGAATTGATTGTGTTGTTGATCAGATTGATGAAAGGTTTTGATAAAGAAGAGTGTTGATTTTACTCCAAACAGCTTTTGTGACATGAAAAGCAGAAGTTGAAATTGTGCCGAAACGCAGGATTGAACCAGGGACCTTTAGATCTTCACTCTAACGCTCTCCCAACTGAGCTATTTCAGCCTGCTGGTAGTTTGGGTCTTCATCCTTTCTTTTAAACTTCCCAAGAAAATAGATGCTCATCCTCATGCTAGAGCTATGTTTTAAGATGTCCTGTATCATTCATCAGTTAACGGGTGCAATAGGTAAATAGCATTTTTCGGATCCAGGTTAGGTAGCTTTTTTTTTTACTCTGAATGGACTAGCACCATATTACACAGAGGTATTTGGCCTGAGTAGGTAAGCTATGTCATCTGAATACTGAAATCTGTGTTCAAGGAGAAGTGGAAGCTGATGCAGACAAGAGTTTACTTTACAAAAAAGCATGAAATAGGAAACATTTGTAGTCGAAGCTGAATGCAAGAGAGGTGGAAGCAAATTTAGAAGGAGGACAGAAAGACAATTCTATGTTGAATTGATCATGTTGTCGATCAGTTGATCAAATATTTTGATAAATAAATAAAGAAAAACTTGAGCTGATACCAAGAAATATTTTGTGAGAAGCAAGAAACCTCTCAGACTTTTCCGAAACCCAGCATTGAACAAGGGACTTTTAGATTTTCAATCTAACACTCTCCCAACTGAGCTATTTCATCCAGCTGGCCATTTTGGCTTTCTGTTGTATTTTTGATAATTGTTAAAGATAAATGCAGACCCTGGTCATTCTATCTGCATGTGCAGTTATGTGTTAAATTGTCGAATATTATTCAGCAGCTAAATTGGTCTGATGGGTGAATTTCCTTTTTAGGAGCCAAGTTAGTTAGAAGATGTTTGTAAACTATGAATGGACTTATACTCAGACACACAGACCTATATGGCGAGGGTAGGCAAACTAGGTCATCTGACTACTAACAGTTTTGTATAAGGGGAACTCGAGGCTGATGCAGGCAAAGCTTTACTTTCAATTAAAGGAAGAATTGGCAAATAAAGCAGGTAAAGTTGAATACAAGAGAGGTGGAAGCAAGTTTGACAGAAAGACAGAATGTAAAAAATATGTTGAAATGGTTGTCTTATCGATCAGCTTGATAAAAGGTTTTGATCATTATAAACAACGTCAATATGAGTTGACTCCAAATAGCATTTGTGGCATGCAAAGCAGAAGTTCAAAATGTGCCTAAACCCGGGATTGAACCAGGGACCTTTAGATCTTCAGTCTACTGCTCTCCCAACTGAGCTATTTCATCCAGCTGGCAATTTTGGCTTTCTGTTGAATTTTTTATAATTGTTAAAGATAAATGCAGAACCTGGTCACTCTATCTGCATGTGCAGTTATGTGTTAAATTGTCCAGTATTATTCAGTAGCTAAATTGGTCTGATGGGTGAATTTCCTTTTTAGGAGCCAAGTTAGTTAGATGATGTTTGTAAACTATGAATGGACTTATACTCAGAAACACAGACCTATATGGCGAGGGTCGGCAAGCTAGGTCATCTGACTACTAACAGTTTTGTATAAGGGGAACTGGAGGCTGATGCAGGCAAAGCTTTACTTTCAATTAAAGGAAGAATTGGGAAATAAAGGAGGCAAAGTTGAATACCAGAGAGGTGGAAGCAAGTTTGAAAGAAAGACAGAAAGTAAATAATATGATGAATTAATTGTATTGTCGATTATCTTGATAAAAGGTTTTGATCATTATAAACAAAGTCAATATGAGTTGACTCAAAATAGTTTTTGTGGCATGCAAAGCAGAAGTTCAAAATGTGCCGAAACCCGGGATCGAACCAGGGACCTTTAGATCTTCAGTCTAACACTCTCCCAACTGAGCTATTTCGGCCTCCCAGCAGCTATAGTATTCAGCCTCTTTTTTTTGAACAATCCCAGAACAGAGATGCAGAACCTGGATTTTCAATCTGAGGTTAGAGCTGTGTTTTAATGTGTCCTGCATTGTTCAGCAGCTAACTGGTGAAATGGGTGAGTAGCGTTTTTGGGATAAATGTTAGGTCGTTTTTCTTTTAAAACTCTGAGTGGACCAGCACTGTATTACACAGACGTATGTCGCCTGAGTAGGTAAGCTATGTCATCTCAATACTGACAACTTTGTTCAAGGAGAAGTGAAAGCTGATGCAGACAAGAGTTTACTTTGAAAAAAGTATAAAATGGGATAAATTCGTCATCAAAGTTGATGGCAAGAGAGGTGGAAGCAAGTTTAGAAGGAGGACAGAAAGACAACTTTTTGTTGAAGTTATCATGTTGTTGATCAGTTGATAAAATATTTTGAGAAATAAAGAAAAAAAAACTAGAGCTGATTTCAAGAAATATTTTGCAAGAATGTAGGATCCCCTCGCACCGTGCTGAAAGTCAGGATTGAATCAGGTACCTTAAGCTCTTCAGTCTAACGATCTCCCAACTGAGATATTTCAGCCAACAAGTCCCTGTGGCCTCCTGATGTATTATTAATAATTGTAGACGATACATACAGAACCTGGTCATTCTATTTTCGTTTATAGTTATGTGTTAAAGTGTCCAGTATCATTCAGCAGGTAACTTGGTCTGATGAGTGAATATCCTTTTTAGGGGACAAGGTAGGTAGAATTTTTTTTTCTAAACTCTGAATTGACTTATACTCTGAAACACAGACCTATATGGCCAGGGTGTACAAGCTATGTCATCTGACTACTGACAGTTTTGTATAAGGGGAATTGGAGGCTGATGCAGGCAAAGCTTTACTTTAAAATAAAGCAAGAAGTTGCAAATAAATGAGGCATAGTTGAATACAAGAGAGGTGGAAGCAAGTTTGAAAGGAAGACAGAAAGTAAATAATATGTTGAATTGATTGTGTTATTGATCAGATTGATAAAAGGTTTTGATAAAGAAGAGCGTTGATTTAACTCCAAACAGCTTTTGTGACATGAAAAGCAGAAGTTGAAATTGTGCCGAAACCCAGGATTGAACCAGGGACCTTTAGATCTTCACTCTAACGCTCTCCCAACTGAGCTATTTCAGCCTGTTGGTAGTTTGGGTCTTCATCCTTTCTTTTAAACTTCCCAAGAAAATAGATGCTCAACCTCATGCTAGAGCTATTTTTTAAGATGTCCTGTATCATTCATCAGTTAACGGGTGCAATAGGTAAATAGCATTTTTCGGATCCAGGTTAGGTAGCTTTTGTTTTTTACTCTGAATGGACTAGCACCATATTACACAGAGGTATTTGGCCTGAGTAGGTAAGCTATGTCATCTGAATACTGAAATCTGTGTTCAAGGAGAAGTGGAAGCTGATGCAGACAAGAGTTTACTTTACAAAAAAGCATGAAATAGGAAACATTTGTAGTCGAAGCTGAATGCAAGAGAGGTGGAAGCAAATTTAGCAGGAGGACAGAAAGACAATTCTATGTTGAATTGATCATGTTGTCGATCAGTTGATCAAATATTTTGATAAATAAAGAAAGAAAAACTTGAGCTGATACCAAGAAATATTTTGTGAGAAGCAAGAAACCTCTCAGACTTTTCCGAAACCCAGCATTGAACAAGGGACTTTTAGATTTTCAATCTAACACTCTCCCAACTGAGCTATTTCATCCAGCTGGCCATTTTGGCTTTCTGTTGTATTTTTGATAATTGTTAAAGATAAATGCAGACCCTGGTCATTCTATCTGCATGTGCAGTTATGTGTTAAATTGTCCAATATTATTCAGCAGCTAAATTGGTCTGATGGGTGAATTTCCTTTTTAGGAGCCAAGTTAGTTAGAAGATGTTTGTAAACTATGAATGGACTTATACTCAGACACACAGACCTATATGGCGAGGGTAGGCAAACTAGGTCATCTGACTACTAACAGTTTTGTATAAGGGGAACTCGAGGCTGATGCAGGCAAAGCTTTACTTTCAATTAAAGGAAGAATTGGCAAATAAAGCAGGTAAAGTTGAATACAAGAGAGGTGGAAGCAAGTTTGACAGAAAGACAGAATGTAAAAAATATGTTGAAATGGTTGTCTTATCGATCAGCTTGATAAAAGGTTTTGATCATTATAAACAACGTCAATATGAGTTGACTCCAAATAGCATTTGTGGCATGCAAAGCAGAAGTTCAAAATGTGCCTAAACCCAGGATTGAACCAGGGACCTTTAGATATTCAGTCTACTGCTCTCCCAACTGAGCTATTTCATCCAGCTGGCAATTTTGGCTTTCTGTTGTATTTTTTATAATTGTTAAAGATAAATGCAGAACCTGGTCACTCTATCTGCATGTGCAGTTATGTGTTAAATTGTCCAGTATTATTCAGTAGCTAAATTGGTCTGATGGGTGAATTTCCTTTTTAGGAGCCAAGTTAGTTAGATGATGTTTGTAAACTATGAATGGACTTATACTCAGAAACACAGACCTATATGGCGAGGGTCGGCAAGCTAGGTCATCTGACTACTAACAGTTTTGTATAAGGGGAACTGGAGGCTGATGCAGGCAAAGCTTTACTTTCAATTAAAGGAAGAATTGGGAAATAAAGGAGGCAAAGTTGAATACAAGAGAGGTGGAAGCAAGTTTGAAAGAAAGACAGAAAGTAAATAATATGTTGAATTAATTGTATTGTTGATTATCTTGATAAAAGGTTTTGATCATTATAAACAAAGTCAATATGAGTTGACTCAAAATAGTCTTTGTGGCATGCAAAGCAGACGTTCAAAATGTGCCGAAACCCGGGATCGAACCAGGGACCTTTAGATCTTCAGTCTAACGCTCTCCCAACTGAGCTATTTCGGCCTGCCAGCAGCTATAGTATTCAGCCTCTTTTTTTGAACAATCCCAGAACAGAGATGCAGAACCTGGATTTTCCATCTGAGGTTAGAGCTGTGTTTTAATGTGTCCTGCATTGTTCAGCAGCTAACTGGTGAAATGGGTGAGTAGCGTTTTTGGGATAAATGTTAGGTCGTTTTTATTTTAAAACTCTAAGTGGACCAGCACTGTATTACACAGACGTATGTCGCCTGAGTAGGTAAGCTATGTCATCTCAATACTGACAACTTTGTTCAAGGAGAAGTGAAAGCTGATGCAGACAAGAGTTTACTTTGAAAAAAGTATAAAATGGGATAAATTCGTCATCAAAGCTGATGGCAAGAGAGGTGGAAGCAAGTTTAGAAGGAGGACAGAAAGACAACTTTTTGTTGAAGTTATCATGTTGTTGATCAGTTGATAAAATATTTTGAGAAATAAAGAAAAAAAAACCTAGAGCTGATTTCAAGAAATATTTTGCAAGAATGTAGGATCCCCTCGCACTGTGCTGAAAGTCAGGATTGAATCAGGTACCTTAAGCTCTTCAGTCTAACGATCTCCCAACTGAGATATTTCAGCCAACAAGTCCCTGTGGCCTCCTGATGTATTATTAATAATTGTAGACGATACATACAGAACCTGGTCATTCTATTTTCGTTTATAGTTATGTGTTAAAGTGTCCAGTATCATTCAGCAGGTAACTTGGTCTGATGAGTGAATATCCTTTTTAGGGGACAATGTAGGTAGAATTTTTTTTTCTAAACTCTGAATTGACTTATACTCTGAAACACAGACCTATATGGCCAGGGTGTACAAGCTATGTCATCTGACTACTGACAGTTTTGTATAAGGGGAATTGGAGGCTGATGCAGGCAAAGCTTTACTTTAAAATAAAGCAAGAAGTTGCAAATAAATGAGGCATAGTTGAATACAAGAGAGGTGGAAGCAAGTTTGAAAGGAAGACAGAAAGTAAATAATATGTTGAATTGATTGTGTTGTTGATCAGATTGATGAAAGGTTTTGATAAAGAAGAGTGTTGATTTAACTCCAAACAGCTTTTGTGACATGAAAAGCAGAAGTTGAAATTGTGCCGAAACCCAGGATTGAACCAGGGACCTTTAGATCTTCACTCTAACGCTCTCCCAACTGAGCTATTTCAGCCTGCTGGTAGTTTGGGTCTTCATCCTTTCTTTTAAACTTCCCAAGAAAATAGATGCTCATCCTCATGCTAGAGCTATGTTTTAAGATGTCCTGTATCATTCATCAGTTAACGGGTGCAATAGGTAAATAGCATTTTTCGGATCCAGGTTAGGTAGCTTTTTTTTTTACTCTGAATGGACTAGCACCATATTACACAGAGGTATTTGGCCTGAGTAGGTAAGCTATGTCATCTGAATACTGAAATCTGTGTTCAAGGAGAAGTGGAAGCTGATGCAGACAAGAGTTTACTTTACAAAAAAGCATGAAATAGGAAACATTTGTAGTCGAAGCTGAATGCAAGAGAGGTGGAAGCAAATTTAGAAGGAGGACAGAAAGACAATTCTATGTTGAATTGATCATGTTGTCGATCAGTTGATCAAATATTTTGATAAATAAAGAAAGAAAAACTTGAGCTGATACCAAGAAATATTTTGTGAGAAGCAAGAAACCTCTCAGACTTTTCCGAAACCCAGCATTGAACAAGGGACTTTTAGATTTTCAATCTAACACTCTCCCAACTGAGCTATTTCATCCAGCTGGCCATTTTGGCTTTCTGTTGTATTTTTGATAATTGTTAAAGATAAATGCAGACCCTGGTCATTCTATCTGCATGTGCAGTTATGTGTTAAATTGTCGAATATTATTCAGCAGCTAAATTGGTCTGATGGGTGAATTTCCTTTTTAGGAGCCAAGTTAGTTAGAAGATGTTTGTAAACTATGAATGGACTTATACTCAGACACACAGACCTATATGGCGAGGGTAGGCAAACTAGGTCATCTGACTACTAACAGTTTTGTATAAGGGGAACTCGAGGCTGATGCAGGCAAAGCTTTACTTTCAATTAAAGGAAGAATTGGCAAATAAAGCAGGTAAAGTTGAATACAAGAGAGGTGGAAGCAAGTTTGACAGAAAGACAGAATGTAAAAAATATGTTGAAATGGTTGTCTTATCGATCAGCTTGATAAAAGGTTTTGATCATTATAAACAACGTCAATAAGAGTTGACTCCAAATAGCATTTGTGGCATGCAAAGCAGAAGTTCAAAATGTGCCTAAACCCGGGATTGAACCAGGGACCTTTAGATCTTCAGTCTACTGCTCTCCCAACTGAGCTATTTCATCCAGCTGGCAATTTTGGCTTTCTGTTGAATTTTTTATAATTGTTAAAGATAAATGCAGAACCTGGTCACTCTATCTGCATGTGCAGTTATGTGTTAAATTGTCCAGTATTATTCAGTAGCTAAATTGGTCTGATGGGTGAATTTCCTTTTTAGGAGCCAAGTTAGTTAGATGATGTTTGTAAACTATGAATGGACTTATACTCAGAAACACAGACCTATATGGCGAGGGTCGGCAAGCTAGGTCATCTGACTACTAACAGTTTTGTATAAGGGGAACTGGAGGCTGATGCAGGCAAAGCTTTACTTTCAATTAAAGGAAGAATTGGGAAATAAAGGAGGCAAAGTTGAATACCAGAGAGGTGGAAGCAAGTTTGAAAGAAAGACAGAAAGTAAATAATATGATGAATTAATTGTATTGTCGATTATCTTGATAAAAGGTTTTGATCATTATAAACAAAGTCAATATGAGTTGACTCAAAATAGTTTTTGTGGCATGCAAAGCAGAAGTTCAAAATGTGCCGAAACCCGGGATCGAACCAGGGACCTTTAGATCTTCAGTCTAACACTCTCCCAACTGAGCTATTTCGGCCTCCCAGCAGCTATAGTATTCAGCCTCTTTTTTTTGAACAATCCCAGAACAGAGATGCAGAACCTGGATTTTCAATCTGAGGTTAGAGCTGTGTTTTAATGTGTCCTGCATTGTTCAGCAGCTAACTGGTGAAATGGGTGAGTAGCGTTTTTGGGATAAATGTTAGGTCGTTTTTCTTTTAAAACTCTGAGTGGACCAGCACTGTATTACACAGACGTATGTCGCCTGAGTAGGTAAGCTATGTCATCTCAATACTGACAACTTTGTTCAAGGAGAAGTGAAAGCTGATGCAGACAAGAGTTTACTTTGAAAAAAGTATAAAATGGGATAAATTCGTCATCAAAGTTGATGGCAAGAGAGGTGGAAGCAAGTTTAGAAGGAGGACAGAAAGACAACTTTTTGTTGAAGTTATCATGTTGTTGATCAGTTGATAAAATATTTTGAGAAATAAAGAAAAAAAAACTAGAGCTGATTTCAAGAAATATTTTGCAAGAATGTAGGATCCCCTCGCACCGTGCTGAAAGTCAGGATTGAATCAGGTACCTTAAGCTCTTCAGTCTAACGATCTCCCAACTGAGATATTTCAGCCAACAAGTCCCTGTGGCCTCCTGATGTATTATTAATAATTGTAGACGATACATACAGAACCTGGTCATTCTATTTTCGTTTATAGTTATGTGTTAAAGTGTCCAGTATCATTCAGCAGGTAACTTGGTCTGATGAGTGAATATCCTTTTTAGGGGACAAGGTAGGTAGAATTTTTTTTTCTAAACTCTGAATTGACTTATACTCTGAAACACAGACCTATATGGCCAGGGTGTACAAGCTATGTCATCTGACTACTGACAGTTTTGTATAAGGGGAATTGGAGGCTGATGCAGGCAAAGCTTTACTTTAAAATAAAGCAAGAAGTTGCAAATAAATGAGGCATAGTTGAATACAAGAGAGGTGGAAGCAAGTTTGAAAGGAAGACAGAAAGTAAATAATATGTTGAATTGATTGTGTTATTGATCAGATTGATAAAAGGTTTTGATAAAGAAGAGCGTTGATTTAACTCCAAACAGCTTTTGTGACATGAAAAGCAGAAGTTGAAATTGTGCCGAAACCCAGGATTGAACCAGGGACCTTTAGATCTTCACTCTAACGCTCTCCCAACTGAGCTATTTCAGCCTGTTGGTAGTTTGGGTCTTCATCCTTTCTTTTAAACTTCCCAAGAAAATAGATGCTCAACCTCATGCTAGAGCTATTTTTTAAGATGTCCTGTATCATTCATCAGTTAACGGGTGCAATAGGTAAATAGCATTTTTCGGATCCAGGTTAGGTAGCTTTTGTTTTTTACTCTGAATGGACTAGCACCATATTACACAGAGGTATTTGGCCTGAGTAGGTAAGCTATGTCATCTGAATACTGAAATCTGTGTTCAAGGAGAAGTGGAAGCTGATGCAGACAAGAGTTTACTTTACAAAAAAGCATGAAATAGGAAACATTTGTAGTCGAAGCTGAATGCAAGAGAGGTGGAAGCAAATTTAGCAGGAGGACAGAAAGACAATTCTATGTTGAATTGATCATGTTGTCGATCAGTTGATCAAATATTTTGATAAATAAAGAAAGAAAAACTTGAGCTGATACCAAGAAATATTTTGTGAGAAGCAAGAAACCTCTCAGACTTTTCCGAAACCCAGCATTGAACAAGGGACTTTTAGATTTTCAATCTAACACTCTCCCAACTGAGCTATTTCATCCAGCTGGCCATTTTGGCTTTCTGTTGTATTTTTGATAATTGTTAAAGATAAATGCAGACCCTGGTCATTCTATCTGCATGTGCAGTTATGTGTTAAATTGTCCAATATTATTCAGCAGCTAAATTGGTCTGATGGGTGAATTTCCTTGTTAGGAGCCAAGTTAGTTAGAAGATGTTTGTAAACTATGAATGGACTTATACTCAGACACACAGACCTATATGGCGAGGGTAGGCAAACTAGGTCATCTGACTACTAACAGTTTTGTATAAGGGGAACTCGAGGCTGATGCAGGCAAAGCTTTACTTTCAATTAAAGGAAGAATTGGCAAATAAAGCAGGTAAAGTTGAATACAAGAGAGGTGGAAGCAAGTTTGACAGAAAGACAGAATGTAAAAAATATGTTGAAATGGTTGTCTTATCGATCAGCTTGATAAAAGGTTTTGATCATTATAAACAACGTCAATATGAGTTGACTCCAAATAGCATTTGTGGCATGCAAAGCAGAAGTTCAAAATGTGCCTAAACCCGGGATTGAACCAGGGACCTTTAGATCTTCAGTGTACTGCTCTCCCAACTGAGCTATTTCATCCAGCTGGCAATTTTGGCTTTCTGTTGTATTTTTTATAATTGTTAAAGAAAAATGCAGAACCTGGTCACTCTATCTGCATGTGCAGTTATGTGTTAAATTGTCCAGTATTATTCAGTAGCTAAATTGGTCTGATGGGTGAATTTCCTTTTTAGGAGCCAAGTTAGTTAGATGATGTTTGTAAACTATGAATGGACTTATACTCAGAAACACAGACCTATATGGCGAGGGTCGGCAAGCTAGGTCATCTGACTACTAACAGTTTTGTATAAGGGGAACTGGAGGCTGATGCAGGCAAAGCTTTACTTTCAATTAAAGGAAGAATTGGGAAATAAAGGAGGCAAAGTTGAATACAAGAGAGGTGGAAGCAAGTTTGAAAGAAAGACAGAAAGTAAATAATATGTTGAATAATTGTATTGTCGATTATCTTGATAAAATGTTTTGATCATTATAAACAAAGTCAATATGAGTTGACTCAAAATAGTCTTTGTGGCATGCAAAGCAGAAGTTCAAAATGTGCCGAAACCCGGGATCGAACCAGGGACCTTTAGATCTTCAGTCTAACGCTCTCCCAACTGAGCTATTTCGGCCTGCCAGCAGCTATAGTATTCAGCCTCTTTTTTTTAACAATCCCAGAACAGAGATGCAGAACCTGGATTTTCAATCTGAGGTTAGAGCTGTGTTTTAATGTGTCCTGCATTGTTCAGCAGCTAACTGGTGAAATGGGTGAGTAGCGTTTTTGGGATAAATGTTAGGTCGTTTTTCTTTTAAAACTCTGAGTGGACCAGCACTGTATTACACAGACGTATGTCGCCTGAGTAGGTAAGCTATGTCATCTCAATACTGACAACTTTGTTCAAGGAGAAGTGAAAGCTGATGCAGACAAGAGTTTACTTTGAAAAAAGTATAAAATGGGATAAATTCGTCATCAAAGTTGATGGCAAGAGAGGTGGAAGCAAGTTTAGAAGGAGGACAGAAAGACAACTTTTTGTTGAAGTTATCATGTTGTTGATCAGTTGATAAAATATTTTGAGAAATAAAGAAAAAAAAACTAGAGCTGATTTCAAGAAATATTTTGCAAGAATGTAGGATCCCCTCGCACTGTGCTGAAAGTCAGGATTGAATCAGGTACCTTAAGCTCTTCAGTCTAACGATCTCCCAACTGAGATATTTCAGCCAACAAGTCCCTGTGGCCTCCTGATGTATTATTAATAATTGTAGACGATACATACAGAACCTGGTCATTCTATTTTCGTTTATAGTTATGTGTTAAAGTGTCCAGTATCATTCAGCAGGTAACTTGGTCTGATGAGTGAATATCCTTTTTAGGGGACAATGTAGGTAGAATTTTTTTTTCTAAACTCTGAATTGACTTATACTCTGAAACACAGACCTATATGGCCAGGGTGTACAAGCTATGTCATCTGACTACTGACAGTTTTGTATAAGGGGAATTGGAGGCTGATGCAGGCAAAGCTTTACTTTAAAATAAAGCAAGAAGTTGCAAATAAATGAGGCATAGTTGAATACAAGAGAGGTGAAAGCAAGTTTGAAAGGAAGACAGAAAGTAAATAATATGTTGAATTGATTGTGTTGTTGATCAGATTGATGAAAGGTTTTGATAAAGAAGAGTGTTGATTTAACTCCAAACAGCTTTTGTGACATGAAAAGCAGAAGTTGAAATTGTGCCGAAACCCAGGATTGAACCAGGGACCTTTAGATCTTCACTCTAACGCTCTCCCAACTGAGCTATTTCAGCCTGCTGGTAGTTTGGGTCTTCATCCTTTCTTTTAAACTTCCCAAGAAAATAGATGCTCATCCTCATGCTAGAGCTATGTTTTAAGATGTCCTGTATCATTCATCAGTTAACGGGTGCAATAGGTAAATAGCATTTTTCGGATCCAGGTTAGGTAGCTTTTTTTTTTACTCTGAATGGACTAGCACCATATTACACAGAGGTATTTGGCCTGAGTAGGTAAGCTATGTCATCTGAATACTGAAATCTGTGTTCAAGGAGAAGTGGAAGCTGATGCAGACAAGAGTTTACTTTACAAAAAAGCATGAAATAGGAAACATTTGTAGTCGAAGCTGAATGCAAGAGAGGTGGAAGCAAATTTAGAAGGAGGACAGAAAGACAATTCTATGTTGAATTGATCATGTTGTCGATCAGTTGATCAAATATTTTGATAAATAAAGAAAGAAAAACTTGAGCTGATACCAAGAAATATTTTGTGAGAAGCAAGAAACCTCTCAGACTTTTCCGAAACCCAGCATTAAACAAGGGACTTTTAGATTTTCAATCTAACACTCTCCCAACTGAGCTATTTCATCCAGCTGGCCATTTTGGCTTTCTGTTGTATTTTTGATAATTGTTAAAGATAAATGCAGACCCTGGTCATTCTATCTGCATGTGCAGTTATGTGTTAAATTGTCGAATATTATTCAGCAGCTAAATTGGTCTGATGGGTAAATTTCCTTTTTAGGAGCCAAGTTAATTAGAAGATGTTTGTAAACTATGAATGGACTTATACTCAGACACACAGACCTATATGGCGAGGGTAGGCAAACTAGGTCATCTGACTACTAACAGTTTTGTATAAGGGGAACTCGAGGCTGATGCAGGCAAAGCTTTACTTTCAATTAAAGGAAGAATTGGCAAATAAAGCAGGTAAAGTTGAATACAAGAGAGGTGGAAGCAAGTTTGACAGAAAGACAGAATGTAAAAAATATGTTGAAATGGTTGTCTTATCGATCAGCTTGATAAAAGGTTTTGATCATTATAAACAACGTCAATATGAGTTGACTCCAAATAGCATTTGTGGCATGCAAAGCAGAAGTTCAAAATGTGCCTAAACCCGGGATTGAACCAGGGACCTTTAGATCTTCAGTCTACTGCTCTCCCAACTGAGCTATTTCATCCAGCTGGCAATTTTGGCTTTCTGTTGAATTTTTTATAATTGTTAAAGATAAATGCAGAACCTGGTCACTCTATCTGCATGTGCAGTTATGTGTTAAATTGTCCAGTATTATTCAGTAGCTAAATTGGTCTGATGGGTGAATTTCCTTTTTAGGAGCCAAGTTAGTTAGATGATGTTTGTAAACTATGAATGGACTTATACTCAGAAACACAGACCTATATGGCGAGGGTCGGCAAGCTAGGTCATCTGACTACTAACAGTTTTGTATAAGGGGAACTGGAGGCTGATGCAGGCAAAGCTTTACTTTCAATTAAAGGAAGAATTGGGAAATAAAGGAGGCAAAGTTGAATACAAGAGAGGTGGAAGCAAGTTTGAAAGAAAGACAGAAAGTAAATAATATGTTGAATTAATTGTATTGTCGATTATCTTGATAAAAGGTTTTGATCATTATAAACAAAGTCAATATGAGTTGACTCAAAATAGTTTTTGTGGCATGCAAAGCAGAAGTTCAAAATGTGCCGAAACCCGGGATCGAACCAGGGACCTTTAGATCTTCAGTCTAACACTCTCCCAACTGAGCTATTTCGGCCTCCCAGCAGCTATAGTATTCAGCCTCTTTTTTTGAACAATCCCAGAACAGAGATGCAGAACCTGGATTTTCAATCTGAGGTTAGAGCTGTGTTTTAATGTGTCCTGCATTGTTCAGCAGCTAACTGGTGAAATGGGTGAGTAGCGTTTTTGGGATAAATGTTAGGTCGTTTTTCTTTTAAAACTCTGAGTGGACCAGCACTGTATTACACAGACGTATGTCGCCTGAGTAGGTAAGCTATGTCATCTCAATACTGACAACTTTGTTCAAGGAGAAGTGAAAGCTGATGCAGACAAGAGTTTACTTTGAAAAAAGTATAAAATGGGATAAATTCGTCATCAAAGTTGATGGCAAGAGAGGTGGAAGCAAGTTTAGAAGGAGGACAGAAAGACAACTTTTTGTTGAAGTTATCATGTTGTTGATCAGTTGATAAAATATTTTGAGAAATAAAGAAAAAAAAACTAGAGCTGATTTCAAGAAATATTTTGCAAGAATGTAGGATCCCCTCGCACCGTGCTGAAAGTCAGGATTGAATCAGGTACCTTAAGCTCTTCAGTCTAACGATCTCCCAACTGAGATATTTCAGCCAACAAGTCCCTGTGGCCTCCTGATGTATTATTAATAATTGTAGACGATACATACAGAACCTGGTCATTCTATTTTCGTTTATAGTTATGTGTTAAAGTGTCCAGTATCATTCAGCAGGTAACTTGGTCTGATGAGTGAATATCCTTTTTAGGGGACAAGGTAGGTAGAATTTTTTTTTCTAAACTCTGAATTGACTTATACTCTGAAACACAGACCTATATGGCCAGGGTGTACAAGCTATGTCATCTGACTACTGACAGTTTTGTATAAGGGGAATTGGAGGCTGATGCAGGCAAAGCTTTACTTTAAAATAAAGCAAGAAGTTGCAAATAAATGAGGCATAGTTGAATACAAGAGAGGTGGAAGCAAGTTTGAAAGGAAGACAGAAAGTAAATAATATGTTGAATTGATTGTGTTGTTGATCAGATTGATAAAAGGTTTTGATAAAGAAGAGCGTTGATTTAACTCCAAACAGCTTTTGTGACATGAAAAGCAGAAGTTGGAATTGTGCCGAAACCCAGGATTGAACCAGGGACCTTTAGATCTTCACTCTAACGCTCTCCCAACTGAGCTATTTCAGCCTGCTGGTAGTTTGGGTCTTCATCCTTTCTTTTAAACTTCCCAAGAAAATAGATGCTCATCCTCATGCTAGAGCTATGTTTTAAGATGTCCTGTATCATTCATCAGTTAACGGGTGCAATAGGTAAATAGCATTTTTCGGATCCAGGTTAGGTAGCTTTTTTTTTTACTCTGAATGGACTAGCACCATATTACACAGAGGTATTTGGCCTGAGTAGGTAAGCTATGTCATCTGAATACTGAAATCTGTGTTCAAGGAGAAGTGGAAGCTGATGCAGACAAGAGTTTACTTTACAAAAAAGCATGAAATAGGAAACATTTGTAGTCGAAGCTGAATGCAAGAGAGGTGGAAGCAAATTTAGAAGGAGGACAGAAAGACAATTCTATGTTGAATTGATCATGTTGTCGATCAGTTGATCAAATATTTTGATAAATAAAGAAAGAAAAACTTGAGCTGATACCAAGAAATATTTTGTGAGAAGCAAGAAACCTCTCAGACTTTTCCGAAACCCAGCATTGAACAAGGGACTTTTAGATTTTCAAGCTAACACTCTCCCAACTGAGCTATTTCATCCAGCTGGCCATTTTGGCTTTCTGTTGTATTTTTGATAATTGTTAAAGATAAATGCAGACCCTGGTCATTCTATCTGCATGTGCAGTTATGTGTTAAATTGTCCAATATTATTCAGCAGCTAAATTGGTCTGATGGGTGAATTTCCTTTTTAGGAGCCAAGTTAGTTAGAAGATGTTTGTAAACTATGAATGGACTTATACTCAGACACACAGACCTATATGGCGAGGGTAGGCAAACTAGGTCATCTGACTACTAACAGTTTTGTATAAGGGGAACTCGAGGCTGATGCAGGCAAAGCTTTACTTTCAATTAAAGGAAGAATTGGCAAATAAAGCAGGTAAAGTTGAATACAAGAGAGGTGGAAGCAAGTTTGACAGAAAGACAGAATGTAAAAAATATGTTGAAATGGTTGTCTTATCGATCAGCTTGATAAAAGGTTTTGATCATTATAAACAACGTCAATATGAGTTGACTCCAAATAGCATTTGTGGCATGCAAAGCAGAAGTTCAAAATGTGCCTAAACCCGGGATTGAACAAGGGACCTTTAGATCATCAGTCTACTGCTCTCCCAACTGAGCTATTTCATCCAGCTGACAAGTTTGGCTTTCTGTTGTATTTTTTATAATTGTTAAAGATAAATGCAGAACCTGGTCACTCTATCTGCATGTGCAGTTATGTGTTAAATTGTCCAGTATTATTCAGTAGCTAAATTGGTCTGATGGGTGAATTTCCTTTTTAGGAGCCAAGTTAGTTAGATGATGTTTGTAAACTATGAATGGACTTATACTCAGAAACACAGACCTATATGGCGAGGGTCGGCAAGCTAGGTCATCTGACTACTAACAGTTTTGTATAAGGGGAACTGGAGGCTGATGCAGGCAAAGCTTTACTTTCAATTAAAGGAAGAATTGGGAAATAAAGGAGGCAAAGTTGAATACAAGAGAGGTGGAAGCAAGTTTGAAAGAAAGACAGAAAGTAAATAATATGTTGAATTAATTGTATTGTTGATTATCTTGATAAAAGGTTTTGATCATTATAAACAAAGTCAATATGAGTTGACTCAAAATAGTCTTTGTGGCATGCAAAGCAGAAGTTCAAAATGTGCAGAAACCCGGGATCGAACCAGGGACCTTTAGATCTTCAGTCTAACGCTCTCCCAACTGAGCTATTTCGGCCTGCCAGCAGCTATAGTATTCAGCCTCTTTTTTTGAACAATCCCAGAACAGAGATGCAGAACCTGGATTTTCAATCTGAGGTTAGAGCTGTGTTTTAATGTGTCCTGCATTGTTCAGCAGCTAACTGGTGAAATGGGTGAGTAGCGTTTTTGGGATAAATGTTAGGTCGTTTTTCTTTTAAAACTCTAAGTGGACCAGCACTGTATTACACAGACGTATGTCGCCTGAGTAGGTAAGCTATGTCATCTCAATACTGACAACTTTGTTCAAGGAGAAGTGAAAGCTGATGCAGACAAGAGTTTACTTTGAAAAAAGTATAAAATGGGATAAATTCGTCATCAAAGCTGATGGCAAGAGAGGTGGAAGCAAGTTTAGAAGGAGGACAGAAAGACAACTTTTTGTTGAAGTTATCATGTTGTTGATCAGTTGATACAATATTTTGAGAAATAAAGAAAAAAAAACCTAGAGCTGATTTCAAGAAATATTTTGCAAGAATGTAGGATCCCCTCGCACTGTGCTGAAAGTCAGGATTGAATCAGGTACCTTAAGCTCTTCAGTCTAACGATCTCCCAACTGAGATATTTCAGCCAACAAGTCCCTGTGGCCTCCTGATGTATTATTAATAATTGTAGACGATACATACAGAACCTGGTCATTCTATTTTCGTTTATAGTTATGTGTTAAAGTGTCCAGTATCATTCAGCAGGTAACTTGGTCTGATGAGTGAATATCCTTTTTAGGGGACAATGTAGGTAGAATTTTTTTTTCTAAACTCTGAATTGACTTATACTCTGAAACACAGACCTATATGGCCAGGGTGTACAAGCTATGTCATCTGACTACTGACAGTTTTGTATAAGGGGAATTGGAGGCTGATGCAGGCAAAGCTTTACTTTAAAATAAAGCAAGAAGTTGCAAATAAATGAGGCATAGTTGAATACAAGAGAGGTGGAAGCAAGTTTGAAAGGAAGACAGAAAGTAAATAATATGTTGAATTGATTGTGTTGTTGATCAGATTGATGAAAGGTTTTGATAAAGAAGAGTGTTGATTTTACTCCAAACAGCTTTTGTGACATGAAAAGCAGAAGTTGAAATTGTGCCGAAACGCAGGATTGAACCAGGGACCTTTAGATCTTCACTCTAACGCTCTCCCAACTGAGCTATTTCAGCCTGCTGGTAGTTTGGGTCTTCATCCTTTCTTTTAAACTTCCCAAGAAAATAGATGCTCATCCTCATGCTAGAGCTATGTTTTAAGATGTCCTGTATCATTCATCAGTTAACGGGTGCAATAGGTAAATAGCATTTTTCGGATCCAGGTTAGGTAGCTTTTTTTTTTACTCTGAATGGACTAGCACCATATTACACAGAGGTATTTGGCCTGAGTAGGTAAGCTATGTCATCTGAATACTGAAATCTGTGTTCAAGGAGAAGTGGAAGCTGATGCAGACAAGAGTTTACTTTACAAAAAAGCATGAAATAGGAAACATTTGTAGTCGAAGCTGAATGCAAGAGAGGTGGAAGCAAATTTAGAAGGAGGACAGAAAGACAATTCTATGTTGAATTGATCATGTTGTCGATCAGTTGATCAAATATTTTGATAAATAAAGAAAGAAAAACTTGAGCTGATACCAAGAAATATTTTGTGAGAAGCAAGAAACCTCTCAGACTTTTCCGAAACCCAGCATTGAACAAGGGACTTTTAGATTTTCAATCTAACACTCTCCCAACTGAGCTATTTCATCCAGCTGGCCATTTTGGCTTTCTGTTGTATTTTTGATAATTGTTAAAGATAAATGCAGACCCTGGTCATTCTATCTGCATGTGCAGTTATGTGTTAAATTGTCGAATATTATTCAGCAGCTAAATTGGTCTGATGGGTGAATTTCCTTTTTAGGAGCCAAGTTAGTTAGAAGATGTTTGTAAACTATGAATGGACTTATACTCAGACACACAGACCTATATGGCGAGGGTAGGCAAACTAGGTCATCTGACTACTAACAGTTTTGTATAAGGGGAACTCGAGGCTGATGCAGGCAAAGCTTTACTTTCAATTAAAGGAAGAATTGGCAAATAAAGCAGGTAAAGTTGAATACAAGAGAGGTGGAAGCAAGTTTGACAGAAAGACAGAATGTAAAAAATATGTTGAAATGGTTGTCTTATCGATCAGCTTGATAAAAGGTTTTGATCATTATAAACAACGTCAATATGAGTTGACTCCAAATAGCATTTGTGGCATGCAAAGCAGAAGTTCAAAATGTGCCTAAACCCGGGATTGAACCAGGGACCTTTAGATCTTCAGTCTACTGCTCTCCCAACTGAGCTATTTCATCCAGCTGGCAATTTTGGCTTTCTGTTGAATTTTTTATAATTGTTAAAGATAAATGCAGAACCTGGTCACTCTATCTGCATGTGCAGTTATGTGTTAAATTGTCCAGTATTATTCAGTAGCTAAATTGGTCTGATGGGTGAATTTCCTTTTTAGGAGCCAAGTTAGTTAGATGATGTTTGTAAACTATGAATGGACTTATACTCAGAAACACAGACCTATATGGCGAGGGTCGGCAAGCTAGGTCATCTGACTACTAACAGTTTTGTATAAGGGGAACTGGAGGCTGATGCAGGCAAAGCTTTACTTTCAATTAAAGGAAGAATTGGGAAATAAAGGAGGCAAAGTTGAATACCAGAGAGGTGGAAGCAAGTTTGAAAGAAAGACAGAAAGTAAATAATATGATGAATTAATTGTATTGTCGATTATCTTGATAAAAGGTTTTGATCATTATAAACAAAGTCAATATGAGTTGACTCAAAATAGTTTTTGTGGCATGCAAAGCAGAAGTTCAAAATGTGCCGAAACCCGGGATCGAACCAGGGACCTTTAGATCTTCAGTCTAACACTCTCCCAACTGAGCTATTTCGGCCTCCCAGCAGCTATAGTATTCAGCCTCTTTTTTTTGAACAATCCCAGAACAGAGATGCAGAACCTGGATTTTCAATCTGAGGTTAGAGCTGTGTTTTAATGTGTCCTGCATTGTTCAGCAGCTAACTGGTGAAATGGGTGAGTAGCGTTTTTGGGATAAATGTTAGGTCGTTTTTCTTTTAAAACTCTGAGTGGACCAGCACTGTATTACACAGACGTATGTCGCCTGAGTAGGTAAGCTATGTCATCTCAATACTGACAACTTTGTTCAAGGAGAAGTGAAAGCTGATGCAGACAAGAGTTTACTTTGAAAAAAGTATAAAATGGGATAAATTCGTCATCAAAGTTGATGGCAAGAGAGGTGGAAGCAAGTTTAGAAGGAGGACAGAAAGACAACTTTTTGTTGAAGTTATCATGTTGTTGATCAGTTGATAAAATATTTTGAGAAATAAAGAAAAAAAAACTAGAGCTGATTTCAAGAAATATTTTGCAAGAATGTAGGATCCCCTCGCACCGTGCTGAAAGTCAGGATTGAATCAGGTACCTTAAGCTCTTCAGTCTAACGATCTCCCAACTGAGATATTTCAGCCAACAAGTCCCTGTGGCCTCCTGATGTATTATTAATAATTGTAGACGATACATACAGAACCTGGTCATTCTATTTTCGTTTATAGTTATGTGTTAAAGTGTCCAGTATCATTCAGCAGGTAACTTGGTCTGATGAGTGAATATCCTTTTTAGGGGACAAGGTAGGTAGAATTTTTTTTTCTAAACTCTGAATTGACTTATACTCTGAAACACAGACCTATATGGCCAGGGTGTACAAGCTATGTCATCTGACTACTGACAGTTTTGTATAAGGGGAATTGGAGGCTGATGCAGGCAAAGCTTTACTTTAAAATAAAGCAAGAAGTTGCAAATAAATGAGGCATAGTTGAATACAAGAGAGGTGGAAGCAAGTTTGAAAGGAAGACAGAAAGTAAATAATATGTTGAATTGATTGTGTTATTGATCAGATTGATAAAAGGTTTTGATAAAGAAGAGCGTTGATTTAACTCCAAACAGCTTTTGTGACATGAAAAGCAGAAGTTGAAATTGTGCCGAAACCCAGGATTGAACCAGGGACCTTTAGATCTTCACTCTAACGCTCTCCCAACTGAGCTATTTCAGCCTGTTGGTAGTTTGGGTCTTCATCCTTTCTTTTAAACTTCCCAAGAAAATAGATGCTCAACCTCATGCTAGAGCTATTTTTTAAGATGTCCTGTATCATTCATCAGTTAACGGGTGCAATAGGTAAATAGCATTTTTCGGATCCAGGTTAGGTAGCTTTTGTTTTTTACTCTGAATGGACTAGCACCATATTACACAGAGGTATTTGGCCTGAGTAGGTAAGCTATGTCATCTGAATACTGAAATCTGTGTTCAAGGAGAAGTGGAAGCTGATGCAGACAAGAGTTTACTTTACAAAAAAGCATGAAATAGGAAACATTTGTAGTCGAAGCTGAATGCAAGAGAGGTGGAAGCAAATTTAGCAGGAGGACAGAAAGACAATTCTATGTTGAATTGATCATGTTGTCGATCAGTTGATCAAATATTTTGATAAATAAAGAAAGAAAAACTTGAGCTGATACCAAGAAATATTTTGTGAGAAGCAAGAAACCTCTCAGACTTTTCCGAAACCCAGCATTGAACAAGGGACTTTTAGATTTTCAATCTAACACTCTCCCAACTGAGCTATTTCATCCAGCTGGCCATTTTGGCTTTCTGTTGTATTTTTGATAATTGTTAAAGATAAATGCAGACCCTGGTCATTCTATCTGCATGTGCAGTTATGTGTTAAATTGTCCAATATTATTCAGCAGCTAAATTGGTCTGATGGGTGAATTTCCTTTTTAGGAGCCAAGTTAGTTAGAAGATGTTTGTAAACTATGAATGGACTTATACTCAGACACACAGACCTATATGGCGAGGGTAGGCAAACTAGGTCATCTGACTACTAACAGTTTTGTATAAGGGGAACTCGAGGCTGATGCAGGCAAAGCTTTACTTTCAATTAAAGGAAGAATTGGCAAATAAAGCAGGTAAAGTTGAATACAAGAGAGGTGGAAGCAAGTTTGACAGAAAGACAGAATGTAAAAAATATGTTGAAATGGTTGTCTTATCGATCAGCTTGATAAAAGGTTTTGATCATTATAAACAACGTCAATATGAGTTGACTCCAAATAGCATTTGTGGCATGCAAAGCAGAAGTTCAAAATGTGCCTAAACCCAGGATTGAACCAGGGACCTTTAGATATTCAGTCTACTGCTCTCCCAACTGAGCTATTTCATCCAGCTGGCAATTTTGGCTTTCTGTTGTATTTTTTATAATTGTTAAAGATAAATGCAGAACCTGGTCACTCTATCTGCATGTGCAGTTATGTGTTAAATTGTCCAGTATTATTCAGTAGCTAAATTGGTCTGATGGGTGAATTTCCTTTTTAGGAGCCAAGTTAGTTAGATGATGTTTGTAAACTATGAATGGACTTATACTCAGAAACACAGACCTATATGGCGAGGGTCGGCAAGCTAGGTCATCTGACTACTAACAGTTTTGTATAAGGGGAACTGGAGGCTGATGCAGGCAAAGCTTTACTTTCAATTAAAGGAAGAATTGGGAAATAAAGGAGGCAAAGTTGAATACAAGAGAGGTGGAAGCAAGTTTGAAAGAAAGACAGAAAGTAAATAATATGTTGAATTAATTGTATTGTTGATTATCTTGATAAAAGGTTTTGATCATTATAAACAAAGTCAATATGAGTTGACTCAAAATAGTCTTTGTGGCATGCAAAGCAGACGTTCAAAATGTGCCGAAACCCGGGATCGAACCAGGGACCTTTAGATCTTCAGTCTAACGCTCTCCCAACTGAGCTATTTCGGCCTGCCAGCAGCTATAGTATTCAGCCTCTTTTTTTGAACAATCCCAGAACAGAGATGCAGAACCTGGATTTTCCATCTGAGGTTAGAGCTGTGTTTTAATGTGTCCTGCATTGTTCAGCAGCTAACTGGTGAAATGGGTGAGTAGCGTTTTTGGGATAAATGTTAGGTCGTTTTTATTTTAAAACTCTAAGTGGACCAGCACTGTATTACACAGACGTATGTCGCCTGAGTAGGTAAGCTATGTCATCTCAATACTGACAACTTTGTTCAAGGAGAAGTGAAAGCTGATGCAGACAAGAGTTTACTTTGAAAAAAGTATAAAATGGGATAAATTCGTCATCAAAGCTGATGGCAAGAGAGGTGGAAGCAAGTTTAGAAGGAGGACAGAAAGACAACTTTTTGTTGAAGTTATCATGTTGTTGATCAGTTGATAAAATATTTTGAGAAATAAAGAAAAAAAAACCTAGAGCTGATTTCAAGAAATATTTTGCAAGAATGTAGGATCCCCTCGCACTGTGCTGAAAGTCAGGATTGAATCAGGTACCTTAAGCTCTTCAGTCTAACGATCTCCCAACTGAGATATTTCAGCCAACAAGTCCCTGTGGCCTCCTGATGTATTATTAATAATTGTAGACGATTCATACAGAACCTGGTCATTCTATTTTCGTTTATAGTTATGTGTTAAAGTGTCCAGTATCATTCAGCAGGTAACTTGGTCTGATGAGTGAATATCCTTTTTAGGGGACAATGTAGGTAGAATTTTTTTTTCTAAACTCTGAATTGACTTATACTCTGAAACACAGACCTATATGGCCAGGGTGTACAAGCTATGTCATCTGACTACTGACAGTTTTGTATAAGGGGAATTGGAGGCTGATGCAGGCAAAGCTTTACTTTAAAATAAAGCAAGAAGTTGCAAATAAATGAGGCATAGTTGAATACAAGAGAGGTGGAAGCAAGTTTGAAAGGAAGACAGAAAGTAAATAATATGTTGAATTGATTGTGTTGTTGATCAGATTGATGAAAGGTTTTGATAAAGAAGAGTGTTGATTTAACTCCAAACAGCTTTTGTGACATGAAAAGCAGAAGTTGAAATTGTGCCGAAACCCAGGATTGAACCAGGGACCTTTAGATCTTCACTCTAACGCTCTCCCAACTGAGCTATTTCAGCCTGCTGGTAGTTTGGGTCTTCATCCTTTCTTTTAAACTTCCCAAGAAAATAGATGCTCATCCTCATGCTAGAGCTATGTTTTAAGATGTCCTGTATCATTCATCAGTTAACGGGTGCAATAGGTAAATAGCATTTTTCGGATCCAGGTTAGGTAGCTTTTTTTTTTACTCTGAATGGACTAGCACCATATTACACAGAGGTATTTGGCCTGAGTAGGTAAGCTATGTCATCTGAATACTGAAATCTGTGTTCAAGGAGAAGTGGAAGCTGATGCAGACAAGAGTTTACTTTACAAAAAAGCATGAAATAGGAAACATTTGTAGTCGAAGCTGAATGCAAGAGAGGTGGAAGCAAATTTAGAAGGAGGACAGAAAGACAATTCTATGTTGAATTGATCATGTTGTCGATCAGTTGATCAAATATTTTGATAAATAAAGAAAGAAAAACTTGAGCTGATACCAAGAAATATTTTGTGAGAAGCAAGAAACCTCTCAGACTTTTCCGAAACCCAGCATTGAACAAGGGACTTTTAGATTTTCAATCTAACACTCTCCCAACTGAGCTATTTCATCCAGCTGGCCATTTTGGCTTTCTGTTGTATTTTTGATAATTGTTAAAGATAAATGCAGACCCTGGTCATTCTATCTGCATGTGCAGTTATGTGTTAAATTGTCGAATATTATTCAGCAGCTAAATTGGTCTGATGGGTGAATTTCCTTTTTAGGAGCCAAGTTAGTTAGAAGATGTTTGTAAACTATGAATGGACTTATACTCAGACACACAGACCTATATGGCGAGGGTAGGCAAACTAGGTCATCTGACTACTAACAGTTTTGTATAAGGGGAACTCGAGGCTGATGCAGGCAAAGCTTTACTTTCAATTAAAGGAAGAATTGGCAAATAAAGCAGGTAAAGTTGAATACAAGAGAGGTGGAAGCAAGTTTGACAGAAAGACAGAATGTAAAAAATATGTTGAAATGGTTGTCTTATCGATCAGCTTGATAAAAGGTTTTGATCATTATAAACAACGTCAATATGAGTTGACTCCAAATAGCATTTGTGGCATGCAAAGCAGAAGTTCAAAATGTGCCTAAACCCGGGATTGAACCAGGGACCTTTAGATCTTCAGTCTACTGCTCTCCCAACTGAGCTATTTCATCCAGCTGGCAATTTTGGCTTTCTGTTGAATTTTTTATAATTGTTAAAGATAAATGCAGAACCTGGTCACTCTATCTGCATGTGCAGTTATGTGTTAAATTGTCCAGTATTATTCAGTAGCTAAATTGGTCTGATGGGTGAATTTCCTTTTTAGGAGCCAAGTTAGTTAGATGATGTTTGTAAACTATGAATGGACTTATACTCAGAAACACAGACCTATATGGCGAGGGTCGGCAAGCTAGGTCATCTGACTACTAACAGTTTTGTATAAGGGGAACTGGAGGCTGATGCAGGCAAAGCTTTACTTTCAATTAAAGGAAGAATTGGGAAATAAAGGAGGCAAAGTTGAATACCAGAGAGGTGGAAGCAAGTTTGAAAGAAAGACAGAAAGTAAATAATATGATGAATTAATTGTATTGTCGATTATCTTGATAAAAGGTTTTGATCATTATAAACAAAGTCAATATGAGTTGACTCAAAATAGTTTTTGTGGCATGCAAAGCAGAAGTTCAAAATGTGCCGAAACCCGGGATCGAACCAGGGACCTTTAGATCTTCAGTCTAACACTCTCCCAACTGAGCTATTTCGGCCTCCCAGCAGCTATAGTATTCAGCCTCTTTTTTTTGAACAATCCCAGAACAGAGATGCAGAACCTGGATTTTCAATCTGAGGTTAGAGCTGTGTTTTAATGTGTCCTGCATTGTTCAGCAGCTAACTGGTGAAATGGGTGAGTAGCGTTTTTGGGATAAATGTTAGGTCGTTTTTCTTTTAAAACTCTGAGTGGACCAGCACTGTATTACACAGACGTATGTCGCCTGAGTAGGTAAGCTATGTCATCTCAATACTGACAACTTTGTTCAAGGAGAAGTGAAAGCTGATGCAGACAAGAGTTTACTTTGAAAAAAGTATAAAATGGGATAAATTCGTCATCAAAGTTGATGGCAAGAGAGGTGGAAGCAAGTTTAGAAGGAGGACAGAAAGACAACTTTTTGTTGAAGTTATCATGTTGTTGATCAGTTGATAAAATATTTTGAGAAATAAAGAAAAAAAAACTAGAGCTGATTTCAAGAAATATTTTGCAAGAATGTAGGATCCCCTCGCACCGTGCTGAAAGTCAGGATTGAATCAGGTACCTTAAGCTCTTCAGTCTAACGATCTCCCAACTGAGATATTTCAGCCAACAAGTCCCTGTGGCCTCCTGATGTATTATTAATAATTGTAGACGATACATACAGAACCTGGTCATTCTATTTTCGTTTATAGTTATGTGTTAAAGTGTCCAGTATCATTCAGCAGGTAACTTGGTCTGATGAGTGAATATCCTTTTTAGGGGACAAGGTAGGTAGAATTTTTTTTTCTAAACTCTGAATTGACTTATACTCTGAAACACAGACCTATATGGCCAGGGTGTACAAGCTATGTCATCTGACTACTGACAGTTTTGTATAAGGGGAATTGGAGGCTGATGCAGGCAAAGCTTTACTTTAAAATAAAGCAAGAAGTTGCAAATAAATGAGGCATAGTTGAATACAAGAGAGGTGGAAGCAAGTTTGAAAGGAAGACAGAAAGTAAATAATATGTTGAATTGATTGTGTTATTGATCAGATTGATAAAAGGTTTTGATAAAGAAGAGCGTTGATTTAACTCCAAACAGCTTTTGTGACATGAAAAGCAGAAGTTGAAATTGTGCCGAAACCCAGGATTGAACCAGGGACCTTTAGATCTTCACTCTAACGCTCTCCCAACTGAGCTATTTCAGCCTGTTGGTAGTTTGGGTCTTCATCCTTTCTTTTAAACTTCCCAAGAAAATAGATGCTCAACCTCATGCTAGAGCTATTTTTTAAGATGTCCTGTATCATTCATCAGTTAACGGGTGCAATAGGTAAATAGCATTTTTCGGATCCAGGTTAGGTAGCTTTTGTTTTTTACTCTGAATGGACTAGCACCATATTACACAGAGGTATTTGGCCTGAGTAGGTAAGCTATGTCATCTGAATACTGAAATCTGTGTTCAAGGAGAAGTGGAAGCTGATGCAGACAAGAGTTTACTTTACAAAAAAGCATGAAATAGGAAACATTTGTAGTCGAAGCTGAATGCAAGAGAGGTGGAAGCAAATTTAGCAGGAGGACAGAAAGACAATTCTATGTTGAATTGATCATGTTGTCGATCAGTTGATCAAATATTTTGATAAATAAAGAAAGAAAAACTTGAGCTGATACCAAGAAATATTTTGTGAGAAGCAAGAAACCTCTCAGACTTTTCCGAAACCCAGCATTGAACAAGGGACTTTTAGATTTTCAATCTAACACTCTCCCAACTGAGCTATTTCATCCAGCTGGCCATTTTGGCTTTCTGTTGTATTTTTGATAATTGTTAAAGATAAATGCAGACCCTGGTCATTCTATCTGCATGTGCAGTTATGTGTTAAATTGTCCAATATTATTCAGCAGCTAAATTGGTCTGATGGGTGAATTTCCTTGTTAGGAGCCAAGTTAGTTAGAAGATGTTTGTAAACTATGAATGGACTTATACTCAGACACACAGACCTATATGGCGAGGGTAGGCAAACTAGGTCATCTGACTACTAACAGTTTTGTATAAGGGGAACTCGAGGCTGATGCAGGCAAAGCTTTACTTTCAATTAAAGGAAGAATTGGCAAATAAAGCAGGTAAAGTTGAATACAAGAGAGGTGGAAGCAAGTTTGACAGAAAGACAGAATGTAAAAAATATGTTGAAATGGTTGTCTTATCGATCAGCTTGATAAAAGGTTTTGATCATTATAAACAACGTCAATATGAGTTGACTCCAAATAGCATTTGTGGCATGCAAAGCAGAAGTTCAAAATGTGCCTAAACCCGGGATTGAACCAGGGACCTTTAGATCTTCAGTGTACTGCTCTCCCAACTGAGCTATTTCATCCAGCTGGCAATTTTGGCTTTCTGTTGTATTTTTTATAATTGTTAAAGAAAAATGCAGAACCTGGTCACTCTATCTGCATGTGCAGTTATGTGTTAAATTGTCCAGTATTATTCAGTAGCTAAATTGGTCTGATGGGTGAATTTCCTTTTTAGGAGCCAAGTTAGTTAGATGATGTTTGTAAACTATGAATGGACTTATACTCAGAAACACAGACCTATATGGCGAGGGTCGGCAAGCTAGGTCATCTGACTACTAACAGTTTTGTATAAGGGGAACTGGAGGCTGATGCAGGCAAAGCTTTACTTTCAATTAAAGGAAGAATTGGGAAATAAAGGAGGCAAAGTTGAATACAAGAGAGGTGGAAGCAAGTTTGAAAGAAAGACAGAAAGTAAATAATATGTTGAATAATTGTATTGTCGATTATCTTGATAAAATGTTTTGATCATTATAAACAAAGTCAATATGAGTTGACTCAAAATAGTCTTTGTGGCATGCAAAGCAGAAGTTCAAAATGTGCCGAAACCCGGGATCGAACCAGGGACCTTTAGATCTTCAGTCTAACGCTCTCCCAACTGAGCTATTTCGGCCTGCCAGCAGCTATAGTATTCAGCCTCTTTTTTTTAACAATCCCAGAACAGAGATGCAGAACCTGGATTTTCAATCTGAGGTTAGAGCTGTGTTTTAATGTGTCCTGCATTGTTCAGCAGCTAACTGGTGAAATGGGTGAGTAGCGTTTTTGGGATAAATGTTAGGTCGTTTTTCTTTTAAAACTCTGAGTGGACCAGCACTGTATTACACAGACGTATGTCGCCTGAGTAGGTAAGCTATGTCATCTCAATACTGACAACTTTGTTCAAGGAGAAGTGAAAGCTGATGCAGACAAGAGTTTACTTTGAAAAAAGTATAAAATGGGATAAATTCGTCATCAAAGTTGATGGCAAGAGAGGTGGAAGCAAGTTTAGAAGGAGGACAGAAAGACAACTTTTTGTTGAAGTTATCATGTTGTTGATCAGTTGATAAAATATTTTGAGAAATAAAGAAAAAAAAACTAGAGCTGATTTCAAGAAATATTTTGCAAGAATGTAGGATCCCCTCGCACTGTGCTGAAAGTCAGGATTGAATCAGGTACCTTAAGCTCTTCAGTCTAACGATCTCCCAACTGAGATATTTCAGCCAACAAGTCCCTGTGGCCTCCTGATGTATTATTAATAATTGTAGACGATACATACAGAACCTGGTCATTCTATTTTCGTTTATAGTTATGTGTTAAAGTGTCCAGTATCATTCAGCAGGTAACTTGGTCTGATGAGTGAATATCCTTTTTAGGGGACAATGTAGGTAGAATTTTTTTTTCTAAACTCTGAATTGACTTATACTCTGAAACACAGACCTATATGGCCAGGGTGTACAAGCTATGTCATCTGACTACTGACAGTTTTGTATAAGGGGAATTGGAGGCTGATGCAGGCAAAGCTTTACTTTAAAATAAAGCAAGAAGTTGCAAATAAATGAGGCATAGTTGAATACAAGAGAGGTGAAAGCAAGTTTGAAAGGAAGACAGAAAGTAAATAATATGTTGAATTGATTGTGTTGTTGATCAGATTGATGAAAGGTTTTGATAAAGAAGAGTGTTGATTTAACTCCAAACAGCTTTTGTGACATGAAAAGCAGAAGTTGAAATTGTGCCGAAACCCAGGATTGAACCAGGGACCTTTAGATCTTCACTCTAACGCTCTCCCAACTGAGCTATTTCAGCCTGCTGGTAGTTTGGGTCTTCATCCTTTCTTTTAAACTTCCCAAGAAAATAGATGCTCATCCTCATGCTAGAGCTATGTTTTAAGATGTCCTGTATCATTCATCAGTTAACGGGTGCAATAGGTAAATAGCATTTTTCGGATCCAGGTTAGGTAGCTTTTTTTTTTACTCTGAATGGACTAGCACCATATTACACAGAGGTATTTGGCCTGAGTAGGTAAGCTATGTCATCTGAATACTGAAATCTGTGTTCAAGGAGAAGTGGAAGCTGATGCAGACAAGAGTTTACTTTACAAAAAAGCATGAAATAGGAAACATTTGTAGTCGAAGCTGAATGCAAGAGAGGTGGAAGCAAATTTAGAAGGAGGACAGAAAGACAATTCTATGTTGAATTGATCATGTTGTCGATCAGTTGATCAAATATTTTGATAAATAAAGAAAGAAAAACTTGAGCTGATACCAAGAAATATTTTGTGAGAAGCAAGAAACCTCTCAGACTTTTCCGAAACCCAGCATTAAACAAGGGACTTTTAGATTTTCAATCTAACACTCTCCCAACTGAGCTATTTCATCCAGCTGGCCATTTTGGCTTTCTGTTGTATTTTTGATAATTGTTAAAGATAAATGCAGACCCTGGTCATTCTATCTGCATGTGCAGTTATGTGTTAAATTGTCGAATATTATTCAGCAGCTAAATTGGTCTGATGGGTAAATTTCCTTTTTAGGAGCCAAGTTAATTAAAAGATGTTTGTAAACTATGAATGGACTTATACTCAGACACACAGACCTATATGGCGAGGGTAGGCAAACTAGGTCATCTGACTACTAACAGTTTTGTATAAGGGGAACTCGAGGCTGATGCAGGCAAAGCTTTACTTTCAATTAAAGGAAGAATTGGTAAATAAAGCAGGTAAAGTTGAATACAAGAGAGGTGGAAGCAAGTTTGACAGAAAGACAGAATGTAAAAAATATGTTGAAATGGTTGTCTTATCGATCAGCTTGATAAAAGGTTTTGATCATTATAAACAACGTCAATATGAGTTGACTCCAAATAGCATTTGTGGCATGCAAAGCAGAAGTTCAAAATGTGCCTAAACCCGGGATTGAACCAGGGACCTTTAGATCTTCAGTCTACTGCTCTCCCAACTGAGCTATTTCATCCAGCTGGCAATTTTGGCTTTCTGTTGAATTTTTTATAATTGTTAAAGATAAATGCAAAACCTGGTCACTCTATCTGCATGTGCAGTTATGTGTTAAATTGTCCAGTATTATTCAGTAGCTAAATTGGTCTGATGGGTGAATTTCCTTTTTAGGAGCCAAGTTAGTTAGATGATGTTTGTAAACTATGAATGGACTTATACTCAGAAACACAGACCTATATGGCGAGGGTCGGCAAGCTAGGTCATCTGACTACTAACAGTTTTGTATAAGGGGAACTGGAGGCTGATGCAGGCAAAGCTTTACTTTCAATTAAAGGAAGAATTGGGAAATAAAGGAGGCAAAGTTGAATACAAGAGAGGTGGAAGCAAGTTTGAAAGAAAGACAGAAAGTAAATAATATGTTGAATTAATTGTATTGTCGATTATCTTGATAAAAGGTTTTGATCATTATAAACAAAGTCAATATGAGTTGACTCAAAATAGTTTTTGTGGCATGCAAAGCAGAAGTTCAAAATGTGCCGAAACCCGGGATCGAACCAGGGACCTTTAGATCTTCAGTCTAACACTCTCCCAACTGAGCTATTTCGGCCTCCCAGCAGCTATAGTATTCAGCCTCTTTTTTTGAACAATCCCAGAACAGAGATGCAGAACCTGGATTTTCAATCTGAGGTTAGAGCTGTGTTTTAATGTGTCCTGCATTGTTCAGCAGCTAACTGGTGAAATGGGTGAGTAGCGTTTTTGGGATAAATGTTAGGTCGTTTTTCTTTTAAAACTCTGAGTGGACCAGCACTGTATTACACAGACGTATGTCGCCTGAGTAGGTAAGCTATGTCATCTCAATACTGACAACTTTGTTCAAGGAGAAGTGAAAGCTGATGCAGACAAGAGTTTACTTTGAAAAAAGTATAAAATGGGATAAATTCGTCATCAAAGTTGATGGCAAGAGAGGTGGAAGCAAGTTTAGAAGGAGGACAGAAAGACAACTTTTTGTTGAAGTTATCATGTTGTTGATCAGTTGATAAAATATTTTGAGAAATAAAGAAAAAAAAACTAGAGCTGATTTCAAGAAATATTTTGCAAGAATGTAGGATCCCCTCGCACCGTGCTGAAAGTCAGGATTGAATCAGGTACCTTAAGCTCTTCAGTCTAACGATCTCCCAACTGAGATATTTCAGCCAACAAGTCCCTGTGGCCTCCTGATGTATTATTAATAATTGTAGACGATACATACAGAACCTGGTCATTCTATTTTCGTTTATAGTTATGTGTTAAAGTGTCCAGTATCATTCAGCAGGTAACTTGGTCTGATGAGTGAATATCCTTTTTAGGGGACAAGGTAGGTAGAATTTTTTTTTCTAAACTCTGAATTGACTTATACTCTGAAACACAGACCTATATGGCCAGGGTGTACAAGCTATGTCATCTGACTACTGACAGTTTTGTATAAGGGGAATTGGAGGCTGATGCAGGCAAAGCTTTACTTTAAAATAAAGCAAGAAGTTGCAAATAAATGAGGCATAGTTGAATACAAGAGAGGTGGAAGCAAGTTTGAAAGGAAGACAGAAAGTAAATAATATGTTGAATTGATTGTGTTGTTGATCAGATTGATAAAAGGTTTTGATAAAGAAGAGCGTTGATTTAACTCCAAACAGCTTTTGTGACATGAAAAGCAGAAGTTGAAATTGTGCCGAAACCCAGGATTGAACCAGGGACCTTTAGATCTTCACTCTAACGCTCTCCCAACTGAGCTATTTCAGCCTGCTGGTAGTTTGGGTCTTCATCCTTTCTTTTAAACTTCCCAAGAAAATAGATGCTCAACCTCATGCTAGAGCTATTTTTTAAGATGTCCTGTATCATTCATCAGTTAACGGGTGCAATAGGTAAATAGCATTTTTCGGATCCAGGTTAGGTAGCTTTTGTTTTTTACTCTGAATGGACTAGCACCATATTACACAGAGGTATTTGGCCTGAGTAGGTAAGCTATGTCCTCTGAATACTGAAATCTGTGTTCAAGGAGAAGTGGAAGCTGATGCAGACAAGAGTTTACTTTACAAAAAAGCATGAAATAGGAAACATTTGTAGTCGAAGCTGAATGCAAGAGAGGTGGAAGCAAATTTAGCAGGAGGACAGAAAGACAATTCTATGTTGAATTGATCATGTTGTCGATCAGTTGATCAAATATTTTGATAAATAAAGAAAGAAAAACTTGAGCTGATACCAAGAAATATTTTGTGAGAAGCAAGAAACCTCTCAGACTTTTCCGAAACCCAGCATTGAACAAGGGACTTTTAGATTTTCAATCTAACACTCTCCCAACTGAGCTATTTCATCCAGCTGGCCATTTTGGCTTTCTGTTGTATTTTTGATAATTGTTAAAGATAAATGCAGACCCTGGTCATTCTATCTGCATGTGCAGTTATGTGTTAAATTGTCCAATATTATTCAGCAGCTAAATTGGTCTGATGGGTGAATTTCCTTTTTAGGAGCCAAGTTAGTTAGAAGATGTTTGTAAACTATGAATGGACTTATACTCAGACACACAGACCTATATGGCGAGGGTAGGCAAACTAGGTCATCTGACTACTAACAGTTTTGTATAAGGGGAACTCGAGGCTGATGCAGGCAAAGCTTTACTTTCAATTAAAGGAAGAATTGGCAAATAAAGCAGGTAAAGTTGAATACAAGAGAGGTGGAAGCAAGTTTGACAGAAAGACAGAATGTAAAAAATATGTTGAAATGGTTGTCTTATCGATCAGCTTGATAAAAGGTTTTGATCATTATAAACAACGTCAATATGAGTTGACTCCAAATAGCATTTGTGGCATGCAAAGCAGAAGTTCAAAATGTGCCTAAACCCGGGATTGAACCAGGGACCTTTAGATATTCAGTCTACTGCTCTCCCAACTGAGCTATTTCATCCAGCTGCCAATTTTGGCTTTCTGTTGTATTTTTTATAATTGTTAAAGATAAATGCAGAACCTGGTTACTCTATCTGCATGTGCAGTTATGTGTTAAATTGTCCAGTATTATTCAGTAGCTAAATTGGTCTGATGGGTGAATTTCCTTTTTAGGAGCCAAGTTAGTTAGATGATGTTTGTAAACTATGAATGGACTTATACTCAGAAACACAGACCTATATGGCGAGGGTCGGCAAGCTAGGTCATCTGACTACTAACAGTTTTGTATAAGGGGAACTGGAGGCTGATGCAGGCAAAGCTTTACTTTCAATTAAAGGAAGAATTGGGAAATAAAGGAGGCAAAGTTGAATACAAGAGAGGTGGAAGCAAGTTTGAAAGAAAGACAGAAAGTAAATAATATGTTGAATTAATTGTATTGTTGATTATCTTGATAAAAGGTTTTGATCATTATAAACAAAGTCAATATGAGTTGACTCAAAATAGTCTTTGTGGCATGCAAAGCAGACGTTCAAAATGTGCCGAAACCCGGGATCGAACCAGGGACCTTTAGATCTTCAGTCTAACGCTCTCCCAACTGAGCTATTTCGGCCTGCCAGCAGCTATAGTATTCAGCCTCTTTTTTTGAACAATCCCAGAACAGAGATGCAGAACCTGGATTTTCCATCTGAGGTTAGAGCTGTGTTTTAATGTGTCCTGCATTGTTCAGCAGCTAACTGGTGAAATGGGTGAGTAGCGTTTTTGGGATAAATGTTAGGTCGTTTTTATTTTAAAACTCTAAGTGGACCAGCACTGTATTACACAGACGTATGTCGCCTGAGTAGGTAAGCTATGTCATCTCAATACTGACAACTTTGTTCAAGGAGAAGTGAAAGCTGATGCAGACAAGAGTTTACTTTGAAAAAAGTATAAAATGGGATAAATTCGTCATCAAAGCTGATGGCAAGAGAGGTGGAAGCAAGTTTAGAAGGAGGACAGAAAGACAACTTTTTGTTGAAGTTATCATGTTGTTGATCAGTTGATAAAATATTTTGAGAAATAAAGAAAAAAAAACCTAGAGCTGATTTCAAGAAATATTTTGCAAGAATGTAGGATCCCCTCGCACTGTGCTGAAAGTCAGGATTGAATCAGGTACCTTAAGCTCTTCAGTCTAACGATCTCCCAACTGAGATATTTCAGCCAACAAGTCCCTGTGGCCTCCTGATGTATTATTAATAATTGTAGACGATACATACAGAACCTGGTCACTCTATTTTCGTTTATAGTTATGTGTTAAAGTGTCCAGTATCATTCAGCAGGTAACTTGGTCTGATGAGTGAATATCCTTTTTAGGGGACAATGTAGGTAGAATTTTTTTTTCTAAACTCTGAATTGACTTATACTCTGAAACACAGACCTATATGGCCAGGGTGTACAAGCTATGTCATCTGACTACTGACAGTTTTGTATAAGGGGAATTGGAGGCTGATGCAGGCAAAGCTTTACTTTAAAATAAAGCAAGAAGTTGCAAATAAATGAGGCATAGTTGAATACAAGAGAGGTGGAAGCAAGTTTGAAAGGAAGACAGAAAGTAAATAATATGTTGAATTGATTGTGTTGTTGATCAGATTGATGAAAGGTTTTGATAAAGAAGAGCGTTGATTTAACTCCAAACAGCTTTTGTGACATGAAAAGCAGAAGTTGAAATTGTGCCGAAACCCAGGATTGAACCAGGGACCTTTAGATCTTCACTCTAACGCTCTCCCAACTGAGCTATTTCAGCCTGCTGGTAGTTTGGGTCTTCATCCTTTCTTTTAAACTTCCCAAGAAAATAGATGCTCATCCTCATGCTAGAGCTATGTTTTAAGATGTCCTGTATCATTCATCAGTTAACGGGTGCAATAGGTAAATAGCATTTTTCGGATCCAGGTTAGGTAGCTTTTTTTTTTACTCTGAATGGACTAGCACCATATTACACAGAGGTATTTGGCCTGAGTAGGTAAGCTATGTCATCTGAATACTGAAATCTGTGTTCAAGGAGAAGTGGAAGCTGATGCAGACAAGAGTTTACTTTACAAAAAAGCATGAAATAGGAAACATTTGTAGTCGAAGCTGAATGCAAGAGAGGTGGAAGCAAATTTAGAAGGAGGACAGAAAGACAATTCTATGTTGAATTGATCATGTTGTCGATCAGTTGATCAAATATTTTGATAAATAAAGAAAGAAAAACTTGAGCTGATACCAAGAAATATTTTGTGAGAAGCAAGAAACCTCTCAGACTTTTCCGAAACCCAGCATTGAACAAGGGACTTTTAGATTTTCAATCTAACACTCTCCCAACTGAGCTATTTCATCCAGCTGGCCATTTTGGCTTTCTGTTGTATTTTTGATAATTGTTAAAGATAAATGCAGACCCTGGTCATTCTATCTGCATGTGCAGTTATGTGTTAAATTGTCCAATATTATTCAGCAGCTAAATTGGTCTGATGGGTGAATTTCCTTGTTAGGAGCCAAGTTAGTTAGAAGATGTTTGTAAACTATGAATGGACTTATACTCAGACACACAGACCTATATGGCGAGGGTAGGCAAACTAGGTCATCTGACTACTAACAGTTTTGTATAAGGGGAACTCGAGGCTGATGCAGGCAAAGCTTTACTTTCAATTAAAGGAAGAATTGGCAAATAAAGCAGGTAAAGTTGAATACAAGAGAGGTGGAAGCAAGTTTGACAGAAAGACAGAATGTAAAAAATATGTTGAAATGGTTGTCTTATCGATCAGCTTGATAAAAGGTTTTGATCATTATAAACAACGTCAATATGAGTTGACTCCAAATAGCATTTGTGGCATGCAAAGCAGAAGTTCAAAATGTGCCTAAACCCGGGATTGAACCAGGGACCTTTAGATCTTCAGTCTACTGCTCTCCCAACTGAGCTATTTCATCCAGCTGGCAATTTTGGCTTTCTGTTGTATTTTTTATAATTGTTAAAGAAAAATGCAGAACCTGGTCACTCTATCTGCATGTGCAGTTATGTGTTAAATTGTCCAGTATTATTCAGTAGCTAAATTGGTCTGATGGGTGAATTTCCTTTTTAGGAGCCAAGTTAGTTAGATGATGTTTGTAAACTATGAATGGACTTATACTCAGAAACACAGACCTATATGGCGAGGGTCGGCAAGCTAGGTCATCTGACTACTAACAGTTTTGTATAAGGGGAACTGGAGGCTGATGCAGGCAAAGCTTTACTTTCAATTAAAGGAAGAATTGGGAAATAAAGGAGGCAAAGTTGAATACAAGAGAGGTGGAAGCAAGTTTGAAAGAAAGACAGAAAGTAAATAATATGTTGAATTAATTGTATTGTCGATTATCTTGATAAAATGTTTTGATCATTATAAACAAAGTCAATATGAGTTGACTCAAAATAGTCTTTGTGGCATGCAAAGCAGAAGTTCAAAATGTGCCGAAACCCGGGATCGAACCAGGGACCTTTAGATCTTCAATCTAACGCTCTCCCAACTGAGCTATTTCGGCCTGCCAGCAGCTATAGTATTCAGCCTCTTTTTTTTAACAATCCCAGAACAGAGATGCAGAACCTGGATTTTCAATCTGAGGTTAGAGCTGTGTTTTAATGTGTCCTGCATTGTTCAGCAGCTAACTGGTGAAATGGGTGAGTAGCGTTTTTGGGATAAATGTTAGGTCGTTTTTCTTTTAAAACTCTGAGTGGACCAGCACTGTATTACACAGACGTATGTCGCCTGAGTAGGTAAGCTATGTCATCTCAATACTGACAACTTTGTTCAAGGAGAAGTGAAAGCTGATGCAGACAAGAGTTTACTTTGAAAAAAGTATAAAATGGGATAAATTCGTCATCAAAGCTGATGGCAAGAGAGGTGGAAGCAAGTTTAGAAGGAGGACAGAAAGACAACTTTTTGTTGAAGTTATCATGTTGTTGATCAGTTGATAAAATATTTTGAGAAATAAAGAAAAAAAAACTAGAGCTGATTTCAAGAAATATTTTGCAAGAATGTAGGATCCCCTCGCACTGTGCTGAAAGTCAGGATTGAATCAGGTACCTTAAGCTCTTCAGTCTAACGATCTCCCAACTGAGATATTTCAGCCAACAAGTCCCTGTGGCCTCCTGATGTATTATTAATAATTGTAGACGATACATACAGAACCTGGTCATTCTATTTTCGTTTATAGTTATGTGTTAAAGTGTCCAGTATCATTCAGCAGGTAACTTGGTCTGATGAGTGAATATCCTTTTTAGGGGACAATGTAGGTAGAATTTTTTTTTCTAAACTCTGAATTGACTTATACTCTGAAACACAGACCTATATGGCCAGGGTGTACAAGCTATGTCATCTGACTACTGACAGTTTTGTATAAGGGGAATTGGAGGCTGATGCAGGCAAGGCTTTACTTTAAAATAAAGCAAGAAGTTGCAAATAAATGAGGCATAGTTGAATACAAGAGAGGTGGAAGCAAGTTTGAAAGGAAGACAGAAAGTAAATAATATGTTGAATTGATTGGAGTTAAATCAACGCTCTTCTTTATCAAAACCTTTTATCAATCTGATCAACAACACAAACAGCTTTTGTGACATGAAAAGCAGAAGTTAAAATTGTGCCGAAACCCGGGATTGAACCAGGGACCTTTAGATCTTCAGTCTAACGCTCTCCCTACTGAGCTATTTCAGCCTGCTGGTAGTTTGGGTCTTCATCCTTTCTTTTAAACTTCCCAAGAAAATAGATGCTCAACCTCATGCTAGAGCTATGTTTTAAGATGTCCTGTATCATTCATCAGTTAACGGGTGCAATAGGTAAATAGCATTTTTCGGATCCAGGTTAGGTAGCTTTTTTTTTTACTCTGAATGGACTAGCACCATATTACACAGAGGTATTTGGCCTGAGTAGGTAAGCTATGTCATCTGAATACTGAAATCTGTGTTCAAGGAGAAGTGGAAGCTGATGCAGACAAGAGTTTACTTTACAAAAAAGCATGAAATAGGAAACATTTGTAGTCGAAGCTGAATGCAAGAGAGGTGGAAGCAAATTTAGAAGGAGGACAGAAATACAATTCTATGTTGAATTGATCATGTTGTCGATCAGTTGATCAAATATTTTGATAAATAAAGAAAGAAAAACTTGAGCTGATACCAAGAAATATTTTGTGAGAAGCAAGAAACCTCTCAGACTTTTCCGAAACCCAGCATTGAACAAGGGACTTTTAGATTTTCAATCTAACACTCTCCCAACTGAGCTATTTCATCCAGCTGGCCATTTTGGCTTTCTGTTGTATTTTTGATAATTGTTAAAGATAAATGCAGACCCTGGTCATTCTATCTGCATGTGCAGTTATGTGTTAAATTGTTCAATATTATTCAGCAGCTAAATTGGTCTGATGGGTGAATTTCCTTTTTAGGAGCCAAGTTAGTTAGAAGATGTTTGTAAACTATGAATGGGCTTACACTCAGACACACAGACCTATATGGCGAGGGTAGGCAAACTAGGTCATCTGACTACTAACAGTTTTGTATAAGGGGAACTCGAGGCTGATGCAGGCAAAGCTTTACTTTCAATTAAAGGAAGAATTGGCAAATAAAGCAGGTAAAGTTGAATACAAGAGAGGTGGAAGCAAGTTTGACAGAAAGACAGAATGTAAAAAATATGTTGAAATGGTTGTCTTATCGATCAGCTTGATAAAAGGTTTTGATCATTATAAACAACGTCAATATGAGTTGACTCCAAATAGCATTTGTGGCATGCAAAGCAGAAGTTCAAAATGTGCCTAAACCCGGGATTGAACCAGGGACCTTTAGATCTTCAGTCTACTGCTCTCCCAACTGAGCTATTTCATCCAGCTGGCAATTTTGGATTTCTGTTGAATTTTTTATAATTGTTAAAGATAAATGCAGAACCTGGTCACTCTATCTGCATGTGCAGTTATGTGTTAAATTGTCCAGTATTATTCAGTAGCTAAATTGGTCTGATGGGTGAATTTCCTTTTTAGGAGCCAAGTTAGTTAGATGATGTTTGTAAACTATGAATGGACTTATACTCAGAAACACAGACCTATATGGCGAGGGTCGGCAAGCTAGGTCATCTGACTACTAACAGTTTTGTATAAGGGGAACTGGAGGCTGATGCAGGCAAAGCTTTACTTTCAATTAAAGGAAGAATTGGGAAATAAAGGAGGCAAAGTTGAATACAAGAGAGGTGGAAGCAAGTTTGAAAGAAAGACAGAAAGTAAATAATATGTTGAATTAATTGTATTGTCGATTATCTTGATAAAATGTTTTGATCATTATAAACAAAGTCAATATGAGTTGACTCAAAATAGTCTTTGTGGCATGCAAAGCAGAAGTTCAAAATGTGCCGAAACCCGGGATCGAACCAGGGACCTTTAGATCTTCAGTCTAACGCTCTCCCAACTGAGCTATTTCGGCCTGCCAGCAGCTATAGTATTCAGCCTCTTTTTTTTAACAATCCCAGAACAGAGATGCAGAACCTGGATTTTCAATCTGAGGTTAGAGCTGTGTTTTAATGTGTCCTGCATTGTTCAGCAGCTAACTGGTGAAATGGGTGAGTAGCGTTTTTGGGATAAATGTTAGGTCGTTTTTCTTTTAAAACTCTGAGTGGACCAGCACTGTATTACACAGACGTATGTCGCCTGAGTAGGTAAGCTATGTCATCTCAATACTGACAACTTTGTTCAAGGAGAAGTGAAAGCTGATGCAGACAAGAGTTTACTTTGAAAAAAGTATAAAATGGGATAAATTCGTCATCAAAGCTGATGGCAAGAGAGGTGGAAGCAAGTTTAGAAGGAGGACAGAAAGACAACTTTTTGTTGAAGTTATCATGTTGTTGATCAGTTGATAAAATATTTTGAGAAATAAAGAAAAAAAAACTAGAGCTGATTTCAAGAAATATTTTGCAAGAATGTAGGATCCCCTCGCACTGTGCTGAAAGTCAGGATTGAATCAGGTACCTTAAGCTCTTCAGTCTAACGATCTCCCAACTGAGATATTTCAGCCAACAAGTCCCTGTGGCCTCCTGATGTATTATTAATAATTGTAGACGATACATACAGAACCTGGTCATTCTATTTTCGTTTATAGTTATGTGTTAAAGTGTCCAGTATCATTCAGCAGGTAACTTGGTCTGATGAGTGAATATCCTTTTTAGGGGACAATGTAGGTAGAATTTTTTTTTCTAAACTCTGAATTGACTTATACTCTGAAACACAGACCTATATGGCCAGGGTGTACAAGCTATGTCATCTGACTACTGACAGTTTTGTATAAGGGGAATTGGAGGCTGATGCAGGCAAGGCTTTACTTTAAAATAAAGCAAGAAGTTGCAAATAAATGAGGCATAGTTGAATACAAGAGAGGTGGAAGCAAGTTTGAAAGGAAGACAGAAAGTAAATAATATGTTGAATTGATTGGAGTTAAATCAACGCTCTTCTTTATCAAAACCTTTTATCAATCTGATCAACAACACAAACAGCTTTTGTGACATGAAAAGCAGAAGTTGAAATTGTGCCGAAACCCGGGATTGAACCAGGGACCTTTAGATCTTCAGTCTAACGCTCTCCCTACTGAGCTATTTCAGCCTACTGGTAGTTTGGGTCTTCATCCTTTCTTTTAAACTTCCCAAGAAAATAGATGCTCAACCTCATGCTAGAGCTATGTTTTAAGATGTCCTGTATCATTCATCAGTTAACGGGTGCAATAGGTAAATAGCATTTTTCGGATCCAGGTTAGGTAGCTTTTTTTTTTACTCTGAATGGACTAGCACCATATTACACAGAGGTATTTGGCCTGAGTAGGTAAGCTATGTCATCTGAATACTGAAATCTGTGTTCAAGGAGAAGTGGAAGCTGATGCAGACAAGAGTTTACTTTACAAAAAAGCATGAAATAGGAAACATTTGTAGTCGAAGCTGAATGCAAGAGAGGTGGAAGCAAATTTAGAAGGAGGACAGAAATACAATTCTATGTTGAATTGATCATGTTGTCGATCAGTTGATCAAATATTTTGATAAATAAAGAAAGAAAAACTTGAGCTGATACCAAGAAATATTTTGTGAGAAGCAAGAAACCTCTCAGACTTTTCCGAAACCCAGCATTGAACAAGGGACTTTTAGATTTTCAATCTAACACTCTCCCAACTGAGCTATTTCATCCAGCTGGCCATTTTGGCTTTCTGTTGTATTTTTGATAATTGTTAAAGATAAATGCAGACCCTGGTCATTCTATCTGCATGTGCAGTTATGTGTTAAATTGTCCAATATTATTCAGCAGCTAAATTGGTCTGATGGGTGAATTTCCTTTTTAGGAGCCAAGTTAGTTAGAAGATGTTTGTAAACTATGAATGGGCTTATACTCAGACACACAGACCTATATGGCGAGGGTAGGCAAACTAGGTCATCTGACTACTAACAGTTTTGTATAAGGGGAACTCGAGGCTGATGCAGGCAAAGCTTTACTTTCAATTAAAGGAAGAATTGGCAAATAAAGCAGGTAAAGTTGAATACAAGAGAGGTGGAAGCAAGTTTGACAGAAAGACAGAATGTAAAAAATATGTTGAAATGGTTGTCTTATCGATCAGCTTGATAAAAGGTTTTGATCATTATAAACAACGTCAATATGAGTTGACTCCAAATAGCATTTGTGGCATGCAAAGCAGAAGTTCAAAATGTGCCTAAACCCGGGATTGAACCAGGGACCTTTAGATCTTCAGTCTACTGCTCTCCCAACTGAGCTATTTCATCCAGCTGGCAATTTTGGCTTTCTGTTGTATTTTTTATAATTGTTAAAGATAAATGCAGAACCTGGTCACTCTATCTGCATGTGCAGTTATGTGTTAAATTGTCCAGTATTATTCAGTAGCTAAATTGTTCTGATGGGTGAATTTCCTTTTTAGGAGCCAAGTTAGTTAGATGATGTTTGTAAACTATGAATGGACTTATACTCAGAAACACAGACCTATATGGCGAGGGTCGGCAAGCTAGGTCATCTGACTACTAACAGTTTTGTATAAGGGGAACTGGAGGCTGATGCAGGCAAAGCTTTACTTTCAATTAAAGGAAGAATTGGGAAATAAAGGAGGCAAAGTTGAATACAAGAGAGGTGGAAGCAAGTTTGAAAGAAAGACAGAAAGTAAATAATATGTTGAATTCATTGTATTGTTGATTATCGTGATAAAAGGTTTTGATCATTATAAACAAAGTCAATATGAGTTGACTCAAAATAGTCTTTGTGGCATGCAAAGCAGAAGTTCAAAATGTGCTGAAACCCGGGATCGAATCAGGGACCTTTAGATCTTCAGTCTAACGCTCTCCCAACTGAGCTATTTCGGCCTGCCAGCAGCTATAGTATTCAGCCTCTTTTTTTGAACAATCCCAGAACAGAGATGCAGAACCTGGATTTTCAATCTGAGGTTAGAGCTGTGTTTTAATGTGTCCTGCATTGTTCAGCAGCTAACTGGTGAAATGGGTGAGTAGCGTTTTTGGGATAAATGTTAGGTCGTTTTTCTTTTAAAACTCTAAGTGGACCAGCACTGTATTACACAGACGTATGTCGCCTGAGTAGGTAAGCTATGTCATCTCAATACTGACAACTTTGTTCAAGGAGAAGTGAAAGCTGATGCAGACAAGAGTTTACTTTGAAAAAAGTATAAAATGGGATAAATTCGTCATCAAAGCTGATGGCAAGAGAGGTGGAAGCAAGTTTAGAAGGAGGACAGAAAGACAACTTTTTGTTGAAGTTATCATGTTGGTGATCAGTTGATAAAATATTTTGAGAAATAAAGAAAAAAAAACCCAGAGCTGATTTCAAGAAATATTTTGCAAGAATGTAGGATCCGGAGGAGGAGCCTAGCGCGCATCCAAGATGGTCGCGTGAGCACAGGGCTCCCCGGACCCTCTCTGCTCCTCGGAATTTATCCTGAGAATATCCTGACGTGGCTTATGGAATCTGGGAGATAAAGACCAGCTGAGCGTATATCTCTTTTCAAAACTCAAATCGGACCTGGGAATCCTGAGTTGTCGTCGTCGGAACTTTTGGGACCCACCCGACGGAGGTGACCGGGGGAAGGTGACCCGAGGGACCGGGCTGCAATTGAACAACAGCGGCTTCAGCGCGGTGCCAGCTGCCGATCCACCACTTTCGGTTTCGGTTTTGCACTTCAGGAGACCGGCAGGGAGGTGCGCTCGGGGTGGAGAGGTGCTTCCTGGGCCTCTGCATGAGGTTTTCTTTCATCTGCCACTAGAGCGCCTATCGCCTCGGACCCCCTATGCCGACATTTTGTGGTCTTCTTGCTGGTGCCTTACACCTCTTGGTTGGAGGTCCCCTCGGGTGACCGTGTTCACATGGGGGGCAAAGGGGGTCCCGAGGGCCGCAAGACCAAGGCTTCCCTCCGCGGGGGGGCAGTCCAGAGCAATAACATGGACCGCTACACCCAGGGCAGGGGGCCCTCTGGCGCTGCTGGCCTCCCCTCGGATACTGCGGAAGGAGGCGCGACCGCCACTACGGAACTATCCTTGCAGGACATTATGGGCGCCATTGATGGCATCAGGGAAACCATCGCGACGCAATATGAGGCCCTGGCCCGTAAGATTGACACTGTCGCGATCGATGTCACCCTGATCCGGGCCGACCTCTCCAAAACTAACGAGAAGGTCCAGGCTCTCGACGCACGGACCTCCACCCTCGGTGCGGATGTGTCGGATCTGCGGGCCGCGCTTGGAGACATCAGGGTGGTTAACGACCATATGGCCCGGCGGCTTGAGGACTTCGAGGGACGGGCCCGACGCAACAACATCCGCGTCATAGGTGTACCGGAGTCCTCTGACGGCCGCCCGGTTGACCTCGTGGTCGAGGAACTTATCCTGAAACAGTTGTCCTCGGCTGGCCTAAGTAAGTTCTTTGCCGTGGAGCGGGCCCATCGAGTTCCGGGCGGTCGGCCACGGCCGGGGGCCCCCCCGAGGCCTATCGTGGCCAAACTGTTCTACTACAGGGACCGCGACGCTATTCTGCAGGCCTCACGGACCCACGGCCCGGTTCGTCATGAGAACTCGACCATCAATTTTTACCCGGACTTCACGCAACTGGTCCAGAAACAACGGATGGGATTCCAAGGGGTGAAGCGTCGTCTCCGTGAGCTGGGCCTAAAGTATTCGATGCTCTACCCTGCAAAACTCCGAGTGGAACATGGGGATCGGACAGCCTTTTTTGACTCTCCTGTGGCTGCAAGTGACTGGCTGGACTCTCTGCCGGACGGAGGTGGCCGTCCCGGACCCTCTGCGGGCACCGCAGGTGATGGGTCCCCTTTAGAATGATTTTTGGTCCTTGATTTTGCCTTTTTGCACTGTACAGTCGGGTCTTATTTCATTTGCATATTGTGTTTTACCAGGACCAGTGAGGGGGGCGGGCGGGGACGGGTCCCTTACCTCCTCTGGGTTCTTTTCGTAGAATGGGGTTAGTGGGGCGACAGGCACACTGCAAGTTGGGGGGGTTTTTTGGCCCGCAGGGGTGCAGGGTGGGGGGAGTTGGTCCTGGGGTGGGGTTGGGGGGGAGGAGGGTTTGTTTTGCAGTGTGTTTTTTGTTTGCAGGGCGAGGTACTGATTTTTGTCCACATTTGGGAACTGTGCTGCAGGCTGGGGGACCCTTGATCTATTGGGGGGGATGGGGGGGGACGGGTTGAGGCTTCTGTCATGGAACGTCAATGGGTTGGGGGACCGTATCAAGCGGGGAGTAGTACTGCAATATTTGCGTCGTTTGACTCCTGATGTGGTGTTTCTCCAGGAGACGCATCTGGTTGGCAATGTTTGCCATGCAATGAACAGGGGGGGATACCGCCTCGTGGCCCATTCTGGTTTCACAACTGGTTCCAGGGGGGTGGGCATTCTGCTGCGAACCTCACTTCCGGTGGAGATCACTAAGATAGTCTCGGATGACAGAGGGCGCTATGTGTGTTTGATTGGGAGGTGGGAGGGGCAGCCCCTTGCCCTGGTTTCAGTTTACGTCCCCCCGGGCCTCCAGAACTCCACCTTCACTGACTTGGGTCGAATGCTGCTTGACCTTCCGGACAGCCTCCTGCTCATGGGCGGGGACTTTAATTCTGTGGTTTCGGGTGAACTGGATCGTCACCCACCAAGGACCCTCCCCGCTGCCCAGGCATGGCTGGGTGGGATGCTGGAGACCTTCGGCCTGGTGGATAGTTGGAGATTAATGCATCCGACCCAATGTCAATTCACCTTTCACTCGGGGGCGCATGGGAGTCTCTCTAGGTTAGACTACTTCCTTATGCCCGCGGCGCAGACTGGTCGGATTCGAGAGGTCAGGCACCTGGCGCGGGGTATCTCCGACCATTCTCCGCTGTGGCTTGTTTTTGACACCGGGCCGCGGTCTGCAGGGCGGATCGCTCCCATTAACCCATGGTACCTGCGAGACCCTACGACTCGTGACAGCCTGGTTAAGGCTATGGACCAATACTTCCTGGATAACGAGGGGTCGGTGTCTTCTGCAATGTCCCTGTGGGAAGCCTTTAAAACCGTGATCCGCGGACACGCCCTTTCCCAGATAGTGGTGGCTAAGAGGGTCAAGAGTGAGGCAGTGGTGAGGCTGGAGACTGACATCTTGGGGCTGGAGTCGGCCTTGGAGGCGAATGTTACTCCGGACGGGCTCCATGCCCTCAGCCTGAAACAGTTTGAATATAGGTCCCTGGTCACTGACGCGGCCAAAACTATGTATAGGGAGCAGCAGGGTCGACTGTACGATGCCGGGGACAAGGCGGGAAAGTTGATCGCGTGGCTGGACAGGAAGGAGAGAGTGAATCGTGTGGTCCCGGAGTTGCGTGCTGCGGATGGTGTGTGTGTGACGGAGCCTGACGAGATTGTGGAATGTTTTGCCGACCACCTCCGGGCTGTGTACTCCCCAGTGACTGACAGGGATGAGGACGACTCTCGCCTTCTACTGAGGGATATCGCCTTGCCCTGCCTGTCCGTTGAGGACCGTGAGCGGCTGGACACCCCCTTGTCGGTGGATGAAATAGCGACCGCGATCCGCTCCCTTCGCTCGGGCAAGGCTATGGGTCCTAACGGTCTGCCCATTGAGCTATATAAATTGCGCCCTGACAAGCTTGCGCCCTTCCTCAGTCGCATGTTCCGTGAGTCTCTGGCGGCGGGTTCCCTCCCGGCCGATCAGCGTTTGGCCACGATAGTTGTTATCCCCAAGGAGGACAAGCCGCGAGATCGCTGTACTTCTTACCGGCCTATTTCACTGCTAAATGCGGAGCCTAAGATCCTGGCGAAAGTCCTTGCCAATCGTCTGTTGAGCGTCGTGTGCGATCTGATTCATCCGGACCAATGCGGATTCATCCCGCATCGTAACACCGCTCTTAACTTGCGGCGTCTTCATGGCGCCCTTGCCAGGGCGGAGCTCCTCTCCGAACCGGCCGTGCTGGTTTCTTTGGATGCCACGATGGCTTTTGACACCATCGAGTGGCCATTCCTCTGGGCTGTCTTGGCTAAATTTGGCTTTGGGGAAGGATTTATTGGCTGGGTGAAGCTTCTGTACACGGGACCCATGGCCCAGGTGGTGGTGAACGGGCGGGTCTCTCGGCCCTTTGCCCTCGGCAGGGGCACGAGGCAGGGATGCCCGTTGTCCCCTTTGCTCTTCGCTCTCGCCCTGGAGCCACTCGCGGCTTGGCTCCGCTGGGAGCCCTCGCTTCGAGGGATCCGGTGGGCCCCGGGCTTTGAAGATCGGGTTTCGCTGTATGCGGACGATATTCTCCTATATCTCACCTCACCGCGGCAGTCGCTCAACGTCCTCTTTGACGTTCTGACTTCCTTTGGGAATAATTCGGGTCTCACGATCAATTGGTCTAAATCCTGCGTCTATCCGATCTCCGGTGGTCCTCCACTCCTACCGCCTCGGCTTCCGATCCAGGTATCACTGAGCGGCTTTAAGTACCTGGGGATATACGTTTCGCTGGACCCGGTGGCTCGCTATGAGCTGAATCTCCTGCGTCCGCTTCGGCGGTTGCGAGAGGATACGGCCCGGTGGTGCAGGCTGCCCCTTTCCCCGCTGGGTCGGGCCGCGCTGTTCAAAATGATGTCCCTTCCCAGGTTCCTCTATGCACTCCAGAATTCCTTCGACGTCATCCCAGTGGCCTACTTTCGGGAGGTAGAGAGCCTGCAGAGGAGACTGGTGTGGGACGGGCGGGCGCGTATTGCTCTTGCTAAGCTTACTCTCCCCTGGTATGACGGGGGCATCGCGCTTCCCGACATTCGCAGGTATTATTGGGCCGCGCAGCTTTCGGCCATCAACCATGCCACGTATGCGCCTGGCCTGAACCCGGCGTATGAGATGGACAAGTTCCTGCTTCCCGGCGGGGACTATAACAGGGCGCTGTACTCCCGCTCGGCTGGCCGGACCCTTACGGGTCCTACTAAGATTGCTGTGCGGACCTGGAGGGCCGCCACTGCGGCTACGGGCTGGGGTGAGCGACTGACATGTGCTACTCCTTTGTTTGCCTCCGATCGCCTGGGGAGCCTCTGGACTACGAAGGGGTTTGACCAGTGGGACACGATTGGTATCAGCAAAGTGGGAGACCTGTGGCATAAGGGCGCGGTTAAGACTTTCGCGGCTCTTCAGGCCGAATATGAGCTTACGGACAGGGAGTTCTTCCGCTATGCCCAGGTTCGACACGCCCTGCTCTCGGTCTTTGGAGAGGGGACCACGATCCCGGTTTCCTCGCCCCTCGAGGACCGCATACTTGACGGACATGTCCCGGACAGCACTATTTCTTTAATTTATAAGAAACTGATTAATCATCGGGCTGACCTCTTGGTGCGCCTTCGGGAGGCTTGGACGGGGGATGGGGTGGAATTGGACGACGAGGACTGGCAGTCTGCACTGTCGTCCCCCAAAGAGGTCGCCATTCCAGCCCGTCTCCGGTTGGTACAGCTTAAGATTCTTCACCGGGTGTATGTGACGGGTCCTCGCTTGGTCTCGATGGGATATTCCGACGATGGGCTCTGTAAGCGGGGTTGTGGGCTCAGTGCCACCTTTCTTCATATTCTGTGGGAGTGCCGCGAGGTGGCGGACTACTGGCGCCGGGTACATACGGTTATGGGACAGGTCACTGGGGTTGTGCTGCTGCCGGAGGTGCGTCGCTGTGTCCTGAATGTGTGGGAGCCCAATGATTATAGCGCGGCTCAGACTCGGTGGGCGGCCCTGGGGAACATGATTGCCAAGAGAGATATAGCGCAGCTTTGGGGTGCCCAGCGGCCGCCCACCGTGTCAGTATGGAAGGAGAATATGGACTGGTGTATGTTCAGGGAGAAGACTGTGTATGTTGCCCGTGGTAAGCCGGGGGCATGGGGCAGAATCTGGGGGCAATGGAATGCTTATCGCGGGGGTATCTGTACGCCCCCCCTGGTGGACACCGATATCGCCATGTCCCCCTGACCCTTGACGGTTCCGGGCACCTTTTGGAAGGACTACATATTGACGTTCAGTTCCCTTGGCCCCCCCCCGTCCCCAGCCTCCCGGTACTCCTTCCTTTCGTGTGCTGCTTAATGGTCTGACCTGGAGTTCCCCGGGGGAAGCCTGACCTGCGCCGTTTGTCTTTATGCCTCGCCTTTTGTTTTTCTTTTAGTTTTCTGTGTTTGTTTGATCTAAGTCTCCTGTGCCTCTAGAACTATCCGGACTCATTACGGGGCCGACCCCCGGAAACCGACTGCAGCTTTGATAAATGTATATTTCATTCTGTACTTAGCGGCCGGCCCTGGTGGTTGTAGGCCCGTGCTTGTAATCGAATTATTGTTCAATGAAAACTTTTTAAAACAAAAAAAAAAAAAAAAAAGAATGTAGGATCCCCTCGCACTGTGCTGAAAGTCAGGATTGAATCAGGTACCTTAAGCTCTTCAGTCTAACGATCTCCCAACTGAGATATTTCAGCCAACAAGTCCCTGTGGCCTCCTGATGTATTATTAATAATTGTAGACGATACATACAGAACCTGGTCATTCTATTTTCGTTTATAGTTATGTGTTAAAGTGTCCAGTATCATTCAGCAGGTATCTTGGTCTGATGAGTGAATATCCTTTTTAGGGGACAATGTAGGTAGAATTTTTTTTTCTAAACTCTGAATTGACTTATACTCTGAAACACAGACCTATATGGCCAGGGTGTACAAGCTATGTCATCTGACTACTGACAGTTTTGTATAAGGGGAATTGGAGGCTGATGCAGGCAAAGCTTTACTTTAAAATAAAGCAAGAAGTTTCAAATAAATGAGGCATAGTTGAATACAAGAGAGGTGGAAGCAAGTTTGAAAGGAAGACAGAAAGTAAATAATATGTTGAATTGATTGTGTTGTTGATCAGATTGATAAAAGGTTTTGATAAAGAAGAGCGTTGATTTAACTCCAAACAGCTTTTGTGACATGAAAAGCAGAAGTTGAAATTGTGCCGAAACCCGGGATTGAACCAGGGACCTTTAGATCTTCAGTCTAACACTCTCCCAACTGAGCTATTTCGGCCTGCTGGTAGGTTGCGTCTTCATCCTTTCTTTTAAACTTCCCAAGAAAATAGATGCTCAACCTCATGCTAGAGCTATGTTTTAAGATGTCCTGTATCATTCATCAGTTAACAGGTGCAATAGGTAAATAGCATTTTTCGGATCCAGGTTAGGTAGCTTTTGTTTTTTACTCTGAATGGACTAGCACCATATTACACAGAGGTATTTGGCCTGAGTAGGTAAGCTATGTCATCTGAATACTGAAATCTGTGTTCAAGGAGAAGTGGAAGCTGATGCAGACAAGAGTTTACTTTACAAAAAAGCATGAAATAGGAAACATTTGTAGTCTAAGCTGAATGCAAGAGAGGTGGAAGCAAATTTAGAAGGAGGACAGAAAGACAATTCTATGTTGAATTGATCATGTTGTCGATCAGTTTATCAAATATTTTGATAAATAAAGAAAAACTTGAGCTGATACCAAGAAATATTTTGTGAGAAGCAAGAAACCTCTCAGACTTTTCCGAAACCCAGCATTGAACAAGGGACTTTTAGATTTTCAATCTAACACTCTCCCAACTGAGCTATTTCATCCAGCTGGCCATTTTGGCTTTCTGTTGTATTTTTGATAATTGTTAAAGATAAATGCAGACCCTGGTCATTCTATCTGCATGTGCAGTTATGTGATAAATTGTCCAATATTATTCAGCAGCTAAATTGGTCTGATGGGTGAATTTCCTTTTTAGGAGCCAAGTTAGTTAGAAGATGTTTGTAAACTATGAATGGACTTATACTCAGACACACAGACCTATATGGCGAGGGTAGGCAAACTAGGTCATCTGACTACTAACAGTTTTGTATAAGGGGAACTCGAGGCTGATGCAGGCAAAGCTTTACTTTCAATTAAAGGAAGAATTGGCAAATAAAGCAGGTAAAGTTGAATACAAGAGAGGTGGAAGCAAGTTTTACAGAAAGACAGAATGTAAAAAATATGTTGAAATGGTTGTCTTATCGATCAGCTTGATAAAAGGTTTTGATCATTATAAACAACGTCAATATGAGTTGACTCCAAATGGCATTTGTGGCATGCAAAGCAGAAGTTCAAAATGTGCCTAAACCCGGGATTGAACCAGGGACCTTTAGATCTTCAGTCTACTGCTGTTCCAACTGAGCTATTTCATCCAGCTGGCAATTTTGGCTTTCTGTTGTATTTTTTATAATTGTTAAAGATAAATGCAGAACCTGGTCACTCTATCTGCATGTGCAGTTATGTGTTAAATTGTCCAGTATTATTCAGTAGCTAAATTGGTCTGATGGGTGAATTTCCTTTTTAGGAGCCAAGTTAGTTAGATGATGTTTGTAAACTATGAATGGACTTATACTCAGAAACACAGACCTATATGGCGAGGGTCGGCAAGCTAGGTCATCTGACTACTAACAGTTTTGTATAAGGGGAACTGGAGGCTGATGCAGGCAAAGCTTTACTTTCAATTAAAGGAAGAATTGGGAAATAAAGGTGGCAAAGTTGAATACAAGAGAGGTGGAAGCAAGTTTGAAAGAAAGACAGAAAGTAAATAATATGTTGAATTAATTGTATTGTCGATTATCTTGATAAAAGGTTTTGATCATTATAAACAAAGTCAATATGAGTTGACTCAAAATAGTCTTTGTGGCATGCAAAGCAGAAGTTCAAAATGTGCCGAAACCCGGGATCGAACCAGGGACCTTTAGATCTTCAGTCTAACGCTCTCCCAACTGAGCTATTTCGGCCTGCCAGCAGCTATAGTATTCAGCCTCTTTTTTTGAACAATCCCAGAACAGAGATGCAGAACCTGGATTTTCAATCTGAGGTTAGAGCTGTGTTTTAATGTGTCCTGCATTGTTCAGCAGCTAACTGGTGAAATGGGTGAGTAGCGTTTTTGGGATAAATGTTAGGTCGTTTTTCTTTTAAAACTCTGAGTGGACCAGCACTGTATTACACAGACGTATGTCGCCTGAGTAGGTAAGCTATGTCATCTCAATACTGACAACTTTGTTCAAGGAGAAGTGAAAGCTGATGCAGACAAGAGTTTACTTTGAAAAAAGTATAAAATGGGATAAATTCGTCATCAAAGCTGATGGCAAGAGAGGTGGAAGCAAGTTTAGAAGGAGGACAGAAAGACAACTTTTTGTTGAAGTTATCATGTTGTTGATCAGTTGATAAAATATTTTGAGAAATAAAGAAAAAAAAACTAGAGCTGATTTCAAGAAATATTTTGCAAGAATGTAGGATCCCCTCGCACTGTGCTGAAAGTCAGGATTGAATCAGGTACCTTAAGCTCTTCAGTCTAACGATCTCCCAACTGAGATATTTCAGCCAACAAGTCCCTGTGGCCTCCTGATGTATTATTAATAATTGTAGACGATACATACAGAACCTGGTCATTCTATTTTCGTTTATAGTTATGTGTTAAAGTGTCCAGTATCATTCAGCAGGTAACTTGGTCTGATGTGTGAATATCCTTTTTAGGGGACAAGGTAGGTAGAATTTTTTTTCTAAACTCTGAATTGACTTATACTCTGAAACACAGACCTATATGGCCAGGGTGTACAAGCTATGTCATCTGACTACTGACAGTTTTGTATAAGGGGAATTGGAGGCTGATGCAGGCAAAGCTTTACTTTAAAATAAAGCAAGAAGTTGCAAATAAATGAGGCATAGTTGAATACAAGAGAGGTGGAAGCAAGTTTGAAAGGAAGACAGAAAGTAAATAATATGTTGAATTGATTGTGTTGTTGATCAGATTGATGAAAGGTTTTGATAAAGAAGAGCGTTGATTTAACTCCAAACAGCTTTTGTGACATGAAAAGCAGAAGTTGAAATTGTGCCGAAACCCAGGATTGAACCAGGGACCTTTAGATCTTCACTCTAACGCTCTCCCAACTGAGCTATTTCAGCCTGCTGGTAGTTTGGGTCTTCATCCTTTCTTTTAAACTTCCCAAGAAAATAGATGCTCATCCTCATGCTAGAGCTATGTTTTAAGATGTCCTGTATCATTCATCAGTTAACGGGTGCAATAGGTAAATAGCATTTTTCGGATCCAGGTTAGGTAGCTTTTTTTTTTACTCTGAATGGACTAGCACCATATTACACAGAGGTATTTGGCCTGAGTAGGTAAGCTATGTCATCTGAATACTGAAATCTGTGTTCAAGGAGAAGTGGAAGCTGATGCAGACAAGAGTTTACTTTACAAAAAAGCATGAAATAGGAAACATTTGTAGTCGAAGCTGAATGCAAGAGAGGTGGAAGCACATTTAGAAGGAGGACAGAAAGACAATTCTATGTTGAATTGATCATGTTGTCGATCAGTTGATCAAATATTTTGATAAATAAAGAAAGAAAAACTTGAGCTGATTCCAAGAAATATTTTGTGAGAAGCAAGAAACCTCTCAGACTTTTCCGATACCCAGCATTGAACAAGGGACTTTTAGATTTTCAATCTAACACTCTCCCAACTGAGCTATTTCATCCAGCTGGCCATTTTGGCTTTCTGTTGTATTTTTGATAATTGTTAAAGATAAATGCAGACCCTGGTCATTCTATCTGCATGTGCAGTTATGTGTTAAATTGTCCAATATTATTCAGCAGCTAAATTGGTCTGATGGGTGAATTTCCTTTTTAGGAGCCAAGTTAGTTAGAAGATGTTTGTAAACTATGAATGGACTTATACTCAGACACACAGACCTATATGGCGAGGGTAGGCAAACTAGGTCATCTGACTACTAACAGTTTTGTATAAGGGGAACTCGAGGCTGATGCAGGCAAAGCTTTACTTTCAATTAAAGGAAGAATTGGCAAATAAAGCAGGTAAAGTTGAATACAAGAGAGGTGGAAGCAAGTTTGACAGAAAGACAGAATGTAAAAAATATGTTGAAATGGTTGTCTTATCGATCAGCTTGATAAAAGGTTTTGATCATTATAAACAACGTCAATATGAGTTGACTCCAAATAGCATTTGTGGCATGCAAAGCAGAAGTTCAAAATGTGCCTAAACCCGGGATTGAACCAGGGACCTTTAGATCTTCAGTCTACTGCTCTCCCAACTGAGCTATTTCATCCAGCTGGCAATTTTGGCATTCTGTTGTATTTTTTATAATTGTTAATGAAAAATGCAGAACCTGGTCACTCTATCTGCATGTGCAGTTATGTGTTAAATTGTCCAGTATTATTCAGTAGCTAAATTGGTCTGATGGGTGAATTTCCTTTTTAGGAGCCAAGTTAGTTAGATGATGTTTGTAAACTATGAATGGACTTATACTCAGAAACACAGACCTATATGGCGAGGGTCGGCAAGCTAGGTCATCTGACTACTAACAGTTTTGTATAAGGGGAACTGGAGGCTGATGCAGGCAAAGCTTTACTTTCAATTAAAGGAAGAATTGGGAAATAAAGGAGGCAAAGTTGAATACAAGAGAGGTGGAAGCAAGTTTGAAAGAAAGACAGAAAGTAAATAATATGTTGAATTAATTGTATTGTCGATTATCTTGATAAAAGGTTTTGATCATTATAAACAAAGTCAATATGAGTTGACTCAAAATAGTCTTTGTGGCATGCAAAGCAGAAGTTCAAAATGTGCCGAAACCCGGGATCGAACCAGGGACCTTTAGATCTTCAGTCTAACGCTCTCCCAACTGAGCTATTTCGGCCTGCCAGCAGCTATAATATTCAGCCTCTTTTTTTGAACAATCCCAGAACAGAGATGCAGAACCTGGATTTTCAATCTGAGGTTAGAGCTGTGTTTTAATGTGTCCTGCATTGTTCAGCAGCTAACTGGTGAAATGGGTGAGTAGCGTTTTTGGGATAAATGTTAGGTCGTTTTTCTTTTAAAACTCTAAGTGGACCAGCACTGTATTACACAGACGTATGTCGCCTGAGTAGGTAAGCTATGTCATCTCAATACTGACAACTTTGTTCAAGGAGAAGTGAAAGCTGATGCAGACAAGAGTTTACTTTGAAAAAAGTATAAAATGGGATAAATTCGTCATCAAAGCTGATGGCAAGAGAGGTGGAAGCAAGTTTAGAAGGAGGACAGAAAGACAACTTTTTGTTGAAGTTATCATGTTGTTGATCAGTTGATAAAATATTTTGAGAAATAAAGAAAAAAAAACTAGAGCTGATTTCAAGAAATATTTTGCAAGAATGTAGGATCCCCTCGCACTGTGCTGAAAGTCAGGATTGAATCAGGTACCTTAAGCTCTTCAGTCTAACGATCTCCCAACTGAGATATTTCAGCCAACAAGTCCCTGTGGCCTCCTGATGTATTATTAATAATTGTAGACGATACATACAGAACCTGGTCATTCTATTTTCGTTTATAGTTATGTGTTAAAGTGTCCAGTATCATTCAGCAGGTAACTTGGTCTGATGAGTGAATATCCTTTTTAGGGGACGTTGTAGGTAGAATTTTTTTTTCTAAACTCTGAATTGACTTATACTCTGAAACACAGACCTATATGGCCAGGGAGTACAAGCTATGTCATCTGACTACTGACAGTTTTGTATAAGGGGAATTGGAGGCTGATGCAGGCAAGGCTTTACTTTAAAATAAAGCAAGAAGTTGCAAATAAATGAGGCATAGTTGAATACAAGAGAGGTGGAAGCAAGTTTGAAAGGAAGACAGAAAGTAAATAATATGTTGAATTGATTGTGTTGTTGATCAGATTGATGAAAGGTTTTGATAAAGAAGAGCGTTGATTTAACTCCAAACAGCTTTTGTGACATGAAAAGCAGAAGTTGAAATTGTGCCGAAACCCAGGATTGAACCAGGGACCTTTAGATCTTCACTCTAACGCTCTCCCAACTGAGCTATTTCAGCCTGCTGGTAGTTTGGGTCTTCATCCTTTCTTTTAAACTTCCCAAGAAAATAGATGCTCATCCTCATGCTAGAGCTATGTTTTAAGATGTCCTGTATCATTCATCAGTTAACGGGTGCAATAGGTAAATAGCATTTTTCGGATCCAGGTTAGGTAGCTTTTTTTTTTACTCTGAATGGACTATCACCATATTACACAGAGGTATTTGGCCTGAGTAGGTAAGCTATGTCATCTGAATACTGAAATCTGTGTTCAAGGAGAAGTGGAAGCTGATGCAGACAAGAGTTTACTTTACAAAAAAGCATGAAATAGGAAACATTTGTAGTCGAAGCTGAATGCAAGAGAGGTGGAAGCACATTTAGAAGGAGGACAGAAAGACAATTCTATGTTGAATTGATCATGTTGTCGATCAGTTGATCAAATATTTTGATAAATAAAGAAATAAAAACTTGAGCTGATACCAAGAAATATTTTGTGAGAAGCAAGAAACCTCTCAGACTTTTCCGAAACCCAGCATTGAACAAGGGACTTTCAGATTTTTAATCTAACACTCTCCCAACTGAGCTATTTCATCCAGCTGGCCATTTTGGCTTTCTGTTGTATTTTTGATAATTGTTAAAGATAAATGCAGACCCTGGTCATTCTATCTGCATGTGCAGTTATGTGTTAAATTGTCCAATATTATTCAGCAGCTAAATTGGTCTGATGGGTGAATTTCCTTTTTAGGAGCCAAGTTAGTTAGAAGATGTTTGTAAACTATGAATGGACTTATACTCAGACACACAGACCTATATGGCGAGGGTAGGCAAACTAGGTCATCTGACTACTAACAGTTTTGTATAAGGGGAACTCGAGGCTGATGCAGGCAAAGCTTTACTTTCAATTAAAGGAAGAATTGGCAAATAAAGCAGGTAAAGTTGAATACAAGAGAGGTGGAAGCAAGTTTGACAGAAAGACAGAATGTAAAAAATATGTTGAAATGGTTGTCTTATCGATCAGCTTGATAAAAGGTTTTGATCATTATAAACAACGTCAATATGAGTTGACTCCAAATAGCATTTGTGGCATGCAAAGCAGAAGTTCAAAATGTGCCTAAACCCGGGATTGAACCAGGGACCTTTAGATCTTCAGTCTACTGCTCTCCCAACTGAGCTATTTCATCCAGCTGGCAATTTTGGCTTTCTGTTGTATTTTTTATAATTGTTAAAGATAAATGCAGAACCTGGTCACTCTATCTGCATGTGCAGTTATGTGTTAAATTGTCCAGTATTATTCAGTAGCTAAATTGGTCTGATGGGTGAATTTCCTTTTTAGGAGCCAAGTTAGTTAGATGATGTTTGTAAACTATGAATGGACTTATACTCAGAAACACAGACCTATATGGCGAGGGTCGGCAAGCTAGGTCATCTGACTACTAACAGTTTTGTATAAGGGGAACTGGAGGCTGATGCAGGCAAAGCTTTACTTTCAATTAAAGGAAGAATTGGGAAATAAAGGTGGCAAAGTTGAATACAAGAGAGGTGGAAGCAAGTTTGAAAGAAAGACAGAAAGTAAATAATATGTTGAATTAATTGTATTGTCGATTATCTTGATAAAAGGTTTTGATCATTATAAACAAAGTCAATATGAGTTGACTCAAAATAGTCTTTGTGGCATGCAAAGCAGAAGTTCAAAATGTGCCGAAACCCGGGATCGAACCAGGGACCTTTAGATCTTCAGTCTAATGCTCTCCCAACTGAGCTATTTCGGCCTGCCAGCAGCTATAGTATTCAGCCTCTTTTTTTGAACAATCCCAGAACAGAGATGCAGAACCTGGATTTTCAACCTGAGGTTAGAGCTGTGTTTTAATGTGTCCTGCATTGTTCAGCAGCTAACTGGTGAAATGGGTGAGTAGCGTTTTTGGGATAAATGTTAGGTCGTTTTTCTTTTAAAACTCTAAGTGGACCAGCACTGTATTACACAGACGTATGTCGCCTGAGTAGGTAAGCTATGTCATCTCAATACTGACAACTTTGTTCAAGGAGAAGTGAAAGCTGATGCAGACAAGAGTTTACTTTGAAAAAAGTATAAAATGGGATAAATTCGTCATCAAAGTTGATGGCAAGAGAGGTGGAAGCAAGTTTAGAAGGAGGACAGAAAGACAACTTTTTGTTGAAGTTATCATGTTGTTGATCAGTTGATAAAATATTTTGAGAAATAAAGAAAAAAAAACTAGAGCTGATTTCAAGAAATATTTTGCAAGAATGTAGGATCCCCTCGCACTGTGCTGAAAGTCAGGATTGAATCAGGTACCTTAAGCTCTTCAGTCTAACGATCTCCCAACTGAGATATTTCAGCCAACAAGTCCCTGTGGCCTCCTGATGTATTATTAATAATTGTAGACGATACATACAGAACCTGGTCATTCTATTTTCGTTTATAGTTATGTGTTAAAGTGTCCAGTATCATTCAGCAGGTAACTTGGTCTGATGAGTGAATATCCTTTTTAGGGGACAAGGTAGGTAGAATTTTTTTTTCTAAACTCTGAATTGACTTATACTCTGAAACACAGACCTATATGGCCAGGGTGTACAAGCTATGTCATCTGACTACTGACAGTTTTGTATAAGGGGAATTGGAGGCTGATGCAGGCAAGGCTTTACTTTAAAATAAAGCAAGAAGTTGCAAATAAATGAGGCATAGTTGAATACAAGAGAGGTGGAAGCAAGTTTGAAAGAAAGACAGAAAGTAAATAATATGTTGAATTGATTGGAGTTAAATCAACGCTCTTCTTTATCAAAACCTTTTATCAATCTGATCAACAACACAAACAGCTTTTGTGACATGAAAAGCAGAAGTTGAAATTGTGCCGAAACCCGGGATTGAACCAGGGACCTTTAGATCTTCAGTCTAACGCTCTCCCTACTGAGCTATTTCAGCCTGCTGGTAGTTTGGGTCTTCATCCTTTCTTTTAAACTTCCCAAGAAAATAGATGCTCAACCTCATGCTAGAGCTATGTTTTAAGATGTCCTGTATCATTCATCAGTTAACGGGTGCAATAGGTAAATAGCATTTTTCGGATCCAGGTTAGGTAGCTTTTTTTTTTACTCTGAATGGACTAGCACCATATTACACAGAGGTATTTGGCCTGAGTAGGTAAGCTATGTCATCTGAATACTGAAATCTGTGTTCAAGGAGAAGTGGAAGATGATGCAGACAAGAGTTTACTTTACAAAAAAGCATGAAATAGGAAACATTTGTAGTCGAAGCTGAATGCAAGAGAGGTGGAAGCAAATTTAGAAGGAGGACAGAAATACAATTCTATGTTGAATTGATCATGTTGTCGATCAGTTGATCAAATATTTTGATAAATAAAGAAAGAAAAACTTGAGCTGATACCAAGAAATATTTTGTGAGAAGCAAGAAACCTCTCAGACTTTTCCGAAACCCAGCATTGAACAAGGGACTTTTAGATTTTCAATCTAACACTCTCCCAACTGAGCTATTTCATCCAGCTGGCCATTTTGGCTTTCTGTTGTATTTTTGATAATTGTTAAAGATAAATGCAGACCCTGGTCATTCTATCTGCATGTGCAGTTATGTGTTAAATTGTCCAATATTATTCAGCAGCTAAATTGGTCTGATGGGTGAATTTCCTTTTTAGGAGCCAAGTTAGTTAGAAGATGTTTGTAAACTATGAATGGGCTTATACTCAGACACACAGACCTATATGGCGAGGGTAGGCAAACTAGGTCATCTGACTACTAACAGTTTTGTATAAGGGGAACTCGAGGCTGATGCAGGCAAAGCTTTACTTTCAATTAAAGGAAGAATTGGCAAATAAAGCAGGTAAAGTTGAATACAAGAGAGGTGGAAGCAAGTTTGACAGAAAGACAGAATGTAAAAAATATGTTGAAATGGTTGTCTTATCGATCAGCTTGATAAAAGGTTTTGATCATTATAAACAACGTCAATATGAGTTGACTCCAAATAGCATTTGTGGCATGCAAAGCAGAAGTTCAAAATGTGCCTAAATCCGGGATTGAACCAGGGACCTTTAGATCTTCAGTCTACTGCTCTCCCAACTGAGCTATTTCATCCAGCTGGCAATTTTGGCTTTCTGTTGTATTTTTTATAATTGTTAAAGATAAATGCAGAACCTGGTCACTCTATCTGCATATGCAGTTATGTGTTAAATTGTCCAGTATTATTCAGTAGCTAAATTGGTCTGATGGGTGAATTTCCTTTTTAGGAGCCAAGTTAGTTAGATGATGTTTGTAAACTATGAATGGACTTATACTCAGAAACACAGACCTATATGGCGAGGGTCGGCAAGCTAGGTCATCTGACTACTAACAGTTTTGTATAAGGGGAACTGGAGGCTGATGCAGGCAAAGCTTTACTTTCAATTAAAGGAAGAATTGGGAAATAAAGGAGGCAAAGGTGAATACAAGAGAGGTGGAAGCAAGTTTGAAAGAAAGACAGAAAGTAAATAATATGTTGAATTCATTGTATTGTTGATTATCTTGATAAAAGGTTTTGATCATTATAAACAAAGTCAATATGAGTTGACTCAAAATAGTCTTTGTGGCATGCAAAGCAGAAGTTCAAAATGTGCTGAAACCCGGGATCGAACCAGGGACCTTTAGAGCTTCAGTCTAACGCTCTCCCAACTGAGCTATTTCGGCCTGCCAGCAGTTATAGTATTCAGCCTCTTTTTTTGAACAATCCCAGAACAGAGATGCAGAACCTGGATTTTCAATCTGAGGTTAGAGCTGTGTTTTAATGTGTCCTGCATTGTTCAGCAGCTAACTGGTGAAATGGGTGAGTAGCGTTTTTGGGATAAATGTTAGGTCGTTTTTCTTTTAAAACTCTAAGTGGACCAGCACTGTATTACACAGACGTATGTCGCCTGAGTAGGTAAGCTATGTCATCTCAATACTGACAACTTTGTTCAAGGAGAAGTGAAAGCTGATGCAGACAAGAGTTTACTTTGAAAAAAGTATAAAATGGGATAAATTCGTCATCAAAGCTGATGGCAAGAGAGGTGGAAGCAAGTTTAGAAGGAGGACAGAAAGACAACTTTTTGTTGAAGTTATCATGTTGTTGATCAGTTGATAAAATATTTTGAGAAATAAAGAAAAAAAAACCTAGAGCTGATTTCAAGAAATATTTTGCAAGAATGTAGGATCCCCTCGCACTGTGCTGAAAGTCAGGATTGAATCAGGTACCTTAAGCTCTTCAGTCTAACGATCTCCCAACTGAGATATTTCAGCCAACAAGTCCCTGTGGCCTCCTGATGTATTATTAATAATTGTAGACGATACATACAGAACCTGGTCATTCTATTTTCGTTTATAGTTATGTGTTAAAGTGTCCAGTATCATTCAGCAGGTAACTTGGTCTGATGAGTGAATATCCTTTTTAGGGGACAATGTAGGTAGAATTTTTTTTTCTAAACTCTGAATTGACTTATACTCTGAAACACAGACCTATATGGCCAGGGTGTACAAGCTATGTCATCTGACTACTGACAGTTTTGTATAAGGGGAATTGGAGGCTGATGCAGGCAAAGCTTTACTTTAAAATAAAGCAAGAAGTTTCAAATAAATGAGGCATAGTTGAATACAAGAGAGGTGGAAGCAAGTTTGAAAGGAAGACAGAAAGTAAATAATATGTTGAATTGATTGTGTTGTTGATCAGATTGATAAAAGGTTTTGATAAAGAAGAGCGTTGATTTAACTCCAAACAGCTTTTGTGACATGAAAAGCAGAAGTTGAAATTGTGCCGAAACCCGGGATTGAACCAGGGACCTTTAGATCTTCAGTCTAACGCTCTCCCAACTGAGCTATTTCGGCCTGCTGGTAGGTTGCGTCTTCATCCTTTCTTTTAAACTTCCCAAGAAAATAGATGCTCAACCTCATGCTAGAGCTATGTTTTAAGATGTCCTGTATCATTCATCAGTTAACGGGTGCAATAGGTAAATAGCATTTTTCGGATCCAGGTTAGGTAGCTTTTGTTTTTTACTCTGAATGGACTAGCACCATATTACACAGAGGTATTTGGCCTGAGTAGGTAAGCTATGTCATCTGAATACTGAAATCTGTGTTCAAGGAGAAGTGGAAGCTGATGCAGACAAGAGTTTACTTTACAAAAAAGCATGAAATAGGAAACATTTGTAGTCTAAGCTGAATGCAAGAGAGGTGGAAGCAAATTTAGAAGGAGGACAGAAAGACAATTCTATGTTGAATTGATCATGTTGTCGATCAGTTTATCAAATATTTTGATAAATAAAGAAAAACTTGAGCTGATACCAAAAAATATTTTGTGAGAAGCAAGAAACCTCTCAGACTTTTCCGAAACCCAGCATTGAACAAGGGACTTTTAGATTTTCAATCTAACACTCTCCCAACTGAGCTATTTCATCCAGCTGGCCATTTTGGCTTTCTGTTGTATTTTTGATAATTGTTAAAGATAAATGCAGACCCTGGTCATTCTATCTGCATGTGCAGTTATGTGATAAATTGTCCAATATTATTCAGCAGCTAAATTGGTCTGATGGGTGAATTTCCTTTTTAGGAGCCAAGTTAGTTAGAAGATGTTTGTAAACTATGAATGGACTTATACTCAGACACACAGACCTATATGGCGAGGGTAGGCAAACTAGGTCATCTGACTACTAACAGTTTTGTATAAGGGGAACTCGAGGCTGATGCAGGCAAAGCTTTACTTTCAATTAAAGGAAGAATTGGCAAATAAAGCAGGTAAAGTTGAATACAAGAGAGGTGGAAGCAAGTTTTACAGAAAGACAGAATGTAAAAAATATGTTGAAATGGTTGTCTTATCGATCAGCTTGATAAAAGGTTTTGATCATTATAAACAACGTCAATATGAGTTGACTCCAAATAGCATTTGTGGCATGCAAAGCAGAAGTTCAAAATGTGCCTAAACCCGGGATTGAACCAGGGACCTTTAGATCTTCAGTCTACTGCTCTTCCAACTGAGCTAATTCATCCAGCTGGCAATTTTGGCTTTCTGTTGTATTTTTTATAATTGTTAAAGATAAATGCAGAACCTGGTCACTCTATCTGCATGTGCAGTTATGTGTTAAATTGTCCAGTATTATTCAGTAGCTAAATTGGTCTGATGGGTGAATTTCCTTTTTAGGAGCCAAGTTAGTTAGATGATGTTTGTAAACTATGAATGGGCTTATACTCAGAAACACAGACCTATATGGCGAGGGTCGGCAAGCTAGGTCATCTGACTACTAACAGTTTTGTATAAGGGGAACTGGAGGCTGATGCAGGCAAAGCTTTACTTTCAATTAAAGGAAGAATTGGGAAATAAAGGAGGCAAAGTTGAATACAAGAGAGGTGGAAGCAAGTTTGAAAGAAAGACAGAAAGTAAATAATATGTTGAATTAATTGTATTGTCGATTATCTTGATAAAAGGTTTTGATCATTATAAACAAAGTCAATATGAGTTGACTCAAAATAGTCTTTGTGGCATGCAAAGCAGAAGTTCAAAATGTGCCGAAACCCGGGATCGAACCAGGGACCTTTAGATCTTCAGTCTAACGCTCTCCCAACTGAGCTATTTCGGCCTGCCAGCAGCTATAGTATTCAGCCTCTTTTTTTGAACAATCCCAGAACAGAGATGCAGAACCTGGATTTTCAATCTGAGGTTAGAGCTGTGTTTTAATGTGTCCTGCATTGTTCAGCAGCTAACTGGTGAAATGGGTGAGTAGCGTTTTTGGGATAAATGTTAGGTCGTTTTTCTTTTAAAACTCTGAGTGGACCAGCACTGTATTACACAGACGTATGTCGCCTGAGTAGGTAAGCTATGTCATCTCAATACTGACAACTTTGTTCAAGGAGAAGTGAAAGCTGATGCAGACAAGAGTTTACTTTGAAAAAAGTATAAAATGGGATAAATTCGTCATCAAAGCTGATGGCAAGAGAGGTGGAAGCAAGTTTAGAAGGAGGACAGAAAGACAAGTTTTTGTTGAAGTTATCATGTTGTTGATCAGTTGATAAAATATTTTGAGAAATAAAGAAAAAAAAACTAGAGCTGATTTCAAGAAATATTTTGCAAGAATGTAGGATCCCCTTGCACTGTGCTGAAAGTCAGTATTGAATCAGGTACCTTAAGCTCTTCAGTCTAACGATCTCCCAACTGAGATATTTCAGCCAACAAGTCCCTGTGGCCTCCTGATGTATTATTAATAATTGTAGACGATACATACAGAACCTGGTCATTCTATTTTCGTTTATAGTTATGTGTTAAAGTGTCCAGTATCATTCAGCAGGTAACTTGGTCTGATGTGTGAATATCCTTTTTAGGGGACAAGGTAGGTAGAATTTTTTTTCTAAACTCTGAATTGACTTATACTCTGAAACACAGACCTATATGGCCAGGGTGTACAAGCTATGTCATCTGACTACTGACAGTTTTGTATAAGGGGAATTGGAGGCTGATGCAGGCAAAGCTTTACTTTAAAATAAAGCAAGAAGTTGCAAATAAATGAGGCATAGTTGAATACAAGAGAGGTGGAAGCAAGTTTGAAAGGAAGACAGAAAGTAAATAATATGTTGAATTGATTGTGTTGTTGATCAGATTGATGAAAGGTTTTGATAAAGAAGAGCGTTGATTTAACTCCAAACAGCTTTTGTGACATGAAAAGCAGAAGTTGAAATTGTGCCGAAACCCAGGATTGAACCAGGGACCTTTAGATCTTCACTCTAACGCTCTCCCAACTGAGCTATTTCAGCCTGCTGGTAGTTTGGGTCTTCATCCTTTCTTTTAAACTTCCCAAGAAAATAGATGCTCATCCTCATGCTAGAGCTATGTTTTAAGATGTCCTGTATCATTCATCAGTTAACGGGTGCAATAGGTAAATAGCATTTTTCGGATCCAGGTTAGGTAGATTTTTTTTTTTACTCTGAATGGACTAGCACCATATTACACAGAGGTATTTGGCCTGAGTAGGTAAGCTATGTCATCTGAATACTGAAATCTGTGTTCAAGAAGAAGTGGAAGCTGATGCAGACAAGAGTTTACTTTACAAAAAAGCATGAAATAGGAAACATTTGTAGTCGAAGCTGAATGCAAGAGAGGTGGAAGCACATTTAGAAGGAGGACAGAAAGACAATTCTATGTTGAATTGATCATGTTGTCGATCAGTTGATCAAATATTTTGATAAATAAAGAAAGAAAAACTTGAGCTGATACCAAGAAATATTTTGTGAGAAGCAAGAAACCTCTCAGACTTTTCCGAAACCCAGCATTGAACAAGGGACTTTTAGATTTTCAATCTAACACTCTCCCAACTGAGCTATTTCATCCAGCTGGCCATTTTGGCTTTCTGTTGTATTTTTGATAATTGTTAAAGATAAATGCAGACCCTGGTCATTCTATCTGCATGTGCAGTTATGTGTTAAATTGTCCAATATTATTCAGCAGCTAAATTGGTCTGATGGGTGAATTTCCTTTTTAGGAGCCAAGTTAGTTAGAAGATGTTTGTAAACTATGAATGGACTTATACTCAGACACACAGACCTATATGGCGAGGGTAGGCAAACTAGGTCATCTGACTACTAACAGTTTTGTATAAGGGGAACTCGAGGCTGATGCAGGCAAAGCTTTACTTTCAATTAAAGGAAGAATTGGCAAATAAAGCAGGTAAAGTTGAATACAAGAGAGGTGGAAGCAAGTTTGACAGAAAGACAGAATGTAAAAAATATGTTGAAATGGTTGTCTTATCGATCAGCTTGATAAAAGGTTTTGATCATTATAAACAACGTCAATATGAGTTGACTCCAAATAGCATTTGTGGCATGCAAAGCAGAAGTTCAAAATGTGCCTAAACCCGGGATTGAACCAGGGACCTTTAGACCTTCAGTCTACTGCTCTCCCAACTGAGCTATTTCATCCAGCTGGCAATTTTGGCTTTCTGTTGTATTTTTTATAATTGTTAAAGAAAAATGCAGAACCTGGTCACTCTATCTGCATGTGCAGTTATGTGTTAAATTGTCCAGTATTATTCAGTAGCTAAATTGGTCTGATGGGTGAATTTCCTTTTTAGGAGCCAAGTTAGTTAGATGATGTTTGTAAACTATGAATGGACTTATACTCAGAAACACAGACCTATATGGCGAGGGTCGGCAAGCTAGGTCATCTGACTACTAACAGTTTTGTATAAGGGGAACTGGAGGCTGATGCAGGCAAAGCTTTACTTTCAATTAAAGGAAGAATTGGGAAATAAAGGAGGCAAAGTTGAATACAAGAGAGGTGGAAGTAAGTTTGAAAGAAAGACAGAAAGTAAATAATATGTTGAATTAATTGTATTGTCGATTATCTTGATAAAAGGGTTTGATCATTATAAACAAAGTCAATATGAGTTGACTCAAAATAGTCTTTGTGGCATGCAAAGCAGAAGTTCAAAATGTGCCGAAACCCGGGATCGAACCAGGGACCTTTAGATCTTCAGTCTAACACTCTCCCAACTGAGCTATTTCGGCCTGCCAGCAGCTATAGTATTCAGCCTCTTTTTTTGAACAATCCCAGAACAGAGATGCAGAACCTGGATTTTCAATCTGAGGTTAGAGCTGTGTTTTAATGTGTCCTTCATTGTTCAGCAGCTAACTGGTGAAATGGGTGAGTAGCGTTTTTGGGATAAATGTTAGGTCGTTTTTCTTTTAAAACTCTGAGTGGACCAGCACTGTATTACACAGACGTATGTCGCCTGAGTAGGTAAGCTATGTCATCTCAATACTGACAACTTTGTTCAAGGAGAAGTGAAAGCTGATGCAGACAAGAGTTTACTTTGAAAAAAGTATAAAATGGGATAAATTCGTCATCAAAGTTGATGGCAAGAGAGGTGGAAGCAAGTTTAGAAGGAGGACAGAAAGACAACTTTTTGTTGAAGTTATCATGTTGTTGATCAGTTGATAAAATATTTTGAGAAATAAAGAAAAAAAAACTAGAGCTGATTTCAAGAAATATTTTGCAAGAATGTAGGATCCCCTCGCACTGTGCTGAAAGTCAGGATTGAATCAGGTACCTTAAGCTCTTCAGTCTAACGATCTCCCAACTGAGATATTTCAGCCAACAAGTCCCTGTGGCCTCCTGATGTATTATTAATAATTGTAGACGATACATACAGAACCTGGTCATTCTATTTTCGTTTATAGTTATGTGTTAAAGTGTCCAGTATCATTCAGCAGGTAACTTGGTCTGATGAGTGAATATCCTTTTTAGGGGACAAGGTAGGTAGAATTTTTTTTTCTAAACTCTGAATTGACTTATACTCTGAAACACAGACCTATATGGCCAGGGTGTACAAGCTATGTCATCTGACTACTGACAGTTTTGTATAAGGGGAATTGGAGGCTGATGCAGGCAAAGCTTTACTTTAAAATAAAGCAAGAAGTTGCAAATAAATGAGGCATAGTTGAATACAAGAGAGGTGGAAGCAAGTTTGAAAGGAAGACAGAAAGTAAATAATATGTTGAATTGATTGTGTTATTGATCAGATTGATAAAAGGTTTTGATAAAGAAGAGCGTTGATTTAACTCCAAACAGCTTTTGTGACATGAAAAGCAGAAGTTGAAATTGTGCCGAAACCCGGGATTGAACCAGGGACCTTTAGATCTTCAGTCTAACGCTCTCCCAACTGAGCTATTTCGGCCTGCTGGTAGTTTGGGTCTTCATCCTTTCTTTTAAACTTCCCAAGAAAATAGATGCTCAACCTCATGCTAGAGCTATGTTTTAAGATGTCCTGTATCATTCATCAGTTAACGGGTGCAATAGGTAAATAGCATTTTTCGGATCCAGGTTAGGTAGCTTTTGTTTTTTACTCTGAATGGACTAGCACCATATTACACAGAGGTATTTGGCCTGAGTAGGTAAGCTATGTCATCTGAATACTGAAATCTGTGTTCAAGGAGAAGTGGAAGCTGATGCAGACAAGAGTTTACTTTACAAAAAAGCATGAAATAGGAAACATTTGTAGTCGAAGCTGAATGCAAGAGAGGTGGAAGCAAATTTAGAAGGAGGACAGAAAGACAATTCTATGTTGAATTGATCATGTTGTCGATCAGTTGATCAAATATTTTGATAAATAAAGAAAGAAAAACTTGAGCTGATACCAAGAAATATTTTGTGAGAAGCAAGAAACCTCTCAGACTTTTCCGAAACCCAGCATTGAACAAGGGACTTTTAGATTTTCAATCTAACACTCTCCCAACTGAGCTATTTCATCCAGCTGGCCATTTTGGCTTTCTGTTGTATTTTTGATAATTGTTAAAGATAAATGCAGACCCTGGTCATTCTATCTGCATGTGCAGTTATGTGTTAAATTGTCCAATATTATTCAGCAGCTAAATTGGTCTGATGGGTGAATTTCCTTTTTAGGAGCCAAGTTAGTTAGAAGATGTTTGTAAACTATGAATGGACTTATACTCAGACACACAGACCTATATGGCGAGGGTAGGCAAACTAGGTCATCTGACTACTAACAGTTTTGTATAAGGGGAACTCGAGGCTGATGCAGGCAAAGCTTTACTTTCAATTAAAGGAAGAATTGGCAAATAAAGCAGGTAAAGTTGAATACAAGAGAGGTGGAAGCAAGCTTGACAGAAAGACAGAATGTAAAAAATATGTTGAAATGGTTGTCTTATCGATCAGCTTGATAAAAGGTTTTGATCATTATAAACAACGTCAATATGAGTTGACTCCAAATAGCATTTGTGGCATGCAAAGCAGAAGTTCAAAATGTGCCTAAACCCGGGATTGAACCAGGGACCTTTAGATCTTCAGTCTACTGCTCTCCCAACTGAGCTATTTCATCCAGCTGGCAATTTTGGCTTTCTGTTGTATTTTTTATAATTGTTAAAGATAAATGCAGAACCTGGTCACTCTATCTGCATGTGCAGTTATGTGTTAAATTGTCCAGTATTATTCAGTAGCTAAATTGGTCTGATGGGTGAATTTCCTTTTTAGGAGCCAAGTTAGTTAGATGATGTTTGTAAACTATGAATGGACTTATACTCAGAAACACAGACCTATATGGCGAGGGTCGGCAAGCTAGGTCATCTGACTACTAACAGTTTTGTATAAGGGGAACTGGAGGCTGATGCAGGCAAAGCTTTACTTTCAATTAAAGGAAGAATTGGGAAATAAAGGTGGCAAAGTTGAATACAAGAGAGGTGGAAGCAAGTTTGAAAGAAAGACAGAAAGTAAATAATATGTTGAATTAATTGCATTGTCGATTATCTTGATAAAAGGTTTTGATCATTATAAACAACGTCAATATGAGTTGACTCAAAATAGTCTTTGTGACATGCAAAGCAGAAGTTCAAAATGTGCCGAAACCCGGGATCGAACCAGGGACCTTTAGATCTTCAGTCTAACGCTCTCCCAACTGAGCTATTTCGGCCTGCCAGCAGCTATAGTATTCAGCCTCTTTTTTTGAACAATCCCAGAACAGAGATGCAGAACCTGGATTTTCAACCTGAGGTTAGAGCTGTGTTTTAATGTGTCCTGCATTGTTCAGCAGCTAACTGGTGAAATGGGTGAGTAGCGTTTTTGGGATAAATGTTAGGTCGTTTTTCTTTTAAAACTCTAAGTGGACCAGCACTGTATTACACAGACGTATGTCGCCTGAGTAGGTAAGCTATGTCATCTCAATACTGACAACTTTGTTCAAGGAGAAGTGAAAGCTGATGCACACAAGAGTTTACTTTGAAAAAAGTATAAAATGGGATAAATTCGTCATCAAAGTTGATGGCAAGAGAGGTGGAAGCAAGTTTAGAAGGAGGACAGAAAGACAACTTTTTGTTGAAGTTATCATGTTGTTGATCAGTTGATAAAATATTTTGAGAAATAAAGAAAAAAAAACTAGAGCTGATTTCAAGAAATATTTTGCAAGAATGTAGGATCCCCTCGCACTGTGCTGAAAGTCAGGATTGAATCAGGTACCTTAAGCTCTTCAGTCTAACGATCTCCCAACTGAGATATTTCAGCCAACAAGTCCCTGTGGCCTCCTGATGTATTATTAATAATTGTAGACGATACATACAGAACCTGGTCATTCTATTTTCGTTTATAGTTATGTGTTAAAGTGTCCAGTATCATTCAGCAGGTAACTTGGTCTGATGAGTGAATATCCTTTTTAGGGGACAAGGTAGGTAGAATTTTTTTTTCTAAACTCTGAAATGACTTATACTCTGAAACACAGACCTATATGGCCAGGGTGTACAAGCTATGTCATCTGACTACTGACAGTTTTGTATAAGGGGAATTGGAGGCTGATGCAGGCAAAGCTTTACTTTAAAATAAAGCAAGAAGTTGCAAATAAATGAGGCATAGTTGAATACAAGAGAGGTGGAAGCAAGTTTGAAAGGAAGACAGAAAGTAAATAATATGTTGAATTGATTGTGTTGTTGATCAGATTGATAAAAGGTTTTGATAAAGAAGAGCGTTGATTTAACTCCAAACAGCTTTTGTGACATGAAAAGCAGAAGTTGAAATTGTGCCGAAACCCGGGATTGAACCAGGGACCTTTAGATCTTCAGTCTAACGCTCTCCCAACTGAGCTATTTCGGCCTGCTGGTAGTTTGGGTCTTCATCCTTTCTTTTAAACTTCCCAAGAAAATAGATGCTCAACCTCATGCTAGAGCTATGTTTTAAGATGTCCTGTATCATTCATCAGTTAACGGGTGCAATAGGTAAATAGCATTTTTCGGATCCAGGTTAGGTAGCTTTTGTTTTTTACTCTGAATGGACTAGCACCATATTACACAGAGGTATTTGGCCTGAGTAGGTAAGCTATGTCATCTGAATACTGAAATCTGTGTTCAAGGAGAAGTGGAAGCTGATGCAGACAAGAGTTTACTTTACAAAAAAGCATGAAATAGGAAACATTTGTAGTCGAAGCTGAATGCAAGAGAGGTGGAAGCAAATTTAGAAGGAGGACAGAAAGACAATTCTATGTTGAATTGATCATGTTGTCGATCAGTTGATCAAATATTTTGATAAATAAAGAAAGAAAAACTTGAGCTGATACCAAGAAATATTTTGTGAGAAGCAAGAAACCTCTCAGACTTTTCCGAAACCCAGCATTGAACAAGGGACTTTTAGATTTTCAATCTAACACTCTCCCAACTGAGCTATTTCATCCAGCTGGCCATTTTTGCTTTCTGTTGTATTTTTTTTTTTTTTATTTAAAGAAAGTTTTATTGTTTTCACAAAAACTATAACAAAAGGACACGAAATCAGATCGTATACACATTGTAGTAGACAAAACACCATACATAATCATCATTTCTTTCTGTTGTATTTTTGATAATTGTTAAAGATAAATGCAGA